>NC_050072.1:116403438-117062188 GCF_009764565.3 Dermochelys coriacea
GGAAAGCCAGTCACTGTTCATTTCTAAGTTAAGATGAGTTAAGACACACTGGAAATTTCCAGTTTCCACCCTTTTAAACTGCATGTTGCTGTTTCATTCTCTACTTTCATTATGCTGTTTTGTGCATGTTCTTCAAGTTTCTTTATAAGAAAGAAGAACCAGAGACCACTTAATGGACTGGAAATACTATGGGTTTCCAGAAACTCACTGTTTAGTCTGCCAATTCAATATCAACACAGTGAGAAGTCCTAAGACTCCACTGTGCTGAATAACCATTGTGTGCATCTCTTAATGAAAGTAATATACTTACAAACAACTGAAGAACGATGATAGCAAAGAACTTAGAATTGAACTTATGTTCTGAAATGCAGCACTAAAGCAAGAGGCCTTTTTCCAGTCTAGCAACAAACTTGCATGCTTTGTCCAAACTCATTCTTCATTACAAATCTGACTGTGATTGGAATGATGAGTAAATTTAAAACATACCACACAGCCATGTTCCAAAAACACTACTTCCCCTCCCCTCAAACCTGCTCTGCAGGTAATGCCAGGTTCAGAGAGTGTGGAGCCCTGGGGTCAAAGAGATAAGCATCTCTTAAACATCTCAGTAAAACCTATGTATGAAAGGAAGAGAGCATGCAGGGCCCTTCAGTTACAACCCTCCTCCCTGCCATCCGCCCTTTCATTAACTTGGTCTCATCTGCAGGAGCCATGCAATTCCCAGAGCAGTAGCATTGCCAAGCATCTGGTTTTTGACCAGCCACCCCCAGCGCGTAAACCGTGACCAATGAGAGCTGCAGGGGTGGTGCCTGTGGGTGCAAGAGCCGTGCATGGAGCCTCCCTGGCCACCAATGTGCCTAGGGGCCAAGGGACCTGGCAGCCGCTTCCTGAGGGCTGCGGTAAGCACCACTGGTACCCTACACCATGGACCCCCTACCGCACCCAAACCCTGAGTTCCCTCCTGCACCCCAAACCCCTCATCCTGGGCCCCATTCCAGAGCTCACATCCCAACCCCTGGCCCCAGCACAGAGCCCCCTCCTGCACCCCAAACCCCTCATCCTGGGCCCCATTCCAGAGCTCACATCCCAACCCCTGGCCCCAGCACAGAGCCCCCTCCTGGACCCCAAACCCCTCATTCCCAGCTCCACCCCAAACCCTGCACTCCCAGACAGAACCCTCTCCCACCCCCACACCCCAATCCCCTGCCCAGAGCCCTCTCCTGCACCATGAACCCCTCATTTCTGGCCCCACCCAGAGCTCACACCCCCAGCCCAGAGCCCATACCCCCAACCCCAACCCTGAGTCCCCTCCTGCACCCCAAACCCCTCATCCCCGGCCCCACCCCAGAGCCCACACCCGCAGCTGGAACCTTCACCCACCCCCACACCCCAATGCCGTCCCTGGAGCCCTCTCCTGCACCCTGAACCCCTCATTTCAGGCCCCATCCAGAGCCCACACCCCCAGCCCAGAGCCCATACCCTGCATCCCAAACCCCTCATCCCTGGCCCCACCCCAGAGCCTGCACCCCCACTTGGAGCCCTCATACCTCTTCCACACCCTAACCCCCTGTCCCAGCCTGGTGAAAGTGAGTGAGGGTGGGGAAGCGTGAGTGACGGAGGGATGGGGGATGGAGTGAGCAGGGGGGTGGGGCCTCAGAGAAGGAGTGGGGCAGAGGGCAGGACAGGGGTGTTCCGTTTTGTGCAATTAGAAAGTTGGCAACCCTACAGAGCGGTCTTTTGCCACACAGAGTCTTATCTTGGGAATGTTTTAGTGCTAGAGAGCTCAGTCTAAGTTTCTCAGTGGCACCTAATGCAGCCTCAGTAGAGTTATGTATTACTGAGGCTGCCTCAGTCTTCACTGTGGAGCATCATAATGCAAATTATATAGCTCCATCCTCAGTAGGTCACTGGCAGAAAGAACAAAATGGGACTTCCCAGTAGCTGCAGCAGGAAGTTAGTGAGCTACAAGAGAATCCTGGTATGATGAACTGGACACAAATACCCTCAGAGAAGGTTTGTTGTAAGGTTCCTTTGGGTTGGATACAGATGGCAATATGAGGACTGCACATTATGCCTGATTTTGCAGACACTTACTACTGGGCATAGTACATGGCTTTAATAGGATCAGTTGCAGTAATAAAGGGGTTTACATTATTAATAGACCCATCATCTTAGGGGAAATCTATTTGCATTAAGCAGAGAAAGTTTTTGATTGTGAAAACTCTTTCAGCTATTGTGGGGGAAAAAACCCCAAACAGATCAGATATTGTCAGTATGGAACTGACCAATAGCAAAACTTCTCATTTTATCCTGATAAGAGTATTCACACATCTCTGTTCCACTAGACCCTCACCGCCCTGTTGCTCTGCTCAATGAGATTTCAGTTTCTCTAGATAGCTTTAATCAGATATACAGAAATCTTGGAATGTAAACTAGTTAAGGGAAAACTTCAAATAGCATTGCAATTTAGTGAGTTTCAAGTGGGCACTGAAAACTTTGGAATCTTATCCAAATTGGCACCCCACAGACTTTACTCTGATCCACACAATTCTTAAGATCCTGCAACACACCCTAGTCTTTATGGCCCTGACAGGCCTTCCCAAACAAAGAATTCCAATCTCCCATGGTATTGCATCTCTCATATGCCCATAATTGGCTTCAAACCCTTACCCCCACCCGCTCCCCCGCCTTTGCCACATGTTCTAAGGCATTCTACTCCCCCGCCCAAGGCTTTTTTTAATAAAATTACAAGGGCAGCAGAGTCTACTTAGAAATTAGTCTAGCTTTGGAAATACATGCACAACTTCCATCGCCATCAAGGACAGCAGCTGTACCACTTCTGATTTCCCAGCCAGCACCTCCAAATTCAAACCTACTGAGTCATGGAACAGCCCTTATCCTGGTTGCATAGCCTTCAAACTGCTTGTTCCCAGAGGTTTTTTATAGAGCAGGTTCCCCTAGTTAGTACATAGCACACCAGATCTTTCAGCTTTGTATTATGGAAGGATTGTCCAGAAAAGAGTTTACCATAGCTAAACAAAGTTCCCAAGCACAACCCCAGATGGAACATTATCGGCTAACTATCACAGAGGAAAACACTGTTGGGGAAGGGGAAACATATCACTTATCACAACAGAGCAGAACCTTTAAGGTTTGGCTAAGGTTCTATTTGGTTCTTTAGCTGAACAGGTTCATCTATCCTGAGTATAAGCCATGTGGCCACACCCTTATGATGTCTCAGAACAGCGAGCACTTTCACTATGCATTTATTCTACTTGTAAAACATTACCCCACAATGTTACACCGCCAGCAAAGGCTCGCTTGTTTCTGCACCACAAGACAGCCTCACAAGTCCCAAAATCTCAGTGATACAGGTATATCCACCCAAGTAAGCTGCGTCTCTGAATGAGCTTCTCTGTTAGAATGGTGTGCCACCTGTGATTAAACCATGGAAAAACACTTGAGTGAATTAAGGGCCTCATTGTCTGTGGAGGCTCAAACTGGCCTTTATCTATACCCACACATAACTTTAGAGAACAATTTGGGGGCACTGTTAAGTGCACTTGTAAGCGATAGGCTTGTACACAAAAAGCCCATTTATTCAGGGAAGCTTTACATATGTATGTTATCACCTACACACATAATGGACTCGACTTACTTGGCCACATAGATGACTTTGCACGTAAAGTGCTTGTACAGTATTGTACATACACACACAAGGCTTCCTTTTTACAAGGAATCAGGTCCTTATTGCCTCACTGTAACCAGTTCCCCTCCAGCCCTGGAAACCCTTGCTGGGAAGCCCTCCTGGTGATTGAACAGCACACACACACTCTACCAGGGTATCTTCATCATATATCCTTTTTATTATTATTTCGTACCTTATGCTCCAAGCACAAGACAATGTAGCAGCAGATAGAAGTTAGTTAGTTAGTCTCTCTGGCTCAGCTTTTTCTATTGCTTGCTTTTTTCTCAGCTACCCAGCTGGTGAGCTAATTCCCTCACTAGCTCATCAGACTCCCTACAGGTGCAAGTGATCTGCACTAACCTGCCAAATCCAATCAGACAACCTAACTCCCTTCTCCTCTAATTATCCAGTGCCCTGCATGTTCTAAGTGATCAGGGTGCTGGCTCCCAAAAGGGATTCCCTTTAAGAGCACCATCACACTCAGAACAAAGAGGCAAGATCTTTTAACCATTTTCCTGTTCTCTTTAGTACGCAAATTGCTTTCAAACACTGTCATTTACCTCTAACAAGCTTTTATTTCATTCCACTCCATCCTTGCTCTCACTGGAGATTGGGTCACCTGCTTTAAAAAAAAGAAAGAAAGCAAGCATCTTTGACGTCCACTTTAGCATGTCCAAGTGAAAAGGGTATCTCACTCACTTGTAACACATCTTAATTGCTTCATTATATTTTAATAGTGATATGTTTCCCCTTCCCCAACAGTGTTTTCCTCTGTGATAGTTAGCCTGAAGTTGGAAGCAACTTAATTAAAACGATTCTTGTTTTATAGTTAATGGAAATGCAAAAAGTGCATATCCTGCAGCACAAGTATCACATTTTTGCCCCCTCTGCACATTCAAAGACAACATAAAACCAGCAGATTAATAAGGCACTAAGATGTTTGAGAAATGCTCTTAGAATTTAGAACCACTATGGATTAGCATCCCTTTTTTCCCCACATCCTCCTGAACTTTTAAAACATTCTCCTGCTCTGGCCATCACCTCTTTTAATGAAGACCTGTTCTCAGTTTCTTCATTACCCTAGATGGCCTGCATTGGGAAAGCAGCTGAATGTATAGATTAGAAAACTAAAAGCAAGTTTCACCCTAACATAAAAAATGATATCAGCTTTGGAAACATATGTACAGCTCAAGGCAAGCTGTGTGTGCATATTCAAAGCCAGAGGATGGCCTGGGTTTTGTTATTTATGTGAACTATATGTGCACCTGATTCTCATTTACAATAAAATTCATTCACAATGCTTTGGCTTAAAAATAATTTTCAATGATTGAAGACCCCTTTATACTGTCCCAGAAGTGTAAAGTTGCCTCTGAGTAAATGAGAATCTGGTCTATTTTTAAATCATTTTTGGTGATTGTTCTATGTATATAAAAAGAAAAATTTGTGATGCTACTGCACCTAATGCTGCTGTTATAATTCTGCTTCAAGAATGTGTTAATCCAACACACACAGGCACTGTGAAATATAGTGTTTGCAGAGCTTCCGTTTAGCTTCCCTTTTTTAAACACATTTACCATCTTTCCTAATGAAACCACAAATAGAAATCAACCCTGTTCCCTCAGAAATATCCCATTTCAATGATATAATCATAAAGCTTGAAAGATCTTTATATATGACTATAATCAATCTAAGTAATAACATTACATACAATTTTCCCTTCTGATTGAAATTAGCACAAAAGAGAAGAATGGTTTTAGTTTTAAAAGCATGGGTCAACTGGATGGTTTAGTGTAGATTCTCATTTATAAGGGCTAAATAGTCATTAATACAATGACAGGGTAATAATTAAATTAAATTGCCTTTTTACTGTATTAAAACAAGTCAAAGCATCGGAGGATTTTTTCCCCCTCTTCCTTACATTAACAACCATTATTTTCAGCTTCTCTACCTGGTTTTCTGTTAATACTAGGTCAGCAGACTCACAATTATAAAACAATAGCATGCCAGTCGATAAATTAAAATTTGCTGATGAAGAAGGAAAAAAACAGCTATTGTGAAAAACGCAGTGAGCAGCCAGTGGAATCCAATAGGGTTTGCCTCTTCTGAGGATGGGACTGACACTGAACAAATGAGAAATACTGCTGACAAATGTAAAGCATTGCACATTGGTCACACCAGTCAGACAAGCGTAATGCTAAGCACAACATATTTAAAATTAAAATGAATCGGCCCTCAGTCTAAGAAGGCCAAGAAGTTCATCCCACAAATGAGCCTTGCCAACGAAGGAAAGGCAGTTGTGCTAGATACATACAGTAGCCCAAATACATAAGCAAACTATAGATCAAGTAGATTTTATAATATGTGGTTACCATTTTTGGAATGTGAACAAAATAAATACACAAGCAATGATCAGAGGCGGACCAAAGCACAAATGAGTCCTTTAAAAAAGTAATCAATAATAGTGAGACTGCACAATTCTCTTATAGGATAAATATGCTCAGTTTAAAATATTTTTAAAGGTATGCATCAAATTATTCAGGTGCTATAAGTAATTTCAAATGAACCACCATATTTGTAGGTTTCAATCCTCACATATTCACCACCATTTTCTTACATCTCTTGCAATCAAGTCAGTTCAGAAATAATTTTCTTTATCTGATATCAAAATATCTTGACCAAAACTACTGGAAAGTGGTTAGATAATATTTAAGGGATATAATGCTATTTAATAGACTGCCATAACTACTCTGAGCTCAGTGGCTTTTATCTTTTTAAAGGAAATTTAGTTCGGGTGGAAGGTACAAGACTGCAGCACTGGGAACTTATTTACTGCATGGGTAATGGCAGAGCAAGCTTCTCACTGGCCTCTTTAATGTGCTTCAACTCTGACCTAGAGGTACCAGTGCTAGGGAGGAGAGAGCAATTCAGTCTCCATGCTTATTTGGTCCTTTATCTCTTTGCTGACATTGGTATTATTCTCTGCTAACTGTGCTGGTGTCTCTGTCCTGTGGACAGACAAAGTCCTGGCTGGAATGATTTAGTGGGTATTGGTCCTGCTTTGAGCAGGAGGTTGGAATAGATGACCTCCTGAGGTCTCTTCAACCCCAATATTCTGTGATTCTATGACACAATGGGGTGGAAATTGACTGGTGCAGCCACAATATTTCTCCTGAAACTGGAATGAGCCACCAACACATTTCATATTAGTGGCAAAAGTATTCAGATGATAATTACATGGGCTCCTGCTGAACTGGGCTGAATTTGAACCAAATGCCTAGGAATGAAAGACTTCATGTCTTATAACCAATCTCCAGAGCCATACAGTCCACTATCCATTTGGTAACTTCTTATTTTGGGCAGTATAACTAATTTTCCCACCAAAAGCAAGCTTTTATTACGTGACTGAAACTACCCACACATGGAAGTCCTGAGTTGCTTGCCAGTGACAGAAAAATTTCCAAGAGCAGAGATTTACTCTCTTCTAAAAGAGAAAGATGGAGGTGACAGCAGTCTAATTAAGTTGGGTTGTCCATGCAATTAAGTTATCAAGCAAATCTGATGGAGATGCAGTCTCAAAGAAAAACCAAGATAAAAATAAAACACAAGAGTGAGAGTAAGGGTTACAGGGAGTAATGTGTAGGAAAAGCCCAGAGGAAATTATTTTCATGAAGTAGCTCTCAGAAGACAGAAAGATGTCCATTCTGGACTGGACAACCAGAGTGAAATATGCAATAGACAGGAATAACATAGTTGCTGAAATATGCTGTGAGCAGGGATGTGTGAAAAGTTTGCCTACTTACATCCAAGAAACCTCCCAAAATCGGGTTCTAACCAAACCCACACAAACAACAGCCCCATTGTTAATGAACTTGCAGGAAGCTCGGCAAAAGAATTGTGTTCACAGCCCTAGCACCAGCTCCTCTTTACCACCAGGCTGCCCCAAAGCCAGCCAGCCCCAGCTTCACCTCTAGCCCCAGTGCTCCCCAACTTGCCAAGGCTTTCTTTGGCAGCCATTTCCCTCTACTTACTCTCCTGCATTTTTCACTGACAACCTTCCCTGACTATAAAGTGAGCTAAACAATAATGGAAGCATGTTAGTCATTTTTCAAACAGCTTTGTGGTAGTACAGGTCATTAATAAAAGTCTGTCTGTGGATATTCTGTTTAGAAGAAATGCTTCAGCACCAGATTTACAAGACGCTCGCCTTTCATTCAACATTGCGGTAATAATCCCATGCCCTCCAGGGAACTCTTACCATGTGGATTTTCACCTTTTGCATACAAGTTATTCACTAGATTCAGTGGCATTAACTGGAATGTATGCCAAGTCATTATAAACATTACCTTAGAAGACAAGGTGGGAAATGAAGGGAGAGTTAAAAGAGGTACCAACTCTTCCTGTAGTCATTAACATTAAAAGGCAAGATGGGTATGTGTTTGTCTACATAGCCAGGGATCTGAATTCTCTTTCTCCAACTTCGATTGGATATACTGAAATTTTCCTTTGTAGTATTTCCAGCTAAACCCAAAACTAGTATCATAAGAAAGACATTTTCTGAGCAATTTCCTGAGCAAAGAGATTCAGAAAAGCTGTGGATGAGCAGCAGAAACTGTAGCATATGCCCTCTGAAAACCAGGCCTCTTTAATGGGTTTCGATTTGGGCACGCAAAATCACTAGTTGCTTTTGAAAATCTTGGTCTAAATCGAAGAAAAACTGTAGATGGTAAAACTTTAATTGGAAGTCTTTGTTTCTTATGTCTTTATTTGTGACTCTTTCCTCACAGGTCAGACTACAGAGAGATTCTAGAATGTTGCATGTTTAAATGAGAAGCAACAGACGATAATGTCACATATTTCTCTTGCATTTAAATGCATTTATTCTAGTTTTATTAGATGAACCTCAAAAGATTTGGAAGCTGTGTTCACATAAGCCTTCAAAGGGTATGGAGCTGTATTTTCAGAAGGCTTATTTTGATGCCTAAGTGGAAGCTGAAGCAGCCAGATTTTCAAAAGCACTCCGTGCCGTTTGTTCTTAATGGGAGCTACTGGAGGGTGTGTCTACACTTGAAGTGCTGCTGCAGTTGCATTGCTGAAGTGCCTCAGTGTAGACTCTGCCTATAAAAACGGGAAGGGTTCTCCCATCAGCATAGGGAAACCACCTCCCCGAGAGGTGGTAGCTAGGTCAGCGTAAGAATTCTTCCATTGACCTAGTGTTGTCTACACTGGGGGTTAGGTTGGTTTAACTACGCTGCTCAGGGGTATGGATTTCTCACAGCCCTGAGCGACATAGTTAAGGTAACTTAATTTTCTCATGCAGACCAGACATGGGTGAAGAATTCTTTTGAAACTCTAGCTCTAATCTTTTCCTTTTTAAGGCCCTCATGCTTTGCTTGTGGCATCATCGCTAGGGAACTGTGACATGCATTGGCTGGATGTTGAGGTTAAATTTAAATTTCTCTCATTCACACACAGTAATTGTGTTGGCAGTTCTTGCTGTGAAAGGTGTAGTGAGCTCCTTACTGCATCAATTAATTGCCACCATGTCAGGACACTGGCAAGGGGTTGATGGACTCCTGTTGTGTCAAGCAGTTCCCCATTCTGTATGGAATATTCCTAAAATATTTCATTTGCTGGTCTCTACATTTCTATTGTCACTGACATGTAGTAATTGCATGTTCAGCTCTGGTTATGAGATGCATGTTAATATCCTTGTTTGTTTACTACCATGTTTAAAAATTGCTTTCCATGAATAAAGGAAAAGGAGGACTTGTGGCACCTTAGCAACTAACAAATTTATTTGAGCATAAGCTTTCATGAGCTACAGTTTACTGCTGTAGCTCACGAAAGCTTATGCTCAAATAAATTTGTTAGTCTCTAAGGTGCCACAAGTATTCCTTTTCTTTTTGTGAATACAGACTAACAGGGCTGCTACTCTGAAACCTTTCCATGAATACTTGTGCTTGAGAGTTCAAAATTTGTTTTCTTCTATTTCATGCCAGTAAAACTCAATAATTGCAACAGATCCTCATTGCTAAAAGAACATTTCTCGTTAACAATACGAGTGGACATTAATTCATAAATTGGAATGCTTTACAGCATTACACCGACAAAACTGCACAGTACTGCAAAGACCTTTTAAAATTCCCCTGCTGCAGCTTTTGCATCTGCAGATACTGCAGGAAGAGAATATATTGCGAAATTCATGGCAGAGAGTGCAGCCTGCTTCAGTGACAAAGATGTTTCCAGTGGATTTTCTGTGTTCATGGACGTGAAAACCTAGTTAATCTGTCAGGATCAGTATTAGAGGGTTCATTTCAAAAGCAGAGTTCACACAGATTAAAATGTTTTGTCAATTTTATTTATTTTGATTTAATAAGCCAAAAAAGACAAAAATATTTAGCTTTGCATGATTATTTATAATGTATAGTATAGTATGTGCATTATGCATTGAGAGGCAGTATTCTGTAGTGGACAAGTATGATAATCAGGGTCCAGACACCCCAAGAGGAGAACAGAAAGTTTAGCCCCAAAATAAGCAGTTAAACCAACTGATTGCACACTATGTTATTGCACAATAAAAATATATCAAGTAAGATCTTTTATGAAAGCTCAGAATGTTCTGAACTTGATAGCCATTATGAGCTATATATACAGACTGGGGTTATGAATTTATGTATTTATGTATATAGAAAACTGTGCTCATAATCTGTGATGAAACTTCACAGCAAGGTGGTGAGCAGTCAAAATAGGGAGGGGACCTTCCAAACCAGTTGTTTACATAAAACTGGCTTCAAGTAACTATCCATTGACCAGCCCAGGAAAAGACAATGGCGGACCATTAGAGTTAATGGAAAGATATTGAGACAACTCAAAATAGGAAAGAACAGCCTAGCTCTGGAACATCAAGTCAGGAGGGAGTTTTCTCACTCTGATTAACCATGAATCACCATGGATTGAAAGGGGGGGAAAAGGAAAAAGCCTTTTAAAAACAGGCTTAGACTGAGAGCTTGTCTACACTGGCAAGTTTTGTCACCAAAAAACTGGCTTTTGGCAACAAAACAGTGATAGGATACACTTTGCAATGTGACTTTTTTTGGAAAAAACGCCTAGTTTTGGCAACGAAAACTTCCACCCCTGCGAGAGACTTTTGTCTTTTCCCCTCCCTTTATTGTCGACAAACAGCCAGTGTAGACATCACAGGTTGGTTTTTTTTTCTATTTTATTGGCCTCCAGAAAGTATCCCACAATTCCCATACTGCCTTTCTGGTCAGCGGTTTGAACTCTGCTGCCCTGCAGCCAATCCGCCCCTCCCTCTTGCAAGCCCCGGGAATTTTAAATCTCATTTCCTGCTTGCTGGATTCCCGGGGAGCTTCCCAGGTAAGCATGGCTGGCTATCGCACCAAATGTGCTCCCGCTTGGACCACCACTGAGTTGTTGGATCTGATCAGTATTTCAGGAGAGAAGTCTGTTCAGTCACAGCTCCAAGGGACCCATAGGAACAGGGACACAAATGGGCAAATTTCTCGAGGCCTGTGTGAAAAAGGTTATGATCGGGACGTGCAGCAGTGCAGAGCAAAGATAAAGGAGCTGAGGCAGGAGTACCATAAGGTGCGGGAGACGAACCATCGCTCCAGTGGTGCACCTGAGACCTGCCACTCCTATAAGGAGCTGAATGCTATCCTCGGTGGTGACCCCCACTTCCATCGCCAATAGCCCCTGGATACTTCACAGGCAGCAGAAAGAGGGGGTAACCTGCAGGCTGAAATTCTGGATGAAGAAGTCAAGCTAGAAGAGGATGTGGAGCTCCCAGCAGGGTTGCCTGGTGAGGCAGGCAGCCAGGAACTTTTCTTCACTCCAGAAGTGCTTAACAGGGAGCAGGAAGCAGATGAGATACCGGATAAGTTGCTGTGGCTTGTGTAGGGAATCGAAAAGTGGAAGCCAGGTAGTGTTTTCTGTGAGCTGGATATTGCCCTGTGTAGCTAATCTGCATGGCTACGCAGGGTGTCGATGGACATCGACACCTGCAGGGAATCCTCCAGAGAGAGGCTCTGGAAAGTATCAAAGGGTACTTGTTAATCTTCTGCCGCAGATTTCAAGGGACTGTAGCCTTGTTAGTCCCCCATTGTAGGAAACTGTACCATGCCATTTTAGCAATAACTGGAGCTGGGACCAAAGCAGCACATCGCTGAGCTGTATATAGACCAGGGTGAAAGCCACAAGCATTAAGCAGCTGTGCCCTGGTTTCTCTGGTCACCCACAGCAGCGAGATGTCAGCCAGTAGGTTGGCCACCTGTGAAAAAGTGTGGGATAATTTTAGAATGAGTTCCCTGCAAAGCTGCCCTGCAAGCCGTGACCTTTATGTCCATATGCCCAACTGCCTTCCCCCCACTCCCGACACTCACCATGATTGGGGTGCTCATGGAGCTGTGTGCCTGCCTAGAGTCTCAGAGAGAAAGTGATTGCTGCTAGCAAAAGGCTCTTTTTTACTAAAATGTTTCAATCATTTGCTGGAATGTAACAATTCCTCTTCTGTTCAGCACAAACCTTGAAGAACACATCACGCACCCCTGCCAACTGGTTTTGGCAGATAAGGAGGAACCCAAGATGCAGCAAAGAGGAGATGTTCCGGGAGGTGCTGCAGCGCGATGAGACACAGACCAGGGCATGGAAAGAGTGCTGGGGAGCCGAAAGGCAGGGCAGAAAAGAGAATGCTGCATTTGCTAGGCAAGCGACCAAGCGGATGATAAAAGTGATGGAGGATCAGACCGAGCTGCTCAAATCTTTGATACAGCTGCAGACTGAGCAGATCCGTGATTGACCTCCCCTGCAGCACATTCAGATGTGCAATTCTTTGCCAACACCCCCCCATGCCCACACATTCCTTTTCACTTCACAGCCCTCCTGAGCCTCCCCATCACTCCACCCCCTCTCACAGCTGGCACAACGATTGCTGGAGCTACACACCATTGTGAGGTTTTACCCTTTTTAACCATAAATAAAGGTTAAGGTATTTAATGGGACAGCATTTTTATTCTATGTTCTACAAAAGCTTATAGCAATCAATTCATCTCGGGAACAGACTTCTAAAGCATTGTGTTGCATGGATCTTGGGCCCCAAAATTGTACATGGATGCACTAGGGAAACAATTCCAAAGCAGACATGTGTTAGTGCCCCACATTGTCAAAGCGGTTCCTCAAAGCCTCTCGGATATTAATAGCAAACCTCTGGGCTCCTCGAAAAGCCCTAACATCTAGCTGTTCAAACTGTGAAGCCGAGCGCTCTACTTCAGTGCTCCACACCTGAGCAAACATTTCACCTTTAGATTTACACAGTTTATGCAAAGTGCAGCACGCAGCTATGACCACGGGAATATTATCCTCGGTAAGGTCTAGCCTGCCATTGAGGCACCTCCAGTGAGCTTTCAAACAGCCAAGGGCACATTCGACAACCATGTGGCACCTGCTCAGTCTGTTGTTAAAACAGTCCTCAGCCAGGGCTGTAAGGGGTAGCCCAGGTCTCCCAGGATTACTATGGGCATTTCCACATCCCCCACTGTGAATCTGTGATCTGGAAAGAAAGTCTCCACCTGTAGCTTTCTATATAGGCTACTGTTCCTGAAGATGCGTGCATCATGCACCTTTCCAGACCAGCCTGCATTCTTGTCTGGGAAATGCTCCCGGTGATCCACATGTGCTTGCAACAGCATGAAGAAGTATTCCTTCCTATTGCTGTATTCAGAGGCAAGGTGGTCTGGCACTAAAATTGGAACGTGTGTGCCATCAATCGCTCTGCCACAGTTAGGGAAACCCATCTCTGCAAAGCCACCCACTATTTCATGAACATTTCCCAAAGTCACGGTCTTATGCAGCAGGATGCAATTTATTGCCCTGCACACTTGGAGTAATACAGCCCCAAAAGTGGACTTTCCTACTCCAAATTGATTTGCGCCTGACCATCTGGATTCGCCAGCTTCCACAGAGTGATTGCAACAACTCTTCTCTACCGAAAGGGCAGCTCTCAATCTGATGTCCTTGCGCTGCAGGTCGGGGGGACAGCTCAGCACATAGCTCCAGGAAGGTTGCTTTACACATCCTAAAGTTCTGTACCCACTGGTCATCATCCCACACCTGCATGACAATGCGATCCCACCAATCAGTGCTTGTTTCCCTAGCCCAAAAGCAATGGTCTACTGTATGCAGCTGCTCTGTGAATGCACAAAGCACTGATAAGTTGCTGCTGTCCATATCCCACTCAGGTGCCTGTGATTCATCCTCTGTTATCCTTTGTGAATAACTCTGCGAGTAACTGTGCTGCCATGCGCGATGTCCTCATGACAACTAACGGCGCATAGGAGAGAAGTGCGGGATCCATCCTCTCTCACTGCAGATGCTGGCACGCACTACAAAAGAATGACAGCTGGAAAAACGGCCCAAAAGGAAGTTAGAAACCATTGGAGGGATAGGATACAAAGCGGTGCATTACGGGACATTTTGCACATTTTGCTTTTTTCCTCCTAGGCCCTGACCCTGGTTTCTTGGCTCAACAAAACAGACCTGATCTGGCTCCCACAACCCCAAACATTTCCACATAATCTACAGGTCTCACCAGTGTTATTTGGTGACTGGCAAGAGGCTCTGTGAAGGGCTACATTAGTGATGACTGACAAACTACTCACTACAGTATTTTATCTAAGTGATGCTGTCTCTGCATGAGTTCACCTTTGCATGTGACAACTGCACACCTGCAAGGTGTACTAATAGAATCACTGGGGCTATAAAACACCTTTACTGAGGATATATGATTGGATTTCAGCTGCTATTCTCTCCTAGTGCAGTTCTCATATTTTCCTAGCCTAAAGCTTTGCTTAAGTGCTAGTGTTTTTATAATAAAAAGAAAAGGAGTACTTGTGGCACCTTAGAGACTAACAAATTTATTAGAGCATAAGCTTTCGTGAGCTACAGCTCACTTCATCGGATGCATTTGGTGGAAAAAACAGAGGAGAGATTTATATACACACACATAGAGAACATGAAACAATGGGTTTATCATACACACTGTAAGGAGAGTGATCACTTAAGATAAGCCATCACCAACAGCAGGGGGGGGAAGGAGGAAAACCTTTCATGGTGACAAGCAGGTAGGCTAATTCCAGCAGTTAACAAGAATATCAGAGGAACAGTGGGGGGTGGGGTGGGAGGGAGAAATACCATGGGGAAATAGTTTTACTTTGTGTAATGACTCATCCATTCCCAGTCTCTATTCAAGCCTAAGTTAATTGTATCCAGTTTGCAAATTAATTCCAAATCAGCAGTCTCTTGTTGGAGTCTGTTTTTGAAGCTTTTTTGTTGAAGTATAGCCACTCTTAGGTCTGTGATCGAGTGACCAGAGAGATTGAAGTGTTCTCCAACTGGTTTTTGAATGTTATAATTCTTGACGTCTGATTTGTGTCCATTCATTCTTTTACGTAGAGACTGTCCAGTTTGGCCAATGTACATGGCAGAGGGGCATTGCTGGCACATGATGGCATATATCACATTGGTAGATGCGCAGGTGAACGAGCCTCTGATAGTGTGGCTGATGTGATTAGGCCCTATGATGGTATCCCCTGAATAGATATGTGGACAGAGTTGGCAACGGGCTT
Source organism: Dermochelys coriacea (assembly GCF_009764565.3). Taxonomy (NCBI): domain Eukaryota; kingdom Metazoa; phylum Chordata; order Testudines; family Dermochelyidae; genus Dermochelys; species Dermochelys coriacea. Next base: position 116,418,769 of record NC_050072.1, read on the forward strand.
TGTTGCAAGGATAGGTTCCTGGGTTAGTGGTTCTGTTGTGTGGTGTGTGGTTGCTGGTGAGTATTTGCTTCAGATTGGGGGGCTGTCTGTAAGCAAGGACTGGTCTGTCTCCCAAGATCTGAGAGAGCGATGGCTCGTCCTTCAGGATAGGTTGTAGATCCTTGATGATGCACTGGAGAGGTTTTAGTTGGGGGCTGAAGGTGATGGCTAGTGGCGTTCTGTTGTTTTCTTTGTTGGGCCTGTCCTGTAGTAGGTGACTTCTGGGTACTCTTCTGGCTCTGTCAATCTGTTTCTTCACTTCAGCAGGTGGGTACTGTAGTTGTAGGAATGCATGATAGAGATCTTGTAGGTGTTTGTCTCTGTCTGAGGGGTTGGAGCAAATGCGGTTATATCGTAGCGCTTGGCTGTAGACAATAGATCGAGTGGTATGATCTGGATGAAAGCTAGAGGCATGTACGTAGGAATAGCGGTCAGTAGGTTTCCGATACAGGGTGGTGTTTATGTGACCATCGCTTATTAGCACCGTAGTGTCCAGGAAGTGGATCTCTTGTGTGGACTGGTCCAGGCTGAGGTTGATGGTGGGATGGAAATTGTTGAAATCATGGTGGAATTCCTCAAGAGCTTCTTTTCCATGGGTCCAGATGATGAAGATGTCATCAATGTAGCGCAAGTAGAGTAGGGGCATTAGGGAACGAGAGCTGAGGAAGCGTTGTTCTAAGTCAGCCATAAAAATGTTGGCATACTGTGGGGCCATGCGGGTACCCATCGCTAGGGGATACCATCATAGGGCCTAATCACATCAGCCACACTATCAGAGGCTCGTTCACCTGTGCATCTACCAATGTGATATATGCCATCATGTGCCAGCAATGCCCCTCTGCCATGTACATTGGCCAAACTGGACAGTCTCTACGTAAAAGAATGAATGGACACAAATCAGACGTCAAGAATTATAACATTCAAAAACCAGTTGGAGAACACTTCAATCTCTCTGGTCACTCGATCACAGACCTAAGAGTGGCTATACTTCAACAAAAAAGCTTCAAAAACAGACTCCAACGAGAGACTGCTGAATTGGAATTAATTTGCAAACTGGATACAATTAACTTAGGCTTGAATAGAGACTGGGAATGGATGAGTCATTACACAAAGTAAAACTATTTCCCCATGGTATTTCTCCCTCCCACCCCACCCCCCACTGTTCCTCTGATATTCTTGTTAACTGCTGGAATTAGCCTACCTGCTTGTCACCATGAAAGGTTTTCCTCCTTCCCCCCCCTGCTGTTGGTGATGGCTTATCTTAAGTGATCACTCTCCTTACAGTGTGTATGATAAACCCATTGTTTCATGTTCTCTGTGTGTGTGTATATAAATCTCTCCTCTGTTTTTTCCACCAAATGCATCCGATGAAGTGAGCTGTAGCTCACGAAAGCTTATGCTCTAATAAATTTGTTAGTCTCTAAGGTGCCACAAGTACTCCTTTTCTTTTTGCGAATACAGACTAACACGGCTGCTACTCTGAAACCTGTTTTTATAATGTGTCCCCTTTCTAGCTGAACTGGATCTAAACACAGACTGCTACATTTCTGCTCAAGCAAGCCAGTGCCTGAGTCACCGGTCCCAAGACATCAATCTCAGCATCTACCCTTGACAAAGGCAATTGTGTCACCAGCCTGGCAAAACATATTGAGAGTAAAAACAACTATGGCCAAGCAACAATACGCTTGCACTGTTAAAATTAAAGAAAAAAAATCAGAAAATGCAAAAGTTAAAGCTGTAACAGCAACGATGCTATGACCACACTTCACATCATATTTTCTTAATGGTATTGACTTCACAGTAACTTATTAAGCGATGCATTTAAAAGGGAAAACAGGAAGAGAAATTGTTATGTATGTACAGTGCCGGTCAGTTAACACTGCTGTAGAAATTGGCTTCCATTTGTGCCTCTTGAAGATCTCCCTCCCTTAACTTTTGCATTCCTGAAGGTTTAAAATTGTAATGGTGCAAACTCAGTGATGCATGAAGGTTACTTTTGATACCTTTTTTTAAAAAAGAAAAAAAATAACTACCATTGGAAATGAAAGAAAAGAAACAGGCTCAGTGTCCAAGCTCATTGTGTCCAAGCTCATTGACAAATGGTGCCTCAAGAGTTGGTGAAAATTGTGTGCACAGGACCCTGATCTGTCAAAATTCCCATTGATTTCAGTGGCACTTTTGCCTGAGTAAGAACTGAAAAAAAGACATAATATGAAATCTTGGCTCCAGTGGCACAACTCCCATTGACTTCACTGGGACCAAAAGTTCACATATAGTGTTGACAGCTCTTACTATTTTTCACTCTTGATATTTGTTTTGTTGTTGTTCTTGTTGTTGTTGTTGTTAACAAGGCCTTAACTTCAGGAGTCGTGTGACTATATGAGAATCTCAACTTCCATAAAAAAAATTATTGCAGAGAAAACCCTGAAAATATAAACCTAACAGTCTCAAAAACCAGAAGGCAAATAAAAATCACCCAAAATGTTTGTTTTTTTAAAATCTCCTGGTCTTTGAATACTTGGGGATGGCAACATTGAACACGACAGGATCCTTAAATAAAAGTGCATATGTTCTTACTGCGCATATAGGAACAGATTCTATCCATCCCTTGCTCAGGTGCAGAGAATACAGGAAGCCTGTCTTCACCTTGCAAGCCCGGCTGGGACAATCTCTGTGTTCCCTCACTTGAGCAGAACTCCTTGCTTCAGGTCATTCTGAGAAATGCAGTTCTTAGCCAATATGTACAGTGCTGCGGCAGCAGAGCTGTACCGATTGCAGCTCTACCACTGAAGCGCATGTGGTGAAGATGTTCAGCATAAAAAACTCCCATCTCTGCAAGCAACAGAAGTTTTGCCAACAGAGGCTGTAGTGTAGACATAGCCTTAGAGTCTGGAGACTTTATCCAAAGCCCATGGAAGTCAATGGAAAGATTCCAATGACTTCAGTAGCACTTGCATCAGGGCCCCTTGTGACCAGCAATGTCTATTAAACTCTCTGCACTAAGGACACATAACTAAGGTTATTTTGGGAGGCCTAATTTTCCCCTTAAGTAGTTTTAATGCAACTGAAACAAAGCAGCGTTAAAAGAGGTAGGAACAGAAATAAGAAGCTTCTCATGCATGTCTCCAACCCATTATGCTTTCCTTTTTGAAATATATTTACAACATTGTATTACAGCTAAATTAAATATAGTGAATGGATCTCTCCTGAGGGGATAAACTAAATTAAACCAAGAAGAGACCAAATCTAATTGTACTGCATTTTGAATAATCAAGCAGCAGGAATTACTTATTCTTCCTCAATTCTTTTGCTTTGGTAGCACTTATATATTATCAATTAGACTACTATTTCCGTACCTTCAAAGAAAAAAAGTGAAGAAAAAGACACTTTAAAGCTTACAGTATTATATTAACTAGCTAAAAAATTATATACAGTTGTTTACATAGTAAAGTAAATGTAAAGCAACTATTTCTATATATACAAAATATTTCCCCATCTATTGTATCATCCAGTCGAAACTGGATATTTTCCACAATTGTTTCTGAAAATTAATGTCATCCACACATTATTTTCTGTTCTTCATACTTAAATATATATTAATTCCAACTGTAATCTCAACACACAAATATTATACTACGCGATCTTCTTTAGATTCACTTTCAATCATATTGCAAGGATCTCCTCACTTAGGTACAAAAACTCTGAGGGCTAGTATACATTACAAAGGCTGTATCACTATAGCTATACCAGCAAAGCCCCCTAGTGGACATGCATCTTATACCAGCAAAATGAGCTCTTTTGCCTGTATAGTTAAATCACCTCCCCAAATGACATTAAAAGGTCTCTTTTGCTGATATAAGCTGTGTCTACACAAGGTTTTTTTCTGGCATAGCTATGTTGCTTAGAGGTGTGGCACTCCTAAATGATATAGCTGTGCCAACAACACTTTGTAATGTAGACCAGACCTGAAGACTCATTATATTCTGATCCACACAACATGGCTATAAGAACAACATATATTAAATGAAAAAGACAAGTGAACATATCATACAGAGAAAATATATTATTAATATAACTAAAAGTTCAAAAGGGAAAATTAGAGAATTTTTTTATAAGAAACAATTGTATCATGAAACTAACATTTAGAAGTGATTATACAAAATAGCAGTTTCCTGTGATGCTGATTTAATTCTGCCATTATACTGGATCTTGTCCTTACTAGTGCTCAGCACTGGCCTAACTCTAACTCAGCTCCCAACTGAAGTCAACGGAGGTTTCACTTCAATAGGACTGAGTAAGGCCAATCCTAAGAGGTTTTGAACACCATTCCCCTCAACAAACAACAACAACAACAACAAAAAACTCCTTCCATTTGCACAAACAGCCCAATTTGTGCAGTATGGATGGCATTTGCAGTTTTGCACAGTAATCATTGCACACCAGTTCCTATATGTTCATTTTTAAATTACAACAAACAACTTATGGGAAATCTCCAATGCAAACTAGCACTATGAACTCACTTTTCCAGGATGACACTACTGTCCACCATTATCAATTGTCAATTATTCCTGGTGGCCTCAGATAATGGATCAGTTTCACTGCTGCTCCACTGGGGTTACGTCAGAGAAGGATTATTGCTGGTGGCACTTTTAACACCTCTGGAAAAAAAGACACACACACAAAAATTTGTATTATTGAAGACATGACTGAAAATTAATTCAATGCTACCACAAGTGGCTAGTTCATTGGCATCTTATCATCCTTCTCAAATGCAATTTATTTTCAGTGTATTTTTTTGCTGCAAATAAAGTTACTTGAAAACTGCAAAATTTAGAAGAGGGTTTGAGAGAGACAGAGCATTTCCAGCAAAGTACATCCTAGGTGCAGAAACCTACACATCCGTCTAGAAAAAAGATGAAGCAGTACCACATGCTCCAGCAATGTGGCTCTCTCCACAGGACCATGTGTGGTGGAGGTGCCATGGAAAGGCAGTGGGTCAGAACTGCAGGGATCCAGTGGCCAAAACATTATAGTTAGAGGGAGAGAAAAGAGAGAGTGTATCACACCTAAAGCTCAGCAGCTGCAATGGGAGTTAGGTCTGCACTCAAAGCAGGGAAGGAACCCTGAAGGAGATATGTTCAATACCTTTAATATGCCTAGACAACAAGGACCAGCCTTGCATTTTCAGAGGGATTTAAAGGAGTTAGTGTCCAACTCCCATTATATTTCAATGCATGTAACTCCTTTAGTCTCCTTTGAAAATCCAGCCCAAATTCTCATTCCCAAGTAAATAGGCTTTGCATGGAAACATATGCATGGATTCAGAGGGATGGACTCTTCTCTCTACTCCATCCTGTAGACAGTGTTCATAGCAGTAGCATGGTGACTGTTCATGCCCTATTGCAGAGAGAGAAGCGACCCCTTACTGGGAAACTGTCAAAGTTTTGTTCACATTTTTTAAAAAACACACTTTTTATTAAAAAGAAAAGGAGTACTTGTGGCACCTTAGAGACTAACAAATTTATTAGAGCATAAGCTTTCGTGAGCTACAGCTCACTTCATCGGATGCATCGGATGCATCCGATGAAGTGAGCTGTAGCTCACGAAAGCTTATGCTCTAATAAATTTGTTAGTCTCTAAGGTGCCACAAGTACTCCTTTTCTTTTTGCAAATACAGACTAACACGGCTGCTACTCTGAAACCTGACACTTTTTATTGATTTTCATGCATTTGATTTTAATATTTGATAGCAAGTGCTATGAACTATGAAATACTTGCAGTTCTGACAACAGATGGAAGATTAACAATATAGTTATAAAGATATCCATTTATATTCTCTGTACAATATATTTTGGTAATCCCTTGTTGGGGTGCGGGAGGTGGTATATGGAATTAAACAGCATTTTAAGTAAATCATGGTTTTAAATGATCTGTCCAGAAAAAAAAGGAGACCAAAAATAATAATAAAAAAGTAAATGTTTTTGTGCATGTGTATGCATGCAGGTAATAGACTGTACATAGATATATTCATAGTGCAAGACAGGACAATAAATGCTTTTTATATCCTCTTAATGTATTAGTATTAATAATGAGTTTATATCACGTAATGTCAACCAGATTGAAAAGCCATTTTTTCCCCAACCTAATCACTTCATCAACATGCACTAGTGTCTTCATCAGATACCTAACTGAAGTCAAGAGAAAGACTTCTAGTGGCTTCAGTGGGTGTTGGAACAGGTCCTAAGATACTTCAGTTTATTTAGCAAAGCCTTTATGGTAGCTACTGTTGCTTAGCAAGTAGAGTTTTCTGTTGATTCCATCATTCTGCCATCTTCTTTTGGAGATACAGATGGAAATGGATTCCCCCCCCCATTAAAATGAGTAGAGACTAACTTAAATCAGAGCTGAAAGGGTGGAATGATACAACAGAAAGACACAAACACCCTGTAAGAGTCTAGTCACTGAAATGTATAAATGCAACTACATGCAAAATAACAACTGGTATATAATTTATTGATGATACCCCACCACAAGTCTGACAGTCAGTTCATCTTGTCCAACATTCTTGTAATGAAATTATCCCTTGTTTAATGCTTTCATTTATGTTGTGTAGTTTAAAAAATCTATGGCCTCTTGGCCTTCAGAATTATTACTATTGTACTGCACACTATGGTAATTTAGAATTTTTAGATCTAGTGTTTTATATCAAGCAAGGGGCAGAGGTACACACATGCAGTAGCCAGTTTATTAAAATACATATGTTTCACTACACTGTACAGTAAGCCTTTCAGTGTATGTGCATTTTGGTATAGATGCACTGGCCACTCTAGGCCCCTGAACTCACAGCCACAACTTCTTCTGAAGGCAATGGGCTTGGTTCTTCATTCCATGCAAGCTTCAGTCAGATGGAGAGAAGCTGGGGGTAGGGGGCAGGTCTCTGGGGCCAGTGCAGCTCCCCAGTCCAGAGTCACCCAGCTCAAGCACAAGGGACAGCTTCACTGGAGCAGTCCTAACTTACACCAGTGGTACCTAACATTAGTGGGAAATTGGGCTGAGCAGAGCTCAATTCTGTTACTCCCCCCACCCCGAACACTTCCTGCCCCCCTACACTGGAGGTGGGGGAAGCTCCTGGTGCAGGAAGTGGCTACACCAGCAGAGAGTTCTCCTACTCAGGGAACTCAAATACAAATACTAATGACCCACTTGTCATCCATGAGTTGAGACACATGACAAAATGGATTAGCAGACCAGAGAATCTGGCCAATGGGACCATATGCTTCAGTGAGGAATGCAGGATCAGATTCTGCATGCAAGTGTGATGGGATGTTCACCCCACACTAGCCTGAAAAGAATTAATGTGGCTCAGAAGGGGTTAAGTAACCTCATAAATCACATTTGAGGGGAAATGAGGCTTGACAAGCATTGATTGAGGATGGAGCCTGCTGGGCAGGAGCCGGTGGGGCTGGTATAAGGCTAGGAAGTGAGGACTGAAGGAGACTGTGGTGTGGAATCCTGCAGCCACTCTCCGGACTTAGAGAGGGAAAGGAGGAGATCTAGGGGGAGAGCAAAATCTCTGGGATCCTGGCTCTGAAGGAAGGGTTTACCTAAAAGAGTGTTAGAGAAGAAGCCTGATAGAGGTGGAGTGGAAAATAGCAGCAAAGTTTGGGACGGCGGAGATCTTGGCTGCTAATTCAAGGGTCCCCGAGCTGGAACCTGGAATAGTGGATGGGCCTGGGTTTCCCTACCAGCCATTGGGGAAGTGGCATAGTTTTGAGTTGGAGGACTGCTGGCAACTATACCTGGTCAACCAGTACAATGAGGCTTTGGCACCTCGGAAGGGAAAAACTATAGTGACCTGGCCGGAAAGACAAGCCACGAAGAGGGAGCATTTTGCCTCGCAAAGAGGAAGCACTACAACTCCTGGACAGTGAGAGGTGTTGCAAATGAGAGATGGAAAGGGGCATCAGACTGGACAGAGCTATTGCCCACATGCAGCCACGAGGTGGCACCCCCATGGTGAACAAAGAACCCATTTACAGCAAGGTATGCATTTCACTATAAAATATATTTCCATCTACTAGTTCAGATTCTCAGCATGCACTATGGCCTCAATGCCATCACTGCCTGCTTCTGAGTATCAGAAATCCAGTAGTGACTGCTGGCACCCAGTTTTCAGTACAGTCTATTGCTCTTCATGAAGAAGCTTTAAGCAAAGTCAAGCTGTGTAAAAAAATCTTACTTTATCCTTTGAAGAGACACTTTCTAAATAACTCAGCATATGTCAGACACTTTGGAGATGCTTCCAAGTTCCACATTCAGATGCCTTAATTTACAGAAAAGAGCCTGATATTGTGGCCTGTAATACTATTCTTGTTTTTAAAAAATACCACAATAAAGCACATGAGCAATGATTGCTCAGTGCACAGGGGCAACAAACTTTCACAGTAGTATAGCAACCAGTGACAGGTATTACATATTGGAGAGCAAGAGGGTAAAAAGGTATGAATGAAAACTCTTATCAAAAGCACTGATTTCAGGTGGAGGTATAAATACCCTAAAGAAAATGGTTACATTTAGGTTAGGATATGAGCAGGAGAAAGGAAGAACAGTTTATTACAGTGGGTGACTAGTAGCTACAACTCTGCCGTCTTCTCCACAGTGACCAACAAAGCTAGCTTCATGTGCAGGGAACATGTTACACTATTCTTACAAGTTTCAGAGTAGCAGCTGTGTTAGTCTGTATTTTCAAAAAGAAAAGGAGTACTTGTGGCACCTTAGAGACTAACAAATTTATTAGAGCATAAGCTTTCGTGAGCTACAAAGTGAGCTGTAGCTCACGAAAGCTTATGCTCAAATAAATTTGTTAGTCTCTAAGGTGCCACAAGCATTCTTACAAGGTTACACCCATGCTAAGTCAGCCGTACTCCTCCAACAATGCAAGAGGTATTGTGATTGCTTGCCCAAAAGACACTGTTTTAAAAACCTGAGGAGGACAGGAAGGAAACAATCTTCCTAGTATTAATTCATACCCTGTATTCTGCTCCTCAGTTGCATTCTCTCTTCCCTTTTTTTCTGGATGCTTCTCATTGCATTGCTGTTTGGGGCATTCTGTTCAGTCCCACTGGCAAGATAACTGGAGAGGTGGTATGTTTGATTCCCAGTCCAAAATGGGATCAGATAGTGACATTCCCAAGATGGAGAAAAGAATGGGACTAGTTTTGGTATACGAGTCCCCCCTGCACCCTGCCTCCCCGTTTCATCATCAATCCCTTGCTAAGCTGATTGTGTTCTTTACCACTATGTCTTTGAAGTCACTGAAATGGATTGCTCTGGGTAAATTATCAATCGATATTTATTACTTGGGATCAGCTCAGAATTTCATGGCTACCTTGACAGCTCTAAGACTCTCTCTGATGGTTATTGCTTTCATCTAGCTAGTATCTGGACTTTGGGACTGGAGTGGTGGGGGGCAATTAAGGTGGTACCAGCATCTCCTGTGTTTGTGTATCAAGGGAGCCCTTTCCTATGCTAACAACCCTCCGTTCAATCACAAAAGGGCTCGAAGGTAAGCATTCTCAGTGAGGGGTCTACCACTGGGGAATTCACTCTCCACCTCCTTTGCCAGACCTTCAGCTCCTGCTACAAGGCCTATCCATTCCCCAAGGCCTCGTTTTCCTGCTACAAGGCCTATTCCTTCTGCAAGGCCTATTTATTCATTCTTCTTTGCGAGAAGTGACTAAGTGCTGGGAAATGCTGAGAATTTGAGTGTTATGACAAGTCATCATGTACTTAATCCTGCCTCGGGGGTGGGGGTGGACTACCTGACCTCTTGAGATCCTGTCCGCCCCTACATTTCTATGATTCTGTGATTGTTTCTTGAGTTTTGTTTCAAATGTACTATACTGGAGCATTTGTAAACATGTCCAGAGCATGAGATAAGTGCATATTTGAAAATGAAAACATCAAAATCAAATTAAATAAAACTTCTGAATGGCTGGTTTGAGGAAGAAGAGGGTGATTCTACTATCATTCAATCTCTAACCAGTCCTCCGAAAGCAACCTATAAATCGCAGTCCCCTTAGAACTTCAGTCCAATGTAGAAATGCTGAATTCAGTGATTTATTTATGTTGTTTTCTTTAACACAAAAATACAGGCTATGCTATTTTTGGTAAGTGGTAGGAATAGCTTTAGCCAACAAACTGCATCTTACATCACATCCATTTATTGTACTTGAAACAAACCACAGTGAGTTGCTTAAGTGGGTTTGAAATTTCCAGTGGAAAGTTTGTCCATCACTAATTTATACAGTACACTGTGTTGTTTGAAGAAAATGAGCTGTCCCTTTGATTGTGTGTGTTATATCAGCAATTGTAAACTGTACTGTTAGGGGAGAAGGGAAAAGAATATAGGAAGTAAGTAGAACTCTTTGCTTTTGGGGAGCCGAAGTTCGGTTTTGCCTCTATTGCAACCTATTTGATAAAAACATTTTCATTTAAATTTGTAAATATTAACAAGTATTTCAGCAAATGGCAAAGTAATACGGGCATCATAAAAAGTCAAGAGAGTGGTGCTAAATGGACTACAATATCCACCAAAGCCCCATCTCTCTATTCCTTGTACATCGCAACCACCTACTGAAGTGAATGCATCATAGGAATCATCTTACCAGATCAGACCAATTGTCCATCTAGTAAACATACTTTTTCTGGCAATGGCCACTATCAAATGCTTCAAGGAAAGTATAACTCCCTGGTACAGTCTGTCAGACCAGGCCAAAGGGAAAGTTTTGTCCTATCCCAAGGCAGTTAGTGGCTTGCTTATGTCTCGAATAAAGCATGACTCTTTGTATCCCTCATAGTTTTATTCTAAGAATGCCGGACTAGGCCTGTATTTAAAAAAAAAAATCCATTCTAATGGGTACAAAAGTCCAGGCTGGCATTTGTTTATAAATGTCACAGGTGAAAAGTGTTAGGACGTGTTTCAGCACATTCCCTCAGCTACAGGATGTGCTGCACTGCATGTCCTGTTTGAGTGGTCTCTTACCACACACATACACACACACACACACACACACACACACACACACACACACACACACACACACAATTTCTTTTCCCCCAGGTGTGTCTTTAATCTTTAGATTCCCAGCATCACAGAACATACTGTAGACATGTGTCAGGAGCCTTCTAGCCAGCTTTCTCTACCACCTCAAACTCAAGCTTGGAGCTCTCCTGTTTTGACTATTCCTGCCACCTACATATCTACCCTGATTGAGCTAATTACCTCAATCATTGCCCCCCCCCCAAGTGTCACCAATCTCCACCCTACCAGGTTGACTGCTTCCAATTAAGCCTGTAATCTTTTGTTATGCAATTACCTAAGTGACCAAGGTGCTACAACTAGCAGTCTCACAGGACACGGAGCTACCCTAGTTTCAGACAGGCAGATGGCTGCTTGTCTGGTCACTTACTACATGGGGCAACTCTCTTCTACAAGACCACATGGCTAGGGGGAAAGAAACTGAAGGGATGCATCAGGCAAAGACTGAAGGCAGAACTGCAGGTTCAGAAAACAGGTCAAAGCAGGGAATAACATATTATGCAGTCTTTAGACTGTTTTCTGCAGTTTTCACTCTGAACACTTTCTCCCCAATGCTGATTGGTTGGTTCTCCAACTCCTCACACCCCCTCCCTTCCTTTTTTTCTTCCCAGCTAGTTACCCCCTTCCAGCATAACCCCACTGAAAGGATTTAAAGAACAAAGAACAATAACAACAACAACAAAAACAACACTACAAAACTAACATGACATTTGCCACCACTGTACTGTTCATACTGTTTTATGTTATGTGCCTTTCCCCACCGCCGCCCCACTCATGACTAACTTGTCTATTTAAGCTCTGGGGATAGGAACTCTTATTCTGTGTTTGTTCAGTACAATGGGGTCCCATTTTCTGTTGGGGTCTAGGCACTACCACAATAAACATCTCTAATAGGAAACAAATATTGGTTAGCACTCTGCTTTTCTTTCTGGCCTTCCTCTGCACTTCCCCAACATTTGTAATGGGATCCATGTAGACACTTGAGACCAAACTTTCAAAGGTCTTCCATTTTGCCAGCATGACACTTAGAAGCAGGAGGTTCTAGGCTCACAAGTGCCTGTTTTGCACACATACCAATTTAGGTGTAGATGGAGTCTCTTAATACTCATTTTTATAGCACCATAGATATGCAAGACTCTTTATAAAACATAGATCAAAAACACAGATCAAGACCAATATCATGCTCCAAAGAACCTACTCATTAAAAAAAATACTTATTCAAATGTATTAGCTGCCCCCATTCTGAATGCTGGGCACACCACAAAACATACAAAAAGCAATTTAATAAACTAATCAAATAGGGTATTCAAACAAGACTTGTACCTGTACAAAAGTTGATAATGTCAGATTCTACTCTTGGGTTTAACTAAAAGCATAGACTTAACTAGTCAAACTCTACTCTAAGTAAACTTATGTGCATCTACATTGGGCCAAATTCTCATTTACATGAAGTAAATCCAGAGTTACTCCACTGAAGCCTTAATGTAGCCAACAGAGTTATTCTGAATTTACATTGGAGTAAAATAGTTCAGTTTGGCCCAATAAATTAAGAGGATGTCACCAACATATATAGGAGAAACATGTCTGAAAGATGCTGTGGCAAAAAAAACCAGGTTTTTTTAAAATCTCCAGTTTTTAATCACTGCAAGTTGCTGTTTATACAACAAATTTATGAAAACATTTACTGAAATGCAGGATTAAAATGTTCAAGAAGGTAGTTAAACTCACACCACCTTCCCTAGTTATACTTTCACAATTTACCATTTAGCTAAAGTAGCAGAGGTTCCTAAACTTATGGATGACCCAGCCACCCCTAGAAGGGGACAGAGCACCTTACTGAGTAGGTGTGGTTATACATTGAAATGTTTTTAAATATACACCATCAGTATCTGAACTTGAACACTTCCTATATCATCAAACAAAACTCCACCATCCCTGTCTGTCCTGGGCCACACATTGTACGACCTCAACGTTAATACCCCAAAGTCTTCCCTCTCTAAGTACTATTCAATGGAAGGATTCTTTCAGTCAGCCCCTTTGTGTTCCTCCAGCTGCCCACTGCCATGCCTGCCATGGGAGACATTCTGTCTTCATTCTTAACATGTCCCATATATTTCCATTTTCTTTTCTGGATAACTTTGGAGATAAGGAAATGCTGAACTCTGGAAAATCATGGCATTTGCTAAAAAGTCATTCTACTTAATACCTTGTGTTTTCTTCAGGCATTTGCTTTCAAAGGCATTTAGATGTCGTCTATATCTTTGGTAGTTTTCCAGGTTTCATATCCATAAGTTAATGAGGAAATAACATTTGAGTTGTAGTTTGGACTTTAAATTGTAAATTTTTCAATTACCAAATCTTGATTAAGCTGGTAAACCCAGCTGTCACCTTGTGACAATATTTACTTCTGAATATCCCCATTTGCTTGCACATTATTACTAAAGTATATGAAATGACTCACCTCTTGCATTCTCTTGCCTTCTAATGTAATGACCTTGGAGTTGCTGGAGTTTATTAGATTTTTTTTCATAACTAATTGCCTCTTTTGCAATGTGGGACAGTCTTGTCTTTACTTGCATGTTGGTCAAGCCATAACTTAAAAGAGCTATGTCATCAGCAAAATCTAAACATTCAAATATACAGTTGTCTCCATCTCCACTTTCTCAGAACAAAATCAATGGCAATGCCAAACCAGAGAGATGAGAGAATGCATCCTTATTCCACACCAGTGTCTATGTTAAACCATTTGCTCAAGTCTGCCTTTACTTTAACAGTGCAAGCTGCACCTTGAGATAAAGCCCCAGTAATGACGATTTTTATTGGCATAGCGTAACACTCAAAGATGTTCCAGAGTGAACTGTAGTGAAGGCTGTCAAATGCTCTCCACCCTATGAAAATCAAAATAACAGAGTACATACATAAGATGCTAAAGTAGTGGATTAAGCATTCAATATCACCCAGGTAAGAAATGAGCTATTCACATATTTTACTATTTGAAAGGCATCACTATGGGCAAACATTCTCTGTTGCCTTTTTTACTCAGATGAGAATGAATTATAAACATTAAGTTTTATTAAACAATTTAGGTAGGCATTTAATCCTTAAGGGTGAAATTCATTCCTCTCTGCACAAACCCCAAGTAATTGGGTTTTGTGTGGAGGGGTGTTGAGAGGGTTAATTAGCTACAATTTATAGAGCATTCTTTTAGTGCGTGATGATTCTTTTTTTGCTTAGTTTTTTTCCTATGGAAACTTGACTGCAAACATGTTAGTGTCAGAGGGTGGTTGACATTTTAAATGTGGAAGTGAGAAAATTCTAAACTATGGCTCCCCACAGCAATGTACCTCAACCATAATGCATATACAAAAGCATTACATTTAAAGCAATATACTATCCAGTATTTCAAAAAGAATACTACATACATGCAAGAGGAATGATTTAGAGTTACACTTGGGATCAGAAGAATTCAACCCCCCCCCCCATACACATACACTTTGTGCATTTAGATCCCTTGTTCAGCAAGATATTCAAGCATGTGCCTAACATTAAGCATATTGGAGAGGCAGGGTAGGTGAGGTAATCTCTCTTATTGGACCAACTTCTACTGGTGTGAGAGACAAGCTTTTGAGCCTATTCAGAGCTCTTCTTCAGGTCACCAATGCTTCATATGACTTCAGGCATGTAAATCTCAGTGCCAACTAGACAAGCACGTGCCTCATGTTAACACTTCAGCTAAGTACTGTGTTGAATTAGGGCTTTAGGGACTGATTTTTCAGAGATGCTAAGGGCCCAGAACTCCAGATGCCTAGCACCTCTCAATTTTAAGGAGCCAGACTTTCAGGCATAACATTACTGTAGATTTTGCATTTAAATCTGAGTTTTTGTATTAATATTCTATACCTGCATTTGTGAATATTACTGATTTTTTTTTTTAGGTTAAGTTGCTTTTATTGCTGCTGAGGTCATAATCATGCCTTTGACTTACGTAGGAATATACATAAAATTGAGAGACTAGATACACTTAGATGAATGTGAAGATTAGGCCACATGGAAGGTGTGATTCATAGGTCAGAAGTGACTGGAAGTTGTCAGTATGTAATCCTAGCATGGTGGTCCAAACAAAGTCATCCTCTGGTCTTAGTTCAGTTCCTTGTCGATAAATATCCACAATGCAAAACCTATCTCAGCTGCAACAAATTGACTCCACTGATAGCTAAATGCCAAAAAATACCATCTTTTCCCTAAAGTTAGTGGAAATAGTATATCATATCTGAAGAAGTCAGGGAAATGGACAATCATGCTCTACTAAATGCAGGAAGATAAATATTGATAGGACTGTTGCTAGCGCTTGGACTGGGGGTAGCACTATCATACATCTTTATTGTGATTTATCAGAAGCCTGAATACTCTACCCAAATTGCTCTGTCAAAGAAAACTGCTCCGATCCAGATTCGACCAGATGGTGTGAGCACAGACTAGGGAAAAGTAATTCCTGAACTCTGATCTAGGATCTGAAACTGACTCTTCCTGCCAGCTTGGGCAAGTAATTAAGGCCTACATTTACAAAAGTGTTCACTACTTCTGGGTGTGTCCATCCTACTATTTTTACTTCAAGATCTAGGCTGGGGCTTGACAGGCACTGGTAATAGAGCCCTGCCCATTCTTATAACCTGACTATGCACAGGACCAGCTAAGGACTGGAAGGAATACTTCTCAGATTCTGTGGTTACACCCCAAATGTAACTGAATTATTTTACTTAAAGTGTGGGGGTGGGGTTCTGCAGGTTCCTTCCACTCTTCTGCTTTCGGCTGCAGAAATAGAGCCCTGCCCCGGTTCCCTTTAAACATCAGCAGCTGTTCTAGATTCTCTGCTTGCATTAATGTGGAGAACACACATTGTGTGAAACAAATACATTAGTTTATTCTTAACTGTACATCAACCATCAGCACAAAAAACCAGAGCCAGCTCTTAGCTTCAGCAGGCAGTTCTCTGTTCTGATCAGCAACCAGAGCCTCACATTTCTATGTGGAAAAGTGACCCCTTTATCTTTGCAGCCACACCCAACAACTTTCCATTACAACAGCTGCCTCATACATGTTGATTTACATTTTCAAAGATAGTTTAATAGGGTGTGGCGGGGGGAAGACCAGAGTCTATTTAAATGAATACTGAAATTCTCCCTCTTGGGGACCAAAGGCTGGTCATTAACAAAGGTTCCCATGAGTCCCATCCAGCTCATCAGCAATGCTCAGCACCTCTGGAAATCAGACCTTACTGGTAGGTAAAAGATACTGGTAGGTGTTTCAAGTTGGACACTCAAAAGTTGAGACACACAAAACAGACAGACAATTGAAAACGTAGGCTCTCATCACCCTGGGATACATTCAGATGTGAGAGTAAAGAAGGGAATTTAAACTGGTGTAATTTACAACTGCCTTTAACTCCTCAACATATCAGAGAAGAGGGGCTGGTCTACCCTGTAAAACTCATATAGACATAACTAAGTTCATTGAGTCTTTTGGGTCATCCCCCCCGCCACAATGTTCATATTGATAATCCTTGTATTGACTCAGTTATACCAGTATATTTGCTCTATAGTATTATAGCTCTTTTTGGCTCCCAGATCAAAATAAGCAATACCTGTATAACAGGACCTACATTAGGAGCGTTTTTGCCACTTTAAATATGCCGGCATAGTTAATGAATCAAAAGTGAAGACAAGCCCCAAATTAGGCTATCAAGTAATTTACACATCATCTCTGAATTTGCCCCCCTCACCCTTCACTTTCCCATCTGTAAAATGGGTATAATGATATTCACCTAAATCACATGGATGTTAGGAGAATTAACAGGCTAATGTTTAACTTCAAAGAACATTGTAAAGCACAACATATGCACTCTCTATTATTACTACAAAGACAGAGGAATAGAATGATCCTTAATGTCACAGGAGGTGCAAAAAAGGAATTATTCATGTTTGATTTTATTGCATTATGTCTTTCTTTCAGCCAGAACCACTTCTAAATCAAAAGCTTATTTCTGAATTAACATGTAACAGGAAGCAGACAGAGTAGAAGAATTGTGGTCATCAATTCTGAAAGCAGAATGCATATTCTGGCAGTGAGCAAGAACTAGGATTGATAAATTGATGGGGATTTTTGCCCCATATGAGTTCTTGCAAACAAGCTAAAAGATGCAGCTTGACACCAAGTCTTACAATAAAAAGGTAGAGAGTTCTCTCGACTGTGTCTGGTTGTGTTGAATATGAGGTGTCAGGTACCTAAAAAGATATTTTGAAGACTGAACTTCTCTGGAAGCTGCTACTGTTCAAATTCTCAGTTCATGAAAATGAGACAGGTTTGAAGATAATGCATATGGAGATCCCTTCACTAAGGTGGAAAATAAATGAAGACACACAATAATATTATATAAATTGTGTCTGATTAAGTTTTTGAACAGGTTTTATTTTCACATTATCTGTAAACAAATGGGTTTGAGTTTTTGGTTGTTTCAGAAAATATTTACTTTAAATGAAAAATATTATTTGGGCTGTATTTCCTATCCTAGCAGAAGATATGGAATAATTTACCGCTGGCTAACAATAGCTAAGGTTGCTTTAGTTTCACACTATTGTCTTTAATGCAGAACAAAACGACGGCTCTGAGGCATGTACATGTGAACATTGGACACTATTTTGTGCTAATACCTTCTTTCAAGCCAATCAGTTGTAACTAAGGCTATAATTTAATCATGGGTATTTTTAGTAAAAGTCATGGACAGGTCACGGGCAAGAAACAAAAAATCATGGCAGGTGACCTGTTCATGACTTATACCATAAATACCCATGATTAAATCTTTGGGGGGATCCCGAGGCACGAGCTGCTGGGAAGGGAGAGCCTGGGTGTCCAGGCACCAGCTGTGGGGTTGGGGGTACCCCAGGGGGCCAGCTGCTGCCTTGGGGAAAGCCCCTGGGAGCCAGCTGCCACCATGGGGGGAGCCCCGGGGGGGACAGTGGCTGTTCCAGCTACCACCGGACAGGGGAGGGGGTAGGAGGGAGGCCTTTGGAGCCAGCTGCTTGGGTGGCCCTGGGTTCAGTCACACTGGCCACTGCCGAAGTCACGGAGGTCACAGGAAGTCACGGAATCCATGACTTCCACGACTTCCGTGACAAACACGGAGCCCTGGTTATAACAGTGATCTGCAAGAATTTAAATAACTTTCCATTTCTAGTGTACCTTTCATCTGAGAAGCACAGTACACTTTATAAACATTAATGAATCAAATTCTCCAATTATCTGTTTTACAGGTGGGGAAACTGAGACAGCAGTCACTTATGGTCCATTTTTTATTTCCCACTGTCAGCAGCAGAGCCAGAATTGACCCTAGATTTCCTAACATCTAGCCTCATTTTAAGATTAAACAATTTCCTAATCAAGTTAAATGAAATCAAAATTAGTAGACATAGTTGAAAATCAATTGGGCAATTATGTAGCAAAAAAAATAAGTTTCAAATTGAAACATTTCACAGGAATGTGATAAAATATTCAACAAGTCAAAACTTTGTTTTGATTATATCATTGATCAATTTCAACCTTTATATTAAAATTGGTTCAATATATATATATATATTTAATATATATTTATATATTAAGATTCAAATGAAATTGATCAAATGATAAAGTCAAAACATTTTTACAAATATTAGTTGATGGTTCGAATAATTTTTTTCATAATTTTCATTCCATGGAAAATTTCAGCTTTTCATTCCAATCCAGAATGATTTTTTTTTAATCCAAAATTTCTCACAGACTAGAAAATCTGGTTTCCAACTAGCTCTAAAAAGCAGCTGATTTAAACCAATCTAAAAGTGTCTCCAAAGCCTTTTGCAACAGTTTAACTATTTTGGTTTAAAAATTATCTCTTTTGTTTAAACTGATATAACTGAGTCAACAAGCCCATCTTTTTATCTTTTCTGGTCCCCTAAAAACGTGGAGTCCTGCTTTGAGACACACACCAGCATGAAATGAATTGAGCTGAGGTGACGACTAGCACCGAACTCAGTTTGAGCCTGCATCTACAGTGAAATGGAAAGAGTTAAGTTGTGTTTTTTATAGGATATGCTAATTTTCAGCCTTATTAATGGTCTTTTTTTTAAGAGGTGCTTATGTAATCCATGTGCGCTTGTGTTACGTCTCTTTCCTCTCTGACTGACCCACAAAAAAATAAAGATAGCTACCACCTATCTCTCTCAGCTAATGGACTTAAGGCCTGGTGCAGAGCCCATTGAACTTTACTGAAGTCATTCCACTGATTTCAGTGGCTTTTGATCTGGCTCTTAGTCTTTTAGCTCCAGCACCAAAAGTCTGTGCTGCCATACTGAAAGTCCTGGATTCAAACACTACGATCAGTGTCTGGTTGCTACCCTGTATCACTCCTGTGTCACTACTCCTGAATAAAAACAAAAAAAAATCAGACCCCAGGTTTTCTTACAGCCCTCCCAGGCTTACGAATTCAGAACTGAAGGAAGAACCCCCTTTCTGATTCTGCCCCCATTCCAACACAACATTTACTACTTTTTCTAACTTTTAACATTTCCCACTGGAATATAACTCTATGTTAAAACCTCTAAAGAATGTTGCTTGTCATTAGGAGCACGTCAGTGTACGCTGCCTGATACACCCTGATAGTTCAAAGAAGATATGTCAAAAGGAATAACGGCCTGACAGAGGTACTGAACACTCACAACTCCCTTTAGGATCCGGTGGGGGTTTGCAGGCCCTCAGCATCTCAGAGGATCAGGCCCTAAAAGTTTTCACCCAAGCTCTTCAACAGCAAGGCCTAAAGCTAGAGCATTTCTGCTTTTTGAACTCCAGCTGCAAACCTTCCTTTGTGTTTATAAAAGGAACCGGTCAAACATTTGGGGGAGGTGAAGGAGCCTTGCCTTTCAGCCAACAAAGCATTTCAACTAAAGAAGAAAGGAAATGAACATTGACTAACTGCAACACGATTGGGAAAGATTGTTTGGTTAGGCCTTTAAAAAATATCATATGCAGACAAAGGCCAGGCTGTGCTTTGTTGATATTTGTAGCAGGAGGTTAATTGGCATTAGCAGAAGTATCAGCAGCAATGTACAGTTAGTCATATGGTACTGTCTGCTCCCAGCCATATAATAAAGAGGAAAAACAAGTTGAAAAAATATTTTCCTCTCAACTCTTTTACAGAAAAACCATTTAGCAAAATAAACATAAAGTAATTGGATTCTTTTTTGTTTGCCTTCTGTGCCTCCTCTCAAGCTAAGTGTTTGATTTAGTCTTTTTCTTTGTTCTCTTCCAGTCTTACATGTGTCGAACAGTAATAGGAGTAGTTGTGCCTCTTTTTCTTCTCAGGCAACTATAAAAGCAAATGGTGAGTTACTTCAGTGTGAATTAAAGTTTTGAGCATTGCAAGACACGTCTGGAATTTTGATAAAACAGATCAAGGGGACAAATTAGTCAGTCAATCAGGTTACTCTGATTCTTATAAAATATATTTTTCACATCAGCATCCTCAAACTCTCTTGCATCACTCCAGCTTTTTCTGCAATAAGCACTGTTCACCACAACACTATTTAGCATCTTTTCTGCTTTTCTGAGAGAAAAAAGTATAAAGCAAACATAGTATTGATGATAAAATGGATTTTTAAGTGCCAGAGTTATAGGCCTGCTCTATTACCCATTCATAATATTGCAAATATGGGCAATTTTAGAAAGAGCAGTTGAACAAACCACAATCTTTAGCCTGATAATATCTTGTGATATTTTCCTCCATTCTTCCCTGCTGATTTCAGAAACATACATTTGATCCATAGACATCAATCATAGCACCATCTTTGAAGAAATGGCAATATTTGCCAGTGTAAGACACAAGACACTTCATTGCAGAATCAGTGTGAACATTGTCAACTGTATACACCTTACTCTTTCTAATAAGCTGGTCAACATCATTAATATTATTTTGTTGTCACATAGATTCTGATTTGTCATTTCCAGTCCAGAATTTCTATGTACTCGTTTATTAAAAGGATGACTGTAGAGATAAAAATCCTGCATTTAAAAAAAACAAAAAACAAAAGCCTTACTGCTTTTTTTTTTTCTTCTTCTGCTTCTCATTACTTACACTTTTGGGCCCCAACCTTGCAATGGGTAGAATTAGTGGGGGAAGCAAAAGTGGATGGGAATCTGGGAGGCAGTGACCATGAGTTGGTTGAGTTCAGGATCCTGACGCAGGGAAGAAAGGTAAGCAGCAGGATACGGACCCTGGACTTCAGGAAAGCAGACTTTGACTCCCTCAGGGAACAGATGGCCAGGATCCCCTGGGGGACTAACATGAAAGGGAAGGGAGTCCAGGAGAGCTGGCTGTATTTCAAGGAATCCCTGTTGAGGTTACAGGGACAAACCATCCCGATGAGTCGAAAGAATAGTAAATATGGCAGGCGACCAGCTTGGCTTAATGGTGAAATCCTAGCGGATCTTAAACATAAAAAAGAAGCTTACAAGAAGTGGAAGCTTGGACATATGACCAGGGAAGAGTATAAAAATATTGCTCGGGCATGTAGGAAAGATATCAGGAGGGCCAAATCGCACCTGGAGCTGCAGCTAGCAAGAGATGTCAAGAGTAACAAGAAGGGTTTCTTCAGGTATGTTGGCAACAAGAAGAAAGCCAAGGAAAGTGTGGGCCCCTTACTGAATGAGGGAGGCAAGCTAGTGACAGAGGATGTGGAAAAAGCTAATGTACTCAATGCTTTTTTTGCCTCTGTTTTCACTAACAAGGTCAGCTCCCAGACTGCTGTGCTGGGCAACACAAAATGGGGAAGAGATGGCCAGCCCTCTGTAGAGATAGAGGTGGTTAGGGACTATTTAGAAAAGCTGGACGTGCACAAGTCCATGGGGCCGGACGAATTGCATCCGAGAGTGCTGAAGGAATTGGCGGCTGTGATTGCAGAGCCCTTGGCCATTATCTTTGAAAACTCGTGGCGAACGGGGGAAGTCCCGGATGACTGGAAAAAGGCTAATGTAGTGCCCATCTTTAAAAAAGGGAAGAAGGAGGATCCTGGGAACTACAGGCCGGTCAGCCTCACCTCAGTCCCTGGAAAAATCATGGAGCAGGTCCTCAAAGAATCAATCCTGAAGCACTTAGAGGAGAGGAAAGTGATCAGGAACAGTCAGCATGGATTCACCAAGGGAAGGTCATGCCTGACTAATCTAATCGCCTTTTATGATGAGATTACTGGTTCTGTGGATGAAGGGAAAGCAGTGGATGTATTGTTTCTTGACTTTAGCAAAGCTTTTGACACGGTCCCCACAGCATTCTTGTCAGCAAGTTAAGGAAGTATGGGCTGGATGAATGCACTATAAGGTGGGTAGAAAGCTGGCTAGATTGTCGGGCTCAACGGGTAGTGATCAATGGCTCCATGTCTAGTTGGCAGCCGGTGTCAAGTGGAGTGCCCCAGGGGTCGGTCCTGGGGCCCGTTTTGTTCAATATCTTCATAAATGATCTGGAGGATGGTGTGGATTGCACTCTCAGCAAATTTGCGGATGATACTAAACTGGGAGGAGTGGTAGATACGCTGGAGGGGAGGGATAGGATACAGAAGGACCTAGACAAATTGGAGGATTGGGCCAAAAGAAATCTAATGAGGTTCAATAAGGATAAATGCAGGGTCCTGCACTTAGGATGGAAGAATCCAATGCACCGCTACAGACTAGGGACCGAATGGCTCGGCAGCAGTTCTGCGGAAAAGGACCTAGGGGTGACAGTGGACGAGAAGCTGGATATGAGTCAGCAGTGTGCCCTTGTTGCCAAGAAGGCCAATGGCATTTTGGGATGTATAAGTAGGGGCATAGCGAGCAGATCGAGGGACGTGATCGTTCCCCTCTATTCGACACTGGTGAGGCCTCATCTGGAGTACTGTGTCCAGTTTTGGGCCCCACACTACAGGAAGGATGTGGATAAATTGGAAAGAGTACAACGAAGGGCAACGAAAATGATTAGGGGTCTAGAGCACATGACTTATGAGGAGAGGCTGAGGGAGCTGGGATTGTTTAGTCTGCAGAAGAGAAGAATGAGGGGGGATTTGATAGCTGCTTTCAACTACCTGAAAGGGGGTTTCAAAGAGGATGGCTCTAGACTGTTCTCAATGGTAGCAGATGACAGAACGAGGAGTAATGGTCTCAAGTTGCAATGGGGGAGGTTTAGATTGGATATTAGGAAAAACTTTTTCACTAAGAGGGTGGTGAAACACTGGAATGCGTTACCTAGGGAGGTGGTAGAATCTCCTTCCTTAGAGGTTTTTAAGGTCAGGCTTGACAAAGCCCTAGCTGGGATGATTTAACTGGGACTTGGTCCTGCTTTGAGCAGGGGGTTGGACTAGATGACCTTCTGGGGTCCCTTCCAACCCTGATATTCTATGATTCTATGATTCTATGAATGAAAACCATGCATGTAGTTCCCTGAATTGATTACATCCATAGATACACACATATGGATCCAATTACAGGCTCAGGGCCTAAATTATTAAACATGTACAAAAATGAATTTACATTTCAGCATGTATGGGACAGCACTGTACTGGGACTTATGAGACCTGGGTCCATGTCCTGGTTCAGCCACAGGCCCCTGTGTGTTACCTTGGCAAGCCATTTAATCTACTCTATGCCTCAGTTCTGTAAAATGGGGGTAGTACTTCCCTGTCTCACAAGGGAGTTGAAAGGATAAAAACCCATTAATGATTGTGACATACCCAGATACGATGGGCCGAGATAAATTGACACAGTTCCTTTTTCCCCTTCAGCAAACTCAGACAGTGAAACAAAGCTAGTGTCTTTAGAGCCCATTTCTTTTTTCCTGTACTCATGCCTTCATACAGTGCTGCACACTTGAGGCTTTCCAATACTGAAAGGGAAGATATACATAATATTTAAACTAACCTAAAATTGGGGCCCACGGTGTTACTTTGAGTACACACATGAATTCAGTGTGCCTACAGTGTGGCAGTACATGCAGCTATGGAATAGCTTCGGCAGTTAGTATAAGCAAATCCTTTAGAATTTTTGGTTTTGGTGTCATACAGTAGAGATTAATGTGTTCTGTACAATATTAACCTACATCAGGGATGGGCAAGTGGTGACCCAGGGGTCACATATGTCCTGCCAGGTTATTTTATTTGGCCCACCACCAAAAACCTTGGTGCAGGCAATCAGGTAATGACTGGGCAAGGAACGATGTGGGGTACTTTGGGTGGAGCCCCACCTGTCCTGTCATGCTATGGTCAGAGTTAATGGGCCAGAGCAGGGAGCTGGACTCAGTCCCACAGGACAGGACCCACCCCTGTGGGGGGAGTATGGAGCAGACTCACTCTCCCCGCAGAATCCTCCCCTCCACATCTCACCCTGGCTTGCCAAAGAGTTTTAGTGGATTTTGTAGCCCACAACTGCTTTAAGTTGCCCACCCCTGACCTACATAAGGGATCCACAGCCCAAATAAACACTCCAGGAGACCTATGTTATTTTCCCATTAGTTCCCCCAGTCATAAGACCACTGGCATGAGATCTTTCACTGAGCTTAAGAGGCCTGATTTTTTTTAATTTTTTTTTTTTTTAATGAAGCACAGGCAGCTGCATACAATTATGTGCACCTAATTTATTTGTGCAAAATACCTGCTGTGAGTAGTCACAGATATCTGATGGGCCATGCAGATGGGATATTTGCATGTTAAAAATTCATTTGTGCATGCGAGCAACTGCACATAACTCGTGTTGAAAGTCAGGCCTAGGGTTTGTTTACCATTTTCATTGCACCTATTATATTACAGGGTGGGATTTTCAAAAGAAATTAAGTGATTTCAGAGCATTAGAAGTCATTGGGATTTGTGCTCCTCAGTTATTGAATGCCACCAATACTGTCTATACACTAAAAGCATGCTTACTGAGTCACTGCATGACAGATTCATACCGTCTAAGGCCAGAAGGGTCAACTGTGATCATCTAGTTTGACATCCTATATAGCACAGGTCATAGAATGTCCCCAAAATAATTCCTAGCTCATATCTCTTGGAAAAACACCTTCTTTAAAGGAGAGCTATGTTCTTTAGGAATGGGTCAGACATTGAGAATTTGTGGTAAATTCCCTTAGAAAAAGGCCCACCACACAGAGCTGCATTGCCCAAACATATAGTCTGACTGGTCACAAAGCAAATATGCTTTGCATATAAAGATATCATCCAGACTTCTGTTTTCATCACCTTAGGTTCTCTATTGCAGGTGAGAGAATCAGATCCTTCCTTACTGGAAGAGAGTTGCTAGGCAGGAATAAGAAAAGGAGTACTTGTGGCACCTTAGAGACTAACAAATTTATTTGAGCATAAGCTTTCGTGAGCTACAGCTCACTTCATCGGATGCATTTGGTGGAAAATCCGATGAAGTGAGCTGTAGCTCACGAAAGCTTATGCTCAAATAAATTTGTTAGTCTCTAAGGTGCCACAAGTACTCCTTTTCTTTTTGCGAATACAGACTAACACGGCTGCTACTCTGAAACCTGTCATTATGCTAGGCAGGAATAAACACAGCAAAGCAAGCTGATAATTAACATATAAGGCTAGATCCAGTGTGAAAATATGAGAGCAGAAAGAATGAACACTAGACCCCACACAAAGAGTGGGTACTGTAGAACCTCACTAAACCATACATCCAATAATATACCCACTAATCCCAGCAGTCTTTCCCCCCATTCCAGACATCTCATATTACCAGCTCCCTTACATTTACACATTGTACTACAGAACTGCAGTACTATGAACTACAGTATTATGAAGTGCTGTATTATAAATAATTTAAATCAAATTACATTTGTCAGCTGAATGAACAAAGTACACTTAGTGATATATTATCTTTGATTTTTATATATAGCTATTGTGTTTGCTCTCTTGCTGGCTAATTGGCAAAAATCAGCAATTCGCAATGTGTCTCCCACTCATTAAAATGAATTAACAATGCTCTAATGTATTTCCAGTTAAGCCTCTGCATTTTTAGTTCAGTTTCCATTATAGCCGGCACCACTGATTCTAATAGCACTGCTTGAACAATGAGTGCGGTATCACCAATTCAGATTAGCAGGGAAAAATAAAATCGAGTGAAGCTCAGAAGCCAAAAGCAAAATTCATTGTCATAAAATTCACTTGGGGTACTCATTTTAAATGCCTCTTCAGTGATATTGGAGCAGGTTGCTGCTGCTCCTTCTCCACCTCTGGACCCAACTGATTTCACTGTAGATGGGTAGGTGCACGGAAACCAGTGGCAGTATAAAACCTAGCTTTTGGGACTTTCAAGAGGGAATGAATACAAGATCTCACTGGGGCCATTTCTTTGCATTGTTCAGGTGGCACAAAAGAAGCAGAGCCTGCCCCAGAGTCCCTTACTAGGGGCGGTCCTATCATGGGGGAGTCCCTATGAGGAGAGCTGGCAGAGAGAGAGAGAGAGTGACTGCAGAGCAATGTACTCCATGCCAGCACAATTTAGAGTAGGCCCTAGGTTGCGCTAACCTATACTGAGGAACTGTAATTATTTCCCTGACAGCCACCCCATTCTTCTGTATGGAAGCTGGGTGTAGGAGAGAACCCGGTTCTTTGTGTTTACAGCATTTTCACTATTTGTTGGGGATAGCCATCTTGTACTAGAGCTGCCAAGACAGTGTAGTTTAGAATGGTAAATTTTCCTTGAAACTGTACACTGCATAATTCAGGGCTGGGTTTGTTTTATTGGTTATCCTTCAGGTGCTCAGGTTCTTCCAACAAGTTGTGCAGTCTTTGCTCTTGTGCATCCAAAATTAGAAGTGCTCCTGGTTCTACAGCAAGTAGTTGGGGACCTGCTAGTTAGAGCTGCTCAATATTTTTCAATCAAAACTATTATTATTTTTAATAAAAAAGCGTGTGTGTCAAAATGTACATGTCCATTCTGGACAAAACTTTCAGGTTTTTCATTGAAAATCCAAACCATGAAAAAGTCTTTTGGTTTTCTGCAACTGAAAAATTTCAGCCAAACCAGGCAAAAATCATCAGTAAACCAAAATTTCAAGAATTTTCAGGGGTGAGGGGTATTTTTTGACAAACCCCCAAAACATGTTGTAGAAAATCTGACAAAAAACAATTGTTTTTGTCAACATTTTGGGGGGGGGGACGGAGGGGGGAACACATTTCATGACTCATGCTTCTGCAGATGCCTGAGACGAGGAGTGTTTTTAGGTGGATGGAAAATGAATGACTTAAGATAGCTCAAAATACATATTTTGGGGAGATGTTTAGGAAATGGATATCCTTGGGATTCTCTGGCTCCCACTGACACCTACTATCATTGTGCTCTGTTCCTTATTTAGGGATGTGTGGAGAAAGGGCTACAAAGCATTAACTTTCTACTGAGAGATCTGCAGCATACAAAGTAGCTCCTCAGATCCTCTCCAACTCCAGGTATTCATATCTCTCACGAAATTCTAAGGGGCCCCAAATATGTGGGGTGTGAATGGAGGGGCTTCTATGTACTCCTGAAAGGTCAAGGCAGTTATGTTCCCCTCCTTCTCCATGCAAATTAGAACTCTTTGCTCTCACCTTTGCTTTCCCCAATGGCACAAAACAAAGTGGAATATGGTATCCTATGCTATTCATTTTAAATATTTAGGTTATCATCTATAATTCCAACCAATGAAAAGAACAGCAGAAAAATCAGACTTTGAAAACTAGGTTCCCTATGACATGATGTCGCATGAAAAGGGATGATTTAGAATAATTCAGACTGGCTTTATCTGGGCCTTTGTTTTGACTCCTTGGAGTTTTGCAGGTTCAAATCATTGCAGCAAAACATTTTGAGTTTTAAAGTTATTTGCATGCACAGTTGATGCATCTATATGCTTAAGTACCTGGTTGAACTCACAACAAATCAGAAAATAAGACATCTAAATGACAACACTTGCAAGCACAAATAATTGTGGGTGGAAAAACTGCATTTGCAGGTACAAAAATGAAGACTAGTTTCTGACCCTGAAGTAGGTTAACAACTACTGTGACTCAACCTAATTATTAACTACTATACATAAAGCATCAGTGACACTGAGGGGGAGAAAGGAATCTTTAAGATGGAGACAAATCCATTCTAAACACTTCCTCCCACTTTGAACTCAGATGATGTTCCAAACTGAACTTGATACACACAGAGAGACATGAAGAGGAGCAAATAAGAGGGTCCTATCTGAATCCAGAACCAAACTTTGGAATCAGCCTGTCTCTACTTTCAGCTCCTTTGACATCTTTTTTTGAACATACTGAATATTGTGTAAATTCTTGCATATATTTGCTGATTCCAGAATGAACATACTTCCCTACATACATTTTCCAGAATTAGTCCATTTAGTCTCAGAAACTTAGCTTATTTTCATTTAATTTTGCGCTTTGATTATAGTTTATTTTTGTAAATTTTTTCAACCTACCTTGTTATGTTAGAATTCTGGTTAGCTGAATGGAATGGAGGATTTAGATACATATGGTATGCATTTCCACTCCCCTAAATCATTTTCATGTCAGCATAACTACACTGAAATCAACCAGCATAAAAATAAGCAGTGGAAAATAGTGCCTATGGGGTTTTGGATAAAATATTGAATATAACAAATTTGGGGGATCATAACCCAAGTTTGGATAATGGGGGGTTTAGAATAAGTGGGATTCTGTCACACATTCTAACCATTTACATTAGTTTCATGTCTCCTTTAAAACAGAAATCATCAAGGATTTTAAAATGTTTTTAACGGGCCTGATCCAAAGCCCACTGAAGTCAATGGACACCTTTCCATCCATTTTAAAAGGACATTAGATTAGGCCCCTAGCTAGATTTCAGCAAATTATTTTTAAGAGCTGAAAAATATTTTTTTATTGTCTTCCCATTCAGCAGTACAGAAATAGGTTACCAGACAACAGCCATGCAATCTGAAGTATGGGTTCAGATCTGTGCTCAGACGAATTTTTGTTTGTTTGTTTTTAAGAAAATTCAAATTGGCTAGAGTTATCATTTATCTCATATTTTGAAACTGTGAAAGAAATCAAGGGATTGTATTGTCATTTGGGGAGAGAGTCAGAGAGATGGTATCTGTTTTCATTTATAAACAAATGCATGTAGAAGGAGAGAATATGAACACAAGCTCTCATCACTTCAAAGGATTTTCAAATGATGTTGCCTAGTTGATATCATCCAAAATTGGCTTATACTGTAGGGATCAATTAAAATATAATTGCTGATAAATTGCTGCAGGGAAACTGCAAATCTGGACATGTGTAGCCTCAATTCACGATGCAGCATGTACTCGTATGGTTTTCTGGGAAGAAATTAAATAGAAAGTTTAGTAGTAACTATAAGTAATTTTGAATAAATACTTTTTAAACAAAAGAAAGAAAAGAGAGGCAACATGCATAGGACACTTTATGCTATATTTCCAAAATGGCTACTCCTGCTTTATTTTGGCATTGTAAGAGGGAATGCTGGTCCTGTAAGAGAGGCATTGCTCTGGTCTGGACTACAAGAAGTCACAGAAAGAAAAGGAGTACTTGTGGCACCTTAGAGTCTAACAAATTTATTAGAGCATAAGCTTTCGTGAGCTACAGCTCACTTCAGCATCCGATGAAGTGAGCTGTAGCTCACGAAAGCTTATGCTCTAATAAATTTGTAAGTCTCTAAGGTGCCACAAGTACTCCTTTTCTTTTTGCGAATACAGACTAACACGGCTGCTACTCTGAAAGAAATCACAGAGTAATGCTGGAGCTTGTTTTAAGGAACCAGCACACCTTGCTACTGGCATGCACATGCAGTCTGTGCACGTAAACACAGAGTTGTATGAGCACAGATATTTGTGGATGGCTATTAAGAAGTTGCTTTTAAAAATTTGGCTCTTTTGACTAGTTACATGAAGAATTTATGGTACAAGCATAACACTGAGAAGTGTCTATGGTGAGCATCACTGTTTCTATTTTAAAACATGCATACTGCAGGAGGACAAAACCAAAACCCGAAATTTTTGGAGGGTTGGCATTTTTGTTGAACATTTTTAAAAAATAAAACACAACTCCCCAAAAATCATCCACAAAAAATATTTTCAAAAAAGGCCATTTTTGTAATAGGAATATGTTTCAAATCAACTATTTTGAAGATTCCTACTCTGCAGAAAGGTTTCTGTGGGATCAGATGGTACTTCTTTCAAAGGTCTTGCATTCAAATTTTATCCCACAACTGACAGAGTAAAATAGTCATAATGCCATATCATGCAAACGCAACATTAAAACATGAGAGAGTTTGATTCATGTGGACACTCATATCTAGATAGCCTTTCTGGTTCCCGATTAAGCTGAGACGAGTAGCTGCAACTCCCATTGAGCGTTGGGGGTGCTCAGAATTGTTCATGATCTGGTCCACATGTCATTCAGAACTTTCATAACTGGGGGATTTGCTCATCATTGAAAACCTGAGTGGACTCATTGGCTCTACAACGAACAGTGAGCTTAAATACTAACTAAATAAAACCACGGAAGTCAAATGACAAAAGTGCAAATGTGGGAATCAGAAGAGTGCTGAAAAAAAATAGCATTAGCAGTGAAATATAGAGCCACAAAAACTCTCAGGGAAGATGGATATTGGCCAGAAATATTCACTAGTATCCTTCAGAGTTGAAAGAACAGAACCACTTAAGGGCTGTATCATCTACCAAGGTCTGCAGACAGGCCAAAAAAACCTAACAGACAGTGGCAGCAAAGGTTGTTGACAGTTCTAGAACAGTCAACATGGACACCTGACTTGGATCCATCGTACATGAACTAAAGAACTCAGGTAAGTCTTCATACCATAACCAGGCTAAAACCCAGAGTGAAAGACCTCAAGGGAATCTGAGAATACCTTCATCCAGTGGCTTTTACTTTGGTTACAGGTTGCACAAACTCCAACACCATCTTTAGAAACTCACTAGGTAAAAATGACCAAAGTTCAACTGATACTGCATTTGTCTCCACCACACAAACCTGCTCTTACATATCTAGTACAAATCCATTCCATCTTAGTCAGAATTTAGCAGTGTGAGGAATATTCTATCTACTTGGTGGCTATTTCTAAGCAGAGGCAACCAGAATTTACTAAGCTCCCACATACCCAGAACAGCTCTGCTCAGTAAGACTTCATTGACACAACTACAAAGGAGGGGAATAAATAAAGCTTCCACAAAGCTGCAGCATAGAACTTTACAATTTCTCTAGGATGTCATAGACTGGGCTCTGAGCACAAGTTCCACCACTGACATTGTACTTTATACATTTCATCTGTCACAGTTCAGACACTGTGGTAATGGGGGCCATAAAAGTGCATAAAATGGATTAACTAGACTAAAAGGTCATCTTGATCTCAGTAGAATCCATGCAAATAGCAGAAGGGGAAGACAACACTTGGGAGCCACCACATTGATGATAAAAGAAAACAAGACAAATCAGTGTTCTACTCGGTACTCGTCAGACTACACCATCAGTCACTGACACTTACAGATTCTCAAAGTTCATCATTCTTTTGGACCAGAACAATAGTCCTCTGGTGGGAAGCAGAAATGTTCCCCAATATCAAAGAGCAGGAGATGATGCTTCAGCCATGACAAAGAATATTCATTCTCTCAAACGCAACCCAAAATAGAGAACCAGAACATCTATACTCTCTACCATAAAGGGATTTTTTGAATGATCATTTCATACCACCAGTTTCAATGACGATTGAAAACACTGACCAAAACCATCTCCATTATTAACAAACTGGTATGGCAACCAGGAACCCAGACCACCATTAACTGTTCCTGGAATATAGTGTTTCATTCAGCTGGTGAACCTAGCTTATATGATAATTAATGTTAAGATTTTGTCAGTTATTTTAAGTAAAAGTCAGGGACAGGTCCCAGGCAATAAACAAACATTCATTGAAGCCTGGGACCTGTCCCTGACTTTTACTAAAAATAACAGTGACAAAATGGGGAGGACAGGGTCCAACATCCATTGCTGCTGTGGCTCTAGGTTGTCCCCACTGCCAGCCTTCTGCGGCGGCTTGGAGCTTCGGGGTCCTCCCACATGGTGGCACAGAGCTCCAGTGTCCCCCACCCCACTGCCTGTGGCAGTTTGGAGCTTGGCTGATAACTATATATTTCAGCATTCTCTAAGACATTGGAAGACAATGAACATCTTCCTTTTATTTGCACCTGCAATTTGTAGGAACAAATTGGCACCTTCAGTTTTGTGAAGGCATTACTTTTCAAAGTCTAAGTGTTAGATTTTCGGGAACAATCAAGACCTTAAACGCTCAGAAGACATCCTTTGTGAGGCACCAAAAAGTGTAGCCAGGTTGAGTCCCTATTCAAAATCATCTATTAAAAATTCAGGGCTAGTATCCTCTAAAACAACAAAGTAATCTGTGTCTCAGCCTTTTCATTGTTAATGATGTTGAGATACCACATGAAGGCAAAGGAATGTACCTCTAAAGCAAAGTTTTAATGACAATTTTTGGTTAAATCCCTTAGATTTAACAATTCTACATTGCAAAACAGGTAATTGTCTTCCCCTTTAGTCTCCCCCCACACATACACACACACCCCATGATCCGTTTTCATTCCAGGTCTAACTGTCTTGATCACTACTGTTTGATGAATCAGCTTTCCTGTTAACTAGAGGTGCAGGGCCATCATCTAATGAAAACACTCTGTATTTTATGACTCCCTAGGCTGTAGTTCTGCATATTAAAATAGAATTTCAATCTCAGCATTAGAAATAAAATCAAACCTAGCATCTGTGGTTTGAACAGAACTGATACAAATGCTGCTCATTTAATTTTAACTATTTTTTATGCTAGACAGTAAAAAAAGAAGCCCTGGATATAATTAAAAAATGCCTATAAATTAGAAATAAATTGGTAGAAATCAGCACAATAGTTCAGTGCACGGGTTAGTTCATTAAACCTACAAATCTGATGGCTGAAAGTTTTCAGTCCTAATTAAAAATTTACCAAACTACTCCAAAACTATCACACCCCACTGACTCACAACCACCATCATTTGGAGCTGACTAATTCTACTGTTCATTATACATTTTACTTATCTCTTTACTGAAGGCCAGATCCAAAAGCCCAATTGAGGCTTTCCATTGACTTCATTGGGTTTTGGCTTTTTCTTCCATCAAAAGCTACTCTGTTGTTAGGGTTCTCAAACAATAACCTTAACACTACCACAACTACCACCAAATGTCCTTAAAATAACACTATAAGAACTGCCTTGCATTCCTGAAAAAAGGTGGGAAATGTATATCTATACTGCAAAAAAACCACACCCCCAGATTTGGGCTTACACTACAACACTAAAAACAGCCATGTAGATGTTCCAGCTCAGGATCTGAAACCAGAAGACGGGGGAGGGTTTTAGAGCCGGAGCCCAAGTCAGTAGAGCTGGGCTCTGAGACTCGCTCCCATGTTGTTCTTTCCACCATAGACGTACCCTTTATGGGTATGTTTTTACCTGCACAATTTGGGGTTCCCACTCCCTTCCCATGGCCCAGTGACCCTTATGGGTTAACAGGACCTTGTCCCAGTGAAGGAGCCTTTATCACACAGTTAATATTCTTAAACATGCACAATTAGCAATTATCAATCAATTAACAGAATACATGCATCAAGCATCTAATGCTCACCACTCCCAGTAAAACAGATGGACGTCTCCTAATGGCCAGTCAGAATCCAACCTCATCCGGGGCTCCGGTTTCTACACAGTTTAGTCATGCAGGGATTAAAAATTCTAGGAGCTTTGGTCTTGAGCTGTATCCTGGAATTAAGTTCCAGCGCACTTGTTTTCTGATCCTCATTATATAGTTAAAATGAGGATTTATCTTAGAATCATAGAATCATAGAATATCAGGGTTGGAAGGGACCTCAGGAGGTCATCTAGTCCAACCCCCTGCTCAAAGCAGGATCAATCCCCAACTAAATCATCCCAGCCAGGGCTTTGTCAAGCCTGACCTTCAAAACTTCTAAGGAAGGAGATTCCACCACCTCCCTAGGTAACACATTCCAGTGTTTCACCACCCTCCTAGTGAAAAAGTTTTTCCTAATATCCAACCTAAACCTCCCGCACTGCAACTTGAGTCCATTTCTCCTTGTTCAGTCATCAGCTACCACTGGCTGAAAACAGTCTAGATCCATCCTCTTTGGAACCCCCTATGAGGTAGTTGAAAGCAGCTATCAAAACCCCCCTCATTCTTCTCTTCCACAGACTAAACAATCCCACTTCCCTCAGCCTCTCCTCATAAGTCATGCGTTCCAGTCCCTAATCATTTTTATTGCCCTCCGCTGGACTCTCTCCAATTTTTCCACATCCTTCTTGTAGTGTGGGGCTTAAAACTGGACACAGTACTCCAGATGAGGCCTCACCAATGTCGAACAGAGGGGAACGATCACGTCCCTCGATCTGCTGGCAATGCCCCTACTTATACATCTCAAAATGCCATTGGCCTTCTTGGCAACAAGGGCACACTGTTGATTCATATCCAGCTTCTCGTCCACTGTAACCCCTAGGTCCTTTTCTGCAGAACTGCTGCCGAGCCATTCGGTCCCTAGTCTGTAGCGGTACATGGGATTTTTCCATCCTAAGTGCAGGACTCTGCACTTGTCCTTGTCGAACCTCATCAGATTTCTTTTGGCCCAATCCTCTAATTTGTCTAGGTCCCTCTGTATCCTATCTCTACCCTCCAGCGTATCTACCTCTCCTCCCAGTTTAGTGTCATCTGCAAACTTGCTGAGGGTGCAATCCACACCATCCTCCAGATCATTTATGAAGATATTGAATAAAACCGGCCCGAGGACCGACCCTTGGGGCACTCCACTTGATACCGGCTACCAACTACACATGGAGCCATTGATCACTACCCATTGAGCCCAACAATCTAGCCAACTTTCTATCCACCGTATAGTCCATTCATCCAGCCCATACTTCTTTAACTTGCTGGCAAGAATACTGTGGGAGACCGTGTCAAAAGCCTTGCTAAAGTCAAGGAACAACACGTCCATTGCTTTCCCCTCATCCATAGAGCCAGTTATCTCGTCATAGAAGGCAATTAGATTCTATGCCTAACCAATTATTTTATTTAAAACGTAGCTATGTGAAAAAACACTACCCACTCATTTTCACTATACATGCCTAAGACCACCTACTCATTAGTTTTTGTATTTTTCAAAGTTAGTAAAAACTTTTCAAGGTCCACTTATCTTTATGCATTGCCAGTGGGATACACTTGCAACAGCAAAACCTCCAACTTTTTATCAGGAAGAAGCTGCAGAAACTCAAGGTTAGCTTGTCCATTCTCTCGACTTTGTGGCTATTTAGCTATCCCTGTTAGTAATGCCGCATCTGATACTTTTCTATCTGTCTGCCTACATCAAAGCCGAATTCTCCTGACTCTATCGTTTTGTTTCCAGCTTATGGTGGTTGAGCATCCAAGATGGCTGCAAATTATGCTAAGTCCATACACAAAATGGGTGCGAGTCTTGTCAGGTCCAGGTGTCACATTACAACGTGGGTAGCTAAATTTCTTAGTTGAACCAATTCAAGAGAAGGAATAGACCTATTTTTATACATGTTCCATTCCAAAATGGAAAAACATGTAGGGAAACAGTGAATCCCTTTCACCTGATAAAGAAATACACATTTTTCTCATGTATTATTGAAGGGACTAAACAGCACCATAAGCATACCAGCCCCCAATTTATACTGCATTAACATATGCCTAAATCAGCCTTTTCTTTCCAATAAAACATAGCAAAATTCTGCATCTCTTTTTAGATAGTCCTCATGGAAGGAACAAAGGCATGCTATTCCTAATATAATGTGGCCAATGATAGCAGCTTCATTGCAAGGTGTCTACTGTTGCTCAGCTGCCAGCAGTCCCTGTGTAGTAGTAATGCCTCTATTAATATCTGAGGTTTGGTAGAGTTGGTGAAGAGAGGTGACAGGCCAGGAAGGTATAGGACCCACTAGATACAACTTATCACTTTTCATCTTCAGATCTGAAAACACATTAGAAAGCTGGGTAAGTATCCCTATCACATTTTTACAGATTGGGAAGCTGATGGACAAAGATGAAGTGAGTTGCCCAGACTTACACAGTGAATCAGTGGCAGAGCCATGTCCCATCTACTAGCCTGGGCCCTTCTATGCCACATGCATTGTCAGCAACTGCTTACAAATTATGGGTCAAATTGCCACAAAGTTTAGTGCAATTCCTTGTAGCATGAATTCCACTATGTGACTTTCACCACCCTGAGATAGGTAGCACTGATGGAGGAGTCAGTGCACTATGGCCACTCAGTGAGCCATGTTGCCAAGGTCAGGTAATTGTGAAAGAATGGAGTGGAACTCTGCACAAGTGACATGCAATCCATTCAGCTGCATCTGGATTTCCTGCAGATCCCGTGTTTAGTGTCCACGCCCTCTGTTCTGATAAACTCTGCCCCGCGAGGGACAATGCATTACTATTTCTGTGCCAACAAAACTTTTTTTTTCATAGTAATGCTTTCCCTACTAAAGATTTTTCCTGCAGAAGGCAAGGTAGTTTAGCCTCCAAACACCAACAAAGGGAAGAGTAAATGCCACTCTTAAAAACATAGAAATAACTATATACCCGGAGTGCTACTTGCTATAAGATACCTAGTGTTCCAAGGAACAGTTGGGTCCCCGGGAAACCAGAAGACAAGCTGCAAATGTTAGAGTTTATCAGGAGGTGAGCACGTGCTGTTTTGTGGTAGCTGGAAGCAGAGGGAAAATGCAGTGAAGTCTCATATTGCATGAAACCTGTCGTGCCTATGATCTAAGTAGGAATAAACTCATTAAAAGAAACTTTGAGTGGCCCAAAAGGTTAAATTATTATTAATTTCCCCCATATACCAAACCAAAATATGTTTAGGGAAAAAAAGTGTCAGTAAAGCCTTCCTTCAGCAATAAACTGTTAATGAAACATCTGTTTTCATGCAACAAGGTTAGCCCTTAAACAGATTTCTACTCCATTGACTCATGTTTCTGCCACTCCCTCCTATCAAAATGTATCATATTTAGCTGCATTAGTCATTG
Organism: Dermochelys coriacea; assembly: GCF_009764565.3. Classification (NCBI taxonomy): domain Eukaryota; kingdom Metazoa; phylum Chordata; order Testudines; family Dermochelyidae; genus Dermochelys; species Dermochelys coriacea. Next base: position 116,456,103 of record NC_050072.1, read on the forward strand.
TTTTCACTGATATACTTGCTAATCTGATACAAGGTTAATGTGGTACCGGGGAACATTATGAAATCAGATTTTGGTTGTTATTAGCAAGAGTCGTACAAGAACAGCGGGATTTGAATTTGATGTGATACAAAAGGTTAAATAGCTAACATAAAATCACGGCTGACACGATGATGACTTCTTCCCGCAAGATTGGGGATGCCAGGCAGGGCTGGTCCACCGTGCCAGAAAGCCAAGGCTTTATTTATTTATTCATTCATTCTAAAATAGCTGCCTCTCCATCTTCCCATAGACATGTGCTAATAAATGGAAACATAGACTGCATTCGATTTTGTGCAAATAATTAGCAGGTCAGGCTCCAACAGCAGCAGATAAGCTTTATTATTGGCAAAAAATATGCCAAAGCAGCTCCTGCAAATTTAGTGTTTTTATTACACTAATCAGGCTCGAGGTCATGGACTATATCGTACCTTCTGTCTCTCTGATCATATCTGCTTATAGCATTATTCATCTTCAATATGTTTCAAAAATTAAAACATTTATTTGCGATCTAAAGAAGTCAGTACAGCTTGAAGTTAATAACTGATCTAGGGGTGGCAAAGAGGGCATGCAAATGAACAAGATTGGTTAAAATATACCTTGACTCTAATTTTTGGCCGTCTTCAAAGCCAAAATGGATTGCAAGTACTTCTGAGGTTCAGACAAATTTGGATAAGGACCAATGCAGATCTACCATCACCTTTCTACATAAACTGATAGTCTTCATGGGAGGATTAGTGGGTCCTGCTGCACCAGAAGGAAAAGCAGGCAGGAAGAGGGCTCTGGGAGGAGGGCTCTTTAATCTGAAGTAGTGAAGTAAGACAGAAGTAGACTATTATTATTATTTGTATTGCACTAGCACCTAAAAGCCACGTGGCTCCTGAGGAATCATGGGCTGGGGCTCCATTGTGCTAGGCACTGAACAAAACTCAAAGAGATGGTCCCAACAATCTAAGTAATGTTACTCCCTCAAGCAGAGCTCTGCTGAGTAGACAGAAGTAGGGCAGAGAACCTGCCTCTGCAAGGTAGTACAGTAGCTGAACAGGCCAGCAGGATACAAGTGCAGGTGGAGGGACACCATAGACTAAGGTATCAGGCAATCAGGGATTATTGGTATGTGGCTAGGATGCATCTTAAAGAGAGAGTGAATCAGGGTCAGGTGAGTGAACTGCATCTCCAGATGGCTTACAGTTCCCCTGCACTAGTTACTAGCAGCTTTTGGATCTTACTATCAAGTGACAGAATACCAACCAAAGCCACTAAATACTATGAAAGACACTCCAAAAGAGATGGTTAGTCACCTAATGGAGACAGGAGCTGAAAAATGACAGATGATTCCAGAGACACACACCCTTTTTCAACATGGGAAAATACTTAGAGTAAGTTTAACTTTCACAATGGAAACTTAGTCAAGTTGATTCACAAACTGTGTAAGTGCCATCACTTAATAGACTTACCAGCACATACTACATGGGGTCACACAAAACATCATGCTGGAAAAATTACTCCACCACCTGAGTAATAGCTGAGAGTATCAGCCAGTGAGCAACACTGATGAATACTAGATACCACAGAACACGGATACCAGAGTGCACTATTGAGCATAAAGCCTCACAACACTCTTCTAGCCCCTCATTTTGCATTATTATTGACTGGTACTGTATGTGAGCATTCTTTGCTAGCTATACATCCTGAACTGGCATGAAGGCATGCAAATTAAAGATGAATGATAACTGACCATAACAATTATATTACCATTATCATATGTGATCTAAAGATATTTGGTTTAGAATGTGATGATTCTGAACTGTCAAGGAAACATTGTTTTGATTGGGGGTTTGTAAATTTCGTCTTGGCTTATACAACCATATGGCCAGTTACATGGGAAAATAGAACCTAACCGATGCCCTCCTTGCAACACAGAGCTATATGTAATGGTGACCTGGCTAGAAGTTGGGGCTCCTTATACCTTGGAGGCTGATCTTTAACCTCAGGCCCATGGCCTTCTGGAAAATGTAGTTTAGAAACTTGGGGTACTTGGTTGCAGACCTTGTTTTTTGCTACACTGACAAAAGGAATTTTACTGAGAGAATTTTTTGTATTAAAGGGGGATGATAAAGTTGAGTTGCCTGACTTGTCTGCAGCCCTTTTGCTTTTAGTAAGGAAAGGATGCTGAATGAACAGGAAGAGATTGTAAGCTCTTTGGGCCGGCGACCATCTTTTTGTTGTATGTTTGTACAGCACCTAGCACAATGGGGCTGTAGTCCATGACTGGGACTCTTAGGCACTACCACCACACAAATAATAAAATAATAAATAATAATAGTTTTATCATATTATCATTAATCACTTTCTATGAAGCGGGGTGGGTTGCACAGCCAAATGGGGTCTCTTCAGTCTCACCTAGAGTAGAGAAGATGCACCAGTGTGACCACCATTCTGTTTTGGATGTGCCCAAATTCTGCTCTGTATTCAGACACAGTGTTCCATGCAAACATTGCAGAGCTTGTGGCCTATTGCATCTACACCACTACACTGTCTTGAAGCAGGAGCATAATGGCTGTGTGGATAATGAAGCACCACAGCAAGCTAAAGTGTATATACAATAGGGAATAATGGGAAGGAGTGCAAACAGAGAGAACCCAAAATATCATTGACTGAAAGTCATGAGATTAACCATAATCTCATGATTGTTGAATGCTTGTGGTTGACAATACTGAAACTGGAGCTCTGGGCTATAAAGCTCTCTCTGGCATTATACTGGGAGGACAAACTGACCATTTTAACTGCTACACTAATCCAATGTCAGCAGTGGTACTGCAACAGTGCAGTGTTATATGGAACTCATGGTAGTTAGGTCTTGCATAAAGCAAGTGCAATCACAGGATAGTATGATTATTTGGCACCAATGCAACCACTTCTCAGTGGGTGCCTAGTATTTACAGGGTTGCAAGGGAGCTAGTGGCATCAAAATATTTTAGCATAGATAAGGATCTCTAACAGAAATCAGGTTACTGATGTAGGCAATATAAAAGCAAGACAGTAAGATCTAGATTGCAGTTTTCATACTTATGCTGTAAATTAATAGATAACTCCTTAAAGTAGGTGGCAGTAACTTTTTCTTATATTAAATTTTAAAATAGAGACCTTTATAGGTGATCTTGCAGGCTGAACAACAAAATGGCAAATCACTAGAATTTATAAGGAGATTCTCCTTGCCTAGAAGTATTTATTTTAACCTGGCCTAAAGGCAGTGAAAAGAACATTCATATTCATAGATTTTAAAGGTCAGAAGGGACTATTAGATCATCTAGTGACCTCCTGTATAACACAGGCCATAGAATATACACATATATTCACACTCCCATATTGTTTCAGACATTCTTCAAAAGGTATCCACCCCATAATGATTAGAGCAAAGGCTTATAAAAATAAAAGAAAGAGGGTTTACTTGTCCATGCCTTCCAGGAGAGACCATCAGCAAAACATGGATACTTCCAGGTCTCTCTCCATCTTGTGGAAATGGTACTGTTTATATGCCCCCTTATTCCAATGATACCTTGCCAGAAGCTAGGTCTACTAACATGGCAGCCATTGTGGACTACATTTTCCAGCCTGGCCTACTCTTCTGGTTCTTGTGGGGTTGCGGGGGGGGAAGAGATTGACTGGAATCCCCAAGTGTTAGCCTGTTCCAACTCTCCTCCTGCAGCCCCTTTAAAATTCACAGGCTGAATTTTCCAGGAAAATAGTATTTTCAAACATTTTGTTTGTTTCACTGTGAATAATTCTCACTTCCCAAAGTAGTTAATGAAAACTGAAGTTAAAGATCTAAAAAAAGGGGCATTTAATAAAGTCATTCGCAGGCATAAGCATTTGTAGGATCAGAGTCTAAATTGACCTCCCCCCAAATTTTCGCCACTTATTTTCCTGACAAAAGTTTTGTCAATTTCACCCAGATCTATGTAACAATTTCATATTTCCCACAAAACCCCAAACCATTCAGATTTCACTGTAACACAACAATATATGTGAGGCATAATAGAGAAATGACACAAAACCCTCGTACTATTTTATTTCTGTATTTGATTTCAAATAATAATTGGTTTTAATTTTTCTGACAACTCAGTCAAAACAAATGAAATGTGTTACGGCAACTCTTGTTACTTTTGATAAAGATATTTCAAAACAGTTGTGCAATGTGTGTGTCAGGTGAGGGAGAGCAACAGATCTTTTCAGAGATTGAACAAAGTTGCAGAGAAATCTTTGCCCAGGTGGTTATCATAAAGAAAGTATGTAATTATTATTGAAGATTCTGGAAATCCTATGAAATAAAATAGTTATATTTTTGAAGTCAAGCTCCTATGTTAGAGATATTTCAGTTAACAAGATAACTGGCAAAAGTGTTTGAGAGAGTAACAGGGTGAGTTTTAAATAATTTAGTCACAATAACTCCGCCCTTAAATTTGATGTAGATTAGTGAACAGAACAGAGCAATTATAAAAAATTTTCTGAAAAGCAATTTGCACTAAAACTGCAGAGTATAAAATAGAAAGATCTATGATGAAATCCTGGCCCCAATGAAGTCAATGGCAGCACTCCTATTGCTTACAGGAGGCCCAAATGTCATCCCTAAAGAGAGGCTAACGGGCTCAAAGTCCTAAAATATCACTTACATCCACCTTAGGATTTGCTGCATCTTAGATATGGAGTTCTGGCCCAAATAGTGTATGGTACAGATTCATCTCTGGTGTAACTCCATAGACGAATCTGGCCCAATGATTTTAATAAGCCAAAAGAACAACAAAAAGTTGGGTTTGGTGGCCCTGTGAATATCTTGTTTTCCTGTGTGTGTTGATGGTGAACTCAAAATCACCAGCAATCGCTATCCCTCTCTCAGAGATGTAAATATAAGCAAATATTATGGTTATGTGCATTTATTTTTAAAAAAATCATGTAAACACATATGTAGATGAATTGCCTCCGGGCTCCTGGTAAGCTGTCATTGCAGCCCATAATCTTGCAAAGTCTGGAAACTCTTTATTGGATTTGTTTCATATGCAGGAACCTTCCTTCAGAACATGCTCCAAAAGTAAGTGGTTTCAAATATATAAAATCTTCTGTATATAAAACACACAATACTTGCATGGTATGATTAAGGTACATTAGACCTCAAGCTTTCTCTGCAGTTTGTGTCCTGTGGCATATGCAATCTTTATATTATTCTAGGAATTATTGACTCATTGGAGAACTCAAATATTTTTCTTTCAGTGAAGGGAGAAAGATTATGAGATCACTCAGAGATATGCCAATGAAACAGGAAAAAGCTAGGATGTCACATCCATCTTTGCATTTGCACTTTCAACTAAAATTGGAAGTCTTTGTTTTGAAAACTTACTTCTTCTCCTGCATATGGAGGTGTTATACAACATCATTATGAACCCACCTAGAGCTGAACATAGAGGGTCTCCACTGACCTCTCCCAGAATGGATCCTCATGGATAACCAACAGCGGACATTCTGAAAGAGGAGAAGAAAGCTGGTATGGTGGAATATGGCTATTAATACTATTCTGTGCCAGGAAAAATAGGAGCCTATATAGCCCCAAAAGTGGTGGTGTTGTCCAGGGTGGGTAAGGCTCAAGGGTTCCTTAAAAGGAATTAAACTGCACAAACTCAAAGAGAAGGCACCTGCTCTATTTGTGTGAATTTCTCCTCCATGAGAAAGGCCCATATTAGACAAAAGAGTAGTAGTTTATCTTTGATTAAAATGGCTCTAAACTTTCTTAATTCCAGAAACTAGAGAAATGCTGAAGAAGACTTCAGTACCAAAAATCAATTAATTAATTACAGGGAGATTTGGGGTATATATTTTCCCAGCCTCTGATCCATATTATATTTGTGAATGCAGTTTGTTTTGGTTTGCACTCAGATATATACATTTGCATTTGGAAAGCACCAGATTGCACCAAATGTCAGGTTCATTCTAAAAAAGCTTCCCTAGTCACTCAAATTACTCAAGTTGAATGTTCTACTGTACTATACATTCAAGTTGAATGTTCTACTGTACTATACTAGCTTACTGGAACAGATCTTCGCTCCATTAAAGTCAATGGGTCTATGCCAATGTACACCACCTAAGGATCTGGCCCAGTATATTTTTCAGGAACACAATATAAATATTTCAGGCAAAGTGAAGTTAATGCAAGTATGTCTGTCAAGAGATGTCACTGCTTTCCTTACTAATGAAAAAACATTTTTGGTTAAAAAGTAAAACCAAATTAATAGACTCCCCAATACCTCACCTGTCCTTGCCTCAAGCAGGCACACTCCTGGTAGGAACCAATTTATCACAACCTAAGCAAGAACATTTTTGTGGGAGCCTTGATTAAAATAGTGACAGCAAAATGCTGCCAGAAAACACCATCTTTAGCCCATCAAACCTTGCCAGTCAAGCAAGTGCTCCTGGAGGCTAAACTCACTTAACACTTTTTGTGAAGTAGATAAAAATAGTGGAAAAGATTGAACTGATCATTTGGAGAACGGACGAGAATGGAAACGTGTAAAGCATATGCCATGCGTCTCAAGATGCTTTTTATTTTCCCGCCCTTTGCCAAATGTCAATCTCTCTCTCTCTCTTCATTTGCTTACTGCTACATAAATGGATTAATCCTGATTAATCCACAAGGTCCTTATCCAAAGCCCACTGAAGTCAATAGAAAGATTCCCTTGGATTTCAATGCATTTTGGATGAGGCCCATTGCATATTTCATTATCCTTTTTTAAAAATTAACTCATTTTTCAGTTTGGTTTAAAAAGCAATTAATGGATACTGCTTACGAAATACAATCTCAGTGCCTTGCAGTTATTTGTAAATGATCTGTGCAGCAATAAAGCTGTGACCTTTTCTTATTCAAAGTCACACCTAGTGCTAATTTTGCTGAGGGTTTGGGAAGTAGAAGACTCAGATGGCTTGCTATTGTTGTGATTTAAAGGCACAGTAACCTTTCTTTTACACTCAAGAAGCTTACTGAATAACCCATTTGGGAAAGGGAGATGGAGCTGTTTTATACCACATATTTATCATAGGAAAAATGCTGAGATTACAAATATTTTCAAAATGTTACCATGTGAATAATATTTCCTTGTACATATTCTTGTTCTACTGGCACTTGCCATCTGGCATTTTTGCAAGTCAGTCTTTTTTTTTTTTTAAACAGACAGTATATATGTTTGTGTCGGTATTTTCCCACTCGCTTCTATTCATAATTAATCTCTAGGTTCACGTAATCCACTCTACTGCATATTCTGATAATCAAGGAAGTGAGTTCTCAAGAGTGCAATATTTTAGGGAGGGAACAAAGGTTTACGTTCCTCTCTCTGAGTTAGAGAGCACTGATATGAGTCTCGGGGCTGAGCTTCTTAGCGAAGAAGCTAAGGATTTACAATCTTCCGTTTTGCTCAGCTAGTGAAGCTCTTCAAGGCTTTCAAGAGCTGACCTTCTTTGAAAAGGATTGCATTATTTCAGTGCACTCACTTTTAGAGAGCCTACCTGTTTCCTAGCCTGATGTTGATACAGTACTACTAAAAGGGGTTTCCATGGATACTAGCATCAGTAGAGGATGAAAGAGGACTGTCCTCTTTTCTGACCCACTGTGGTTCCCAGCTACTGCAATAGCATAATTTATAGACATTATTGTCCTTTTCTTTCTGTTTTTATGGGGGTTTTGGGGGGGATGAAAGGATAATAATAATTAATAATTCTGCAGTCTACAAGAGATAATGTATTGGGATGAGTGAACAGAATACATATCATCTCAAACCATCACTCAAATTTGGACTGAAGCATTTCTGAGCTCTGGTATACTTCATATAAGAACAGAATGGCCATATTGTATCAGACCAATTGTCCTTCTAGCCCAGTATCCTAAGCTATCTAAACTACTATGCCACAAGGGCCACAACAATGGTTCCCGTAACCCACCCGCAATATTGTGTAATCTATCCAACTATACTCTTAGCCCAGCAGAAGAATCTGTCCTATCTCGGGGCCTCTCCTTTTGCCCCTCCACCCCCACGAACATGATACAGTTCTGTGGTGACCTAGAATCCTATTTTCGACATCTCAGACTCAAGGAATATTTCCAACACACCTCTGACCAACATATTAACCCACAGAGACCTTCCTGCCAACACTACAAAAGAAGGATTCTGGGTGGACCTCCTCCCTGAAGGTCGAAACAGCAGCCTGGATTTCTACATAGACTGCTTCCCGCCGACGTGCACGAGCTGAAATTGTGGAAAAGCAGCATCGCTTACCCCATACCTCAGCCATGCAGAACACAGTGCCATCCACAGCCTCAGAAACAACTCTGACATCATAATCAAAAAGGCTGACAAAGGAGGTTGCTGTCGTCATCATGAATAGGTCGGAGTATGAACAAGAGGCTACTAGGCAGCTCTCCAACACCACTTTCTACAAGCCATTACCCTCTGATCCCACTGAGAGTTACCAAAAGAAAACTACAGCATATTGCTCAAGAAACTCCCTGAAAAGCACAAGAAGAAATCCGCACAGACACACCACTGGAGCCCCGACCTGGGGTATTCTATCTGCTACCCAAGATCCATAAACCTGGAAATCCTGGACGCCCCATCATCTCAGGCATTGGCACCCGTGACAGCAGGATTGTCTGGCTATGTAGACTCCCTCCTCAGGCCCTTCGTTACCAGCACTCCCAGCTATCTTCGAGACACCACCGATTTCCTGAGGAAACTACAGTCCATTGGTGATCTTCCTAAAAACACCATCCTAGCCACTATGGATGTAGAAGCCCTCTACACCAACATTCCACACAAAGATGGACTACAAGCTGTCAGGAACAGTATCCCCCGATACTGTCAACGGCTAACCTGGTGGCTGAACTTTGTGACTTTGTCCTGACCCATAACTATTCACATTTGGTGACCAATGTATACCTTCAAATCAGCGGCACTGCGATGGGTACCCGCATGGCCCCACAGTATGCCACATTTTATGGCTGACTTAGAACAACGCTTCCTCATCTCTTGTCCCCTAATGCCCCTACTTCCTACTTGCGCTACATTGATGACATCTTCATCATCTGGACCCATGGAAAAGAAGCTCTTGAGGATTCCACCAGGATTTCAACAATTTCCATCCCACCATCAACCTCAGCCTAGACCAGTCCACACAAGAGATCCACTTCCTGGACACTACGGTGCTAATAAGCGATGGTCACATAAACACCACCCTATATCGGAACCTACTGACCCGCTATTCCTACGTACATGCCTCTAGCTTTCATCCAGATCATACCACTCGATCCATTGTCTACAGCCAAGCGCTACGATATACCCGCATTTGCTCCAACCCCTCAGACAGAGACAAACACCTACAAGATCTCTATCATGCATTCCTACAACTACAATACCCACCTGCTGAAGTGAAGAAACAGATTGACAGAGCCAGAAGAGTACCAGAAGTCACCTACTACAGGACAGGCCCAACAAAGAAAACAACAGAACGCCACTAGCCATCACCTTCAGCCCCCAACTACAACCTCTCCAACGCATCATCAAGGATCTACAACCTATCCTGAAGGATGAGCCATCACTCTCTCAGATCTTGGGAGACCGACCAGTCCTTGCTTACAGACAGCCCCCCAATCTGAAGCAAATACTCACCAGCAACCACACACCACACAACAGAACCACTAACCCAGGAACCTATCCTTGCAACAAAGCCCGTTGCCAACTCTGTCCACATATCTATTCAGGGGATACCATCATAGGGCCTAATCACATCAGCCACACTATCAGAGGCTCCTTCACCTGCACATCTACCAATGTGATATATGCCATCATGTGCCAGCAATGCCCCTCTGCCATGTACATTGGCCAAACTGGACAGTCTCTACGTAAAAGAATGAATGGACACAAATCGACGTCAAGAATTATAACATTCAAAAACCAGTTGGAGAACACTTCAATCTCTCTGGTCACTCGATCACAGACCTAAAGTGGCTATACTTCAACAAAAAAGCTTCAAAAACAGACTCCAACGAGAGACTGCTGAATTGGAATTAATTTGCAAACTGGATACAATTAATTTAGGCTTGAATAGAGACTGGGAATGGATGAGTCATTACACAAGTAAACTATTTCCCCATGGTATTTCTCCCCTCCCACCCCACCCCCCACTGTTCCTCTGATATTCTTGTTACTGCTGGAATTAGCCTACCTGCTTGTCACCATGAAAGGTTTTCCCTCCTTTCCCCCCCCCTGCTGTTGGTGATGGCTTATTTTAAGTGATCACTCTCCTTACAGTGTGTATGATAAACCCATTGTTTCATGTTCTCTGTGTGTGTGTATATAAATCTCTCCTCTGTTTTTTCCACCAAATGCATCCGATGAAGTGAGCTGTAGCTCACGAAAGCTTATGCTCTAATAAATTTGTTAGTCTCTAAGGTGCCACAAGTACTCCTTTTCTTTTTGCGAATACAGACTAACACGGCTGCTACTCTGAAACCTGTCTTCGGACAGTGGCTGGTGCCAGATGCTTCAGAGTGAATGAAAGAACAGGGCAATTATTGACTGATAGGATAAAATTCAAGGATAGGATTAAAATTCAAAATGATCTGGACAAACTGGAGAAATGGTCAGAAGTAAATAGGATTAAATTCAAGAAGGACAAATACAAAGTACTCCACTTAGGAAAGAACAATCAGTTGCACACATACAAAATGGGAAATGACTGCCTAGGAAGGAGTACTGTGGAAAGGGATCTGGGGGTCATAGTGAATCACAAGCTAAATATGAGTCAACAGTGTAACGCCATTGCAAAAAAAGCAGATATCATTCTGGGATGTATTAGCAAGAGTATTGTAAGCAAGACACAAGAAGTAATTTTTCTGCTCTACTCCACACTGATTAGGCCTCAGCTGGAGCACTGTATCCAGTTCTGAGTGCCACATTTCAGGAAAGATGTGGACATATTGTAGAAAGTCCAGAGAAGAGCAACAAAAATGATTAAAGGTCTAGAAAACATGACCTATGAGGGAAGATTGAAAAAATTTGGTTTGTTTAGTCTGGAGAAGAGAAGACTGAGAGGGGACATGATAACAGTTTTCAAGTTTGTAAAAGGTTGTTACAAGGAAGAGGAAGAAAAATTGTTTTTCTTAACCTCTGAGGATAGGACAAGAAGCAATGGGCTTAAATTGCAGCAAGGGAGGTTTAGGTTTGACATTAGGAAAAACTTCCTAAATGTCAGAGTGGTTAAGCACAGGAATAAATTGTCTAGGGAACTGGTGGAATCTCCATCATTGGGGATTTTAAGATCAGGTTGGAAAAACACTTGTCAGTAATGGTCTTGATAATACTTAGTCCTGCCATGAGTTCAGGGGACTGGACTAGATGACCTCTCGAGGTCCCTTCCAGTCCTATGATTCTATGATCCATCCCCTGTTGTTGAGTCTCAGCTTCTTGCAGTCACAGAGATTTAGGGACACCCAGAGCATGTGGTTGAGTCCCTGACCATCTTGCCTAATAGCCATTGATGGACCCATCCTCCATGAATTAATTAATTCTCTTTTCAACCCAGGTTACTTTTGGCCTTCACAATATTCCCTGCCAAAGAGTTTCATGGGTTGACTGTGAGTTGTGTGAAGAAGTACTTCCTTTTGTTTGTTTTAAACCTGCTCCTATTCATTTCATTGGGTGACCTTGGGTTCATATGTTATGAAGGTAAATAACACTTCCCTATTCACTTTCTCCATACACCATTCATGATGTTATGGACTTCTGTCTCTTTTCTTAGCTGAACAGTCCCAATCATTTTAATCTCTCCTCATATGGAAGCTGTTCCATCCCCCTAATCATTTTTGTTGCCCTTCTCTGTACTTTGTCCAAATCTAATATCTGTTTTTGAGATGGGGAGACCAGAACTGCACATAATATTCCAGGTGTGGACATACCATGGATTTATTCAGTGGTGTTATGCTATTTTCTGTCTTATTATCATGGGCGCTGAGTTTCTAATCTGCCGGGGAGTGTTCCCGCTGGCTCTGCCCAGGCCTTGCCCCTACTCCTTCCCTTCTCCCAAGGCTCCACCTCTCTTCTTCCCACCCCGCCTCACCTCTTCCCCAGTTCTGCCCTCTCCCTCGAGCACACTGCACCCTTGCTCCCCCTCTCCTCCCCCAGCTCCTCCAGACACCATGAAACAGCTGATCCCTGGCAGGCAGTAGGCGCTGGGCGGGAGGGGGAGGCGCTGATCGGCAGGGCCCATTGGCAGACAGGAGGCACTGGGGAGGGGAAGGTTCTGTTGGGGGCTGCTGGTGGATGCTAAGCATCTACCATTTTTTCCCTGTGGGTGCTCCAGCCCCAGAGCACCCATTGAGTCGGCACCTATGCTTATTATCTATCCCTTTCCTAATGGTTCCTAACATTATGAGCTTTTTAGACTGCCGCTGCACATTCACTAGACGTTTTCAGAGAACTATCCACAATGACTCCAAGATCTCTGTCTTGACTGATAAGAGCTAATTTAGACCCTATCATTTTGTATATATAATTGGGATTATGAATTTCATCTGCCATTTTGTCACCGAGTCTCCCAGTTTTGTGAAATCCCTTTGTAACACTTCATAGTCAGCTTTGATAACTTGATACCTCTTCTAATTTTCATTCTCACATGCCTCTATCAGGACCAGATGCAGAACTGCCAAAACTGAAAGAAAAATCCAGAATGGACCTCAGAACCTTCTGAAGTTCATTCATCCCTAGTAATTACTAATGAAATTGGATACAAATCATGTCCTTACAATTACAAGCTGTCTCACTGAAGTAAATGTGACTGCTTCTATGAATAAAGCCAGTCTTATTTGGCCCCAGTGTTTTGGACTAAGCAGAGAATGAAATTTCAGGTTTCTGTCTAAATTTTCTTTTAATAGGGACCTGGTCCAAAATCCATTGAAGTCAATGGGAGTTTTTCCACTGACTTCACTGGCTTTGGATCTCGCCCTCAGTTAAAGCCATAGATCTCACAGCAAACAGTAAAGATGTAAATGTGTGGCAATGAATACATTATTCTAAAAAATAAATGAGGATGTTATCTTATTTCCTAATTGCAATTACTGATTTTGTGGATCACATGCCCTTTGTTCTACCCATTTAAAATCGTTTGTCAGTAAGTTATGTCTTTGAACATCTAGCTGCACTTCAGCCAAAAGTTTTCCCTTAATAATAATAATGGGGAGGGGGAATCAAAAAACGCATTTTTACAGAGATACATAAACCTTTGAACCTTGAAATGGCATACATGGGATTTAGCTAGCATGTTAGATTCATTACCCATCCCTGAGCATATAGAGGAGGCCAAAAGTTGTTCTGCAAAAAGATGAAATTGAAGGTTGGTAGGGGAAATAGCTTTTGTGGTAAACAAGTCAAACAGAGCACGTGACCTCCGAATAAAGGAGATGTTATTTTATCATTTTCCATCACCCGGATTAGTCTCTCTCGAGTTGGCTGTGTGTATTTTCTATTGTTTTATTTTCCATCCTGGTCATGAAGGGCATGTTTATTGTTTAGTAAGCAGAATTAAGGTGGCTGCAGTTTACATAGTCAATGGCAGTCAAACAATAAGGTCAATGTCTATCCCATCCTGGAAAAATTGGGGTTAGAGCAGGTGAAATTATCATTCTATTTTGTTTTTATGGCTCTAATAGAATGCCACAGAGTCCCTGACCCCTGCTGCCACTCATGTCTTACTCTAATAGCAATGTATAACCTTTGACACTCAATTAAAACAGGAAATAAGGCAAAGAATGGGTCAATATGCATGTTTGGCCAGTCTGAGCCTTTGAAGTAAATTCCAAGAGTGCTTCCAAAGGAGTAATAGCCCTTATTCATTTGGCACACAGCCATTAAAGTTATGGTCAGGAAAAAAAAACTGCACCATTTATTTTCTTGGTGACCTCAAGGCTTGTGCATTAAAGCATCCTGCAACACAACAATTCATATGTACATTCTCTCATTATTAAAGGTGCATGCTCCTAACTGGCTCAATGGGACAGGATAGATGCCTTTGGAATGGAAGGTTACAGACCTTAATATTCACATCATTTAATGCAAATGTATTATGTAAATAAAGGAGACACATGGCTTATTGTTTTTCATTTAGGTGCATTGAAAGCACTGGTGTTAAGGATACCTACAAATGGGTGCATATTTTCAGGGTGGGGAGTGATCTTTATGTTGTGAATGTTAAAGTAACAGTGGAAGCCAAATGATGTCAGATAGGCTAAAATGGTGTGTAGATCAGTTAGAGATCTCTCCTCTGTCAGCGAACCATGTCTTCCTGCATTTGCAAGGAGATGGACTTTGTAATTTGGTTGGCTTTTTCCATCCCTGGATCCTACAATCCTGTGTACCAAAAGAGAAGTTAGTTGAGAAAGGAGGAGTGAAAATTATTATTCCCATATGGTTATCCCTAATCTGAAGGAACAGACTTCCGCTGGGATAAAACAACTATACATATCCCAATCTAATTCTGGTTTGCCACAGTATAAATCATATCATTCTGGATATTGCTAATTAATACATAGATTTTAAGGCCAAAAGAGATTATGATAATTAAGACTAAGATTTTGTCATAGATATTTTTAATAAAAGTCACGAACAAGTCACGGGCAAAAAAGAAAAATTAACAGAATCCGTGACCTATCCATGACTTTTACTAAAAATGTCCCTGACAAAATGGGGATCTGCAGTCTCCACACTGCCTGAAGCAGGGCAGCTGCATAGGGGCAAGGTAACCCTGAAGCTCCAGAGAGTCCCCTGCCTCCCGTGTCACCCGGGAGCTGCGGGATGCCCCCGCCGCCCACTGCCCCAGGGGCCCATGATGGCCAGGAACTCAGGGATTCCTCTACAGCCACAGCGGCTGGGAGCTGCAGGGTACCCCTGCCAACTGCAGCTCCAGGGGCCTACGCTAGCCACGAGCTTGAAGGTTTGGGGGTTTCCTCACAGTGGTCGTAGGCTTGGGGGTTCTCCCGCCACTAGCAGCTCTGAGTGCCCCCACTGCCCACACTGAATGGGAGTTCACCCGCAGTGGCCAGGGGATTGGGGATATCCCACTGCCAGCTTCCGGTCCCACAGGTGGAGCGGGACCCTGTAGTTCCCAACCACCACAGGCTGAAGTCACAGAGGTCATTATAAGTCATGGATTCCGTGACTTCCGCGATCTCCATGACTAAATTATGATCATCTCATCTGACTTCCTGCATAACACAGACAATAAAACTTCACTCAGTAATTCCTGCATCAAGCCCATAACTTGATTTAATCTTGATTTAAATTCATTACTTGATGGAGAGCCCACTACATTCCCAGGTAAATTGTTCTTGTGGTTAATTACACACACTGTTTGAAAATTATACTATATTTCTAGTCTGAATTTGTCTAACTTCAGCTTGTTATAACTTTTTCTGCTAGACTAAAGAGTGATCTATTATCCGAAAGATCGTCCCTTCTCTAACTAAGGCAGCTGAGCTCTGGAAGTATTACTAAAGTCTATTTCAAAGGAGCCCAAAGCCCCAATCTTGGAGTTAGGGCACCTAAGCATGATGGCAGGGGTGGGCAGGGGAATTTAAATTCCACCACTTTTGGAGGGGCACATTCGGTGGCCCCGCCACAGCCCTGGGTCCGAAGGAGTTTCCTCTCCCCACCATGGCCCTGGGGCCAGAGGAGTTCTTTGCCCCTGCTGATTATTGGGGGGGGCCGGGCCCCTGCTTGTCCCCCCTTGTGCATGCCCCTGCATGATGGTAATAGATTCTATAGAGACTGAAAGCATACGGACTTATGTGCCTGAGGCCGGTGAAAACATTAGTTCAGTGAATTCTTCCAAGTCATTTGAAAAGCTAAAGACAAAATTCTCCTCTGATCAGTGCAGAATTGTTGTATTTGTATTCATTCTGTGCATGTAATTTCCATAAGATTTTTGCACAGGAAACAAGAAACAAGTATGTGGGGAATTTTGCTCCAAGTGCTGGCATTATGCTGGGCCAACTGGTGTTGCAGCAGTAGAAGCCTAGATACCGCCCGTGACAAGAAGTAAGTCTCAAAAAATCTGTGGATCGTAGGTCTAAAAGCTAAATTCCAGTCACAGAGTTCAAGGCAACAGGGAAGCACAATTCTCTCCACTGCAAGAATTAGTGGGTAATATTCTATGGCTTGTGTAATGCAAGAGGTCAGACCGGAGGTGAGAATGGACCCTTCTAGCCTTAAAATCTATGAGGGCCTGATTCAGGAAATCATCTCTATTCAGGAAGAGCTCTGAAGCACTTGCTTAAGCCCCACTGACAGTTAAGCATATGCTTTAGCGTTTTCCTGATTCAGGGCCTAAATCCATGAATAACTGTTACCCCATTATTTCCTGTGATATTTAGAATAAGCCTCTCTCTGAGATTAGGAGTAGTTGTGCAAAGCAGATATCTGTATCTTATGGAGACTGGAGGAGAACTGACGCAAGGGAAACTAAGAGCCTGTGTATAATCAGTCAGTGTGGAAGGTCAAGAAGAATGAAGTGGAGTGATTTCAGTTGTTTGCTACTCTCAGCTTTCTCAGTCCTGCTTGCTGATCTTTTGTCCTGGAGTCCAGGCAGTCACTTGGTGAAGAAGTAGGGCAAAGAGTTCCATTAACCTCAGCAGAGGTCAACTGAATTGAAATTTGGGTTTCAGCAGGCTGGGTATCTAGAGAATTATTTGGTGTATTTAGCACCACAAACACCTTTGCAGAGCGGAGGCAACCTACTTTCTGGATTCTAGCACACACTCATTCTGTTCTGGACACTGACTGGTTGATATCAAATTGCAATAATGAAAAATGCTCTAAGTTAGATTGTCACCACAGCTATCTGCAACTGATGAGAGGTGTGAAACATTTGTGCTCAGATCACATAAGACTGCAATAACTCAGATGTTCCATTTGTCAAAAGCACTTCCACTGCCACTGCAAAGAGCAGAGATATGTTTGTGAGTTTCAGACTTAAAAAAAAGACAACGCTCATTTTTAATGAAGCAGGAAGAACTGCCTTGCAATTGCTTCCTATTCAAAACAATAATGTCATGGAAGACCAAAAAGAAAAGTTAGCTACGTTTGTAAACGTAGCTCAAACACCTCAATCATATCCCCTCTAACTTCTCTTCGTTCAAGGTGAACTAATCCTAGTTAGTACAATCACTTGTCACAGAAACTCAGATTTTAGCTAGAGAGCCCTCAGCTTCAATCCCCTCAAACAGTCCAACCTGGGGTATCACTACTTTCAGACACCAGGGTAAGAGCAGGTTTCAGAGTAGCAGCCGTGTTAGTCTGTATCCACAAAAAGAACAAATGTATTTGAGCTGTAGCTCATGAAAGCTTATGCTCAAATAAATTTGTTAGTCTCTAAGGTGCCACAAGGATTTCTGTTCTTTTTTCAGGGTACGAGCCATGCTCTAATAACCCCACTAGTTCTGTTATCTCTGGAGGGAAAAGATGAGGACCAAGATTATTTTTAAAAATTGGACTCTGACATTAGTCTCCTAAATCCATAAGTGGGCACATATATAGTGGCCTGGTTTTCAAAGGTGCTGAGGCAACGAAGCTCTCATTGGAGCCCAATCAATTTCAGAGCCTGAGAATATTTTTGAAAATCTTAGCCAAAATACAACATTTTTATTCTCTCCATCCTTAACTGCTCTTGGAGTCCCCATATTGGTCAGGCTACACAGTCAACCATCACCCAGGCAGGCCCTTTTCACTTCTAAAGATTATAAATAATTATTTAGTCATTTATTTGCAACTTATTTGTTCATTATTCAAGCAGTTCTATTTATTATTGTGAATAGTAATATGCTAATAGGCAGTAAGCAACCACATTAGTTTGTTCTAACCAAGCTTAGAGCATCATTCAGCTTTGACAGGAGTTTCTGGAAGTCATGTCCCTGGGATGGAATTAAGCCCCTGAAATGTGACTCACAAATCTGGATTGGCTCTCAGCCTATTTAAAGGACTGATCCAAAGTCCACTGAAGTTTATGGAACCTTCTACTGGCTTTGGATCGGACTCCAAGACTGGATAGTTCCACTCTCTTCCATGGTGGACATGGTTATTTTGAAAAATGAAATTATATTGGCAAGTATGATTTTATTTTCTCTTATGGCCTTCTTAGAGAGGACCGTTTGAACTGCAACATTTGTGAAAAACAGGGTGAGTTAAGAACATACTAGTAGACTTCCTTCACTTTACTATATATGGATGGCAATCAGACCCTTAATATTATTTTGAGGCAGTTTTCTAAACTCTATATCCAGGACTGAAGACGGAAGTTTAGAAGGAAAGTGCTATCTCAACTTTAATTATATCCCTATCACCATCCTCAATAACAGTCACGTCTACAATTGGGAGAGAAGGGAGGGTTTGAAGAATAGAATATATATTGCTTTTATGTAATATATTATCCAAATTAGATGTTGTTCTGATGATATATTAAACCATGCATCATCAGAACCAGTTGTCACTCTAATGATGTATTGGTGTAATAAATCACAAAGCTGGGCACATCAATAAAGTATTACTCAAAAGAGCATGGTGTCCATGTGACAAGTGGTCCAGCATAAAAACCAGATTAAAAAAACAACACAAAGCTGTATACTGGAAGCAATTTCCCTATGGCCAAGTAGGATTTCAGAACTGGACCCTCCATCAGGGCTAAAAGTCTCTAGGCAGAACTGACTTGGAATTGAACGGGCTGAAGTATCGGGCCCTGTGTCTCTATAGAGTTGCTATTTCTGGCACTGCAAAGCCAGTTGTGGAATGTTGCTTGATACAACTCAAAAGTAATCCCAAGAACACAGTTCAAAGTCTCAAACGGATTTGGTAATAGAAACATGGACAGAACCAAATTCCATTGGAATATACCATTCGGTTGAAATCGGAACGCTTTATGAAACAGGGTCCATTTCACCAGAATTTTGTTTTAGAAAAAAAAAGTTGAGGGGGGCAGGGGGAAGAGTCCAACGCTGATGAAACATCCCATTTTGATATTTTTGAAATGAACCATTTCAATTTTTCATTTTGAAATTACCTTTGGTTTTGATTTTTTTTATTTTGTATTATATTATGCATGGTAATACACAATACAAAGTAAAGAAAGTCAGTAACGAAATGAAATATTTTGATTTTGTTTTCGTTTTTTAAAAACTTTTCAGAATGTTCTTTTATGGGGAATTTTGTGGTTTTTGCTCCAATTCAGAATAAAGCCAAATCTCGAAATCCTTCAAGAAACAGAATTTCCATTCTTTACACAGCTGTAGTTGCAAATAATCAGATCTCTATGCCTGGTCAGTGGAATTCAAATACTGTTAGAGGTCACAAGTAGAGCTGGTCCGGAACTTCCCATCAGATTTAATTTTTCGCAAAATCATAATTTTCTTGGGAAAGAATTTATATATTATATATAATCATTTTCCATCAGAAACTCATTTCCACCTCTCCAACTCCCCTATTTCTCAGCCCCTGGGCTTCCAATCTTCCTGCTTTCCCCACAGTCCAGCTGCTGTGAACCAGTGCTCACTAGATTCTCAGTCTCCCCACCTCCTGGTACAAGTGAGGTTGTGAGCCTAAGGGCTGTTCTTCACTCCGGAAAGATCAAGGCTGCTGCAATTGATGCAGCAGGGGTCAATTTAGCGGGTCTAGTGAAGTAAGGTAAAGTCAACAGGAGAGCATCTCCCATTGATGCAGCACAGTGAAGATGCTGCAGTAAGTCAGTCTAAGCTACGTCAACTACGTTATTCACATAGCTGAAGTAGCGTAACTTAGGTCGAGTTACCCCAGTAGTGAAGACAATCCCTGAGTAGCACTGGTACCCTAGTAGTTAGCCAGGCAGGGTGCGTGGGAGGTGGACAGCCAGCCAGGGAGATAGGAATTTTCAAAAATATCCTGTTTGTTCTTCCAAAACCATTTTTTTTAAATGTCCCTGCCATGGGAAATTTCACATATCTGACTTTTCATTCTCAATCTAAACAAAAAAAAAATGGCAAATGCAAAATTTTCCACAGGATGGAAACTCTGGTTCTCACCAAGTTCTAAGCACAAGTGAAGTTAAGTTTGTTGTTCTTGTCCTTCTCCTGAGATGGGTCCTCAATGTGGCATAGATAGTAGCATCATCTCAAGATAGGCTCCTGAGTGTTGCAGTTAGGGCTAAGTTGTATTATGAGAAGTGAATGCACACAAAGTTTACTGCAGAATGCCCGACTCAAAGCATTATCTTTGCTAACAAAAAGTAATTTTAAAAGTCTTCATTTGCCATGCTGCTGAGTGTAGAATAGGCAGATACGTAGACAGACACTTCTAACCAATATAGAACATTCAAAATCAATTTTAAAATGGTGTATTTTTCATAATTATTTAGCAGATCTTCAAAGAAGTGAAAACCATTATTCTTCATAGTGAGAAGAAATTATGGACTTCTGAGAGGCACTAGTACATGTACTAAAATTTAACTGTCGTCTCCATGCTACTCTGTTTAGTTTCTCTATCATCAAGTAGCATCTCATTACCCAAGAAAACTCTTTTCAGTCAGGAAGACACCATCCTCATCCAAGAATTTGTCTCTGAATATTGCCTCCAATCCATCACTACCAGGCCAGCTTCCCACGATTCAGCTCTCCAGTCAGTGGGACTAACTCTGAAATCCATAAAAGGCAGGATTCTCATTGATGCCAAGTCAGCAAAATCCTGAAATCCTTATTCAACTGCAGCAAAAGTTCCAGAGAAAAAGAATGGCAGAGACCTATAACAGAGGCCATAAACATAAAAGCTCAAATGGTTGTTACGTAGCATATGGCCCCATCATAGGGACCAATATAAATAATTCTTAGCAAAATATCAACAACACTCATTCAGCAACTGCATGCAGACAGAGCTGAGCGCACACTTTTGTCTGTGTGTGGGTGTGTGAATTTAGTCCTCATGTAACATGTGGGACTGACAGCCTTG
This sequence comes from Dermochelys coriacea, assembly GCF_009764565.3. Taxonomy (NCBI): domain Eukaryota; kingdom Metazoa; phylum Chordata; order Testudines; family Dermochelyidae; genus Dermochelys; species Dermochelys coriacea. The sequence continues at coordinate 116,477,189 of NC_050072.1, forward strand.
GAAACTGAAGTTCTGCATTTATCCATGGAACAGGCAGCAGCAAGGCCAGCTTCCAAACACTGTCGTACCAGTTTACCTCAATTCTGAACTTGAAAGGATCACTGCATGGGCAAAAGGATAATTCAATCTCCACAGCACATTCAGAACTTGGCCACTCTACCGGAGCTGCCAACAGGCTTGCCCATTCATGTTAAATTGATGGTGATGCTTTTTTGGTGATATGGACATATGTGCAATGGGAAATGGGCGGAGACCATCAAACTCATTTCACAGAGTTGCATGTACTTTAAACAGCAAAAACATCCCACTTGATACTCGAGATGGGCCCAGATCAAAGCCATGGCCACTGCCCTTCCCAAACTTTGAAGAAGTTTGAATCCAGAGCCCATCCTTGAGATTCAGTCCCCAACCCTGATAAAAAAACAGTGGCCCAAATCCTCAGGTCTACCCAAAGATCATTCAACTACAGGGTGTGTGCAAAAGTGGCTTTAAGTTACCTTGGTTCTCCACCAATTACAGGATCACTGCACACAGGACTGGTACTCTGGTTTAAGCTACAGCAGTCTAAAGGGACCATCACAACAGCCAGGCATTATTAGGCCACAGGGAAACCCTTTTCCCAATGGAGGGGAGTGGGAAGTGGCCATCACATTAGTTCTACACCAGGATCTCCTGTGCTGTTGGTATCCTCCTATTGACAAGCTAAGTCAGTGTTTTTAGGGAAATTCTGTGCCAGCAGAGAATATGTACCCCAACATTCTAGATATGTACTTTGGTAGCTGGATAAGCTATGTGTGGAGAAGAGGGGAAACTTCATTATCTACACAAGGAGAGAATAAATTCTAAATAAAATTAGCCCATTGTGTCTGGTAGTACTTCAGGCTCACTCAGTCTGACCAAAAGACAAACACTTGGGGTCTTAGCCTGCTCTCTTCAAAATCAATGGCAAAATGTCTAGGTTTAGATCCTCCTCTGGTGTAAACCAATGTAACTCTGCTAACTGCAATGGAGCTACCCTGATTTACACCAGTTGAGGATCATTATCTTCAGTAGGTACAGCATGAAATCATGAAAAGTGTGTAGCACTGAAGAACAAGGACTAAAAGATTTATTTGGGCATAAGCTTCTTCAGATGCATCTGAAGAAGTGGTTTTTTACCCATGAAAGCTTATGCCCAAATAAATCTGTTAGTCTTTAAGGTGCCACAGGACTCGTTGTTGTTTTTGTATATACAGACTAACATGGCTATCCCCCGATACTTAGTGTTGAAGACTAGATCAAGAAGTAACTTTGAGCAACTTCAGAAAACCAGGCAATGAAATTAATGTGGGAGAGATACAGCAGTAAATTTCTTCAGAATCATTGTTTAAGATATAAAATTAATACAAGCATTAATTACTTCTCAGAAGAAAGAATTTTTTCCCCTTTTTGAGGTTTCATTTTAAGATCCAATTATAAAGAAATGCAGTTTTAATTATAATATTGATTTTAGTTCTTTGTCAGAGCACAGTTGATTCAATTATTTCTAATTATGTGAACAATGCAAGCAGGCTAATCTTACAGGCCCTCTGACCGCTAATTTCAAAATACTTTTCTACAGAGCCAACTTGTAGTGGAGGACTCAACCTTTTGCTAAAAATGGTAGGAAAGACTTGGGTCATTATGAAAAAAAGAAGGAAATTATGTAATGTTCTCTGTGGAAGAACCTGAAAATAGGTTTAAATCAGGTTTATAGACCTGGCAGAAGAAACAAAGGAAGCAAAAGGGTCAAGGCAGAGCAAAATCAATGATGGGAGAACTTTAAAAGTTTCAGATAAGCACATAAAAGGTTCTCTCCACAGGGGCAAAGAGAGGCAGCATAGTCTAGTTGATAGGGCAGCGGATGGGAACTCAGGAGACCTGGGTTCCATTTCCACTTCTACAAGTGACAGCAGCTCAAGTCAATTCACATCTCCGTGGTTCTGTTGCCCCTCCACCTCTTTGTCTGTCTGGTCTATGTAGCTAATAAGTTCTTTGGGACTGGCTTTTGCTGTGTTTGGGTTGAATCTCAATCTCAGTTGGAGGCGCTAGGTAATACTGTAATAATTATACAGACTTAAAAATTGCACATGCCTTCCATAGGCACAGTTGTGACCCTGATTCACTCCTGGAGCAGGGCAGGCAGTGTTTGCACCCATTCCTGGGTGTTCTGCCAGGTAAAGGTAGCTTTATCTTGTGGCAGACACCATACAAGCACTGCAAGGTAGAATTCACAGACCTGCTCCAACTGCATAGCCAATTTTCATTCCCCTGTCAATGCTGCCCACTTTTGGGGCTGCACTGCACATTGGCCATTGGGGTCCATGAGCCCTGAATCACAGTGGCATAAGCCAACAATAACCAGGGGCTGTACTGAGTCATGCACATTTCTCTGAATTAGAGCTTAGTCATGACAATAAAAATGAGAATGTATGGTAGATTAGACCCTCTGCTTCCCACTAGGACAAGAGGTTCAAAGGGAGATAAAAATGAAAAATCCATTTAAAAACAAAAAGTGAAAGCAAACTTTTTCAAAACAGAAGAACTGTTGGACTCAAGTGTGCAGTGGAGGTTTGGCTGAGTTTTATTTTTCTCTAAATTGGTTCATCTATCCCTTCCAAACATATTAACAATATACTCTTATGGTAATATTGCTATTATATGGAGATTATCAAAGCAACATGCACACACATCCCATTTAATTTCACTGCAACAGCTGTATTGTACTCAAGGATTTTCCAAAGCACCTAACACCATACTATCTAATCATATGGGTTAAGGTTTTCAAAGTAGGCTAGAGGATTTATATTCTCCCATTAATTTTAATAGAAGATGTATGTTTAAATCCCAGATACTGAACTGAAAATCTCAGCCATGGCATTATGCTTTCCTATGACACTGCAAGATTCTTGGGTCAGTTCTATAATTATTATTATTGATTCCTGTTATTACTCAACATTATACAATTAAGACTAACATACAGGGTGAAATCTTGGAAGCCACATGGAAGTCAATGGCACAAGTCAGGATTTCACTATAGTCTCCATCCCAAGGCGCTTGCAATCTAAAACACAGACATATAAAAGACAGGACCCTAGTGGGAAAAACAGAAACATAATGGGTCTACTGTTGTCTTTGCAAACTTACTAGACAGATCTTTATTCATTGGCAATTTTTAAATAATCCCAGAGTATGTTGTTTATGCTAACAATAACTAACTACTGCTGTGTAAGAAGGAGAAATGAGGGGAGTGAAATCAGTTTCTTGAATTAATTAAAAGATAACATTCACAGAGGAATGGGCCAGTGCCACACATAATTATCACTTGAGATTACACAGTCAAAAAGGCCAATTAAGCCACCAAATATAGCTAATGAGAAATCTTAATTGATCATTTTTCATGCTCTCGGATTAATCTGGCATTTTAGCCTTAGTTCATCACAAATACAAAATTACTTAGTCTGCTGCCTTCGTGTACATTGACAGTTGCACAAGCATTGGTTTATTCAGAGGCCTAGCTTTGGGGAGAAGTGGTTTGTGTGTGGCCAGAAGGAGGACCCTGCATGATATTCCATCATAAACACACATTATATGTATATAGGGTTTGAATCCCCTCACACTTAAGCTGTCTATACTACAGACTTCTGCTGTCATAGCTACTAGGTTGGTCATGTGTATGAAGAGATGTGATCTCTGACCAACAAAGTTGTGGCAGCAGATGGCCCTAGTACAGATGCAGTTATATCAGAAAAACTGCACTTTCACTAGCATAGTTTATTTCATTTGAGGGGCATAGTTTACCTCTACTGGTAGAGAGCACAGCTTTGCCAGGAGAGCAGCAGCCACAGTAGAATTTCTTTGCCATTAGAGTAAACTAGCCTATACCAAGAGACAACTCCTAGTGTAAATATAGCCTTAAATGAGTGTAATATAGGACTAACTCCTATAACTCTCTTCAGTTACATCAGTGTCAAACAGGTACAAATGAGAGAAGACGCAGGCCATACAATTCTGCTAAACTCCCATGTACTTTGCTGCTTTCCCTTCTGCCATATCTAAGACACAGATATTTGTGAGAATAAAAAGGTTGTTTTTTCCCCCACATGATTTGCTACTGACCAACTCTTCTTGCCTCTTCCATTCAGTTAGATTCTGTTCAGGGTTTACAACATGAATCACCTCTGTGTTGATAATTTTGTATATGTCATTAACACTGGATTGGGGTTGCACTCTGGGAAACAGAATGAGGTTTTATTATATAGGAGAAAACTTTCCCTTAAATACACAGTGGCCAAAATCTCTTCTCAGTTACACCAGTGTAAATCTCCAGCAATTGAACAGTTAATTATACAAGTGCAAACCCAGAGTAAGTCCGTAGAGATTCCCTGTATTACATCAGTGTAAAACAGGAGAATCTGGCCCTAAATATTGATTGTGAGCAATCATGGAAAAGGAAAATAAGTGCCTGATACAATAGCTAATCCAGATATGTTTCTAAGAGTTTGGGTAAAATTTTAAAAGGCCTAAGGTCTTAGGATCCTAACTCCTATTTTAAAGTGACTTTGACATTTAGCAGCTACACTACGAAATTAGGTTGAATTTATAGAAGTTGTTTTTTTAGACATGGTTTTTATATTGTCAATTGTGTGTGTCCCCACACAAAACGCTCTAAGTGCATTAGCTTGGCGGAGTGCTTCCACAGTACCGAGGCTAGCATTGACTTCCGGAGCATTGCACTGTGGGTAGCTATCCCACAGTTCCCGCACTCTCCGCTGCCCATTGGAATTCTGGGTTGAGATCCCAATGCCTAATGGGGCAAAAACATTGTTGCGGGCGGTTCTGGGTACATGTCGTCAGGCCCTCCCTCCCTCTGTGAAAGCAATGGCAGACAATCGTTTTGGTGAGCTCTGTCAGGGGCACCTTGAAAAGTTTAATAGAGATTCAGTCCTGCCTGGAATACCAGGGGAAAGGATAGCTCAGTGGGTTGAGCATTGGCCTGCTAAACCCAGAGTTTTGAGTTCAATCCTTGAGGGGGCCATTCTGTGTGACAGTTGTTTTTGTTTCTCCTTGATGTAAAGCCACCCTCTTTGTTGATTTTAATTCCCTGTAAGCCATGTCATCAGTTACCCCTCTCTCCATCAGAGCAACGACAGACAATCGTTCCACGCCTTTTTTCCATGAAGACACCATACCATGGTAAGTATGGAGCCCACTCAGATCACTTTGGCAATTAGGAGCACATTAAACACCACATGCATTATCCAGAGGTATATGCAGCACCAGAACCTGCCAAAGTGAAACTGGGCGAGGAGGCGACAACAGCACAGTGACGAGAGTGATGAGAACAGGGACACAGACTTCTCTCAAACCACGGGCCCTTGCAATGTGGGCATCATGGTACTAATGGGGCAGGTTCATGCCGTGGAACGCTGATTCTGGGCCCAGGAAACAAGCACAGACTGGTGGGACCACACAGTGTTGCAGGTCTGGGACGATTCCCAGTGGCTGTGAACCTTTCATACGCGTAAGGGCACTTTCATGGAACTTTGTGACTTGCTTTCCCCTGCCCTGAAGTGCCAGAATACCAAGATGAGAGCAGCCCATGGTTCAGAAGCAAGTGGCAATAGCCCTGTGGAAGCTTGCAATGCCAGACAGCTACCAGTCAGTCAGGAATCAATTTGGAGTGGGCAAATCTACTGTGGGGGCTGCTGTGATGCAAGTAGCCAACGCAATCAAAGATCTGCTGATATCAAAGGTAGTCAGTCTAGGATATGTGCAGGTCAAAGTGGATGGCTTTGCTGCATCCCTAACTGTGGTGGGGATTCCCTGCCTGTGGTGGGGCCACAGACAGAACCCATATCCCTATCTTGGCACCGGAGCACCAAGCCGGCGAGTACATAAACTGCAAGGGGTTCTTTTCAGTAGTGCTGCAAGCACTGGTGGATCACAAGGGACGTTTCAACATGGGATGGCCAGGAAAAGTACATGACGCTTGCATCTTCAGGAACTCTGGTCTGTTTCAAAAGCTGCAGGAAGGGACTTTCTTCCCAGACCAGAAATTAACTGTTGGGGATGTTGAAATGCCTATAGTTATCCTTGGGGACCCAGCCTACCCCTTAATGCCATGGCTCATGAAGCCATACACAGGCAGCCTGGACAGTAGTCAGGAGCTGTTCAACTACAGGCTGAGCAAGTGCAGAATGGTGGTAGAATGTGCATTTGGACATTTAAAAGTGCGCTGGCGCAGTTTACTGACTCGGTTAGACCTCAGTGAAACCAATATTCCCATTGTTATTGCTGCTTGCTGTGCACTCCACAATATCTGTGAGAGTAAGGGGGAGAGATTTATGGCAGGGTGGGAGGTTGAGACAAATTGCCTGGCCGCTGGTTACGTGCAGCCAGACACCAGGGAGGTTAGAAGAGCACAGGACGGCGTGGTGCACATCAGAGAAGCTTTGAAAACCAGTTTCATGACTGGTCAGGCTACGGTTTGAAAGTTCTGTTTGTGTCTCCTTGATGAAACTCCCCCTCCTTGGTTCACTCTACTTCCCTGTAAGCAAACCACCCTCCCCTCCCCTCTTTGATCACCACTTGCAGAGGCAATAAAGTCATTGTTGCTTCACATTCATGCATTCTTTATTAATTCATCACACAAATAGGGGGATAATGCCAAGGTAGCCTGGGTGGGGTGGAGGAGGAGGGAAGGACAAGGCAACACAGCACTTCAAAACTTTAAAACTTACTGAATGCCAGCCTTCTGTTGCTTGGGCAATCCTCTGGGGTGGAATGGCTGGGTGACCAGAGCCTCCCCCCCCCCCAACCACCGTGTTCTTCGGCGTCTGGGTGAGGAGGCTATGGAACTTGGGGAGGAGGGTAGTTGGTTACACAGGGGCTATAGCAGTGGTCTGTTCTCCTGCTGCCTTTCCTGCAGCTCAACCATACGCTAGAGCATATGGTTTGGCATTAGTTTGATCCTCCAGCAGCCTATTCAGGGAACATTTCTGTTCAGCCACAGGCAAACATCCCAGCAGGAACAGGCACCTCTGAATGTCCCTTAAGAAAAGCACCCTATTTCAACCAGGTGACCATGAATGATATCACTATCCTGAGGATAACACAGAGAGATAAAGAAAGGATGTTGTTTGAATGCCAGCAAACATACTCAGCAATGCTTTGTTCTGCAATGATTCCCGAATATGTGCTACTGGCCTGGTAAAGTGTCCTACCATGGTGGACGGAATATGGCTGCCCTCCCCAGAAACCTTTTGCAAAGGCTTTGGGAGTATATCCAGGAGAGCTTTATGGAGATGTCCCTGGAGGATTTCTGCTCCATCCCCAGACATGTTAACAGACTTTTCCAGTAGCTGTAATGGCCACAAATGCCAGGGCAAATTAATCATTAAACATGCTTGCTTTTAAACCATGTATACTATTTAAAAAGGTACACTCACCAGAGGTCCCTTCTCCGCCTGGTGGGTCCGGGAGGCAGCCTTGGGTGGGTTCGGGGGGTACTGTCTCCTGGTCCAGGGTGAGAAACTGTTCCTGGCTTTTGGGAAAACTGGTTTCTCCACTTGCTTGCTGTGAGTTATCTTCCTCGTTCCCAAAACCTGCTTCCATGTTGCTTCCCTCTCCATTGACAGAGTCAAAGCACAAGGTTGGGGTAGTGGTGGCTGAACCCCCTTAAATGGCATGCAGCTCATCATAGAAGGAGCATGTTTAGGGCTCTGACCCGGAGCGGCAGTTTGCCTCTCTGGTAGGCTTGCTTCAGCTCCTTAAGTTTCACACGGCATTGCTTTGGGTCCCTGTTATGGCCTCTGTCCTTCATGCCCTGGGAGATTTGAACAAATGTTTTGGCATTTCAAAAACTGGAACGGAGTTCTGATAGCACGGATTCTTCTCCCCATACAGCGATCAGATCCCGTACGCCCCGTTCGGTTCATGCTGGAACTCTTTTGCGATTCTGGGACTCCATCATGGTCACCTCTGCTGATGAGCTCTGCACTCACCTGCAGCTTGCCACGCTGGCCAAACAGGAAATGAGATTCAAAAGTTCGTGGGCCTTTTCCTGTCTACCTAGCCAGTGCATCTGAGTTGAGAGTGCTGTCCAGAGCGGTCACAATGGAGCACTCTGGGATAGCTCCCTGAGGCCAATACCATTTAATTGCATCCACAGTACATCAAATTCGACCAAGCAAGGCCGATTTCAGCACTAATCCCCTTGTCGGGGATGGAGTAAGGAAATCAATTTTAAGAGCCCTTTAAGTAAAAAAAAAAAAAGAAAAAAAAGAAAAGGGCTTTGTCTTTTGGACGGGTGCAGGGTTAAATCAATTTAATGCTGCTAAATTCGACCTCAACTCCTAATGCAGAACAGGGCTAAGAGTCACTGAAAGTCAAAGGGACATAGGAAAAAATGTTACCCATCCTTTTCACAAATCGCTGTGTAAGTTTGGGGAGGACAAGCTGTATGTTTCATACAAAACAAAGAGGGTGAATCCCTGCCATAAGTACAAAATGGAACACAACCTTAACTATCGAGTTAGCAGCAGCACCTCCATAATATAATGTGTTCAGCAAAGTTACCTATTAAATTCATCAATTTAAGGATTCTCAACTGGCAACATGATGGCAAAATTACTGAACTTGGTATGAGATGATAAATTCTGGCATTGAAAATAAACTCCAAACCCCAGCAGGTCTGCCCCACCCTGTCCAACTGATCCCTACACTCAGTAATAACTCTTTACTTTAACATGGGAAACATCTGGAACTAAAAAGTTCTGCTTTCTAATTGCATCTCATTGTAGCTTTATGCTGTAGTTTATCATTTCTTTTCATATCTCATTCATTCAGATGTTCAAAGGCTGAAGCGTGTCTGATTTTCCATTTTCAGGCACTAATTGCAGGCGGCCTTTAATTGCAAAATGGACAATATCAGTGTAATGACAGTCATCTTGTTTTGGGTCACAATGCTACTAATACTCTAGGCTGTAGAACATGTCCCTTCATTATGATTTAATGTTATTTTAGCTGGCTTTAAATTTTACTCTTGCCTTGGGGTTGGTCCTTTGACTTCTCCAATCCTGTTTGCCTGCTGTAGCCTGATGGCGACACAACTCATTGGGAAAGGTCACCTCTGTCCATGCCCCTTGACTGACACTGTGAGGGGCATGTAGGCAGAAACTCTTCACTTCTGGACATCTCAGAAGCTTCTCCCTTTGGGGGTGTTTACATGAAGTTACTCACAGAAACAGTCATCTTAATTAAAGCAAGATTTATTAAAAACACATGGCAATTCCCTCTGTTTTCCTAATCAGTTTTCTGAAGACAAAGAGACACAATAGGGGTTGGTAAAACATTTACCATCTTCTAGACAGAGAAACTCCAAACTCTTCGGACAGCCTATCCATTTCTTCAGTGAATTCCAAGATTTGGAATGAGAACATGGATTGTGAACTCCTCAAAGCTATGGAAAGTGGATTCTATACAGTTATTTCTCTACTGTACTGTCACAGTTGCAGAGCTGCCCCCTTCCTGGTTTCTGCGAGTGCAACCCCTCGGGTGTTCAGCCTCTTGCCCTTATGTGTCTCCTGATTCTTACACTCTTAGAGCAGGATTCTGATATATCACCCTGTATGCATCAACTGCTTAACGCTCTGCAGGACCAACTGGGTTTTGGGCACCTACATTTCCTCCCTTTGGGAACCTGTGAGCAATGATTGTGCCCAACGAGCTTCTTAAAATCAAGTATTTTTATTTCACAGTTGGAACAAAGCATTAGAGAAAAAAGGAATTTGTAACGAGACCCAGAGTGCCCACTCACAGCAGCTTCCCCACCCCTCCCTTTGGGAACCTGTGAGGAGTGATTGTACCCAACAAGCTTCTTAAAATCAAGTATTTTTATTTCACAGTTGGAAGAAAGCATCAGAGAAAAAAGGATTTTGTAACAAGGCCCAGAGCGCCCACTCACACAGCTTCCCCACCATGCTCTTCAGGCTACGTTTGTCATAGAGGTGACGTGGCCCTCCAGCCAAGCCACTTTAAAGCATTCCACCCCTTCTGTGGTGACAGAGCCCTTTAGTTCAAATCCAATACAAAACACCCAAAGAAAGGTCTTCAGCCCCCTGCGCTAAGCCTTCAGTTCCTTCCTTACAGATGGACTCCCAGTGGCAATGGCCATTGCCGGTGTAACATTGTGGGTTGGTTTGACTGGGGGGGGAGGGGAAGATGTAAAACAATTCTCTAAAACATTTTTTGTAATAAATTAGCTATTGCTGACCCTAGGATTCCTTTTGTTGGGGTGGGATCTGGTGGGCCAGTTGCTTTTTTTCTTCATCTCAGCAGTGGTCTCCCTACCTGTTTCACTGTCTAACCACTGGCTCCTGGCTCCAATCCACCCAACCATCAAGGTCAACTCCACCCATCTACCAAGGGCCTCTGACAGCCAGTTCTAGCTCGAGGACAGCTTCTTATCCCACATCGGAGCAGCCTGTCTGCTCTCCTTCCCAGTCATTCCTCAACTGCTGGGTTTTCCTCCTCTGAAGTCCAACAATCAGTGCAAGCGTAACAGGGCTCAGCTAGCTGACCAGCCTCAGATCTCCTAGTCCATAAAAGGGCAGGCCACCCTGCCACAGATTTTAAAACAGAACAGCCTACATACATCTGTAGCATCACCAAATCTTACATTTCCCTACAAGCTGAGTTAGACAGGCTTTCCTCAAGTTACCAGAACAGAACGCGACCAATTTACTTTCTCCAATTGGTTCTCTCCGATCCACCTGTTCAAACTGGTTTGTGTGCTCTCCAAGAAGAGCAGGCTAAAGTCATTAAGCCTACTCACTTGGGCATGGTTTTTCAATACCCGTCATGTGTAAGCTTTTAGGCCCAGATCTTCAAATGCATGTAGGCTCTTAACTTCCAGTGAAGATCTTAAGCGAGTTTTAGAAAGTGCCTCCTCTGTTTTTCCCTAGGTGGATAGGTTCTGCTACCCAGACGGTCCCCTTGGGTGAAATACTCTGTACCATGGAATGGAGAAGACCACCACACCAGTGACAGATCCATACACAATGTTAAAGATCACCACTGCACTTGTCACTGATACGAATATAATTAGGACTGCCTGTGCAAAAGAAGCACACAAAACTAGAGTGTAACCGGAATGTCCCATTACATCATTAACTACAAGAGTGACTGGGTGAGGAAAGTATAGGAAACTGATTTTTGTCTTCTTGTTTGGTTCACGAAATTCACTTGCTTTTGGTATTATTATGCAATACATTTTTAAGTATCCCTGCTTGTCTTTCTGGAAAGATACTTGCTCAATGTAACTCCAAGAATTGCTCATGCATGAATCATGGTTCTTGGAACTGCCCAGACAACAAAGTGTGTTCTCCAGCAGCAGCATTAGGTAGGCAAAGAGTCAGCTCTTTCCCTTTCTTGGCTGGGTAGCACAGGTTCAGAAAGGGCACCAGCTGGGGGGGGTCCCACTGTTGTAATGTGTAGCTCAATTCAAATAGAAAATTCAGGACAAGACTGAAAAGAAGCCTGTTACCCAATTCCCTCAGGTAAAATACTCAATGATTTATTTTCATACTGGCTTGTTTTTCCTACTCACAAAAAACAAACAAACAAACAAACAAAACCCCTCACACACCCAGAGTCCTTATATTTTTTTTGAAAAAGAATAAAAATAAAACAAACACACACCACATATACCAAAAGAGTCAGGGTGTGGCACTCTCCTGAAAGCGTGTGCCAAACACATATAGTACAGGTAGGATTGTCAATTTTGGCTGGACGTATTCCTGGAGGCTGTGTCACATGACAGTCTTTAATTAAAGATAAATCTTTAACTCCTAGAGGCTCCCGGACAATCCTGGAGGGTTAGCAACCCTAAGTACAGGGCTGGAAATTTTCTCACCACAACGTATGGATAGAGAACTCCACAGAGGTGGTTGTTTTGTTTATTCAAAGTGGGTCCCGAGCAGGCAAATGCCTCTGCACCACATATCTCGGCAGACTTTTCTTGTCGGGGCAAAAATTATCTGCATGAGGCATCGTCCTGGGGATGCTGTCTGACAGACAGACAAGACATGCATGTGAATGCTGCTTTTGAAGCATCATGTGAGTCCACTTAGGGCACTTTTGTAACCCATTTGTGCATTGAGCCAGACTTTACCTCAAGACGCTGAAGGCAATGCCTACATGTGCCAAGTTCTTACTGCAGTGAATGAGGCCCAACATACTAATCTGGAGCCAGAATATGGCTCATGGTCTCTTTCTGACAGTCTGATGAAGAGGCTAAATCTTACCTAATATTTCTCATGTTTTTAGTTTGCTTACATGACTGCCACTTCTATAGCATTGTGCCTGATCCTCCTAGCACTGCACAGTGCTAACTATCAGGTGTGCCCCCCTGCAACAAGTTAAATGCCCAGAAATATGCATCTGGACTGTGCCTTTTATTTGTCATAAAAGTGCTTTGATCATGGGATTTTCTAAAGCACTTACCATTAATGGGAACAGAGTTAAGCCAAAGTCAGTGCTGAGCACTTTTGAAATCCCATCCTGAATGACTTTTGCCAGGGTTTTTTCCATTTCCATTAGCGCTTTTTATTATTAATTATTATTATTATTATTATTTATTTATTGCTTTTAGTAGCAGGAACCCCTTCCTGGACAGCAATTTAAAGAACAGTCCAAAATAATATTTGAAGACTTAAAAACAAAAAACAAAAAACGTTTTGCTGCAGAAAAACTTCTTGGCCAACCTTTCCATTCCTTAAGTACGACCTTACTTTTCTACTGTGTGATGTCTTTTGATTGCAAGAGTCATTATCATGTCATCTCTGATATTAATGTTTGGAATTCCAGGTGCTGTAATGGTCTCTACCTAATGCTTTCATTAAAAAAAAAATCCATAAAGTTAGCCAATCAACAAGACAAATAGTATGCAGTCTATTTTTTTTCCTATTAACACCCTTGCCTTACTCAACTTGTTCATTTATCCTTATGTTTTAAAAGGAGCTCTTAATTACTTCCAGTCCCATTTCAGTTGTAAATGCATCTTTATTGCCATTCTTTCATCAGAATAAATCCTCTGGCCTATACAAAGAGCTGACACTTCACCACTGATTTACAAGTGACCCATTTTTATTAATCAGATGTTTGCACTGGCTTTGTTGCACCTGTAATGCTGTCGCTGATAACTGTTGATGAAGAGCCCCTTTTCCACCTCCTCTCAAAGATGCATATTTTGCATCAATTCACTGTTTGTCAAATGCCACCTTGCAGGAGCAATATCAAATTTTTACTGAGAAAAGGCTGAAGTAAAAACAATACCAGAAAATAATATTAAAGAAACAAGGCTCGATCCTGTTGCCCTTATGTGAATAATTCTATCGAATTCAGTGAGACAACTCAGGAGTAAAGACTGCACGCTAATGCCCTTGTATTGAAATTACTCTTAACATTTCTCTTAACAGTCAGGCTTAGGAGCAGGGCAGGAAGAGGAGAAGACAGAACCGGTGAGTGGGAGATTGCCAGGGCCAACTGCAGTAGAATCCATGGAGCAGGGAAGGAGGACATCTTTACACTTGCACAGCTCAAGAAAACCCACTGCACCAACTTGCTCTCAGTTGTGGGACAGAGGTGTGTGATGAATTTAGCGCTAAGCGAGAGAACCATGGAAAGCTTCCTGTAGCAGTGCTAATGAATCATACCAACTTTTGCTGCACTGTGGATTGGATGCTTGCAGTGCATGCAGCCTTGCGACTGCTGATGGGCCAAGGAGGCAAGGGAGAGGACGAGACGGGGATAAAGAATGAGTTGTGTTTGAAGGAGAGTAAATAGAAGGGAGGAAATCAGTAGATGTTGGGCATTTTTCTTTCTAAATGCTTTCCTTTGAGAATGGGAACTCACTAGATGGCCAAGAAATGAGGATTTCTTGGTCTGAAATACCTGGGAGTTGATTCCAGCAACAGTCACGTTCAAAGAAATGCTCTACATACACCAGCTGAGAATCTACCATGCTGCCAGTGGAGCTCCAGTCACTTCAGAGCTATGCTAATTTACACCAGCTTAGGTTCTGGCCTGCTACAAATAGCAGGTGACGCAAGTAAATAAAGTAGTAGCAAAATTTGGTAACCTTGACAGGTTAAGTTGGAAGAACTGCAGCCATTATATGTAATGCATATCTCTATTAGAGCTCTAGCAGCCTGTTCAACATAGCTCCATTGACACCTTCTGGACTTCTGAATCTCTCTGTCCCCCATTTTTTTTCAACCTGAAGTAGTATTAGAGGCACATTATGACCCAATCCTGGCTCTCCTACACTGCAGTGCAGGGGGCTATGAAAAAAATTGCTTTGTTGTTTGAAATGATCCATATCTGATAATCTACAGTGTTTCTCCCACTGTACCGAACATGATGTTTTCATTCACAAGCTTCTCAGATTGAATCTGGAGGTTCACAGGGCCGGTAAGGTCTGGTTTTTTTTTAAACTCCATTGTTGATTCACATTGGGAAATCAATCCAAAATACAAACTGATTCAATGGCTGCCATTGAAAAGTTCACTTTTTTAAACAGTCACTGCACATTGTGGTAACGTATCCATCAGCCAGCAATGTTGCTCCTCATCTAAAAAAACTAGATAGTACATCAAGCTTGAGTCTTTGTTTGCTCCTCACTAGCTTTAAACACCTGTCCTGAATTTGCAGACTGACATTGAAGAGTAAAAGGGCAAAAATGATGGGCCAACTAAACAGGAAAAAAAACAGAGTCGAATGGCACTTCACCTGCTGATCCTTATAATGTAAGCAAAGGAAACTGCTATGCAAATACAGTCTTTCAAACTATTTAGCTCAGGAGAGTGCACAGAATTTTATTGAGCTGGTGATGTTGTAGAGTAGGCTTTCGAAAAGATAACTGGAAGTATTGTAAAAAATCCTGACTTAGTACATGGACCATTATGATCTAAACAGTCATCACCCAGGCACACATTCAAGTCTTGCCGGACAACAGAATGCTTGCAAGCTTCTCATTGTCCTCATCAGTAATCGGAAAGACTAACGTGGATGAGTTGGACATGTTTGAGCCTGATGCATCTTAAATTAAAGAACCTCCAAATCCACAGCACGTTGCTTGTAGCATGAAAACTAATAAATTGTAGCTTAAGCATTCCAGCAACATAACATGGAGTGTACTAAAAACTTTTTCTGGAACCACTTTTTTCCCTGGAAAATGTATTCAGTGTAATGGACAGAAGCATATATTGGAGCCCCCACTTGCCCCCCAAATGACTTTAATCAGATTTTCACACTTAAGTACATGGCACTGTAAGCCTACAAATATATATGGGTGTTTTATGCATGTGAATGTTATTTATGCACATGGAGTTCAGGAATTTATAAATGTACATAGCCAGTTGAAAACCTTGGGCTGTCTGACCTTGCATACTTTTATGTATGATATTTCAATGGACTATTCAAATGCTTATTTGCAGACCCTTATCCCCATTTAAACATGGAGACGTACAATTTGTACATACACACTCACTTAGCATGTAAAAATTAAGTGAACCAAAACACAAAAGAGTGAGATCCCAGAATAATCAATCAGAGCTATTAGGGCTCCAAATCAGAAAATACAGGGACTTGAACCAGGATCTCCCATATGCCTAACTACTGGGCTATTGCCTATTCAAGGGTGGGTCGTCTTCTTGTGTTTTCCTTTTTTGTTTGGGGGGGGGGGTTAAAAAAATTCCTAAAATCTTGTTTTCATTCCAATCTGGAATAAAAACAAAATTCTGAAACCTTGAATGTTTTTCCCCCCTCAAAATGGAGTTCTTGTTTTCTGGCCAGCCGAAATCACTGACTACAGTTCAGCCATGGTCATTAATGGTCAAGAGTTATTGCCAGCTGAAGGCTGTTTCATAATCTGTGTGGAATGAGTTAGTGGTCTCAGCCCAGATCATAGCTAACAAGATGCCACATCATGAAACTCTACTACATTTAGCACCCCTTGCTGGCTCCCTCCTAAGATAGACAGAGACTAAATTCTCTCACCCACTCCTGTCCCAAGAGAAAATCGCTCTGAATCAGAATGAGAAAAGGACGGGGGAAGCTTGCACTGCTGTGGACCCATGCTGCAGTACCTATTTTGGAGAAAAGATTTAAGTCTTCTGTGCTGTCAATCTGGCACTTTAATGAGCACGATATTCTTGTAACAAAATGTGCCAGCGATATCACAGGTTCTTAATATCTAATTTATAAGAAGTTTAATTCAATTCATTTTTGGCATAGTAACAATACAAAGGCTAGTTGCTGATTTGAAGTCATTTGCTATTCCTCCTCTTTTTTCTGACAGTCCTTCTACTGGATATACAGCATCCAATTATATGATCTCAATGACAATGCTTATCTTAAATACTCAGTTTGTAATTGCAAAAGTAAAAGCCCACCTCTAAATGCCATAATATTGTCATTTTTACTTTATGAACTTTTAGCAATGTATGGAATGATTGAGTTGTTTCTCCCAGAAGTTTAATATGTATTAGAGTTTATTTTAATTTTACCACATGTATAACGTTTGTTCAAATCAATTAAGTTAAAGACTAAGTGTTCAACTGTCATTTCATTATCATTAAAGTCAACATCTTCAGCAATATGCATTTATGAAGGCAATGAGACTTAATATGAACCCTTAATGATGGATATTGCTTTAGTGGCATACAGTCCATTAACAAAGAAATCTTACAAAGGTTTAAAACAGCCACAGAAGACATTTTCAAACATGCATAGTAAGGATTTTTAACTCCATAAACATTTGACAGTTAAGTTACAGATTTTTGTAACATGCAAACCTTCCTACAAATATAACAAACAACAAAGATTTTAGGGCCGAATCCAACTCCCAGCGAAGACAATATAAAGACTACCACTAACTTCAATAAGTGTTGGACAAAGCCCTTACATATTAAGACCCTGATCTTGCAAACAGTTACTCACATGAGTAAAAGTATCTTTGCAGGATCAGACCCTAAGCACACAGCCGTGGGCTTATGTGGGTAAAAACTATCCATACATATGTGGATATACTTAAGGACAAGATAATCAGCTTTTCCAAGGAGGAATGGTCATCTGTTAGCAATACCAGGATACTGAATCCCCTTTTTCAAATGCCAGGGCCCTGGATAAGATGTACCAGTGATTATCTCTACCTTTGAATTTCTACATAGCATACCTATGTATTGGAATTCAGTGGTTCTGTTTAGTCTTTTTTCTGTGTTAGAACTGATTGTCAATATAGTCACTATTTTGTTCTCCAGATTTTCACCAATAACTTTTCTACATAGGAATGGTTATTATTTTTACCTTTGTAAAAGAAAATCTTTCTATTCCAAGCAATAAACTCTGTGGATGAGATTTTCCAATAAATAAAAATATAAATGGGGGTGGGGGGGGGAATCAGGCACTTCAGACAGTTGGGTGCCCAACTGCCATTGAGAGTAGTTGTTGACTACCTCCTGTAGAAATTTTTTGATGATCCTACCCATTATATACTGTGTGGATGATCTTCATTTCTGTGAAGAGGAGCCATACTAGATATACACATCACTAAACACCTCGAAATAGGACATGAGATTTAGATGGCTCTTAAGTCTCATATGGATCTTCTGCACAGGGCAAAGATCCAGCCTGCATGCATGTATTTTGGGAAAATGACAAACATAAAGCATGAATATGGGCAGAACATATAAAGCAGAGCCAGTATCCCATTAACTCTTGTGCTTTCGGTTACCTTCTTCACTATCTAGTCTATCTGGTTCCGATATCACTCATTTCTGTGTAGCTACACATCACTGAACACACATATACCTACCTGGTTAAAGTCTCTCAAAAATGAGAATGGTTACTTTGTTGTACATTTTCTTCCCTCTTTCTCCCCACCCCCTTTAAAACATCTTGATTATTGCTCTCTGAGCCTGATCCGACACGCTGCTGAGCATCCTCAATGACAATTGAGCTAAATGGAATTGGAAAGCGCTGAGGGACTTCAGATCTCCTTTATTCTGTGGGATTTGACAGTGCTCCATACCTCACAGGCTGAGGCTCTATGCAGTAAATACACATCAACATCCGTCACCATGACCCTATTAGGATCACTCAATCTCCCTCCCCGTATCCTTGCCCTATACACACACACACACACACACACACACACTACAGTGTTTGAGAGCAGAACATACCCCATGGTTGTCTTTCACTAGAATCCTTGCTCTTCAAAAGCAAGTGACCATCTTGAAGCTCCGTGATCTATTCCCCCAGTCCCCAGGTCTATTACTTTTTAAATACTTGCTATTAATTTTAAATGAACATGACTGAAAGTGATATTCACTAAATGTTTTGGAAATTTTCCAACTTAACCTACTTTAATACTTAATTGGAATATGCCTTAGGCACTTAACATATATTAGCCTTACACTCATGGTTGTTTAGCTTTGCATAGGATGAAGGAAAATTGTAAACAGCATGCCTTTTGAGACTGGATAGTGCACGTCTAAGGTTAATGAAAGTGACCTTTACACAAACATGTTACTGTCAAATACAAATATAAATAAAACACTTGTCACTATCAGGAGACAATTTTGTTATTTAGCTTTTTCTTGGCCCTCCTCCATGGAATCAGTATTGCCTTCTCTTCCCGGCTGATTTTGGTTTAAAGCTCATACTTTAGACAGAAGTTGGGCCACCAAGTGCAAGCACATAATGGCAAGTCTTTACTCAAGTGAAACTCCCACCAAAGACAAGGAGTGTTTTGCCTGAATAATGACTTCAGAATTTGGCCAGTCATTTGTTTTCATTTTCCTCCCTCTATTTCCAAGCTGTCATGTCTGTTCTCTGATACTCAAAATTTGAGTACCGTATTTGAGTACTGAGTTTCCAAGGGTACAGCTGTTAAAACAATATTCAGTGGAACCAGGTGATTGTGAAACTCAGTTTGCAATGAAGTGAAAGGAAAGTATTACTTTGGCTCAGTGTAACTCAACAGTTTCACTCCACTTAACCTTTTTTTTCTACCTGTAAGAGTGTTCCCCTCAAACTGCAGTCCTACTCTGAAAAAGGTTATGAAAAGCAGATATCTTCTCACTCAATAGATCTGTGTATTGTGATTCATTTCTGGTAACTATAGTTTACTTCTGTTAGCCCTGAAGAGCTAAATCAGAGATATAGAGGTGTGAAGTTCTTAAAAGAAAGACTGGATGTTTGTTTAGCAATTCAAACTATAAGTGGAATCTGCAGCCACCTAATCATGGGATTGATGGGTCTATGAAGTACAATTCTCAGCTTGATCCAAGCTCATTAAAATAAATGGAATGACTCGCACTGACTTCAGACAAATTTTGGATCAGGACCTCTAACATCCTGTGTATGTTACATGAACTCTTTTGCAAATACTGCAGTTGGCGAGCATGGAATTCTGACAGCCTAGAGATACGTATATTATGTTAGTGCAAAGCTCCGTTATATCTTCAATGCACTACACAGGAGTCGTGGAGATCAGAAAAAACTTCAAATCTGCCATACACTCAGTTAGCCTCATCACTGGCCAGCATGGGGAAAAGGAAGAAGAACAATCCCCGCAGTCTCTGCTGATCCACCTAGTGGATTGGGGAATAGGCCAGAGACCTTCTCCTCTGGTGGAACCCACGGTCCAGGTCAACTCCTCTGGTATCAAGTAGGGAGTTGGGGAAATGAGGGATGGGTGGAACCTGAGCCTAACCTCTACTCCGGGTTCCAGCCCAGGGCCCCGTGGACTGCAGCTGTTTACAGTGGCTCCTGTAACAGCTGCATGATAGTTACAACTCCCTGGGCTACTTCCCCATGGTCTCCTCCTAACACCTTCTTTATTCTCATCACAGGACCTTCCTCCTGATGTCCAATAATGCTTGTATGTCTCAGTCTTCCAGGAGTACACCTTCTCACTCTCAGCTTCCTGCGCCTCTTGCTCCCAGCTCCTCACATGCAGGCACACCACAAACTGAAGTGAGCTCCTTTTTAAAACCCAGTTGCCCTGATTAGCCTGCCTTAATTGATTCTAGCAGCTTCTTGATTGGCTGCAGGTGTTCTAATCAGCCTGTCTGCCTTAATTGTTTCCAGAAAGTTCCTGATTGTTCTGGAACCTTCCCTGTTACCTTACCCAGGGAAAAGGGACCTACTTAACATTAGGCTAATATATCTGCCTTCTATCACTCTCCTGTAGCCCTCTGGCCTGACCCAGTCACACCACCAACTCTGAAATTCTAGAGTTTGGGAATATAAGCAAATGCTACTTATTACAAACCCTCCTCAAAACAAAATTAAAGAGTTTGTGGTGTTTAAACTTAATTAAAAAAAAATTGAAAATTTCCCAAAAATCTTCCCAATCACTATTAAAGAACAACCTCTTACCTCTAAGCCCTATAATAGCTCCCACTCCTAGTTTATCGTATAAATCAAAGAATCCTTCCTCAGTCGTTATCTACTGGTACACTTGGGACTCAGAAAGTACTTTTTTCAAACTAATGAGTTAGCAAAAATACATGAGGACTTGTGCAGGATAAACAACATGATGGTACTCCCAAGACCTTTTATGAAATACCTCTGCAAACTATCTCACCTTAGCATCAATGAAAATGGTAATTTTCCATCACTGTGTGCATCTAATTTTAATTGTTCTGTGGTGTTCAGTTTAAAATCCCAGACCTAACATGTCAGAAGATTTAAAATCTGAAGAAAAATAAAAGGGGGAGGAGAGTGGCCATTATTTAACACAAAAAGTAATATCATTTCTAATTATCAAATCAGTCATGGGCAGAAATTTTTTTTGGATAGGTTTGAACAATGAAGGCTGTCAAATAAAGCACCAAATGCTTTCCTTATCACCTTGAAAAGTGACAAATCAGGTTCAGTTAGAATGTAGCAGTGTCAGATCGTGAATAGCCACATGTGCCCACATGACTTTACCTTTGAAGTCCTCAAGTTTATTAGCACATTAAAAAATGCACATCTATTCCCTTTTGTTTCCCAAACCTGAACACTTTGAAATGCGTAACTCTTTACGCGAATGGAGACACAGAGCCAAATCCTCTAGCTGATTTGTGCTGCTCCAGCAATGGAAAGCCACCTTACACTGCTGCAGGAGAATATCACTTGTGTCGCACAGAGCTGGTTTATGCCCAGACCCTGCAATTAACTCCATGCTGCCAGATCCCTGTGCCATCTTAGGATCCCAGTGACTCTAGGGGGGCTTCAAACATACTCAGGAATCTGCCCATGCACAGCATCTTGAAGGATCGAGTCTACAGTGGCTCTACATCATCCCTCTACTCGATCCAACACTCAGGGACCACGGGGTACGCCTGTGATCTACGGCTGCTAGAATGACCCTTTGGAACTGAAGGAAGCAGAGCACAACTCCAGTTAGAGAACGTAGTTCCTGGCTGTCTCCAAGAAGAAGGAATATGCTTATCTTTTAGAACTCAAAGGAGGCCAAAACTGGCAAGAGAATTGTCAGCTGGGCATTCAGGCAGAGCAAAAGAGGTGTACAATTTCCCCACTAACGGGTGCCCCTGGGTGCTTCAAGGACATTGACCAAGATCAAGGGGAGCATAGGGAGCATTTTGAAATATGGGTCTCATTCTCTCACTTATTCCTAATTTACAGCAGTGAAATTCCATGCAAGTGAATGGAGTTACACAAGCTGACTCAAAAATTCTGTTGTGCAGTGCTCATATTCAGCATTTGTATCCAAATATCAGGCCTACGTCCAACAATTAGTCCCACACATCTCTCTGAACACTAAATGAAACTGTGTTTTAAATAAACAAATATGAGAGCTTTGCTTAAAAAAAAATATTCCCATGCTGACAAAGTAGATTCATTGATTCCTGGCTGGCATTGCATAGATATTACTCAAACCAGTCTTGTACCTGGTGAACAGGACTAAGCTCTCTAGCAAGTGGGATAACTACAGACAGTGAATATAAAAGACATCTATAAGTTTGAAGCTCTAAAATAAGACAGGGCTCACCAGAGCTGTCCAGGGGATATTGTAGAAGCATCTTACTGTACCTATAAAGACAATAAACCTTTAATATATTTGGGTCAAGAGAGGTTAGGAAATTTTCTTTTCAGCAATCAACATTTTTAAAAATATACACAGTCAGCAGCAGACTGAGAAATGTCCTTCTGCAGAAGCTCTGTAGCTACGCATAACAATTTTACAGCTGGTTACAGGTTATGAGTTCAGGAAATGAAATGCAGACAATCTGAGAAATAAAAATAGCCTGATGCAATATTTGTAGAGTGCTTTGAGTATTTTATTTCATTTCACCATTTTAATGGTTAATCGAAAACTGTAACAAATTTTTATGCTAAGTTTCTTACACCATATTATCTGGATCCCCTCATCTCCATTTACTGCTTCAGCACAGCAAGACTTCCCCAGACATTAAGAAACTGCACTTGCTTATAATTCTTCTCTTTATGAGACTTTTAAGTTGAGTGCTGCACACACAATTTTCTCACTCACTTTATCACCAGTTCTTGGGCAGACAGAACTAATTTTAGTAACGACCATTGTCCAGCGGACACACAACATCAGAATTAGATTCTGTTACTCCAAAAGGACCACATTCTGCTCATCTTTCTCATGTGAGTAGTCCTATTGGGTTCAATGGTATTTAAGGCACAAGCACATAGCAAATTAGACATATACAATGTATGGAAGATTCTTAATTATAAATACACAGAATAACAGTAAAAAATTTCCATCATATGAGCATCACCTAAGTTTACAAGCAAGTTAACTACAAAGCTAACTGTCTCAGCCCTGGAACTGCACCTAAGGCTTTGCTCTCCATATATATGTAGCTAAGTTAGCTTTGTAATTAACTACCTCATCTCCTGAATTGCACCTAAAGAAAGCTGTGTTGCTGGTTAAAAAGAACTTCCATAGTACACAATTCCTGACTAAACTATTAAAATACAAGTCTTAGAAATAAGGGATCTTACCATATAAAAGGTCTAAGTCAAGTTATACTAGACAGCACACACAAGCAAGAATTTCAAAGATGTTACAAGATGCTACACACGATATCTAAGGTTGTAGGAGGAAAAAAAAAGAGTCTGATGTTAAACCCCAATTCTGCAGCTGACTGCACAGGTGAACCCTTATGTGCAATCAGTTGCAAGATCATGGCCTTATACTGTTTTCTTTGAGTAGTAGTATATGGTCATGAAATTAAAGACTTTTGTACTGCATATACACAAAGAAGCACAGTCAAGATTACATGTAGCAAGACAGACAAAAAAATCTTTACTTGTCCAAAATGACCCAGAATCTCAGACCTTTTCATGGTGACTACAGTGGTTGCAGAAACAAAATATTCTTTTTCCATTATTTCAGCTGGAAGATGTCAGACTCGGAAGTGAGTGTCTAAGAGCAGCTGCCATGTAGTTTTTGATTTTATTTTCCTGAAGAAAATTGTTGGATTAACATCACATCTTGTTGACTGCAGTACTAGTGTAAAGTTGGGAAGTCAATGGGTGTACCATCCATTGAAGTTAATGAATGAGGGAGCCTCTGCTGGAGCAGTGAAAAACAGGTGGGACTATATTATTTATGTATGTTTATTTCAGAAGGGGAGCTAGCAAACTTTTTTGCAACTTGCTTGAACAAAGTGTGCATTAATGAAATGCAAAATGCACTGCTTAGCAGTTGATTAATTTCAGAAATATTAGTGACTTAAATGTTCACACTGAAAATACAGTATTGAGACAGTAGCTATGAGACTGTGCCTCATCTTGTTACAAAGGAGAACGGTTGTGGGTGCATTAGATGAATGTGGCGGGGGGGGTAAGCCCAGATCTCAATGGTCATCCTTTGTTCTAATTTTCAATTTACGGACAGCAGTTGGATGATTTTCACATTTGCTTTCTGCTAGAGAGACTCACGTGATGTAGGTTATCTTTTCTCTTCACCTGGCAAGTGCTTGCTTAGAGGTGATGTTCTTGGTGATGCAGTAGTAGTGATATTAAGGATATTAATTACTAATCATACGAAGGAGATCAAGGTGTTGGTTTTAACCATCTCTCTATTTTGGTCACCTGAGAAACCTTCTCTCCCTCTCTATTCAATATGTCCACAGGTGAAATCAACACAGGCACTCAAAGTGGAGACCCTTCAGTCTAAGAATAAGGATTAAAGGAAAAAACTGGAAAACAGATGCACCAATGAATAAATTAACCCCACAACAATAATCAGATACTCAGATAATCCTATTTCTCCTTTTACAACTAAATAGACTCTCAATCACACAAACAGCATAAAAGTAAAATCAGAGCAATCCCAAGGCCTATATACAGTTTTTGGATCATCTGTGTGGACTGTTCTCTCTTGTGTGAAGTATGACCTAGTGCTTGAGCACTGGACTAGAACTCAGAGACCTGGGTTCTCTTCCCAGTTTGGCTGGACTGCTGGATGAGTTTAGGCAAATCACTGCACCTCCCTGTACCACTGTTCACCCGTCTGTAAAATGGGGATAACTGATATTGAACTCCTTTGTAAAGTACTTTGAGATCTAGTGATGAAAAGCACTATATAAGAGTTGGGTACTATTATGTGAACCCCCATTACCACAATATCTTACAATCCTGAAGGTATTTACCGACCCAGCCTTGTGAAATAGGGAGATACTATTATCCTCATATTACAGATGGGGAACTGAGATGGTACATGATTCACCCAGAATCACACAGGAAGTCTGTGGCAGCGCAGGGACTTGAACCCAAGACTCTCAAGTCCTCAGCTAGAGCTCTAATCACTGGACCAGCCTTACTCTTGTGCTGAAGCTCTCTAGGACTGACCAAAGAAAGATTAAATTTACAATACACAATGGAATAAATGTTATAAGCCTGACTGTTGCTTAGGTGTCTGGTGGGGCTACCGCCTGCCAGGCACCATGTGAACTTTCACATGAATGTGCACCCACAGACTAGGTCTTCATTTGTCCCAGAACCCTTCCTGTCTATCTGAACAGGAGTTAAGCAGTACTCACTGTTGTGTTGTCCCCCTCCAAGGCAGGAAGATTTATCTGGGTGAAGCAGGTCTCTGGGTTGCTAAAGCCCTTGGCTTCCAGCCTAAGGGAAGCCTAACAGATGAAACTAGCAGTCAGACCGCTCTCCTTGGATAGTGGCATTCAAGGAATACTTCCCAATCCAGATTTGCTTGCTTACCTTTCTCCCTACTGTTTTTGGCCCTTTGATTGCTTGGGAAGAAGGGGGACCTGACAGGCTGGCTTCTCTTTACTACTTGTCTCCAGTAGCCATTTTGGAGGCAGTGAGGGTGGTTAAAGAGAAGAGAGACACCTCTTGTCAAGGTGAGGTTAGCTGGACTCTTCTGAGAATTAAAATGGAACTCTCTCTCCTACCCTGGAGAAAACAACTGAGGGTTACAACTCTTTCTGCTGCTAGAAACCAACTCCCCTACCTCCTCCCCAAATAATGGGCCAGGGTAGATTTGCTGTGAGTACCTGAACTGGCCCAGTGTCTACAGGGTGTGGTTGGTTTTCCAAACATGTTAGTCAGGCTGCTGGCCAAGTAACTCCTCCTCTTCCCTAGTCCAGCCCCCACTGTCCAGATTTCACCCACACAGGTTAGGACATCAATTTCTGCATCAATTTCCTTACCTCTACATCTATGCTGCTTCTTCAAAACAGCAAGGAGGCAACACAAAAAAAAATGATGATCATAATAATGATTGGTACTGTGTGTGATTCAACTATTATTGACATTTTATTTCTGCTTTTCTTTTTCTCCCTTTTCCCTTATTGCAATTTAAATGAATAAGGAGGAGGAGAGGGAACTATAGCTCTTATCTACCGGGAGCTTTCCTGGAAGATTCTATAGTCATCAGGAGAGAATTAGTGGGATGACAAGGCAAAAAGAAAAAAAAAAGAAAAAGTTTTGAAAAATTTGTGAAAAATAACAAATCTGGATTAGGGTGAATGTTCACAAGTTCAGCAAAATAAGTTTAGGTACACAAATGCTGACATTTTGCACCTACAACCATCCCAGTGATAAACTGTCTAAAGCCCAGATCTTCCAAGCTTGGTGAGTTAGACCCAGATTTTAAAGATATTTACGTGTTGCTCTGCTCAGGGTTGCAAGGCCAAACGCCCAGATCTTCAGACTTCTAAATTAAATACCTCTAACTCCCATTGATTTCAATGGGAGTTAGATGCATTAATACTTTTGAGGTTTTGCACCTAAATAACTTAGGTGTCCAAGTCTCCTTTTCAGAAGTGATTTTGGCACTGAGGAGCCTACATTTCATTAAAAGTCAACAAGGCTCAGATCCACAAAGGGACTTGGGTGTCTAAATCCCACTGCAAGCCACAAAAACCCTCATTTAGCTGCTGCCTAACCTTGTAGGTGCCTAAACTCACTCATCACCAAAATTTTCATTATAGAGTTCCCTAACTGCCTAAGTTTCTGCCTGTGGACATGCACATTGCTCAGGAAGATAGCTAGACATTTATGTCACACCTAAGCTCCAGCAGGATCCTCAAATCAGGTAAAGACAGGCTATTTTGCCTGTGGGGCTAATTGGGCAGGTGTGTTCTGAGCACAACACACACACAAAATGGCCAGAAAAAAAGCTTAATTACCCTGTTTAACCCAATGGTTAGAGGACTCTCCTGGGATGTGAAAAATCTTGATTCAATTCCTTTCTCTGCCTGACAGACAGAATTCAACAGGTGTTTCCCACCTCTCATAGGTGTGCCCAGCCACTGGACTATGGGATATTCTATGTGAGTCTCCCTCTGTCTCTCCTTTTGAAGCCACTTTGTAAAAATAATTAAATATACGTTAGACCAGACAGAAAGTGAGAATGACTCTATATAGTCTTGGGGTAAAGGATCCCTGTTCAAATCCATTCTCTTATCAGGAAGAAGGAGAACTCAGCCAGGGTCTCCCATATCCCAGGTGAATACCCTAGGCTAAAGGTGTTCAGGAGGCCTTCTCTCCTACAAACACACTCCCATTTTGTGTGTAGGTAGGTACATGTCCTCTCTGTTCTTGCAAGAAACAGCTTAGGTGTCTACAGTGCCTGACTCCAGAAGTGTTTCCAGTCATGGGTCCCTCCTGCCTGGAGTTAGGCACCAAACTCCCTGAGAGAGGCATGACTTAGGGCACACCCCTCTCTTCAGCATCTGCTATTGACCAGCTTAGGTAGCTCCATGCCTAACATGCTGGATTTGTGGCTCCCATTCTCAAGTGCCTCTCTCTCTCCACGCATTTTATAAGGAGCCTAGACAACTAATGCAGGGTTTGTGGATTCCGCTGGGTGCCTAAAAGTTAGGCAGTGCTACATTCAGCATTGCAATGCTCAAGTCCCTTTGTGGATCTAGCCCTGAGCCTTTACCCAACCAAACTGTTCCCAGTCACTATTCCCACTTCAGTTTCTTATTACTAAGAGATTGTTCTGACTGCCTCACACAGGGATAAAGTGTTACTGAACACATACAGGCATGGTTGTGACTGAAGCTGAGGGAAGGGTCCAGAGTTAATGAAAGAATAGGAACAAAGGTGTAGCTAAATTTTTGCAATTAATGTAGAGGCACACCAGCTGTTACACCTCAGTGGATTATTATCTCTATAATTTTCATAAGTAACCATTATTAGTAACAATCATGACCACTAATATATCAGGCATGATATAAAATATGCTTTGCAGCTATATCACCTGGCCTATGATCTACTCAGTGCTTACAACCTAATCAATGGCAGGCTAGCTCAAGCACTTGGATGCGAGATCTTCAAAAAACACCTAGGAGCTGTAAAAGTGACATTGATTGCAGTACTTTTCCTTTTCAGGTTAATACTGAGATAATGCTATAGAGCATGGGGGCCAAGAAGCACTGTGCTAAAACAGGTGCCAAGTTTCAGAAAGGATGTAAAACAGAGGTCTTGCCCACGTGTGATCATTAAAAAAAGGTCCGACCCACTCACAGTCTACAGTACTCATAGGAGCGCTGCTATCCACACAAATTTCATCTGAAGTAATTGGTCCTAATGAATGCTATTGCTAATAGTCTCAGCCAATGCTAGGGACGGGATCCACAAAAGGACTTAGGCATTGTAATGCTGAGCATCAAGCCCAATGATTTCCCCTGTGGATAAATATTTAGTCATTGGACCAGAGAGAGAGAGAGAATGGGAATTACTCTATTACCCCATGAGTAGGGCATGCATCTGGTAGGTGGGAGACCTTGGGTCCAGTCCCCCTGCTCTTTCATAATTTTCCACTGTAGAAGAGCTTCAACAGGAGAGACTGACAGAGCACCACAGCAAAACATCCCATAGCTCAGTAGTTAGAGAACTCTCCTGAGAAGTAGGACGCCCCATTCAAATCCTCTCTTTTGTCTGCTGGCAGAAATAGGGGGACTTGACTGGACCTCCCACATCCCAGGTGAGTGCTCTCACCACTTGACTATAAGTTTAAGGTGGGCCATTCCTTCTCCAGCTGTATTTTGAATGAGACCCAATCTAGTAGGCACCCTGAAAATACACCAAATGCCTACCTTCCCCTCGTTTGTTACAGTTAGATACCCAGATGACTATAGGAAGACAGCCGTGTGATGCGTGACAGCAGATACCCAGAGACTGAAACATAGGTGTATATGACATTTTTACCCTGAAAAACTTTAGGCACTTAAACTCACTTGGTGCTTAAAGGACTGGCAAGAGTTTTATGGAGCACAGTGGAGCCAAAATCAGGATTTAGGTGCTTACAGCTGGAGTTTAGACACTTAAGAACTTTTGTAGATCCCATCCTACATCGGTATGAAGACTCAACTAGGTTCTCATTGTAATGGATTTTCCTTCAGGAGCTTGCAGTCACTGCATGCCACGTCTGTGTTGCACACGACAAAGTACTTTTTCCCCAGTGATGATAGTCTGACACTTTTTCCCATTTAAGTTTACACCTTACATCCAATTTAAATCTTTTCATTAAATTTAACTACTTTAAACATAATTCAATAGCTTTACTTCAGTGATACATAATGAAAGGAAAGCATACAAGAATCACATATGTTCTTTTTCTGAGGTATGCAACTATTCTCTCTCCTTTACTGCCACCCTACCCATTTTGTGCTGACACTGACCCCTTCCTCCTCCTCCATAGTCACTCCTCCAACAACCACTCTACAGCCTCTCTTATCACTCTTCTAGTCTTTTGCTATTCTAGCTCAGTCCTGCTCTAGTATGCATGAAGCTGGTAGACAGAACAACGAGGGGTTCAGTAGAACTGGTCAAGGAGAAATATTAGTAGCAAAAATTTAAACAAAATAAACCTTTTGTATATTTTATACAATAAAATTTTAGCATATTACTATTTTAATTGTAACAAGGTCTGATTTTTTGAGGAAAGGAGTTTCATATGGAGCAGCAGTATATTATAGTAACTGTATAGGCACAATTACTTTATCACAACTCGCAAAGCTCCAAGCCAATATTTTAATTTTAAACCATCACTTTCAGCAGTCTGTTTTGAACAGTGACTTTCCATATAGCTTACAAATTAATGGTGTAAGTAGGAAGTAGGTACAAATAAATTGATACAGGACAGAGAGGAGATTGTGAAAAGGGAAGCATAAGACTACTTCTTTCATAGGAGGGTAAGTGAACTAAACTAATCGGAACTGCTTTAGTTTATCACAAAGACATTTAATTTATTTCATTATACTCTGTGGGCAAGTTAAAGCACGCCAAGGCCTTAACATATTCAAGGATATGAGTGTAGCGGACAAAGGCTCCTTCAGAAAGCAATATTTAATAAAACCAAGTAGGTCTCAGAAGAGTCGTAGAATGTATATTAACTATGGCACCAACACTTGAGATATTCTGTTCATAAGCATGTGTTTTAAAGTAATTGCCATCGCACGCACACATCCCAAAAATGATTTTAATGTAGGTATGGATATAGCTTCTGGTGAATCTTTTTTTGGGGGGTGAGGCCAGAGAAATGGAGAGGCCACAAAAGAGATGGATAACGAACAGTACACAGGTAAGGCGGCTAAATGTTCATGTAAGAAACAAGAGACATTTTTTCATTAGTCACTTGAGGGAGGATTCTCTGCTCCTTGAAGTCTTTAAACCACGATTTGAGGACTCCAATAGCTCAGACATGGGTGAGGTTTTTCGTAGGAATGGATAGGTGAGATTCTGTGGCCTGCATTGTGCAGAGGGTCGGACTAGATGATCAGAATGGTCCCTTCTGACCTTAGTATCTATGATGGGAGATGGCAAATCTACACCCAGATCAAAAGGTTTTCATTTTTCCAAATGGAGTGGGATATTTCAGCAAGTGAGTTAAAATACCTCAATTTGTTTTTCAAGTTTTGTAAAACACATTTTAATAAAGTTATTTAGCTAGAATAATCAAGTTTCATTATTTATTCTGATCAATTTACACAGAGAAACAGAAGCCTAAGTATGAAAAAACCCTACGATTATAGAAGTCTGATTTTCCTCTAAATTCTTCACACATGGTACTACAAAATACCGTATGTGAATCATAAGGCAGCCAAAAAAAGTGTGTGCATTTTGTTCTAAAGAGAGATTTAAAAAAAGAGAGGGAAGTGATTCACTGGTTCAGGGAGTTACAGATGATTATGGCAACCAAAATGAGAAAGCACCTTTCCCCGCCAAATGTTTGAGGGAGGCATGGAGGAAAGGAAACTAGAAGGATATAGAATCAAGTTTTGAAAACTAGGCGGGCAATTTTTAATTGTATGAAAAAACAAATAAATTAGAGAAGATAAGGAAAAAATGGGGGTGGCACAGCTCCATTTACAGAAAATAGTCTGGAGACGACATTCTGCAAAAACCCCCCCCCCCAGAAAAACATTTAGTCAAAGAGCAGGTATTCAATAAGAACATAAATGTGGAAGTGCAATAGCCAACGCCAGGCACAATAAAAGACAACTGAGGATTCCACAGCAAGTAGATCAAGAGAAGAATGAACACTGGGAATGTGCTGAAGACAGTGATAGACAGACTTAAACATGGGAGTTGAAGAAAGTAAAAAATGTAAGATCTAGGACAACTATGATTTCTGGTCCTGAGTAGACATCTAAAGTCTAAATTACTGAGAGTGAGAGAAGAACCAGAGATATAGGACTAAGAGAATCAAAACAGAAAGACCAAGCAAGTTTAGAAAGGGGGAAGGTTAGGTATCCTATAAAATTGTAACATTCCTTCCCATCACCTTAAAGTCTTGCTGCTGTGAGTTCTAACATGAAAAATATCATCAAGATTATTCTTGTACCAGTGACGACCACAAGGATTTTAAGGTAAATTACATTGCACTAGAGCCTGAAATAAGTTACTGTTGCTATGGTATTAAAAGACAATTTTAATATTGAAGATTGTTAAGAGCCTGCTCTTGCAGCTCTTAGCAATCCTGGTAATCCAACAGGAGTCACATCTTCATCAATCTTTATCCAATGTGTTCCAATAGCAAGAGACACCACCACCACCGGGGTAGATCCTTAGCTAGTGTAAACTATCATAACTGACCTGAAGTCAACAACAATTTATACCAGCTAAAAATTTGACCTTGAGTGTACTAACGTTAAATAATGCTTGAAAGACTTACGTATTTCAGCAGACCTCTAGTATGAAATCAGAGTCCCACTAGAATAGAAGCTCCTGGGTGAATTTTGTTTGAGCTTTCTAAGCTGCAGGCCAGACCTACATATTACATTTTAGAACCAATGATCCTTCTATTTGAGTTCACTTTGTTTATCCATTAAATCTCTTAAAAGGTATGCATCAGCTATATAAACTTACCTATAATATTTAAATACCTTCCTTTATGGTAATAATTAACTTCTCTCACCATATCTGAGAACTGCAATATCCAATTTGATTGACTGTCTTGAAAATGGAACATGCTGTGAATGAACTGTGGCACACTGAATAAAATCCTGGCATCAAGGCCCTAATGCCTAGAGCAACATTTTGTCTTAAGAAATAATTTCCTGTGTTCAGATGTTTTCCACCATTATATTGCAACAACACACTATCATAGAATCATAGAAATGTAGGCCTGGAAGGGGCCTTAATACATCTACTCAAGTACTATAAGCCTGTATTATACTATTCTTCTGCTAAACCATACAAGTTGCTTGGGCATTTTTCTTTCTAAATTCCTCTTTTCATTTGCACTTTATACATCTACTTTATTGGGAATGGTTCACAGAACACAGTAACTTTTATTTAGAAAACACATTTGGACAGGTCACTGATTTTTTGTGCCCATTGTACATCACTAATATACTTTTATTAGCCAATTTGAAGTGGCTAGTAAGGGTAGTTTCATTCAAAAACTGACATTCTAGAATTCCCATTGAAGACTCAGCAAGATGAACTGCAAAGCAAAAGGTTCCCTTTACACCTATCACATTAAAGGGGTATAATACCCTAAAACTTAATTAAGATGCTTTTTATATATTGATATTGGTTTAATAAACAATTCTGTACATTTTAGATCACAATTAAATTTGTACATTGGATGCTACACAGACTATTTTAAACCTAAATTATATATAAAACAATAGTGAAGTTGGTACAAGCATTCATCTTTTCCCATAAATATATCTAACTCCAAACAAAGTTGAAGTGTGGGGGGTTGTTTTTAAAAAAAAAAAAAAAAAAAAAAAAAAAAAAAAAAAAAGCACCATACATACATACATACATACACCATACATAAAAGTACCATCTTCTCTCAGTCAAGAGTTTGGTAATTAAGTTTTAGGAGACCCATCCCACAAATAGTGGCAATCCAACCCTAACTTTCCTCATTTGATTAGTCCTACTAAAGGCAACGGGACTACTGATGCAAATAATGTTACTCCTATACGTATATGAGGCGGTTCTTTCAGACAGCAAATAGAAACTAAAAATTAAAATAGTGTCCGTTATTTATGTAAGCGAAAAATAGTTTTTACTTAAAACAAAATCTGATAAATAATTGAGTAGCTAGTTTCTTAGAATTTTGAAAAAAGCCTCAGCACCAAAATTTAAGAACTTTAAAGAGTAACTATTTACAGTACAAACAAATAATGTGTATATTATATTTAACTGCATATTACAAATCACATCTAGGCAAAGCGTTTTGGTGTGTCAAGGATTTATTTAGCATGACCTGTGTTTTTATGAATTGGAAGTGCCATGTCCAGATAAATTTTTGCAACAGACAACAATGAACAAATCAATAGTCAAAGATGTACAGAGAACGGAGTTGCAGACGATATCCAATCAATTCAGGAGGATTCCAAGAATTTATCAGCTTTCATTTCAAGTGCTGTCAAAATAAATCTGGCACACAAACTTTTCATTTTTTAAACTGATATACACGGGTACTAAAACCTAGTAGGAGGCTAACACATGTGCCATTGTTGGGTCATCTACAGGGCTACTATGGCCTCGGTGAGATTTGTTCACTCCTGCACAAAGATAACTAGACGCACAGGTCCAAAAATCAAAGCCGAGAAGGCAGACAGGGCAATGCCAGGAGGGGACAACGTCCAGAATCCATTTCTCCCTCTCGGACGAGCCTCTCCTCGACATCCAAGGGCACGAGGCACCTGTTGCCATGAGGCCCTTTCCCGCCTGCTGCGTGGGGCTCCTCGGGGCCTCCTCCAGATGCTGCGGCTTCTCCTGCAGGAAGCTCCCGCCCGTGCCTACTCCTGGGACCCCAAAACCCTGCAGGGCAGAGGCGCCCCGCTGTGAGGCGGCCCCAGGGTGCTGCCAGCTGGGTCCGCCTCAGGCACCAAAGGGTGGGGGCGGTGGAGAGAGTGATGGGGGCCCCCCTCACCCCAGTGATCTGGCTGTGGGGGAGGGGTGGTCCCAAAACCACTGCGGAGCCCAGTCAGCCTCCCCCTGGTTACAGGGGCGGCACCAGGCTCCTCTTCTCCGGCTGCTGCTGCTGTTCCCCGTCCTCCTCCTGCAGCAGCTCCTCTAGCTCCCCGTCCTCCTCCAGCCCGTCCTGGGCCCGGCGCCGCCGCAGCTGCTGCAGGGCCCGCCGGTGCCTCTCCTGCAGCCGCCGCAGCTGGGCCGCGAGCGCCGCTTCCTCCTTCTCCTCCTGCGGCGGCGCGGGGGCGGGGCCGGGGCCGGGCCCGGGCCCGGGCCGGGGCGGCGCGTCGGCCTCCGGGCCGGGCCCCAGCAGCGCCTGGCGGAAGAGGCTGCGGTTCTCCCGGCGCAGGCGGCGGTTCTCCAGCCGCAGCCGCGCGTTCTCGTCCCGCAGCCGCGCGTTCTGGCGCTCGCGCTCCTCGCGGGCCCGCACCGCCTCGCTGTGGCTGGCGGCCAAGTCCGCGTATCGCTCCGCCAGCTGCTGCGGCGAGCCGCCCGCCAGGCCCCGCCAGCCGCCCGCCGCCTCGCCTCCGCCAACGGCCGGCCCCCGGCCCCTCCGCGAGCCCGCGCCGGGCCCGCAGCTCCAGCGCCGTCCAGCACCGCGCATGCGCCTCATCCGTGCTGTGCCGTCGCGGCTCTGGCTCTGGCTCTGGCTCCGCCCGCCTCCTCGGCGCAGCCGCGGAAGTGAGGCGCTTAAGGCTGACGCTGCGATATGCAAACGAGGGGGCGGGGCTATCGGCAGCTGGAGCTGCCCGCTGTCTGTGTGCCTGCCCTTCCAGGGCCAGGGTGCAGGAGGAGCCGCAGGGGAGCCGCCTCTCCCTTTTTAAAATATTTTTTTTTAAATAGCAGAATTCACCCACTAAATCACGTGGGGAAGGTCAGGGCACCTGCTCTGAAAAGGCAGAGCACCAAAACCATCCAGCAAGCCATGCTTTCCGCAATTATTACAGAAGGGTTCCAATTTCTTGGAGCATAAGCTTGCGTGAGCTACAGCTCACTTCCTCAGATGATCATCCGATGAAGCGAGCTGTAGCTCACAAAAGCTTATGCTCAGATACATTTGTTAATCGCTAAGGTGCCACAAGTACTCCTTTTCGTTTTGCGAATACAGACGAACCCAGCTGCTACTCTGAAAGGAGGAGTCAAGTTGCTGATTACTATTTCATCATTATTTATTTAGTGGTGACAGTATGCCCCCACCTTATACAGTATACACGAAGTCCCCGTGCCAAAGGGCTTACAATATAAAGGCCTGATCCTACAAATGATACTGAGCATAGCGATCATACTGGGGTCTGCATTAAGAAAACCCAGTGCAGGCTCTAGACTTGAAGATCTAAACTGACAACTAAATATGTTTGTACTGCTTACTGTCAGGGATAGTTCCACTGAAATAAGTGGAATTTTCTAACGGAAGACTGCTATGTGAAAAAAACTAATTTACATGATGACAGGTTTCAGAGTGGTAGCCGTGTTAGTCTGTATCAGCAAAAGCAATGTGGAGTCCTTGTGGCACCTTATAGACTAACAAATTTATTTGGGCCTAAGCTTCCGTGAGCTAAAACCCACTTCATCAGATGCATGGAGTAGGAAGATATATATAGCAGTACATGAAAAGATGGGAGTTGATGATTTTTCATCCTGTTGATAATAGCCTACTTTAATTGATTTGTCTCGACCCCCACACTGGGTAAGGCAACTCCCATCTTTTTATGTACTGCTATATATATCTTCCTACTGTATTTTCCACTCCATGCATCTGATGAAGTGGGTTTCAGCCCATGGAAGCTTATGCCCAAATAAATTTGTTAGTCTATAAGGTGCCACAAGGACTCCTCGTTGTAATTTACATCAGTAATCCCACTAGAAGAAATAAAAGTCCATATTGTGAAGGGTCCAAATCAATGTAATTCCACTGAGTGCAGATGTAAATACAAGTAGGATCTGGGCCTTAGGTTTCAATCCTTCTAACATTTATCCACGTAAGTAACTTTCCATGACTGAGTAGTCCTACTGGGACTATTACATGTGCATATATATGTTCAGGATTGAAGCATCAGATTGTAAACTCCTTGTGATAGACACCAAGTCTGCATAGCACTGAGCCACTGTCTGGGCCTGAGCCAAAGCCCCATCAAGGTCAGTGGAAAGAATCCCATTGATTTTAAGGGATTTTTGGATCAAGTGGTTGGTGCTCAACAAAACCGTAAATAATTTTTTAGAACGGTTTCTTCCATAACAGGCAGGTGCTTATTTACATTTTTTAAAAAATTGAAAATCACTGTAGCCTGGAAGTATTCTCAGTATTTCTATAAAGTAATTTTGCCAGATCTGCTGGTCAGCAAAAATGAATTTCAGCAAATATTTCCAGTAATAAAACTCCAAAGAAGAGGCTGACTGAGAGCATGAAAATAATTTAATGCAAATTGGTGACCAGTCTGATTTTGCATTGAAATAAATAGGCACTAAAATTTAACAGTTTTACTGTTTCTGTTTAGAAAACTGGTAGACGTGCCTATCATGAGGGCTCGCTGGCACTTTATATCAAAATAAGGGCCTGATCTCAAAAAGATCCCCATGGACCTCTGTTGAAATTAGTCAACGTAGAAAGCACTTAACACCACAGTGGATTAGGCCCAAGAAATTATAGTGGAATGAGGTGCAGTGTAGATCTTGGGCTTTGTGTGAGCAAAGCACTTAGGGTAATATTCACACTCAATAGTACCTGACATCATTGAGTTTCATGGGGTTATCTGTGGATAAGGTCATATTCAGTATGGATAAAGGCATCACAATCTGGCCCTTATTTTTATTTGTTTATTCATATATTTCAATTTCTTTTTCAAAAATGCATCTACTCCAGATTGTAGGCACATATACAAGGAGTTAGTAAAATACAGACAGAAATCAAAGGACCAATTTTCACATAAACATCATCCTCACATGCCAAAACTAAGTTTGTCTGTGCTTCAGATTCCCCAGCTATCTGTAAAACGCATTGAAATCTTAGATGAAAAGTGCTATAGCTATATAGGTACAAAGTATTAAAGTTATGATTTGGGGCAGGATTATATGCAACAACATAGGCAAGCATGAGCATAAGGAACTCTGTACTGTGCAGGCTACCTGCAGGGCAGGTCACAGTGAGGAAAGGAGAGTATCCTCAACAGAGCTGCCATGCCTTGTTCCACAAAAGTGGATAGGGAGTGGGCATGATGGGAAGGGGAATGGGCACAATTTTGACTCTGCACTTGGTACATTGCTGGTGCAGTTTACTTGTCCCCTGGAGCAATGAGGAACAGGGCTGAATAGTGACTCAGGATCACACCCCCACCCTATAATAGGTATTGTTTAAAACAAGTGCACTAACTGTCAAGAATTAAAACCTGCAGATATAAAAACAAACTAATTCTATTTCTCTGCAAAAAATCTCACAGAAGCTTAATCAGATAAAAAAATCCTACATTTAAACTTAACTAGGCCCAATTCTAAAAGTGCTACATGCATAATTTAACTAGTTTATATAATCCCATTGACCTGAGTTTCTCACACGTTTGCTGGAATAGGGCCTTACTGTAGGCTTCTGGAGAAAAAAGAAAGAAAAGGAGACTGCTCAGCATTTCCACAAAAGCTTTTTTTCCATGGAAAATTGTTGTTGCGTGTTTTCTTTTTTTGACAAATTTAAAAATTTTACAGCAAGTGTCTGCTTCCCTCAAAAAAAAATCTTTTCCCTGTTTCCCCCCCCCCCCGCCCTCTTTCCCCCCACCCAAAAAAACTGAACACCCACTATAGGCTGCTCCAACAACTGGAGTATAGCCTGGGTATAGGAATGCCACACCCCAAGTCTCTCTTCATCTCCTGAATTGAAAGCTTCTGTGAAGAGAATGGCCAACTATGGTGACTCTGTGCCTACCCAGAGGACTCCCCAGGAGCCAGGACAATTCTGTGGGTACTCTTGGTATCTTTATGATCACCTTGTGCCAGGGTAGTCAGTGTAATGTGACTGTGGGGCAATTGTGACCCATAGACACCATTTTGAAAATTTGGTCTTCATAACTGTTTTTTGAAATCAGGAGGAAATTCAAGCATTTTAAATTGATGATTCCTGTATAAAAGAGAGACGTGTTGATAAAGCTTATGATGTCACCTGTATTATCATTAAAAACAACGAGGAGTCCTTGTGGCACCTTAGAAACTAGCACATTTATTTGGGCATAAGCTTTCATGGGCTAGAACCCATTTGGACTCCTCGTTGGTTTTGTAATGTGTAATGTAATTGTGGGGCAATTGTGACTCAGACCCACAGACATCATTCTGAAATTTTTTCAGGACCTGACCTGGAGACAGAGCCACTCAATATGGACTTCAATCCATAACCCTGGCTCTGTTATGTGAAAGACAGTGAAAGGTCTAAAAATAGAGTACTGCATTTACAGTACAGAATTTACAGTAATTTCAATACCAACTTAATAGATGCTGTCAAAATATCATGGATCAGTGGTGTTATATGCCCAGCCTAAATGATGCATCCAGTCTATTTGATGCATTTAGGTGGCCCAGGGAGATGCAGATTCTTCAGACTTTAAGCTGTCCTTTCAAATGAATACATAAATAAAATTTCTGGATCTTCTGGCTGTGAACCTAACTTTCCAAGTGAGAAGAAAGTGTTCACTAATTCAGTGTTATCTTCCTGAGCCTGTAGAGAGTCTGAAACAATGGCTCTGAGAGAAATGAACCAACAACCCTCAGCTCTATTAATCAAGCGGAGTGGTGATTCTGAAGCCAAACATCACCAATTTAAATGGAAGCATTAACTATTTCATTGTTTGTCAGTTTAGCAGGTAGGAAAGGAGTAAAACTCAGAGATGGGAGCAATTTGAAATTACTGCAGGAAAGACGATATATAGGGAAGAAATAACAAGACATGTGAAGTCAGAGGAATCAAAGAGAAACACAGAAAGGAAGGAAGGAAGGCAAATAGCGGTGACCTTATAAAGGAGTATGTTTTCCAGCTGAATGAAGCTGAATGTGACAATGAGGTGCTCAATAAATCATAAATAAACTAAAAGTATAGTTACTATGTACAAGTCACATTCTGTTCTTGATATTTGTGCAAATCCCTCATTGGCATCACAGGGCATTCCTCAATGGATCAAGGAGAGTATGCATCTTACATTTATACTTTGGCCATGTACCACAATGAAAAATAGAATTTGGCCAAAATTAAGTTTGACACTCCTCTCATAGGTAGAGAGAGAGAGAGAGAGAGAGAGATGGATGGATAGTAGCAGCAGTGATCCTAGCAGACCTAGAGGTAAGGTGAAAAAAATCTAGATCAAGCTCTCTTTTTCTGGGGGTTAGGGTAGGTGGGTAGATGGGGAACAACATACACTTAACACTAACAATCCAGGATGAGACTAAAGTTTCCTTGCCACTTATCTGTAATTTGGAATTGGGTATCCCTGCAGCTGATCTCCCCTATCAGAGCCAATTCTGAGCGTAACCAAGTTAATCAATTGACTTTTGCAAAACAAGACTGCGCTTCATAAGAAAATACTAATCACAGCTCCTTTGATACAAGGAGGAACGCTGCTCGCACTCTGAGGAGAGATCTGTGACAAGATGATAGATATTCTGATAGCATCACACTACTGACCCTTTTAATTGGTCTTCATAAGTGTTTTTGAAATCAGGAGGAAATTCAAGCATTTTAAACTGACAATTCCTATATAAAAGAGAGACGTGTTGATAAAGCTTTGAAACCAATGATAATACAGGTGACATGAGTAGCAGCCGTGTTAGTCTGTATTCGCAAAAAGAAAAGGAGTACTTGTAGCACCTTAGAGACTAACAAATTTGTTAGAGCATAAGCTTTCGTGAGCTACAGCTCACTTCAATGCATCCGATGAAGTGAGCTGTAGCTCACGAAAGCTTATGCTCTAATAAATTTGTTAGTCTCTAAGGTGCCACAAGTACTCCTTTTCTTTTTGTATTATCATTGTACATTAGCTTGAGTGTGAGGAAGCACAGCATAGCTATTCTCAACAGTTCTGCACAATGAACAAGTCAGCCGTGAATAATGAGAACCTGATTCTGCTCCCTCTTCACCAGTGTAAATCTGGAATAACTTTCTCAATGGCAGTGGAATTATACTGGTGTTGACCTGCTGTAAGTGAGAGCAGAAGCCAACTCTGAAACTAAAGATTTACAATACAGTGTTGGGATGGGGAAGGCAGCTTGGTAACGTCTTTACTTGTATCCTCCTTGTCAACCAGCCTTAAGCATTGTGTTTGAGTTGTCATCATTCTTTGAGTGGCAGGAGTGTTAAGAAATGGGGAATATTAGATGTTGCCTTGTCATCCCTGGAAGAGCTGTAGTTTTGGGAATTACATCAAACCACCTTGATTGAAGTACTGAGAGGATAGGGTGGGTGATTTGGGAGGTGCCCACAGGTATTTTCTGTTGGCTGGCTTGCTGATTTTTATTGTATATAGCCTCTTGGTCTGAATTGCATCATCATCATCTTCTTTTCTTTAATCTGTGATTTTATTATCATTACACACTGAAAAGTTTTAAACACTACACACAGAGTTGATGCTGCTGCTGCTAATATTCTTTCCAAAGCCCGCAGTGAAGGTGGTTTATTACCAGCAAATAGACTTCTTAGTTGCTATCAAGAGGCCTTATTGATACTTGACAGAATGAATACCACTTTATTGAAATAATTACTACAGAGTTAAGATTCGGTAATATTGATTGTGTGTATTTATTCCTTTGATATGGGCAACAATATTAAAAGCCATCAAACACTAGCTTCACTACTTGACAGCACCATTTAATTCTAGCAATGTGTTGCCATAAGAAGAATTAAGATATAAATAAAGAAAGCATGACTTCCCAGCTTTAATTAGGATTCATGTTGCAGTGATATTCTGCCTCAGAATACCATGGATCAGAACGGAGAAACTAGCTTTAGAGCAGAAAATACTGTGGAACAGAGGGGAAGAGCCAGCTGTGGGGTAGATAATTTTCTGCAAAAGAAGAGTTTCTGAAGAGGATTGGAAGAAGTTGCATTACAGTCAGTTTAAAATGTTCTCCTACTGCACATTAGCCATTTCATCAAATAGCAACAAAGGGGCAGAGTAGCAAACAGAAGGAAAATGGACAGCTTTGCCCGTTCTCATGCAGAGTGGCCACAATCAATATTTCAGATAAATACATTTCTAATTCCAACAAGGTGACATGAATTATCGGTTGCACCCAAAATGCGTGTTCATTCAAAGTCGCATTGTTCTGAGTCTACACTAATTTTGCAATAATATCTACATACAACACATGGAGGCTGAGAAGAGATTAGATTTCTGGGTCAGCAGGAACTCAAGGGGCTCCTTTGCTGAACAGCTGTTCTATGTTGGATATGCATGTTGGAGTTGAGCATTTAACTCCCATTGACTCCCAGCGGGAGTTGAGTGCCTGAGTAGTGACTACCCTTTGTGCATTTGCAAATCTACCCCTAATTCAATAACATGCATGAGTGCTATATAGGTGACAACAGGGTAGAATAGCTCTCTCTCCTTTGTAGGGTTATATGAAGGGCAACAATGTAGGACAAGCAACTTTCTCTTTATAAAATCCAGTCCCCTCGTTTCTCACCTCATTAAATTTTCCTTCATTTTATCACAATTATTATAGCAATTTCTGGAGAACACAAAGTTGATCAGGGCCCCACTCTGCTGGGAGCTGTACTAAGATAAAAGGCAGTCCCAGCCCGGAAAAGCTTACTGTTAAAGACAGAATGTAGCAAGTAGATGTATTTTTATATCAGAACATCAAAAGAATAAATTGAACAACGTTAGGTAAGTTATGGAGCATAAATGTGTTGGTCTACAAAACTTAGACCTATTTCTGCTACCACCAAAGTTAATGGCAAAACTCACAGGATTGTGCCTTTGGTGTCTGTAAGTGGAGCTTTCTTGTTTGATGTGTTATTTTTTCACCTACAGTAAAACAAGCATTGTCAACATTTTTCATAGCATACACCATATCTTAACAGAAACATATTTTCAAGGTCATTTCCCCACCATTTACAGTTGTCCACACCACTTCCCCTTCCATTTGCGATTGAGGAGACCACCACCTTCTCTCTCGCTCGCTCTCTCTCATTTGTGATTATATAACATCCCTATGGCAATGAGAACTAATTGCATACATGGAAAGTTAATATT
Source organism: Dermochelys coriacea (assembly GCF_009764565.3). Lineage (NCBI taxonomy): Eukaryota > Metazoa > Chordata > Testudines > Dermochelyidae > Dermochelys > Dermochelys coriacea. Next base: position 116,519,395 of record NC_050072.1, read on the forward strand.
AGGAAAGGATATAAGGTTTTAGTTTCTTTGATTGTAATTAAGGGAGCTGGAAAAAGAGGAGAACATGTGGCAAGCCAATTCTCTGAGGACCATCAGCAATATTCCATGGAGCACAATTGGTCTACAGATTACAATTTGAAAACCTCTACAGGAGAAAGTTGTGTACTCAAGAGTAAGAACTGTGAAAATGCAAATTCTGAGCCAGCTTCCTTTAGCCATCGTCCATTCCCCACACTCTCACTCCCCTCTCTCACCCCACCCACCCCATAACTCAAAATGAAAACAAGAAGATTTGGTCAATTTCTAATATATCAGCAGGCTGGTGCAAGTAATTTAGGTATTTAGGATTAAGAAACACCAATTATTCTTCTCCTGACTTGTCAATTTGTATAAATGGAACTAATCAACCCCACATCCATCATGATAGTGTAATAGACTAAGTCTGTACATCAAATGTTCACTGAAGTTAATTATTTTATTGAAGTCTAAGACATTACATGGTCTACTTCATAGACATCTTCAAATCCGAAGTGTTTTGTGATGTCATGCCATAGAAATGCATATTCTATTGTACAGGGGAAAAAAAAAACCTAGATGAATAGCAAAAGAACCTAATGCTCTGAAAACCAAGAAACATTGGGATAGGGCTGGAGGGGACCTTCCAACCCTTTAAGACTTTTTAAAAGGTTTAGGAGCCTGATCCAAATAGGAAGCTTTCTGTTAACTGCAATGGGTATTGGGTCTAGCTCTTGATATAAGGTGAAATTAAAATAGAAGTTTTTCCATGTGGAATTTCTGTCCTTTTTCCTTGTCTCATCCATTTCTAAAAAGAATTTTAGTCTCAAATGTCATAAGATTCTGAACTCTGGAGCTAAAGCAAGTGCTATATTGTTTGAATGTATAGATTTGGGGCTCTTTCCATTTCACCAGAATGTGTAACACTCAGATTACTACTTAGATTTTTTCCATGGATATTTTTGTTCCTGATTTATAATATGGTTATGTACAATTAAGCTAACACTTGTGCCTGTATCCAATAACCTCAAAGCCCTGAAATAAAAGCATATACTCCAAATTAATTTTGTAAAATCAGGAATTTAAAGACTAAAATAATAAATATTGGCTTAAATTCAAGTATTTAAAATTAGTACTTAGATTCATGAATGGCATTTAAATCCAACAGTAATGATCTATTTTCTACATTCTGTCTATCCACTATGGACCAGATCCTCAACTGATGTAAATCAGCATAGCTCACTTGATCTGCCCCTATGCATCTTTATTACATATACATGGTGCTTAGACATCTTTAACATTGTGGAAGGATAGGAAGTCGTATAATCTAAAAATATTTCAAATCACAGGATAATTTTAAAAAGCTCTGACTCTGCATTCTTTGCTCATAAGAAAATACCCTGCAAAGTCAATGAAAGTTTTGCCTGAGCAATGATTGTGGGAAAAGCCCAAGATGTCTGGGTTTGGAGTGCTTTTAATTTAACAAATTTCTTTTCAAATATGTTTGATTTCTGCAGCTGGTACATTCTAGGATTTCCCCATGGCAATTTAAATAATTCTAATCTGTTGTGAATTATCACACATCTATTTACAAAGATTAGAAATACATACCTTACATCTACCAGTAGAATTGAAATTAGTATTATAAGCCTGGACTTGCACTCTTCATTAGGGATTACTTCATTAGATCTGATAATTATTGTAGGATTGTCATATCTTTTGACCATAATTTTTTCAATGCTACAGTCCTCTGATATTTAAATGCCAAAAGTAATGGGAAATTGTCCTTTTATTGTGCGAACTGCTTTAGCAGCTCACAGAGAATTTCTTCTGCAAAGGATTTTAAATGCTGTTAAACCCTATTTATGACTTTAATAGCTTTGCATTAATGAAAAAAAGCAGATACCCTTTATATACCCACCTCAGGGGTTCAACTAGATGTTCTATTGATGTGAAATAGAGCCAAATTGATTTCTGCTAAAGATGAGAAAGTAGTAAAAAACCAAACTGCCCGTGGATAATAAAATGACTTGTTTTATAACAAATATTCACTGCAAACTTTCTCAACACCATCCCTCAAATGGATGTCCAAGGCTGAATATTGCCCAAGCTATATACAGATGCCAAAAAAAGGTCCACCTATGAAAAAAAAAAACTCCATAAACATCTTGATGAATTTCATAAAGTGTTCAAATTAGAGAGAGTGACTATCAAAACATCCACCTATCTGAATGGCTGATTTAATTCAAGTGGTTCAGTAGTCTCATTCACCTGAATTATCAATTCACCTGAAATACCATTGTACAATGTAGTAGGTCTCAGTCACCAACAGCTGGGCAGATATTAACAATTTCCAAAATATTTGTTCTTAAATTGGGGGGGGGATCTGTTTTCCCCTTCCATAATACCCAAAGACCTTGAAATAATAAACATTACAGAAACTTGGTGTAATGACATAAAATATTGGGATATTTTATAATACATAATACCCATAATACATGGTTACAAATTATACAGGAAAGACAAAGTAGGCCAAAGAGGTCGGAGAGTAGCAAGATTCTATAGACTCTAGTGAGATAAAAATTCTGATTGAAGAGGACCACATGGCTGAATCTATATGAATACAAATCCCAAACTGTAAGAATGTTACTATATTAGTAGGGCTGTACTACATGTCTCAAGGTCAAGAAAAGGAAACCAAGAGAGTTGAGAGAGACAGAAAGAGAACAAGCGAAGAGGCAAAAAAAAATCTAACAAAATGGCGATAATGGTGGACTTCAGCTACTTGTATATAAACTGGTCAAATGGCACAAAGGGACAGAGATTAGGGAAACAGTTTCTTGATAATTTAAGTATTGCTTCTTGAAGCAGCTAATTCTACAGCACACAAGAAGAGGGACTATTCTCAACAGTCTAAAGTAACATATAGGAGCTAGTTCAAGAAGTGTCAGTAGCTGAGCCACTAACGATAGGTCCACTCTAAAGTTCTGCTGCTGTAGTGTAGATGTTTCCTACATTGACAGAAGGGGGTTTTCCATCTATGTATGTAATTCACCTCTCCAAGAGGCAATAGCTAGGTCTATGGAAGAATTCTCCAATGGGCATTGTATGTGATAAATTGATTGAAATGATAATTAAACAGAATAAAAATACACCTGGAAGATCATGATGTGATAGAGACTAACCAGCACAGATTCTGCAAAGGAAACTTGTGCGTCACTAATTTCTTACAATTCTTTCAACATGTTGACAAAGTAGTGGGTACAGGAGAGCCAGTTGACATAATTTATTTAGTCTTTCAAAAGGCTTCTAAAGAAATTAAATAGTTACAGGGTGAGAGTCCAAGAATTATCATGGGTCAAAAACTGTCTAAGAGACAGAAAGCAAAAGGTAGAATTAAAAGGTCAATTTTCACAATATCTAAAGATTAACGGCGGGGTGCCTCAAGATGCTATAATGGGTCCTGTGTTTAATATATGTATTACTGGTCTGGAGAGTAAACAATAAGACAGCAAAATTTGCAAATGAGACAGTTATTCAGGCTAGTCAAGACCAGAGACCCTTACCAGGAACTCCAGAAAGATGTAAATAAGATAGATGAATGGGGAAAATGTGGACAAATGAAATTTATTGTGATAAATGCAAAGTAATGCACATTGGAAGAAAAAAATAAGCTATTTGTACACCTAACTTAGTTCTAAATTAACTATCAACTCAAGAAAGAGACCTAGAGACAGCTCAGTGAAGATCTTTGTTCAATGTGCAGCTGCAATCAAAAATTCAGAGATGTTAGATTGCATAAGGAAAGGGATGATGATTAGTATGGAAATATTATTAAATCATGGTGTGGCATGAATACCGTGCGCAGTACTGGTCACTCCATCTCAAAAAGGATACTGCAGTACTAGAGAGGGTTCAAAGAAGGACAGGAAGAATGGACTGGAAAATCATATGAAGAGAGACTGAAAAGACTGGAATTGTGTACTTCAGAAAGGAGTCTAACAAGAAGTCAAGTGCATAAAATAATGAATGATGTAAAGAAGATAAATAAGAAACTTCTGTTCTCCCTGACTCAAAGAACAAAGGGACATTCAATAATATTAAAAGGTGGGAAATTCAAAATTGAGAACAGGAAATACTTTTTCCACACACCATGTGATTGAATTGTGGAACTCATTGCCACAGGAAGTTTTTGAGGCCACAAACTTAGCATGATTCAAAAAGGGACTGGACAGTTATATGGATAACAAGAATATCAAGAGTTGTCATAATCAATGATAAAAAATTGTGGTAGTGATGTTAAACCTCATGCTTCAGGGTTTATACCAATCTCTAACTATAAGAGACTACGCAAGACCTAATGTAGGGGGGAAATTACCCCATATCTGTCTAGTGCTATGTTCTTCCTTCCTCTGAAGCACGTAGTACTGGCCGGTGGCAGGGACCAAATACTGGACTAGATGGACCTCACATCTGATCCGGTGCAGCAATTCCTATGTTCCTAGCACAGTCGGTGTACTTACTTCCTATTTTAAGTACAATATAGAGAAAACTGTGGCAACTGATAGTATATGTTGATTTCTTAATGTCAGTCACTGTATATGCAGCTAGAATTGGGCTATAAACAAACAGAATTTCAAGCAGTAGGTCTCAAATGAGCTGTCTGACTGTAGGGATGCTAAAGGATGTGAAGAGCGGAGAAGCTCCCTTAATTGAAAGAATGTTTTTAGGAACTGGATTCCTTGACTGCCAATAAATAAAGTGAATAGATCTTTTTAAAATCAGACCCAGGCCATCTGGTTCCTTCTCTGAAGCCTCCCAAGAGCTCCATTAGCTTCCCGAGTTCCCATGACCCTCTATTCTGCTAACATCTGCCTTTGGCTTTCAATCAAATTATTTCCTGCAGCTGGATTCCCCAAACCCAAAGTTTCCCTATATGACCCTTCTTAGCTTCCCTCCACCTGCATGTTCTCCTAACAGTCACCTAGCTCACTTTCTTGAACTTACCTGCCCTGTTCCATCTCTCTCTCTTCTGCTCTAACCTTCTGCCACTTCACCAGGATTCAGATGACTCCCCCATCTTTACAGTTCTATTGTTTAGCTTGGCTACATTTCTACTGGCCCCAAGCACACCATCTTAAATTCTGATGAGAGCTGGCAAACTGTGGAGCCTGATTTACCACCTCACACCACACTACTGCACGCCAGACCTGAGAGTGGACACTTGGGGTCCAGTAGAGACAAAGGGACTTCACAATATATGTTAAAGGCAGAGAAGCTTGTCAGTGAAAAAAAGGATACTAGATAACTGGTAGGGTGAGACTTTGGATGTTCTAGGGCAGCACCAGGAAGGAGTCAAGCTAGAATAGGTAACTGGGAGAAATGAAAAAGGAATGACTGGCAATGGATGGAGGAGGTTTGTTTCTGGGATTTGGATAAGCATCTGAAATTCTGCATGCTTATCAGAACTACCAAGCTTTTTGTACAAATTTCATAGTGTTCTCAGGAACGCTATCATGAAACTGAGTCTCAGCCCCAAATATAAATAACGATACATATACAAAAAACATATTCTGGATCTTTCCATGGGCCAGAGGGTAACTTTGGGTTTGGCAGTAGCTGAACCCTCTATGGGATAGCTGATATACATTCAATTACGATGGATGCTGTTTGAAATACTCCTTACACCCATCAAGTTGTATCATCTGTATGCAGGAAACACCATTCAGTCTTGAAAACCATATTCTAAAGTTTCCACCTAAACATTTCAGTGAGTTCTTTCAAAATATCCAGCATATGTATAACAGCAAGCAAAAATACAACAAACATTTGCAGACTCTTCAATTATTTCTCAGGCTTTATGGAGATGCAGAGACACCACAGTGTAACCTTTAGACCTGAATTCTTATCTCAAATACCTTAAGTACAGATATGAACTGTAATTCTTAAAGGTTACATATTTTTATATTAACCAAGGGATTGGTAGCACAAAAATAGTTCCCTTTGATCTCACTTTAAGGAGAAAGCATTTTTGAGCTCTAGCAGCCAGTCCATTTTGTTTCCAATTCAATTTTTTTAGTAAAATATTAATATTTAATCTGGTTTACTTTGGGTCAAAAGGTTATTTCTCAATGATCTCACACAGGGTCCAGCCCCTTATTATTGGTGACCAATGCTACCTTTCAGGTCTTTTAATTAATTTAAGGTAGATCTATGTGAACTCTCAGAGACTAATAAAAATGTATTTTCCTTGCTCTTCTTGCATACATTAACCAGCCAAAGTCCTAGTATGGGCATACGAGAGTCCCAGAGAAACTGCAGAGGAGTAGCTGCTGTGGCCAGCAGACCTGATGTTAGGCCATGAGAGCCTAGTAGCTGCAAGGGGAATGCAGGCAACAGCAACTGGGGGAAAGGACTAGCCTTATGCTAGGATCAAAAGAATTTTACAAACATTAACTAATGAAGCACCATAGCAGCCTGGCGAGGTAGATGTGTGTTACTATACCAAATCCTAAGGCTGTGAATTTAAATGAGTTCCCCACGTTCACTCAATGAGTCTGTGGCAAAGCTGAGAATATAACCTAGTAGGCCTTCCTGTCAGTCCTCTTCTCTAACCACAAGACAAGCTTTAGAACACACATTAGATCAACCACAATTATATTTTCATGACTTCTAGATTTTAAATTTTTTTTCTTGTTCCTTCTGCTTTCGATGAGACCACAAAGAGTGAGTAACGAAACGTACTGCATGCAAGTGAGAGCGGAATCACAGGAAGGCTGGTCTTAATTTGATTGGTAGGGTCAGTGTGGGTTCTGTAAGTCACTTTTGGAAGTTACTCACTGGATTCCAAATCTGGTATGCATGCATGACTCTTGTCTTTTCTGAAAATAAAATGCATCAATATCACGACAATTTGTGTCTGCCTCTTTTGCGGGGGAACAAGAATATAAACAAACAATCACATCTTTGCCTCACTCTCTCCTTATCTCCTATTACTGAGATGAGCTTGTTCGATTTACACCGCCCAGGGAGGACTTTTGTATATTGGCCTGTCTCTTTTGATTTCATGTAAGAAGCATTAAATTTCTGTGAGATTTCTAAGCCATTGTAGAAGAGCCACTTGAAGGAAGGAGGGAGGAAAAAGAAAAGAAAGGAAAGGCCTGTATGGAATATTATCGTGCTCTGTCAATAGTCAATTTGTTAGCACTATGTCAGAGAACATTCTAATACTATGTACAAGTACCCTGTTCTGAAGAAAAAACAATGATAAAACCAGAACATAATGAATTCTGGATCATGTTTTAGTTTTAGGATTTTATTGAATTTGCAAACACACTAGACATTGCAAATATCACACTGAAATTTTATATCAGGCAAATCTAGAAAAAAGGTAGCAAACACAACATGGCTGTATGAGATATGCAGAAAGAGCAGGACCAAAAAAACAAATGTAAACCAGAGATGGGGGGAGGAGATTAATTTATTAATATTTGATTATGTCTCCAAACAAATAACTGCGAAGAAAGGAACATGTCAGAGCAAAACAAATAGAAGGGCTGGAGAAAAAACCCCAAACAACTGAGTAAAGTTGATCTCATAAATGTCCTGATTCACCAAAGCACATGCTAAAATCCAGCCCTGAGCAGAGAAACACTTAAATGCATGCTTACATACTTTCCTGAATAGGGATGCTTTCCAGAATCAGAGCCTAAAAGAGAGGAAAAGGCTAACCTAGAGAAGAGGACCACTTAGGACAGATTGTGCTTACTTTATGTGTACTTGTGAATTCATCCCTTCATTAATTCTTGGACTTAGAACAAGAAACTCAAAAGAATTGTCTTCAAGAAAAAAGAAGAACAAAGAAAAATAGCAGCCCACAGAAGATGACTGCTTATACAATAATAATATCCAGATTCCTACTCTTTCGTAACTCCAATGCAGGCGAGGAGCAAAATAAAATGGTGACTCATGCTGATAGGTAGGATGCAAGGTTAGGTTATCAAATAATAAAATCTCTGGTACCCTGGCTTCCTAATGTGCTTATAATGAATCACCAGTTTATTTTTTAAAATGGAAAGTAGCCTTTTGGTACTTAAAGTAAAGTGTAGAAAGAGAAGAAGTTGCTAGGGACTTGCCGTATGTTTTTTCCCCCCAATCATCTGCCACAGATAACAGAGTGTTTCAATTTAGAACACACAATTCACCGTTGATAACGAAGAGCGCTACAAAAGTTTGAGCTGTGACTATTTGATTCAGGATCAGACAGAATTTAAAGCAGCAAGTCTGAAAAGTCTTGCTTTAATAAGGAAAGACTTTCAATGTTCCTGTTATGAGGACATGAGTGTGAGAAAAATAACTAACCATAAGGGGATACAAAATTCTAGATGTTCTTGATCCACAATTAAAACTGTAGAAATAGGGTCCATTGGTCTATTACAATACAGCCTTTATTAAACATGAAATCGAAACTTTTGGGGCTAATAATAAATTGTTTGATTTTCAAGAAACGTGATTTAGAAACCATAGACACCCACACAATAAATAATAATAATAAAAAGGATATTTAACTTCCAGAGGATTTGCATGCCTGGATGGTTAAACTAAAGCCAGCGAAAGGACGTGTACAACACTACATTAATACAATATTATATTATAGATCCAACAAAGGGAAACATTTATCTTTTCATAGATTCTAAGATCAGAAGAGAGCATTGTGATAATCTAGTCAGTTTTGCTCTGCATAAGTGATTGAGTAAAAATGTGCGTCAGACCCAGGTAGATAGGGTAGGCTGGTTGTAAGTGAAGATTGCTGTCTCTCATTTCTGATTGTAAAACATTAAGAGGCAAATCTTGAGGGCTTTAGATATACTAAGGTCATTACAACTATTAGCATGAGTAAGGCAAGCAGGATTTGATGTTGTGTCTAGACTGTAAGCTTCCTGAGGAAGGAATCTGTAATTTCACTTATCTGTAAAATGTCATTCATCTATGTGGTGCTGTAAAAAAATAATATTATATTGTTCTTTATTTCTTTTTCCATGCCTGATGTGTTAACTTCAAGTGAAAAAGATCTAAGTTCAAAAAGGGAGTTTAAAGTAACAAAAATTGGAAATAGTGGGTTCTATTTCCGCCTCCACCACTGGACCACAGGGTGACCTTGGGCAAGTCACTGCACTGCTCTGTGCCTCAGTTTATCCATCTGTAAAAAGGGGATAATAATACCATCATCATTTGGAAAGTGCTTTGAGCTCTTCAGATGAAAAGCACTATGTCAGACCTATGTTATATTATTTGTTCTTCTATGTAGGGAACATGTGTCAGTATGAGCTGGGCAGAACTTTTTTTTTTTTTTTAAAGGATTGAATTTAAAAAAAAAACCTAGTCCAAATGAAGCATGTGAACCTTCCCCGGGAGGTTTTGGCTGAGTATTGTTTTGGGTAGGTGTATGTGCGTATGGGAAGGCAGGACATAAGAAAAGTGGGAAAGGGAGAGACAGAGAGAGGAAGCAGCTGAAGGTAGCTGTGTCCCTGGAAGACAGGTGAGGAGAGGACTTTGAATCAGGGTGCTTACTGAAAGAGAGTGTTCTTGATGCTGTTTCCCATTAGTTGATTCCTTCTCTGTTCAGAAGCACAGACCTTTGTACATTCTTTGTAGATAAACAAAACTGCATACACAAAAAATACCAGACTGTCAATTTCTTCTTCTCACTGGAACATCCTCAGAGCCCCAAAACACTGACTAGCTTCACAGGTCAAAAAGGGGCAACAATATACAAATTTTCATGGTGAACATACATGATAAACAACATTTAGACACTGAAGCCATGACAGTACAATCAAATAAATGTTTTGATTTCCAGTACTGCAGCCCACATTTCCTTTGTTACTCAAACTTTGTGCAGACTCCACATCTCAGGAGCCTTTTTGGGGGGGGGAAGAAGGGGGACAGCTCCCAGACATGTGTTTTTTTCGTGAGTAGTAAAGAACATAAGAATGGCCAGACTGGGTCAGACTAAAGGCCCATCTAGGCCAGCGTCCTGTTTTCCAACAGTGGCCAATGCCGGGTGCCCCAGAGGGAACGAACAGAACAGGTAATCACCAAGTGATCCATCCCGTCACCCATTCCCAGCTTCTGGCAAACAGAGGCTAGGAGCACCATCCCTGTCCATCCTGGCTAATAGCCATTGATGAACCTATCCTCCAGGAACTTATTTAGTTCTTTTTTTAACTGTTATAATCTTGGCCTTCACAACATCCTCAGGCAAAGAATTCCACAGGTCGACTGTGAGTTGTGTGAAAAAAATACTTCCTTTTCTTTGTTTTTAACCTACTGCCTCTATCATATCCCCACTTAGTCATCTCTTTTCCAAGATGAAGAGTCCCAGTTTTATTAGACTCTCCTCATATGGAAATGGTTCCATACCCTTAATAATTTTTGTTGCCCTTTTCCGAATCTTTTCCAATTCCAGCATATCTTTTTTGAGATGGGGCAACCACATCTGCATGCAATATTCAAGATGCAGGCATACCATGGGTTTACAAAGAGGCAATATGATATTTTCTGTTTTATTATCTATCCCTTTCTTAATGATTCCCAACATTCTGTTCACTTTTTGAACTGCTGCTGCACATTGAGTGGATGTTTTCAGAGAACTATCCACAATGACTCCAAGATCTCTTCCTTGAGTTGTAACAGCTAATTTAGATCCCATTATTTTACATGTATAGTTGGGATTATGTTTTACAACTGCATTACTTGGCAGAGGAAATTCAATGTTGATAAATGCAATTTTGTTGCCCAGTTACCCATTTTTGAGAGATCTTTCTGTAGCTCTTCTCAGCGTGCCTGACACTTAATCTTGAGTAGTTTTTTTTATCATCTGCAAATTTTGCCACCTCACTGTATAGCCCTTTTTCCAGATCATTTATGAATATGTCCTGCCACAAGTGCAAGGGACTGGACCAGATGACTTCTCAAGGTCCCTTCCAGTTCTATGATTCTACGTTGAGTAGGACTGTTCCCAGTACAGACCCCTGGGGGACACCACTATTTACCTCTCACCATTCTGAAAACTGATCATTTATTCCAACCCTTTGTTTCCTGTCATTTAACCAGTACATGATCCATTAGGGGACCTGCCCACTTATCCCATGACAGCTTACTTTGCTTAAGAGCCATTGGTGAGGTACCTTTTCAAAGGCTTTCTGAAAATCCAAGTACACTAAATCCACTGGGTCACCCTTTTCCACACGTTTGTTGACCCTCTCAAAGAATTCTAGTAGATTAGTGAGGTATGATTTCCCTTTAGAACATAAGAATGGCAATACTGGGTCAGATCAAAGGTCCATCAAAGTATCCTGTCTACCGACAGTGGCCAATGCCAGGTGGCCCAGAGGGAGGGAACCTAACAGGTAATGATCGAGTGATCTCTCTCTCCTGCCATCCATCTCCATCCTCTGACAAACAGAGGCTAGGGACACCATTCCTTACCCATCCTGGCTAATAGCCATTAATGGACTTAACCTCCATGAATTTAACCTCCATGAATTTATCCAGTTCTCTTTTAAACCCTGTTATAGTCCTAGCCTTCACAACCTCCTCAGGCAAGGAGTTCCACAGGTTGACTGTGCGCTGAGTGAAGAACTTCCTTTTATTTGTTTTAAACCTGCTACCCATTAATTTCATTTGTTGGCCCCTAGTTCTTATATTATGGGAACAAGTAAATAACTTTTCCTTATTCACTTTCTCCACACCACTCATGATTTTATCGACCTCTATCATATCCCCCCTTAGTCTCCTCTTTTCCAAGCTGAAAAGTCCTAGCCTCTTTAATCTCTCCTCAAACGGGACTCATTCCAAACCCCTAATCATTTTACTTGCCCTATTCTGAACCTTTTCCAATGCCAGTATATCTTTTTTGAGATGAGGGGACCACAGCTGTATGAAGTATTCAAGATGTGGGCGTACCATGGATTTATATAAGGGCAATAAGGTATTCTCTGTCTTATTCTGTATCCCTTTTTTTTTAATGATTCCTAAAATCCCATTTGCTTTTTTGACTGCCGCCGCACACTGCATGGACGTCTTCAGAGAACTATCCATGATGACTCCAAGATTTTTCTCCTGATTAGTTGTAACTAAATTAGCCCCCATCATATTGTATGTGTAGTTGGAGTTATTTTTCCCCCCCAATATGTATTACTTTACATTTATCCACATTAAATTTCATTTGCCATTTTGTTGCCCAATCTCTTAGTGAGATCTTTTTGAAGTTCTTCACAGTCTGCTTTGGTCTTAATTATCTTGAGCAGTTTAGTATTGTCTGCAAACTTTGCCACCTCGCTGTTTACCCCTTTCTCCAGATCATTTAGGAATAAGTTGAATAGGATTAGTCGTAGGACTGACCCTTGGGGAACACCACTAGTTACCCCTCTCCATTCTGAATATTAACCATTTATTCCTACCATTTGTTCCCTGTCTTTTAACCAGTTCTCAATCCATGAAAAAATCTTCCCTCTTATCCCATGACAACTTAATTTACGTAAAAGCCTTTGGTGAGGGACTTTGTCAAAGGCTTTCTGGAAATCTAAGTACACTATGTCCACGGGATCCCCCTTGTCCACGTTTGTTGTCTCCCTCAAAGAACTCTAATAGATTAGTAAGACATGCTTTCCCTTTACAGAAGCCATGTTGACTTTTGGACAACAATTTATGTTCTTCTATATGCCTGACAATTTTATTCTTTACTATTGTTTCAACTAATTTGCCTGGTACCAACGTTAAACTAACCAATCTGTAATTGCCAGGATTACCTCTAGAGACCTTATTAAATATTGGTGTTACATTAGCTATCTTCCAGTCATTGGATACAGTAGTTGATTTAAAGGACAGGTTACAAACCATAGTTAATAGTTCTGCAAATTCACATTTGAGTTCTTTCAGAACTCTTGGGTGAATACCATCTGATCCTGGTGACTTGTTACTGTTAAGTTTCTCAATTAATTCCAAAACTTCCTCTAGTGTCACTTCAATCTGTGAAATTCCTCAGATTTGTCATCTACAAAAGATGGCTCAGGTTTGGGAATCTCCCTAACATCCTCAGCCATGAAGACTGAAGCAAAGAATTCATTTAGCTTCTTCACAATGACTTTGTTGTCTTTAAGTACTCCTTCTGTATCTCGATCTTCCAGGGGCCCCACTGATTGTTTAGCCGGCTTCCTGCTTCTGATGTACTTAAAGAACAATTTGCTATTACTTTTTGAGTCTTTGGCTAGCTGTTCTTCAAACTCCTTTTTGGCTTTTCTTATTACATTTTTTACATTTAATTTGGCAGTGTTTATGCTCCTTTCTATTGTCTTCACTAGGATTTAACTTCCACTTTTTTTAAAGGATGCTTTTTTGTCTCACTACTTCTTTTACCTTTTTGTTTAGCTAAAATATGGTGGCACTTTTTTGGTTCTCTGTTTTTTTTTTTTTTTTTTTTTTTAATTTGGGTTATACATTTAAGTTGAGCCTCTATTTTGGTGTCTTAAAAGTTTCCATGCAGCTTGCAGGGATTTCACTTTTGGTGCTGTACCTTTTAATTTCTGTTTAACTAACTTCCTCATTTGTGTGTGGTCCCCCCATTCTGAAATTAAATGCTGTAGTGTTTGGCTGCTGTAGTGTTTTCCCTGCCACAGGGATGTTAAATTTAATTATATTATAGTCATTATGACCAAGGGGTCCAGCTATATTCACCTCTTGGACCAGATCCTGGTCCAAGGTTAAAAGGGTCTGTGAGTAAACACTAGTGAAACTCAGTCTGAAATTTTTTAAGAGAGGAAGAAGGGTGTTTCATCCCACAGTGAGGCTTGAACTCCAGTGGGATGTGCTAGCAGGAAGAGTCCCTGCTTTTAGGTCTCGTTCTGACCTATGATAGTCAGTTTTTAATTGCAAGCTGCCTCTTGCCCCTTTCTCCTCACCTCCCTGCATCTAGGCTCCCTTCCTTCCTCCACGCTCTCTCAGTGAAGCGGCCATTGTGTGAGTAGAACACAGAGACGTGCTTTCCTTTGGAGGCCTCTTCCCTCTCCCTGGTCATACTCAAGCCAACAGACAAAGGAGCCTTGCTAAAACATAGATCAAAGTAGGGGGGAGGGGAGGGGGAAGCTAAAGGGAAGAGGACAGACAGCTCCAGAGGGTAAAAGGACTGCTGAGAAAATTTTCCAGGTCCTAGTAAGACAGACTGGGAAAGGTGTGGGGAGAGGGAGAGTGGAGACCAACTCAACAATGCTCCTGCTTTCTCATCCCCCAGTGAGAGGAGCAAACACAAGAAAATGGGGGTGGGAGTAGTCAAAAGTCAGTATGTAGCCTCTAGCCCCTCAGCAGTTTCAGATAGTTCCCCCCCACACCCATTTCTACTACATGTGAAGTAACATCATGGCCATGGGATATCAGGATTATCACACTTACCTGCTGTGAAGATTGGGAGATATCCAACCAATCTACACCAGGCTGGGAGATACTTGTGCTCCCATCCTGCTCTGGGAAGAAATAATTTATTGAGGCCATTTAAAGCATGTGACTTACTTTCCCTTGTCCAACCAGCCAGCTCCAACAGCCCAACACATAGGTGAGGTAGCGCTCAGTGTTTGGTTACTCACCTCCTCTCTCCTGTACTTCACGCCTTGGCTTGGAGCCTCTGGAGTGCAGCCCTTGCCATTTTCAGCCTATTTGGGTTGCAAGATATTAGAACTTAAACCTGTGTAGTTGAAGATGGAATAGCACTGGTCAGGAGCCTTGGAATAGTGTAAGTTAAGGGGAAATATTTTACATCTAGGGGAAAGAGAGAAACATGTTTAAGGCTTTATATAGACTCTGTCGTTGCTCAGAGGTTTGAAATATTGGTGGAAATTGATTAGTGGGCAGAACACAGTGAGGCAACCAAAGGAGGATGATACATGCATGTTAGCATGTGACTCACCAGTGTCTATAGGTATACTATTTTACCTTACGTACATATAATTTGTATTGATCTTTATGGATCTGTCCCAACACACCCACACACAAATATTTTTAGGTTCTAAACAATATTACTGATATGAACTATACAGACATCAACTATTTCAGAATGTGCAAGTCTGTTCTCCCAGTCCCTTATCTGCATCTCAGGAAGTTGGACACCTTTGTGTACCTTATGTATTTCACATCTTTCTATACAATGTATTGTTCAGAGAAGACTGTACTAACCGTCATGTGTATGCTTTAAGAATGCAGCTTTAAACTTTTTACTAGTATATTTCATCAAGCTTTCTGTAATCTCTCACATGCACCAGTTTTCCCCCTGCAATGTAGGGAGAGCCTTATGTAGGAGTGCATTGATTGCTATAGTAGATATCTCAATTTGTTTCCTTTGATTTTCCTGTCATTTAATACTATAACTCTTTATTCACCTAAACCTGCAAACCTTACTTTATTTACAGCATTTCAATGAGAAAGGGGCAAAATCATGCGTCTGGTACAGCGTTATTAATGTATAGCTATCAGATAGGAATGAGAGTAGAATGCTGTTGATATAATTTTAGCAGAATACACCTAGCTGCTAAATGGGGACATAAATTACATCCACTGTTCATATTATGACTTGGTGCCATTACTGAAGACAATATAAATTCTACACTCAAAGCATGTTAACAACCATCCTCAATAAAGATCCTGCTCTGTATGCGGATACCTCTGCAGAATAAAACTACAGTAATTAGAATATTACACAATTGACAGCTCAAATTTTGGGGATTTCCTCAGACCTGCAGAAGATGTAAAGTTCATTTTGTCCCTATTAGTTTACCCATCAAAACAAAGGAGAGCAGAAGGTTTGTGCTATTCAGGGGGAACTGTTTACATGGGAAACTCTCTCAGTATTAAATAATTACCTATTGCCATGGTAATAGGGCTACAGACCTCTGCTAGTTACAGTGTTGGAGAGTGACAGACATTAATCACTTTTGTCCATAAAAACGTATTGGACAGTATTAGTCCTCCAAGTCTTGCTCCTGAATAGTTTAGGGGGAGAGGGGAATTAAAAACCATAGTTCTGTCAAGGACAGCTGCAATTATTTAGTTGAAATGTATTTCCTTTGTAGTACCCTAATTCTTCCATTTCAATGGCACCACCTATCAGATAAATAACTGGACAGCACTTTATAGCCTCTGCTGCTTTCAACCTCATTTAAGCTAGTGGCCTGCTTTGAAAAGATGCCATGCTCCTGCTGCTCCTGTTGTCTTCATTGGGACCTGTGGATGCTCAGAACCTCTTCAGATCAGGCTAGGAGTGCTTATTTGTGGTGCATGCTTCAGCTTTAAGATGCCAGGCTCTTTGGCACAGGAGGGTTTGGCGCTCCTTTCTTCTCAGTGAAAATAACTTTTCAATTTTGCTTCATAGCTTTAGCTTGCAAGCTCTCCAATGCTGGGCCTGTCTTGCTTATTGTTCTATAAATTTCCACTCATTGTCACTATTTAAAACAACAGCCTTTCCCTGCCCTGTTTCAAACACAGCAAGCCACTTAATCAGCCCTCAGTAGGACAGCACATGCAAGGATGTTTGCAAGGAAGTAGAAGTAATCACCAAGCAAACTGCTCTTTACAGTAGTTGAGCATTGGGTCCAATTACAGATGAAGTGAATATCAGTCCTGGAGATAAGATGAAAGCAAAACCTTGACTCCAAACTCCTTTCAATTTCAGAAAGGCTAGAAAGAAAAGGGAGGGTGGACATGTAAAGGGATAGACTGGAAGAAAAAGAAGTAGAAGGAACCTATTTTTCAGGTCTGGTTCGGATAGGTCTGAAGTTTCATGAGAACAACTGATCTCAGAAGACAGATTCTTTACATTCAAGAAGGTAAAAAAACATGTGGTCAGCTGATCTCATAAGATGCGTGATTTTTGGATGAAATCTCACCCAAAATATCTAATATTATGGTGCCATTGAATCAGAACCCAAACTAATCTTGATCCAGCCTCTAACCTAATCCAGTTCCTATGACTACCTCCTTGGCCCATCTCTGATCAATTTTATATGCCTATATTAGCTATACTGACTCATTTCTTCAATCTCTTGGAAGATACTGAAATGAAGACCAAGTCATGGGTCAGGAAACTATCAAGGAATTGTAAATTCAGTGCAGTGGAATTCAGATTTTTGTGCAGCTTAAATGCTATCACTAGGATCTATGTACAGCTTCAACTGAAACTGGGAATTTTATCTTTGAACAGTAGTAAGGGGCTGTTTCTGCTTCTACTGAAATCAATAGCAAAACTCCTATTGACCTCAAACGTGCAAGATCAAGCCCTAAGCGTTCCATCTCATAGCGGCTGGGGAAATCATAGAACTGGAAGAGACTTGGAGAGATCATCTAGTCCAGTCCTCTGCACTCAAAGCAGGACTAAGTATTATCTAGACCATCCCTGACAGGTGTTTGTCCAACCTAATCTTAAAAATATCCAGTGATGGAGATTCCACAACCTCCCTAGGCAATTTATTCCAGTACTTAACGACCATGACAGTTTAGGAAATTTTTCCTAATGTCTAACCTAAACCGCCCTTGCTGCGATTTAAGCCTAATGCTTCTTGTCCTATCCTCAGAGGTTAATAATTTTTCTCCCTCCTCCTTGTAACAACCTTTTATGAACTTGAAAACTTATGTTCCCCTCTTAGTCTTCTCTTCTGCACACTAAACAAACCCATTTTTTCCAACCTTTGCTCATAGGTCATGTTTTCTAGACCTTTAATAATTTTTGTTGCTCTTCTCTGGACTTTCTCCACATCTTTCCTGAAATGTGGCGCCTAGAACTGGACACAATACTCCAGTTGAGGCCTAATCAGTGCAGAGTAGAGCAGAAGAATTACTTCTTGCGTCTTGCTTACAATACTCCTGCTAATACATCCCAGAATGATGTTTGCTTTTTTTGCAATAGTGTTACGCTGTTGACTCATATTTAGCTTGTGACCCCCAAATCCCTTTCCACAGTACTCCTTCCTAGGCAGTCATTTCCCATTTTGTATGTGTGCAACTGATTATTCCTTCCTAAGTGGAGAACTTTGGATTTGTCCTTATTGAATTTCATTCTATTTACTTCAGATCATTTTGAGTTTTAATTCTATCTTCCAAAGCACTTGCAACCCCTCCCAGCTTGGTATTGTCCACAAACTTTATAAGTCTACTCTCTATGCCATTATCTAAATAATTAAGATATCGAACAGAACCAGACTCAGAACCAATCCCTGTGGGACCCCTCATTATGCTGCTCCAGCATGACTGTGAACCACTGATAACTACTCTCTGGGAATGATTTTCCAACCAATTATGCACTTATCTTACAGTAGCTCCATCTAGGTTACGTTTTGCTAGTTTATGAGATGGTAATGTGAGACAGTATCAAAAGCCTTACAAGAGTCAAGATATACCACATCTACCACTTCCCCTGCCCCCTCATCCACAAGGCTTGTTACCCTGTCAAAGAAAGCTATGAGGTTGGTTTGACACGATTTGATCTTTATCACCTCATTATCTTCTAGGTGTTTGCAAATTGATTTCTTAATTATTTGCTCCATTATCTTTCCAGGTATAGATATTAAGTTGACTGGTCTGTAATTACCTGGGTTGTCTTTATTTCCCTTTTTATAGATGGGTACTATATTTGCCTTTTTCCAGTCTCCCATCTTCCAAGACTTTTCAAAGAGAATTGCTAATGGCTCAGATATCTTCTCAGTCAACTTCTTGAGTATTCTAGGATGCATTTCATCAGGCCCTGGTGATTTGAAGACAGCTAACTTGTCTAATTTTTTGACTTGTTCTTTCTCTATTTCTGATGTACTGGGGTACCACTGGGCCCACCTGTTCCACCAACCTGGGCTCCCTTACACAGTCTTGCTGAGCCAGGCCATCAAGCCTTTTCCACCACACACACACACACACACACACACACACACACACAGGTAGGGACATGCCCAGATGCAGAAAGACACTGAAATCAGCACTGCATGGAAAGGCTTCTTCAGCTAGAGAGTATTCCAGCATTCAAGTGTACACTACCTCTGGAGTGTAAACCCCAAATTGTATGGTCTTGTGCTGCACAGAGAACTATACAACCAACGTAAGCTCATGAAGTCTTCCCTCTCCCTCAATGTGGTGAAAAATATGCACAGCTTTTTGCCCCCCAGCTATGAATGCCACAAACTGGTTTTAGAGAAAACAAAAAAACAGTTTATAACTACAGAAGACAGTCACTTAAAAAATATCTATAAGTGATGGCAATCAAAGCAGATTAACTTAGTAAATAAACAAAAACCGCAAACTGAGTTTAATACACTAGATAGGTAGGATATAAATTTGCAAATTCTCACCCTGAGTGATAAACAGTCTGACAGATTCGTAAGGCACAAGTTGCCTTGGCTTCCCAGGTTTTCATACACAGGCTAAAGATCCTGGGACCATCACTTCCCACAGTTCAGTCCTTGCCCCTCAGGTGTTTCCAGGTGTTGTTGTTGCAGGGAGAGTGAGGTACCATCACAATGTCATTGTCCCCCTTTTATATCTTCTTCCCACTTGCTGGAAAGCTCTTTTGCTGTGACCTGGGTCAAACAGTTCCCATGGTGTAGTGCTATCTCTGAGAAGTTTCTATTGTACACAGTCCCTGGGGTAATCCTTGTGCTTGTGTGCATTTCTTCAATAAGACATTAACATCTTTGGCCTTTGTACCATTTGTACCTGTAATGCTGCTTGTGGCCGTTTTCAACTTCACAACAAGTTTCAGTAACATACATCAGAGCCAAACCTCATAATTTCACATACGATGATAGCACATACCATCTAACGAGATATTAATGTCTATCAGAGCAAGACTTTTAGAATGATACTTTGTATAAAAACATCCTAATTACATGACAGTGGTGAATATGGAGGTGTCAGGATGTCACACTATGTTATATACATTTATTGTTAGACAAGCTGATCATTTTCCTCCAAGGAATTTGTCCATAGCTGAGCTACTTAGAGTGCTGTTAAAACTGTAGACTCTAGAAAGCTCAGGGATTACTGTCTGAAAATACACCATTATGCAATATACTGCCATTTAAAAATGGGTGCAGGTTTACCAACTAGGAAGAAAAAGGAATACCAAAATCCTTGGGACATCTTTCAAATTGGACTTTCACACAGATTAAATACAGTATAGAAAAATAAAGATTTATATTTCTGCACATATAAAAACAGGTGGTAACTCAAGTATAGTGGAGTAATAAAGACCAAGTTCAATCATGCTGGCAGACCACCACAACCACGTGAAGCCCAATTCAAGTCAGTAGGGCTTTTCTCAAACTGAGGGGTCTGTTCACAGGTTGCTTTATGCATGATTGGGGACAAAATCCTGCCAGAAGGAGGAAGGAAAATTAGGATAATTTCTTTTAAATGGCCACAGTCAATTGAGCCCAGCTGCTTGGGAACAAATAGGGATGCTCCAAATTGGGAGACAAAACTCTCCAACCCACTCACTTTACTCCTTCTCTCTGCCTTCCCTCTAATTTTGGGGTTACCTTATTCAGACTTGTGCTGCCCCATTTATCTGCTACTACTCTCCCCACTCATTCCTTCCATTTTAAATTTTTCCCCCCAAAAGCACCTTCTCTTCTTAGGCTTGCACTGCCTGGAAAGCATCTGTGCTAGGTTGCATGCTATACCCATGGATTAGCTTTTACAGCACAGCCAGGATTTAAGCGCCAACAACCACCCAAAGAATTTTTTTTTCGGGGGGGGGGGGGGGGGGGGAGAAGAAAAAAAGAACTTCTTAAGAGAACCATGCATTTATTGGTTCTGTTCAACAAAAAGCTACATAAAAACATACTAATTGTAAGCCACTTAAACTACCGTAATATTTTGGGGAGGCCAAACAATTTGAACAGGGCAAAGAAGATTACACAAAGCTTGTTATCTGGGGTGCTAAACCCATAATTCTGCCAAGCCTCTCACTGCCTGCAGAAACTTCTCTGTAGCCTTTTTTTTAACCCCCCCCCCAACTCAGAATGAGGCCCAGCTCAACTGCCATAATTGCCTAATCAGTCCTCATTAGAAAGTCAGCTGCCTTCTCTTAGCACCTTTGAAGTAAAGAAAGGGCTTCTT
Source organism: Dermochelys coriacea (assembly GCF_009764565.3). Classification (NCBI taxonomy): domain Eukaryota; kingdom Metazoa; phylum Chordata; order Testudines; family Dermochelyidae; genus Dermochelys; species Dermochelys coriacea. Next base: position 116,540,557 of record NC_050072.1, read on the forward strand.
TGGTACCTTAGCCAGTTCTCCAAATTCACAACTGCCTGGTTTGGAAAGGAGTGTCATGGCTGTGGGTGCACCCTCACTGAGGCTGAAAGACCTTCCACTGCATCGAAGCTTGACAGTAATGAACTTCCCCATCACATCATCATGTGCCTGGCCATTTAAATAGTCACGAAACTAGTTGCCAAATATATATGTGCACTTGTGTGCGCACACTCATGAATTTGAGTAACTGGAACTTAATCAGATGGCATTTCATATTGTTCATCTTCAATGCAATTTAAAGAGATTTTAATTTTGAAACACCAGCTTGCATCTTTTAAATTTCCATATTAGATGTTTCATCTTAGGGACCTTATTTGCATTCTTCACAAATACACTTGAAAAAACAATTATGGGGACGTAGTAAAGTTTGACATGTCCCCAAATTAGCCCATCCTGAGAAAGTATACATTCCTTTATCTTAACCTCCCTAGTTTCCTCTGTGGTTTTCTACGGGTTTAAATTTGATTTCTAATAGATTGTTTGATTTTATTTTAACCTGAATTTAATGGGAATGACCCTCAAAGAATATAGCTTGAATTTATAAAAGATTTCTTAGAATACAAGAATATATGGTATTTACCTAGATGTCTGCCTGGATCTGTTATAGTCTAGGGGATTATTTCCAAGTAAATCTGCTCTCAGTGTAAGTGGAGTTACTTCATATTTGGCTGTATGAGTGTACCGTTAGTTGGCCGCATATACATTTGTGCCTACGCAGATGTGCTCACAGGCCCAACTTAACCCTCGTAGCATGCTTTTCAATGTAAAAATGTCTTACAAATATTACACCCAACTCATATTTGACCTACACCTTCAGTTTTTCATTATTCAGATCAGCTTAAAATGGACCTGGAAAAAAAATCACAACAAAGATCCAGATGCTGTGCGTGAAGGATGACTCCTTTCTCCATTTATAGTGGTGACTGTTCTGATCAAGAAATGCTGGCACTCAGTGACAGAAATAATCTTGGACATAGTTAATATTTTTTTAACTGCCACCAGAGACTTTCATTTTCTACAGATTATGGATAGCAGCTAAAGACCAGATACCATGCAAGATTCTAGGAAATGCACCCATAATAAGGAACACTATTCTAAGGACTGGCATTGAGTCATTCATTGACTCAAGAGGTGGCAGAATCCTGTGCGCTATTAAAATTGTAACTTGCGTTTTTCCATGAAAAAACCAAAGATGAAACCAAATTCAACATTCTACAATAATTCATCGTGAATCTGACTTCTGCAGATTTGCTCATCACTGTCACCCCTGAAAGTGCTGTGAAAAAGGGGCTAGAAGAAAATGTCAGGCACTAGAAACAAGTCACATGACCCTTTTAAAAACCAAACAGTCATAGCAAACCTCAAATAATTTTTCACAGATGGTTATAGCAAAAGCAAGCAGTGCAGAAACTACAACAAACATACAAATTTGTGGTATGTAGCCATGTGCATGGCAGAGGGATTAGTTGCAACAAGATGCTAGACCTTATGAGGCAAGATGTAGCTGCATCTCAGTTATTAGGGATTCCTAGTTTCTGGATTATGTAGATTGCCTGAGCAGAGGGCCACAATGGTGCACTGTCACCATGGTGACTTTTAGCTGTATGGGGCATTACACGAGACTGCACCACAGTACCCACTCAGATGTAAGTGAAGGTAACATGCAAGATGGAATCCTGTGCTCAAATGTAAAGGGGTAGTAACATCTGAAAACTCTGTGCAGAGTATGCTAGTAGTCAAGCGTATCCCAGGTGTAGCCACCTGTTGTTCACTGCAGCAGTTGGCATAATGTTACAATATCAATGTTGGAGAAGGAGGAGGAATTTGGAGGATCACTCAGAGGGCAGAATGTGGGTATGTCTGAGTAGCAATCGGAAGTGTGACTGCAGCATGTGTTGACATATCAGAGCTAGCTTTAATCTAGCTAGCTCAGATAACAGCAGAGCCACAGATGCATGCATTTAAGCAACGGCTGTACAAGCCCACCTGGGACCCTGGATATGTACTCAGTCAGCTAGCCCACGATAAAGTCTGTACAGCCAAGGCTTCACTGCTCCTGGTTCTTGAGCTAGTTATGTTAAAGCTAGCTTGGGTATGTCTAAATGTGCTACAGTCACACTTTCAATTACAGTATAGACAGACCCTAAGGTTATGGGAGCAGGTATTCTGCAGGCCTTAAGGTAGAATATCCTGGTTTTCAGAGGTTTAAATACAGGTGAACTTAGCATTCTGGAAAAGTACGAGGTACTAATGGTCAGCTTTAACTAATGAACTTTTTGGCCAATGAACGTGAGCAAAGACCACACAAACTTTTATTGGGTATGTTAAAGTGTAGTTTTACATACCAGTCCCTGTTACTGTGGACACCGACAGTGTCAATGCAGGCAGTGGACAGGCTGTAAGACCGTATCTACAAAGTTCGTATTTACTGGAACTAAGCTAAAATGAAAGTAGTATTAATCTGATTTATCTGTCAGAAGAGCAGTGCAATCAACTCCAAAATTAAAGCACACATTTTTAATAAATGTGGAAGCTAGCTTTTTTTTTTTTTTTTTTTTTTTTAAGCACTAGTATTCCAAATTACTCTCCAAGGCTGTTCTTAGCCCAATATTTATTATTTTGTTTTCATGTACCATTTTTACTTTTAAGATGGAAAAGCACCCAAGAGTAAAACTTGGGCAAAGATGCCTCAGAAGGAGGGATGGTGGGGGGAGGAAGAAGATAAAGAGCATGGTAAAGGAGATAGAAATGGTCTAGAAGAAAAGAGAAGAAGTCTGGGAGCTTGTATAGCAGCTGCAAAGCAGAAAGGGAGGCACAAGAGTATCGAAAGGAACACAGAAGCCTTTGAGCAGGGAGAGAGAGAGAGACAGACAGACAGACAGACACACACACAGACATACGGGAGGTGCAGACAATACAGAGACAGAGGGACTGAACCATGAAGTTGACAGACTAAATGAGGAAGTTATTAAAGCTGAGAGAGAATAAAATGGGGAGTGGGAGAAGGGATGAAGTTATAGTAGCAGAGATTGAGGGGGCTAATCCCATTGAGTTTAAAAAAATTACAGAAGCAGAGGAAACGCTTTCAGAAATATCTTTGTAAGGGGGAGCATCATCTGTGCCATCAGCTTGAGAACAAGTAGCCCTGCTAGACTGGAGAAGTCAGATTTATCTAGCATGTGGGTGGGTGATGCACACACTGAAAATATTCGCTTTAACATGGGCTAGGAGTGCAACAAGCCATAGAAACAGAGTGAATCCACGTGTTTCCAGAGGGGAGCTGTTTCTGCGAAGAGAGGGAAACTATTTTCCAAGCACCAGGAAGCATGCACCTGGGTTCTTTGGTTTGTGTGTGCATTCTCATGTTTTTTGGTTTTTTTTCCCCCTCTCTCCTCCCCCCTGCCCCCATCATGGCACCTCCGGCTGGTTGGTTAGGGAATTAAGATTTCAGAGGCATGCCTTCATTAGTGGTGTCTTGCCTTCTGTTAGTTTCTCGGTCTCCATCATCAGATCCCTCGTTACTCCTGGAGCATAGCATCCACTTCTGGACACTGCCCTCCAGCTGCAATGCTCTGCTGGCTGTCCTCCCACTTTCGGGGGATTGGCAGCGTCTGGTTCTATCACTAGCCTCAGTGACTCACTGCAGTCCTCAGTCTAGCCCCTCCCTCCAAGGGCAAACTGCAGTGTAGCTTAGCCACTCATCACTGGTAAACGTGGAGGAAAGGGAGGAGGGCCCAGGGACCCTCTAGCAACAGCCACTTACTGCCCTCCTCCAACTCTCCTCTACTGCCTGTGTAACCCACACACCTTCTGGGAGTGGTGTTCTGTCCCATCTAGTGGCCCTGAGACCACTGAGGGAAGATATTAATGAGTTTTCTCTACAGCCTTAACAGCCAGTTGGCTTTTAGCTCATGCAGTAGAGGCTCATGCACTAAGTTCTCGAGGCCTCAGGTTCGATCCCACCCACCAACGACCGGGGTCTGTTGGCATTACACCGGCTTCCCTGTGCCACTTCCCCTTAGCCCCAGCACCTTCTCCGTTGCTTTGAGTCGGGGCCCAGTCTGGCAGTCGTTAGCCTAGAGCAGTGGTTCTCAAACTCCCCCCCTCCCCCACAGACCACTTGCTTCGCAAATCACTTAATGATCTTTCCAAATGTTGTTTTTACTGTTGTTACTAACTATTGTAAAGCGCATTGGATAAAAGCACTAAATTAAAAAACCTTAAACATTTTTTTGTTCTGCAAATAAAAGCACACAACTCTTTTAATATCAGTAGTCTTACCTTTCTAATGCAATGGATGTGTGCTTTTTCCCCCGCCACGGCAGTCCCCGAGCTGGGGCTGGGAAGGAGGAGGGTCTCTCCCCCACCACAGCAGCCACAGACCTGAGGCTGGGGAAAGTCACCCCTTTCTCTGGGCACTGCAGCCCTACACATCCCAAATTTTCCCACCCCCTCTTCTCACCACACTGCCCCTGTCCACATACCCTCATTCTCCCCCTCTGTGTATCTTCTCCAGGGTCCAGGCACCTAATTAGTGGAGCCATGCCTGTACAGCTCCACTAATTAGGTGGGTGGCCCTTCATTCTTGTGTGTGGGGCCACCCAGGCATGCACCTTAGAGGGAACTATCCACGGACCACCTGAATGGAGCTTGCAGACCACAGTTTGAGAACCTCTGGCCTAGAGCTCTCCCAGCCTCTGCTGAGCCTGCCCAGCCCTGCTCTGCCTTAGGTGTTCTCTATCCAAGAGCCAGTTCTCATCCCTTTGCCCTCCAGGGAGAGACTCCCCTCCTCGCTGCCCTGCAGCCTTCTTATAGGGCCCAGCCTGGCCCTGATTGGCTCCCAGTAAGCCCTTCCATGATTGTCTGGGGCTCTGTGTAGCCTCTCTGGCTTGCTCCAACTCTCTCTATGCGAGAGTGGAGCAGTTGCCCCACTATACACCCTCCCGCTTAAGAGCGCACTCCAGGTGGGGCAGGCCCTTTATCACCCCAGCTTCCCTCTTAGCTGGGTTTACAGGAAGTCCCACTCCTGACACAGGCTCCCCACTATCTGGAACAACCTGCTTCCCTCCTCGAGGGTTTGGGTCCCCACCATAGCCTGCTCTGCTCCCGTATGCATTCCCCAGTCTGTTTGGGTCCTCCCTGGCCCAAACAGCTCATCTACTCCCTCCCTACCATCCCTTCCTGGGTTTGGTGCTTTTCTAGGGCCCCAGCCTTCACTGTCCCTTTGCTCTTGGCAGTATCAGGTCTGCCCCTCTTTTGGCTCAGGGAGCAATGCCTCTTTCTATGGTCCTCATTGTGGCAGTAGAAGCACCTCCTGTGCCTTCCCTGTGCCACAATCCTCCCACAGTCTGATACTGGCTTAGCCTTTTCCTCAGGGTTAGCCTGGGCCCCGTTAGTCCCATGGGGGCACTCCATTCTGTGTTCAGGCTCCCACAGGGCCAACAAGTTCAGGGCCCCCCTATTAACCTCACAGGGGGCACTCTCCCAGTTTCTTCCTTTCCTGTGTGGTCTCTCTGTGCTCCATCCCAGTAAGGGCACTCACTCTTTCTGTGTCCCCTTCACCCACAGGCGAAGCAGTCTTTAGGCCCCAGCACTGGGCTCCAGCCCCTGGCCACCAGTGAGGTCCATGTGCCCTCCCCCACAGCAGCTAGAATAATCTCCATTGCTGCTCAGTTAGCCGGGCCACATAGGTCCTCCAATAATGGTCCATCCTTACTTCTTCACCCCTAGTGTCTTAGTCACTATACAGGCAATATTCTTACAATCTTCTAATTTCCCCTTGTATCGGGGGTGACTGCATGCTCACCTTTTCCACCACATGTAACGTGTTGTGTTCATCACCGTGGTGCCTCCTGCTGGTTGGTTAGGGAATTAGCTCTTCCAGCTGCACACCTTAGCTAGCAGTGTTTGCTCTCTTACTTTTTCAGTCTCCACCATCCTCACCATCGGACCCCCCCCCCGTCACTCCCAGACTGCACCATCTGCTTCTGGACGCTACCTCCAGCTGTGCCCACTCCACTAGCTCTCCCCCTTCCAGGGGACTAGTAGCTCCTGGTTCTCTCTCTCCCCTCAGTCACTGCAGTCCTCAGTCTAGCCTCTTCCTCCAAGGGCATACTGCAGTCTGGCTTAGCTACTCTCATCACTGGCAAATGGGAGGGTGCCTAGACCCACCCACTGCTCAGGGCCCCAACCCAGGAACTCTCTAGTAGCAGCCACTTACTGCCCTCCTCTACTGCCTGCTTCCCTAGGCCACTTCCCCATAGCTCCAGCTCCTTCTCTGCCCCTTTGTGTCAGGGCCCCAGTCTGCAGTTATCAGCCTAGAGTTCTCACAGCCTCTGCTGACCTGACCTGACCCGACCCGACCCGACCCAGTGTTAGGTACATCTCTCTAATAGGCAGTTCTTCTCCCATTGCCCTCCAGGAAGAGACTCCCCTCCTTGCTGCCCTGCAACCTTCTTATAGGGCCCAGCCTGGCCCTGATTGGCTGCTTTCAAGCCCCCACTTGATTGGCTCCCAGTAAGCCCTTCCATGATTGGCTGGTGCTCTCCACAACCTCTCTGGCTTGCTCTAACTCCTTCCACACTGGAGTGGGGTAGTTGCCCCACTACAGGGCCCAAGAAGTTTTAGGAGCAGAATAGTCTTGCTAGGTTCTAGACAGAGTTAATCTGACTAAATATTTGCTATCCATCCTTAGTTTTGGGTCATATCTTTACTAAAACTGTTGTAGAGATACATAGTTATGGAGGGAGGGGCTGAGGAGGGGTAGGTCTGTAAAACCATACTGTAAATGTAGACTATTTTTTAAAATCTGGGTGTCTACCCCTTTCCCACCTGTTGGTAGCCTCCAGGTAGCTGAGAACCCTCAGATCCCATGGACTCTTCAGAGACTTTCATCACCATTACTGTTTTTGAGGTAGAATACACATACTTCCAATGTGCCAAGCAGTGTAGTATCTGTAAATGGGTTTCACATTCCCCTTTGGACCTATGGTAACCAGCCCAACAATAACTACCATATACTGTAAAATACAGTTATTTCTAACTGCCGTCCTCCTCCACAGGTGATCCCTGGCCTACTGCCTTCTCTTCCATTACTTATCCTTCTTCGCAGGTGGGCAAGGTAAAACTGGAAGCTTTCACTTACCTATTAATTCTCTAGGGGATAGAAGCGTCAAGCTCCTGTCCTTTCAAATACAGTTTGAAAACAAAAAATGATTACATTTAAAAAATGATTACATGCTCCCTGGGAATATATCAGCATCACAAATCAATAGTACAGAGCAATGTCACCAGGGAACCTTGTTCAGATAGCATCAGGTATAGGTTAGCTACCTTGTTTTGGGTAAAGTTATAATATCCCTCTCTGCTTGGGACCACCTGGACTTAGTCCCATCTTAAAAAAAAAGAGAAAATTAACATGTGAAATTGAAGGTAATGAAGCGAAATAAGCTGGATCATTACATGCAATTTATTCACTCCCTACCATCTGACTGATGCACCAACCACTCACCACTGCAAAGCTCATTGTCTTTAATTTTCCTTTAAACAATTGCAGATCAGCCCAAGAGACTGACAAACACCTCCGGAAAGTGTGTGCAGTGGAAGGGGGAGCTGGAGAAGGAGTGGGGGGCTGTTTAGCAAAAAAACCTTTCAATTATATAATTTCAATAACAGCATTTCATTCCCAGCAACTCTTAAGACATGTCATTTTGTACTAATGTGATTTTTTTATTCTTCACAGACTTTATTTCCTCCAAAGGACATTGATTTGTGCTTTTACATTGTATGGAATAGATCTTGATGTAAACACTTCTTTCTCTCTCTCTCTCTCTCTCTCTTTTTGCATAAAAAGGGATAGTACATATTTAATGAAAGTACCATGAGCCTATTGACTTTTTAGTTTGCCTGAATTGATTTTTTCCCCCAATATAAATTTGTATTCTCTGTGATATACCTGTAGGCTACACTATTAAAGGTCAGCCGAAGATTTGCTCTGTTACTTCTGCTCAATTTAAAGTAACAACTTTTCTGGGCAGACTGGAAACTGCATAATGGTTATGGTCATGCAATGACCAAAAGAAATTTTAAAAAGTCTTTAGAAGAAATCCAGTCCTACCCTGAATATATGTCCCAATGCTTTTGGAGCAGGCATGCAGCTCCCGCTGAAATCAACAAAAGCCACATATGTATATCTGTTTGCAGAATTTGGCCCTTAGTGACTTGTATTTTAGGTTACTGGGGGGCCTATAATTGCAACATAAAGGCAATATCCACACCTGTTGTAAATAGCTGGAACTCCACCAAAAATAATGGAGTTTCATAAAGACAATGAGCTGCTTATGTTAGGACTGCAATTAGCCCTAAAATTCTGGATTTAAGTAAAGGAGAAAAGCAGATATTTTATTCAGTATATCCATCATTACCAGTTGCCTACTGAAATCTAACGAACTCCCTAAGTGTCCAGTCACAGCATATATTAGTTCTTAATATTTATTATTTATTTCTACTAGCACTCAGAATGTACTCATTGCTTTCCTAACAGGAAAGAGGACGTAGTCTGTGACTTGAGGAGCCTCACAATCTAAGAGAGGCTAACAGGCTGTGGATAGAGGGAAGAATCACAATACGTACAAACTGGATTTGAACCAAAAATATATTGTATAGTTTTTTTTATACAGCACATAGTTATACAGGAAATTTCCCTTTTCTAACTGTATACACAGTGGTAATTCAGCCGTGCTATAAATGATATCACAGGAGGGCCACATTCCATAGAACTCTCTGCCCTTACACTCAGACATGTCATCTAAATTTTTGACCTGATGCAGTGGGGATATAGGACGGGGAGACAGATTTCCTCTTTGATAGGGCTACACTGCACATGATCCAGAGAAGTGGAATAGTTTGTGTTAGCATACATATGCTTTCATTCGTTTCTTCTACTTTGACTTCATGAATTGTGTATCCTGTAATGGAGAGTTTATTTCAGTGGTCCTACAATTGCCCATTAGAGATTCCACAATCAAAGCCATCATAAGAGTTTGAAGGCTTTAGAACAGGGTGTGGGGGAATCATCTTCTCAAGTAAAGTAGTTGGTTTTTGATCTTTGCTACTTAACATAGGCACTAGACAATAGGAAAAGTTCTCAAAAGCGCTTAAGTGATTTAGGAGCCCAAATCCCATTTTCAAAAGTGAGTCTAAGACCCACTGACTTTCAACAAGTTTCATTACTAAGGGCAAGATTCTCAAAGTTATTGTGACTGACTCCCATTGAAATCAATGGGAGTTAGGTGCCTAAATCCATTGAGGATCTGGGACTAAGTGTCTAAGTCACTTCTGAAAATGGGACTTGTGCTTTTGAACATTTTGCCCCACATCTTTCACTGAATTGACTGGTATTTTTTTGAAAGCACTGCCTCTTTTTGAATCTGTACTTTTGGAAGTGACTTTTCATACTCAGAAATTCATGTCAGCATTTGAAGATATTGAAAGATGTATTTATCACCCACATCTTTCGCTCTTCACAGAAATAAATGTATTGTTTTCCCCCCAGTGAAACAGAATAAAAACATGGTTAAATATCTGCAAACATTTAGGATCTATCCTTCCTAAAATAGGGACAATTGGTATCTATGAGGAAATACACTGATCACTGAAACCTTATTTCATGGTGTACAGCACCCAACCATCATGTGGAAGCAAGGGTCACAAGACAGCAAGGCAGGCAAAGCGGGTGCCAGATGGGAATGCTCAGGTAGGAGATGTCTTATTGTGTCCATTTCAGCTACAAAAATAATTCAGTCATGCTCCTCCATCGATTAGGAGAGAGGGTGTGGAGCAAAACGATTTTTCCATCAATTTTGCAACATCCCTTTGATAACATCGTTCCCATGGAGCAACTTTAAAGACAAAACTTGACAACCAGAGTAACAAACTTTGAAATGAAAAATAAAGTGGTGTACTCCACACTCTGGCAATGACTGAATTATACCAGAATCTTCCTCATTATGTTACAACCAAAACTCAATCAATAAGCAAACAAATAAACCTTGTTTGGGCTATATCAGCTACACTAGGTCAAGCCAGCTGCAAAACATTTGCTACTTGCTGTTAACGATGGGTTAGCAGAAGAGGTGCCTGTTGCGTAATGATCTGAATTAGAAAAAAAAGAGGGAATTGGTGCAGTTCTCTTGCAGCTCTTAGAGCCAAAGATTTTGGATATTATAACAATTTCCATGCTGTAAATATTTATCACTTATAATACATCCATCCCCATTGCCAATAATGGATTTCCCCACTGAAAAATCCAAACCTTGAGATAGATTTCCATCGTGGTGGCCTTGTATTGGGATAACCTTATGGAAGACTCATATAGGGAGGGGAGCCCTTTGTGTCATATGGTATATCTGCATTGTACATTCACTCAGACTGATGTTTAAGCAGTTGATATCAGGTAGTTGCATATCCTAGGGGTCTGAACTAACACCACTCAGGCAAGTCACATAGGGCCAGATTATTATTGGCCTGAACACAGTTGTATGGGAGGAGTGTGCACAAGCAGCCTCTGCCCCTTTCATGCTCTGTGCAAGGGCCAAGGATAAGCTCAGTGCAGTGTTTAGAGGAGTCCAGGGACTCTTTTTGTTGTATGTCCTGGGAGGGGGCGGGCATATTGCCTCTAAGGAAAGAGGGAGGAAGCAGAGTCATTCCCCCTCCATTCCAGCCTGCTCCATGGGCCAAACTGCATCAGAGTGTTGAAACTTGCACACATGTAACCCTGTACACTGGGCTGTTCTGTCTAAGCTCTTGCATCATGCCCACCTGGTATCCGAGCCCCCGCCCAATGGGCAATCCTTTACCAAGCTCAACTGGAAGACTGGCCTACCTCCCCCTCCTATAGAGGTGCCTTAACGACCCATTCTAACAGTTACTCTAGGGCCTGATTCAAAATCCACTGAAGTTAATAGGAGACTTTCCATTGATTTCAATGGGCTTTGGATCAACCTCTTTATGGCTCATTTTTGCCACCCATAAAGTAGCTATAATAGTATTTACCACATCTGCAGGGTTGCTGTGTGATCTTAAGTCATGAATATTTGTAAAGGGCTTTGAGATGCTTGGATGGAAGGTGCCAGGGAAAATCTTATTTAATGTGCACATCGATTTAAGGGAGGGTAACGTACCTAAACTGACTTCTGATCAAACAGGCTGTACCATAACTGCACAAGTTGGGAGCCTAACTAGCTATTCTGATTGCTCTCTCAGTCCTGGTCATTTTATTAATTTAGTCTAACCTTCACAGAGACCTTATAATTAGTATCCAAATTGCCAGCCCAGCCCAGCCCAGCCCCGTAGGGTGCCCTGTCTTCAGTGGCCACTGAGGGCACTCAGCACCTTGTGGAAAGCGCACAACACCTTACAGGATCAGGCCCCACAAAGGTAGCCTGTGCTAGAACCTGGCTTAACATGCCTGAATAAGATATTTTTCAGATCAACTCAATTATGCATCATCTGAATAGCTCACCCAACCCTTCTGTCCCTAGATGATGTCCAGCTTCACCTGGAATCATTCAAGAATGAGGTCAGTCACAGGTTTATACAAGCCACCAGATGTCATTGTTTTGGTCTCCTTTCTTCTCTTAGCAACTATAGCACCTGTCCCACATAACACCTTAGCCATGAGGGCTGGATGCATCCTGCAGCCTCTATGGCAAGTAAGCAGCCTCCACCAAAGATAGAACAGCACTCTATACTTAACCTCCAAGGGGCACAAACGATTAGTGTGAGATATACCTGTGGATGGGATCCCCCCCAGGGTGCAGCCTGGGACCCTGGGAACGCTGTGCCCCCTTAACTCTCTCCAGCCTGGGCTGTCTTTCACAATGCCTTGCTAGTGACCAGCAGCAAACCCCCCCCCCAGATGCTGTTATCACTCAGCACAACCACATGTGGAAACCCCACACCCAGCTATATTGCATGAATGCTCCCAGAGACACTCATGAATCACACAGAGGTGAGTCATTGCATCCTAGCTCCCTTGCTGGACAATGGCTATTGATGGGTTGATTGATACCCCACTCTGGTGTTGGCTACTTTCCTTGCCATTGCCTCTGGGGAGCTAATGTCTGGCTGATTCCCCAATTTACAGCATGTTTTAGTGACCACCATACAACACAATTCTCATAACTTCATATGCATTAATGATACACATATATGTATCGAGAAATGACTTTCAGCAGGTCATAACCTTTTCCCTGATACCTTACAAGGCATGCTTTATATGCAAGATCACAATCATATATAAATGAGGAATATGGGGGCTACAGGGCACTCCTCCAAGGTACAGAATGCCACAATACCCTGTGATCCAAAAGCTAGCCTGATGGAGCACATAGCATCATAATGTCCACCAGCAGTCCTTCTGAGCTAACTTTTATACTGTAATTCAAACAGTATTGTAATAAACTGGCTAGTGAGTAGGTGCAGCAAAGCACTCTACTGGATAGAATTAGAACTGCTCAATTGTGTGTCATGGGCCCAATCCTGCCAGCATCTTTCCAATAGAGATTCTCCTCTATCTCAAAGCGGGTGGGGGGGTACTGTGGTTTCAGAGCAGCAGCCTGTGAGTTATTCTGCTAATGTGCCATGAAGTACAGAGCGGCCATGGTGTGCAGCATAGTTGCAAGCAGGAAGTTGGATCACAGGGTCAAGCTGTGCTGATGTGGCTCAAAAGCATGAGTGCCAACCTCAGGACAGACTGTTAGGAAACGGCACAAATCCCAAATTGGCTGTGAGTTCTATACTTAGATTTCATTAACCAATTCTCAAGTACAAACTCCCCAAGGCTATTATATTGCCTACCATGGAGTCACAGACAGCCTTCTGGGTATTTTGATCTGTCTTGCCACCAGGTAATCTTACCTTTGTGACAGATGTTCCCTCACACCAAAGATCATGGCAGTATTCAGGTTATTCCCAGTTCCAAAGGACCGGTCACTCACCCCAGATCAATTGCACTTTACATATCACACCAAAGACAACTCTTCTAGCCAATCCTATAATAAACAAACTAAAGATTTATCATATAGGAAAAGGAAACAAGAGAGTTACTTACAAGGTTACAGCAGGTAAACATATACATACAAATGAATTCCAATCTTAAATTTCAAAAAGCAATAGAAGTTTCTGTAGTAAGCAAGCTCTATATGTCCTATAGGGCTTGCCCACTCTAAGCACTGGGGATCTTTGGCTTATATTTAGTAATCATGGGTATTTTTAGTAAAAGTCATGGACAGGTCACGGGCAAGAAACAAAAAATCATGACAGATGACCTGGCCATGACTTATACTATAAATACCCCTAATTGAATCTTGGGGGGGGGGCGGATAATGCCGTGGCAGGGGGGAGCCCATGGCACCAGCTGTGGGGCCTGCTGATGGGGCAGGGAGCCCCAGGGAGCCAGCAGCTGCTCTGGTCACCACCATGGGGGGAGTCCCAGGGGACCAGTAGCTGCTCGGGCGGTCCCTGGGGTTAGCTGCCTCGGGCCGCCAGAGCAGCAGCTGGGGCTGGGGCCGGGGCAAGGGCCAGGGCCGCGGCCAGGGCCGCTCCAGCAGCGGCTGTAGATCCACTCCAGCAGTGGCCAGTGTGGTTGTCCCCAGGGCTACCTGCACAGGCGCTGAGTTTCTAATCTGCTGGGGGTGCTCCCCCATGGCTCCGCCCAGGCCCCACCCCCACTCCCACACTACCCACCCTGCTTCTTCCCACCCCTACCCTGCCCCTGCCACACCCCTTCCTGCCTGCGCCCCACCTCTTCCCCACTCAGTTCCGCCCCCTCCCCTGAGTGCACTGCACCCTCGTTCCTCTCCCTCGCCCCCAGTGCCTCCTGAGGCAACAAAACAGCAGATCTGCGGCGGTTGGGAAGCACAGGGAGGGAGAGGAAGGTGCTCATCTGTGGGGCTGTAGGTGGGCGGGAGGCACTGGGGGGAGTTGGAGGTTCTGATATGGGAGCTGCCAGTGGGTGCCAGTCAGCACCTAGGGCCACCTGAGCAGCTGGCTCCCAGGCCAGCTGCCTGGGTGGCCCTGGAGTCGGCCACATTGGTTGCTGCCGAAGTCACGGTGTTTGCATGAAATCACAGAATCCATGACTTCTGTGATCTCTGTGACAAACCCGGAGCCCTATTAGTAATTCTTGCCTCTCAGAGTCCAAGTAGCATAATGATAACCTCCTTATTAGGGGACTTTATTCTTTCTCCCCTTCTGCTTCAAGGGCAAACTTATCTGATGGGAGGAATTCACTTGCACTTCTACTGTTTTGATGGAGAGCTAGGGGGAGGAGGGGAGATCAAGAAGAGCAATTAGCAGAGTCTTTTGTCTTCTGATGTTCCACAGTAGTTCATCTGATGTTGATGGGCCTTTTTGTCAAGCATGACAGAACACCTGTTGGAGACTAGTATTTCACACTAGTTAATGCTGCTCTACTCTCTGTTGATTTACACAGGTACAGAAGCTTATAATACAAATGTTTAAGGCCCTACCAAATTCACAGTCCATTTCGGTCAATTCCATGGTCATAGGATTTTTAAAAAAATCATAAATATCATGATTTCAGCTACTTAAATGTGAAATTTCATGGTGTTGTAATTGAAGAGATCCTGACCCAAAAAGGAGTTGTGGGGGCGTTCAAAGTTATGTGTGTGTGGGGGGGAAGGTTGCGGTACTGTTACCTTTATTTCTGTACTGCTGCTGGCGGCGGCACTGCCTTCAGAGCTGAGCAGCTGGAGAGCAATGGCTGCTGGCCAGGAGCCCAGCTCAGAAGGCAGCACCACCACCTAGCAGCAGTGTGGAAGTAAGGGTGGCATGGTATGGTGCTGTCACCCTTATGTCTGTGCTGCTGCCTGCAGAACCGGGACCTCAGTCAGCTCCCACCACTCTCTGATGATGCAGCTCTGAAGGCAGCGGTGCAAAGTAAGGGTGGCATGGTATGGTATTGCCACCTTTATGTCTGCACTGCTGATGACGGGGCACTGCTTTCTGGACTCCTGGACACCTGGCAAACAGCCGCTGCTCTCTGGCTGCCCAGCTCTGAAGGCAGCAGAGAAGTAAGGGTGGCAATACTGGGACCCCCCCAGCAACTCCCTTTTGGGTCAGGACCCCCAATTTGAGAAACACTGGTTTGCCCCATGAAATCTGGTCTTTTGTGTGCTTTTACCCTACGCTATACAGATTTCATGTGGGGAGACCAGATTTCACGGTCCGTGACGCATTTTTCATGGCTGTGAATTTGATAGGGTCCTACAGATGTTCAAATATTACCTTACAATATGGGATACAGATGTTATAAAAGAGATTAATGCATGCAGCAATTTACAAGTATTCATTAAAGTCGCAGCACTTATCACATTTTTATAACTCTAATATCTCTTTTACCAAGATTACCATACAGGTGAACCAGACAATTCCAGCTGTGTTTGTCAGTATTCAAGTGGGCATGGGGCCCTTTGCATAAGCTGGGGCCTGGCTTGCCAGCATCACACACAGCTAATGAAATGCCCACAACTTTTGTATAGGCTCAGTCAGCACACCCAACAAGCATTCTTCCTAGGGTAATCCAAAAAAGACACCACAGCCTCCAGCACCATTTGAGTTAGAGAACAATCTCTGTTAGATAGATGTTCATTGGAATAGGCCTATGACATGCACTTGAGCAGTTCTAATTCCGTCCAACAGAGAGCTTTGTGGCACAAAGGAATGAAAAGAAATCACACGCAAATCAAGAAAAGCAAGCAGCTGTAACGTTACATATTTAGATATAAAAAGACAATTAAAAAAATGGATGCCCATACAAAAATCTCCAAGCAGCCTAACAATTAATACACCTTGAAGATGTAAATGATGACCGCCCAGCAACAAACAATAACTATAGGCAAATAATGAATTAACTCCACTAACCAATAAATCAAAGCTAAAAACAGCCCCTTTAACCTTGCCCCCAGGTATATGCCCATATCTTTCACCCAAATCCATTTTGAGTTAGTGAATTTTACAGCATGCCCAGAAGTTTACAAAGTTTGGGCTATTTTAGACCCTTGTGTATTTCAGATTTCTCACTAAATCACAACAGCTAACACACTTCTTCTTCTTCTTTCAAAAGGAGAAATACAAACACAGATCACGTTATTACAGCTATCAAGATAAATAACTTGAGTCATACTTGTTAAATAAGGGTTCATTGAACGCATATCCCTACGGTGTTCTCTTATCTAAGTATGTATCTCTGTGGCTGTTTCTTTTTTTGCTGGAAGTGGTGATTGGGGTGCGTGTGTGTGTGTTCAGTGAGTTTAGGAAAGGTGTCAGACTGACAGCCCTGGGAGACAGAAATCATCTGTTTATTCCACAGAAAAAGTATAGTGCAAACAGCTGTGCTGCCCTGCCAGCAAGCATCAGCCTGATCTGCAGAGAGCATCTCTAATGATGAAAGGGCAGTTCAGTCTCCATCAGCAGCAGCTGGGGTTAGAGGGAGGCAATAAGCATACTAACAGCCCCAACTGAAGGAGTTTGTCACCAGCTGAAAGAAAACAGGTTTAGCACCAAAGTTGCCTGTAAGCTGTGTGGCTGTGCAGCAGGCTATCAAGGGCCACTCAGGTGGGGAGAGGTAACCCTCCCCTGGCCCAGCCTGGCCCAGTTCAGCCCAGCCTTACCAGTGCTGCTGAGGAGAGTAACTCTGCCCTGCAGAGCTATCGTGGCCAGGAGCCCTCCCACAGCCTGGCCTGGCCCAGCCCCACCCCGCCAGAGTTGCCACGGCCGGGGAGAGACGAGCCCAGCCCAGCTCTGTGGGAGCTGCCACAGAGAGAAGCTCAGCCCCGCCGGAGCTGCTGTGGCCAGGAGCCCCTCCTCTGGCCCAGCCCAGCTGAACCCCACCGGAGCTCCCACAGCCAGGAAGAGGCACCTTTCACCCAGCCCTACGCTTCTGTAGCAAGAGAGGGCTAGGTGGAGTCCTTTCTCCCTGCCGCAGCTCCAGGGCAGCCTGCACCCTAAACCCCTCATCAGACACTCCGAACCCCTCGGCCCCACCCCACATCATCTCCATATTGGTGCACATAACAAAATTCATTCCGCACACGGACATAAAAAATTAGAGGGAAGACTGTTTAGCACCTTTCCCCCACAGCTGACCTGGCTGACTACAGCCTTATAGTGAGAGGAAAGGAGCTTTTGGAGACCACGGTCTGGGTTCCGCTGTTTTCAGGCAGCTCAAAAGTGATTTCTGGTCAGGCTGAGACTATCTGAGGACAAAGGCATGAGTTCCATGCATCAGAAATGTGGAGTGTAATCAGCCTGGAGTAGGAAAGCAGGAGTGATCTTGATGGCAGTAGGTGAGATACCATGATTATAGATAGCTTAAATACCTCAGTAGGCCAGTAGATAGAACTGGCTAAAAAGAATATATATATAGCCCCACCCCACTTGCCTAAAGGGTACCCCTGATCCCCACAGATGATAGAACTCCTTAGCTCCTCATGCATTGTGTTCCACTTTGGATTCTTTGTGCTTGGTGCCTCCTCCTAGTGGCAGAACACAAACTAATAGACAACCCCTATGAAGTCTGCCATGACCAGGTAATGATGTAATGATGACAGGAAACAAACATTTATTCCAGCTGGGGATGGGGAGAAAAGGCAGGAGCCAGTCTCAAAAGGGAAAAAAAACAAACAACAAAAAACGGGGAAATCAGGGATAGCAAATCGATACGTGACTAACCAATCATACAGTGCTAATTCAACAGCAGCCTCTGGCAGTTGGTAAGAGGAACTGCAACTTCTTGCAGCCAAGCTGGCTGCATGACAATTCAGCTGGGCTACGTGAATATGTGATAGTACTGCCAAATGTGTGACTGCTATGGAGATATGTAACTCTTGGCAGCCCTGTTGGAGCATTCAAAGGGTCACTTGTCACATAGGAATGCAGGGTTCTGGATGCTGATCAGAACAGAGAGCTGCCTGCCCCAGTTAGAAGCAGGCTGTGGTTTGTGTGCTGCTGAGTGGATGTAAAGTTAAGAATGAAAGAATTTAATTGCTTAGCATCTGCTCTCCTTGCATTAAAATGACAAGAACAACACAATAACTGCTGGCAGACATGTAAGAGGGATGTGGCATATAGTCCCCAGATCCCCACCTGTTCTATCAGCCACTCCAACAGAAGAGATAGAAGTGGCAGGGCAAAACTGCTTCTGTGACCCACCTCTCTCCTTTCCAGTGCCTGCCAACCTGGCCCTCACCTGGAGTTTCAGGAGCCAGTAAAAGGATGGAGCCTGAAGATAGTTTCTACATATATTTAATTTTTTCAGGAAGTGGTATTTTTTTCCAAGTCACCATCAGTTGAGCAACGATGGAGATAAGCATCACAGCCGCATTTCTGAGGGGAGGAGTCTGACAGTGCACATTAAACATATTAACTTGTATGGAAACTAAAAACAAACAACAAACATCAACGTTGCCTGTATTGATTTATAGAGCAGTCATCTCTCAGGTACCTCACTTCTGCAAGGATTGGTAATGGAAGTCAAAGAACCTCGCTTGACCTTGCAATCTGAAAAGCCTTTTTGTTAGACTGTTTTCTCTTTTATCCTTTTTCTTCTGTATTTTTTTTTCTGTGCTTATAGCTGCTTTCTGATCTATCCATGTGGCAGATTTTGAAAAAGCTTCCAATATGTTTTATCATCTACCTTCATTTATCTCTGTCTGGTTTTATTCAGATTTCCTTATGAGTTTGTGACGAGGTTTAGTCCTGCCGCACGTCCTCTTTGTTTGTCTTTCCATTGTTGTTTTTCTTTCTTCCTTTAATACAAGCTTCACTGGTTTATTGATAGAATTGGGAGGGAGGAAATTTTAAAGTTGCATTTTTTAAAGTGATGAAACATGGGGTTGTATTCAAAGTATCATATGCAAAAGCAGCCTCCGTGGCTAGCAGCTCCACACTTCTTTCAGCCTATGCAGCTGTTTCTGATCCAGAGGGGAGTGTACCTCGTTAATGGCTACAAGGTGTAATGCTATACTAGGCATAACATGCTTATATCCTACCTAGGCATGGGAAGTCACTGACTTTCCCCAGGGTGATCACCATATTTGGCAGTTGAGTACATGGGAAATGTGTTGGATGGTTTCTTCTGTGGCTGACTGAACATCACTCAGGCAGGGAAGAACACAGTGGGATGTTGTGATGTTCCCCTCTGGTGTTATCTGGACTGGTGATCTGCAAGGTCACCCCAATCCTTGACTCTGGGAGCCAGCCTTAACTGTCTCTGCTGTGAGGACCCCCACTCCTGGGCTGTTCACGCACAGCCTCTAAGAGCATGTAAGCTGCTCCTTGGGTTGTGCAACTGAATGACATTTTCCCAATTCACACACAGCAAACCAGGTTTGTTATGATTTCTCTGCTGTGATCAGCTTTAAATCTCTTTATAGGTATTAATTGAGAACTTAGTGTTACCATAAGGTTTAACATCAGTAACAAAATTTTTATCCCCAAACTCACAATTGATACCAAAAATTTTATCACAGATGGGTGTTTACAAGTATCTTTAAGATACCATGCCCTCTATTCAGATAGTGTAGTCTGAGGTTAGTTTGTTCATTATTCATGGTGTCCTTTGACTCTCTCCCATGTAATTAGTCACTGGCTT
This sequence comes from Dermochelys coriacea, assembly GCF_009764565.3. Lineage (NCBI taxonomy): Eukaryota > Metazoa > Chordata > Testudines > Dermochelyidae > Dermochelys > Dermochelys coriacea. Next base: position 116,560,271 of record NC_050072.1, read on the forward strand.
TTCTTTCCCTCTAATGCTTCCCTCTATGTGGGCTCTTAATTTAATCATGTTTCTGGAATTTTGGTATCTCAGGGTCTGGCAAGATAAGGGTCCCGGGTGATCCTGCACATTGGCTGGCCCTTTGGGGAGTCGTCTCCCAACACCAGGACTGTACATATACAGAAAATCCAGCTCCCTTTTTGGGATTATCTGTTGTTCCCCCTCCTAGCACCGAGTCCTTCCCTGCCCCCGGGAGAGCTGTGATCTGTGCTCTCTGGGGTAGGTGTGTTTACCCTTCGATCTGATTCACCTTTTCCCAGAAGCTTTCCCATAACTGCTCTCTGTCTCACCAGTCTGGGGGAAAACACCCGCCTTCTCTCTCAGTTGGGTCATTTATATTCTGGCAGACTTCCACTGGGCAATTTCCTGGTCCCAACTCCTCTGTTATCACAGGCATTGGAGCTGCATCTTGATTTAAAGAGACACAATTACTTTCCAAAAACTTATCAGAAATAGCATCCTGAAAAATTGGGACCTGGATTGGGGTACCCTCCGTCACCCCTTTCTCTGTCCCTGAGAAGTCAGCTGTGTGACTGCTCCTCTCCAGGAGGTCAGTTACACAGTTCCATCTCAAAACCTGGGTCACAGGTTGAGTGCCTGGGTGCACAGATACTGACCCAGCCATCCTGCCCCAAGTGACCAGTGAGGAGACATTCCTGTACCCCCATTATTCCTTCCCCAGTTTCCTCCTAAGACACATTATTCTGTGCTCCCTAGGAAGGGTTCTGTCTCCTGTTCATCTGCAAAACCCTGCTCACTGAGCCACTGTGACCTTCCCCTCTGGTGTTATCTGGATTGATGATCTGCTAGGTCATCCCAATCCTTGACTCTGGGAGCCAGCCTTACCCTGCTCTGCTGTGAGAACCCCTACTCCTGGGCTGTTCACACACACCCTCTAAGAGCATGTAAGCTGCTTCTTGGATTGTGCAACTGAATGATACTAGCCAATATCTCTGGTCCCAGACACAACCCTAGGAACCTCTGTCTTGCAGTGTCCAGGTATGCCCACTGGATGCTGCAAGCTTATATGAGTTTGTCAATTTAACAAAGAAATTGATATGCATCAGGCTTGTTATCCCAAGGGGAGTCTCTGACATGCTTCAAATCAAACACACGGCTTCAGGAAGAACAAACACACAAATGTATTAACTACAAAGATAGATTTTAAGTGATTATAAGTCAAAGCATAACAAGTCAGATTTAGTCAAATGAAATAAAAGCAAAACACATTCTAAGATAATCTTAACACTTTCAATGCCCTTACAAACTTAGATGCTTCTCACCACAGGCTGACTGGTTGCCCTTCAGCCAGGCCCTCCCCTTTGATCAGCGCTTCAGTCGCTTGGTGGTGATGCCTGTAGATGCAGGAGGAAAAGAGAGAGGAAAAGCATGGCAAACATCTCTCCCTTTTATCATGTTATTTCTTCCCTCCTGGCTTTGCCCCTCTCCCCCCCTTAAGGATCATGTGAGCCATTACTTCATCGTAGTCCTTGACTGACCAAGGGAAGGGAGGTGACTCACTTGAGAGTCCAACAGATCCTTTGTTGCTGCCTAGGCCTCTATCCTTTGTTCCTGTGAGGCTGGGCTGGGCTTGTCCCATAAATGCCCTGGTGGGGTGTGAACTGCCCCTCTGTTCCTGGAGAGTTTTGCCTGGGCTTGCTTTAAGCCACGAGAACACATTTTCATGGGAGAATGAAAAAACTGACACCATGCACACAAGTTACACATGGATTATTACAGATTTCAAAACCTGTTTGTTTTTTTAAAATAAAGCAACATTGCAATCACACAAATATCTATTTACAGAGTCTGCAGATTGATGGTCAGGTTTGTGCAAATGAACCCAACCGGAGTTCACATCGAGACCAACACACTCTTACAGCCTGCTGCAAAGCCCACTGAAGTCAGTGGAAAGACCCCACAGGTGAAATTGTAACTCTGCTGAAGTCAACAGCTTCACTGAAGCACCTTAAGTTCTTACTTCCCCATCTAGCTCTAATACGCGTGTCATAGAAAGCTTTTATTTATGCTGAGAGGCACGTTGTATGAGCGGAAATGTGTAGATTAGATTGCATGGGCAGCTGTTTTTATGTTCCCTTTACAGTGAACAATGTTTTTTTGTTAGGATATATTTTTGTAATAAAGTTAAACCACAAAGTTCCCTGTTTTTCTGTGAACCACTGTGTGCAGCAATCTACTCAGTTAATACAAATTTAGTTTGTAATAATTATTTCCATAATTCATAAATTATATGGTGCCCTATAATAAATGATAATAGCACAGATTACAGAATGAGCTGACATCTTAACAAAAAATACCCTAACATAACTATTATACTGCAGCAAAACATATTATTGCAAAGTAGCTCCACTTGCATTTCTTTTTAGTAAATGAATCATAATGCTTTAATGCCTTTGGATAATTTGCAATTAAATGAACTACAAATAAGATCTAAATGACCACTCCAAGGTAGCAGTGTTCTTGGGGAAAAAAAGAAGAAATCTATGCACTCAGAGAAAAAACATTGTGCAATGTTTAACCACAACAGAGCTGAAATAGAGTCCTTTAGCTCCATTCTATTTATTACTTTCCTGATTTGTTTGCTAATAAAATTTTATTGTACTGTCTAATGACAATGTAGTATTTACTGCATAATGATGCTACTGTAGGTTATCTTATACTGAATGTAACAATATATTTAAATCATAGTTCAATGAATGTAAATTAAGTTGTAATTCTAATTTTTATCACAGATTTTATTTTCTTCTGCCTGAGCCTTAATGATACTGTGATCTGTGAATTGGCTTTAAATGATTTAGGGTTCCATAATAATGTTACTCTTCATAACTCATTAATTAGTTAACATAGTATCAGTAGCCTACTCTGTAAAGCGTGGAATACAGAAAGAGGAATTCTGGATGCCATCCTGGGTACATGTCAATACTTTGGTGGGACCCTGATGAAAATTCTGTGCTCAGTGTGGCCCATCGGCAAAATGAGGAGTGGGTGCAGTGTTGCCCTCAGTTTCTTTCTTTCAGTTCAAAGAGGCCATGAGGCACAGAAAGATGAAGTGAGTTGCCTACAAACTACACAGGGTTAGATTGAGAATTTGCTCCTTGCCCTGTATAAGGGGCAGGATGTTAGTGCACCAGCCAGGGAGTAGTAATCTGCTACTGGTCCGAATCAGTAGCTGATTACTATCCCCACTGTATTGGTTTACCTGTGCCAGCTGTTGTATTGTGGCAGGGGGGTGCATAGTCAAGGCTCCACCCATTGTCCGGCTCTCTATGCTTACACAGGCAGATTAGAGAAGGCAGCAGCCACACCATCTCTTCTTGTTCCTCCATGTCTGCAAAGGACATGCTGAGAGATCTGTGAAAGAGCACAAGAGAGAGTAGGGTCTTACTCCCATTTATTCACCTTCATGGTCCCATGAACTGGCCCATGGAAAGGCAGCTGTAGAGTCAGGAACAGAATCCTGGAGACTCAACTCCTGATTGCCTGAACTAACCATTTGAGCATACAGTATTGCATCCACATTGAAAAACATTGTGTAGAGCAAAATAAGGATGTAGACTTTTGCTTTACTAAAGAAGAAACACATATTTTAAAAAGCCTCTTGTGCCAGACATGGCTTTAGAAACCATGAGGTCATGAACAGAAGAAATGAAAGTGATAAAGGAAAACAAGTTATCCTATCTCCTTGTTATGAACTATATATTGGCATTTGGTGTAACGGTCTCCTGTGGCATGTGAATTATTTTTTTCACACAAGCTTGGGTCAACTAGTATTCATATGTTCTACAGTTTCATCACCTTTATATTCTTAGAGTTGTATATCAACCACATCTCAACAAAAGTCACTCTAACAGAAAGTTGTGTGTGTGTATATACACACACACGCATGCACACGAACGCACACCCAATACAAACAAATAGCAATTCTCTATTAAATTGACCATTACTTCAAACTTCCCACATCATTAGTTCATGAATTTTGTATTGGGCCCTGTCCTCACTGATATTTCAAATTGTGGTAACATCTTTCTAGAAAACCAGGGTAGCTAGAACCTTAGAATTCACAGGGTCAGTTTTACCCCTGCTCAGAGAGCCAGATCATAGCTATGTTCTACTTAGGTCCCATCCTGAGAGTTTAATGGGACTTAGATGGTGCATATGCCTTGTGCTGGCCTTCTGTACAGAGGAAAATTTCACCCATGCTGCTGAATGATTAATGGCACTGACTGAAAATGGGCAGACATTATGCATAATATTTCATCCAGGACTGTTAATGCACACCAGTCTTGACTTGCACCATTCTATGCTACAGCAGTTCTGTTTCTCCCTACAGCAGAGACTGTGTTACAATGTGTAGTTTTATGAAACAACAAGAAGCTGAGAAGAGACCACCAAACTCTTTTTTTCACTTGTAGCCTGAGCCTATAGCAGAACCCAGGTTTCCAGAAACAAAAGGCTAGAATGGTAATTTGATGTGCTACCATGGACAGCTACCTCCAGGAGCTATTTCTAAAACAAATTGCCAGTTTGCTACCTGACACAAACTAATCACTCACAAAGTTTAACATTGTACTTTTATCTGAACCTGGAAAAAGGAAAAAGCCTATAGACAGGCAGGCAGGAGATGCAGTAGCTTTAGTTGACTTTAATGGAACAAACAGAGTTCCTGAGAGAGGAATCAGAAGCTCTCATGTAAAATGCTGATTCTTCCCCTGTTGAAGTCTGTGTAATTTTTAGTTATTTTTCATCAATTGAATAGTATTGTGACCATCTTCAGAGAAAAGTATTTAGATCAAAGAAGAAACAGTGAAAAAATGAATGATTTTTTAAAAAAAATAAAACCTGCATTGTGTTGTTATGGCAACAGGAGATCTAAGAGTGATATACAAGATAGGGTGCCACACCAGTGCAGTATTTGTATCTGGTATTATGGAAGATGTTTTGCAACTACCATATGTACTATAAGACATTCTTTTACCTGCATTGGTTTCCTTAATCAGAGAGTATAAATGAGACACTGGGCCCTATGCATACATTTCCAAAAGTGGCAACTGGGTTTGCCCTTTAAAAAACCCATTCCCTAGCTTAATCACAGGTTTCAGAGTAGCAGCCGTGTTAGTCTGTATTCGCAAAAAGAAAAGGAGTACTTGTGGCACCTTAGAGACTAACAAATTTATTAGAGCATAAGCTTTCGTGAGCTACAGCTCACTTCATCGGATGCATCAAAATGCATTTTGATGCATCCGATGAAGTGAGCTGTAGCTCACGAAAGCTTATGCTCTAATAAATTTGTTAGTCTCTAAGGTGCCACAAGTACTCCTTTTCTTATTCCCTAGCTATTATTCATAAGGAGCAGTCCCTAGGAAGAGCATAATCAATGGGCAATATAAAATTTGCCATATGAATTCAAACTATGGGTCCATCAAGTACACTATCTTGCCTTGTTCTGTGGCCTTCAGGGGAAAAATGAAATCCCATAAGGCATCTAGTACATTCTCTACAAGAGGGGATTTTTTTCTTCTTGTCCTCTCTGTGATCACCTTATATCCCATAGCATGGAATTTGATTGCCCTTATTTTAGCATCCAAACTGTTGTCAGAATTCAAACCTCAGCATTTGTCAGCTACTAACACACAGCATTATATGAGACACTATCATCATCTCTGGTATGTAGAAGAGAAAATAACTAGGATAATACTGATACCTTCTCAATTGCAACTGTTACACTTAAAACATACCTCTTTGATACAAGCAGATTCATTTTTCCTGCAAGAAATTCAAAGGAAAAAAACAATTGAGCTGTTTGGATGTACTCTAATTAAATATGGCAACAGCTTCTGAAAATTTAAAGATAATCATAGGAAACAACAACACAGCAAATAAACCTAATTTGGGCTTACAAAGAGTAGCAAGTCATTTTTTCCCCCCAAGGATGGATTTTTTTTTTTTTACAAAATAATGCATCCCATTAGTAAATAAACCTTTAGGAGTCTATGCTTTGCTTGATAAGAGCATAGTAATTTGTTTGTAAAATCCCTGTTGGATGGAGAGAGGAACCCACACAAAGCTCTCCAAAGTGAACCAAGGTAAATAGTGTGCCAGAATACATTTAGCAAATGATCATAGCAAACCACAGAGGAAATAAATGAAAATGGGGAAAATACATTTCCTGATTGTGAAATTATTGAACATTTAAAGTTAAGGAACTAAAAGCTTAAAAGGGCAATCAAATGGAGAATTTCCAGGTGGTCTACAATCCCAGTCAAATTATTACATAGTAATGAGGGCTGCATGCACAAATTGATTTCAAAGAGGATACTGCACTTTGTCCTGCAGCAGATTTGTGTCCATCTCTTTGCTCCAAGTCAGCGTCCTACCACATGAAACAGGGTTCTGCTCCCTCCTACCTTTGCCTCTGTGAATGCTACTTTGTATTGTTGCATTTGCAGCAAGAGTAAATAAGTATTGGGATGGGAGGCAAGCTAGGATCAACAACAGCTGAGATTAATAAGAACTCGGTTCAGTTGCAAGGTTATATGATCCTCTAGGTCAAGCAAGCTTCAGAAGACCACATAAGTCAGTGAAGGGCACAGCCAAACTATTTGGAGCCATTATTATCCTGGTGCACAAAGGGGAAACCATGACAAAGATTCCTGCCCTATGCTCAGATGCAATGTGGCTGCTCACAGCAATGCAAACTCATTTATATGACAACCCCACCCCCATGGAGAATGCTGCTTCTTATTATCCATTTGTCCATTCCCTTATTCTTATGTACTTTGGTATTTTCCAGAGGCCCCAATTCAGATTAAAGCCACACTGTGCTAGGCATTGTACAAACACATAAGAGACTGTGTCTACCCAAGGAGTTTATCATCTAAATAGGCAGGGAGACAATGGGCATAATCATTTGACAGATGAGGAATGGAAATGGTTACTAAGTCTTGATTTAAAGATTGGATGTCTCTTTATAAGATATGCTCTAGCTCAACTACAAGTTATGGGCTTGATGCGGGAAGCATTTACTGAAATGGAATGCTTGTGTTATGGAGGAGTTCTAACTAGAAGATCATACAGTTATCTGGCCATAACATCTATAAATATAAGACTGTTTGGTCAACCTCTTATCAGAATCTGCAGATTTTATTTTGGCAGATCTGGTGACACATGGCATCTGCAATGGTGCTGAATTGAGCCAAATAAAAATGAGAGCTTCATATTTTAAAATACACACAAGCTCTTAACCCAGTCAAACAAATTAAGCATTTCTCTATCAATTGCCTCCTCACCAACTACCTATTTCAATAAAGAATTTAATACTGAGAGGCAAGCAGTATACTGATAAAGGACATTTGTAACCCTGAAAGCATTTACTATCAGCTTATGTTAGTACATCTTAAAACGTGAAAGAAAATGAAATTTCAATCTGCTCTCTTATCCACTGAGCTAAATGTACTTTTTGATGAGAAGGCTGCATATTAAAAGGACAAAATTAAAAAATCATTAAGTGACTTGGAAAATATAAATAAATTGAACTGGGGAGGACAAAAGCATTAGACCAATACATGAGCAAAATCACTAGGCTTACCAGCAGAGATGGGCTAGATTTTTGCTACGTCAGGGTGCAGAAAAGCTCTGAAGTACTGGACAGAAAATGTTAACCTTCCGGTAGGCATTGTAAACCATCCTATAAAATTTAATAGGGAATGGAATCCCTAATATATAATCATGTGGGATGCTTAAAAAAACAACCTTACAGTCTGTGTCGAATTCTCCCTAAAACTGTCTAGGCTTCTAGGGATGATTTCTAATGAACCTGACTTGTTAAATTATTATTGAATTCTATAGGGCTGTGACACTAGGATCAGACTGGGATTCAAAGGTACCAAAATATCAAAGGCTTTTCTCATGAAATGTCTGCCAGATGGGCTGGGAAAAACAGAACAGTACCTCCAGGGATAGCAGAAAGGATGAGATGTAGTAGATCAGGCTGAGGACCAAATGAACAAACTCTCTCTCTCTCACATACACATCCTTGCAGGTCCTGGAGTGCCAGCTGACTTCTTTTTACAATTTAAACTCTGGACATTATCTTCTGTCTACTGATTGGCTCTTTGTCCTAATCTTCTCCCACTCTTTTCAGTCCCTCAGTACTGTCCTTACCCTGCCTGTCCTCCAGGCTCTTTGCTATCCATATTTCTCTTCCTCTTAAAGAGGAGAGGGCCATCCTTTTCTTATCTCCACTGCTTTGTTCCTATTTACTTATCCTCTTTGCACACCCTACTCCCTATACCTAGAATACAATCCAGCACTAGGGTTCTGAGCAGGTTTAAGATCTACTTGGGTGGAGCTCACTGCAAGACTGGGGCCTAAAGGCTTTGATTCACTCAAGCACTGAAGTCAATAGAATTTATGGACATGGTTGGAATTAAGCATGTGCTTTCTTGAACCAAAATGTTTTCCTGAATTGGGGATTTGGGGGGGGAGGTCATTTTTTAGAGGCACAGAGGGCAGTTAGATACCCAACTCCCATTGCACATCAATAGGAGTTGAGTGTTAACTCGCATGTGTGCCTTTGAAAATCTCTCTTAAATGATTCGCCCATTTAATTTGGCATGGACAATTGATAGCAGAAGCAAGAGCCCTAGCTCTCACTTTTATAGTTTATCTACTAGACCTCATTTTTGAAAACACCAAACATTTAGTTTCTCATGTATATATATATATATATATATATATATATATATATATATATATATATATATAAGAAAATATACCCTTTGATCTCTCTCAAAGTGTGTATTTTCTTTTGCTTCAGTGATAAACTGCCAGAATTGCTAGAATGAAGATGGATTGAGAGTTATGTGCTGAACTCTGAAGCTCCTTTTCTCATTATTTACTGATGTTACTCTAAAAAGCCCATTCACTTCCTTTATTTTGTTGATGAAAGAATGAACTTGGAGAACTTTGAAAATGTCTGACTCACTAAAGGTTTATCAATACCCTTGTTGTGATCTTTAAAAGCAGCTAGGAAGGAATCCAAGTGGAATATTTCTTGCCCAAAATGTAAGACCACAGGGAATAAAAGGTCCAAGAAAATGCTATAACACAGCTTTCCCTTATCCCTAGGTTAAAACTTCCCCAAGGTACAAACTATTTTACCTTTCGCCCTTAGACTTTATTGCTGCCACCATCAAGCGTCTAACAAATATATAACAGAGAAAGAGCCTGCTTGGAAATGTCTTTCCCCCCAAAATCATCCCAAACCCTACACCCTCTTTCCTGGGGAAGGCTTGATAAAAATCCTCACTAATTTGAATAGGTGAACACACACCCAAACCCTTGGATCTTAAGAACAATGAAAAAGCAATTAGGGTCTTAAAAGAAGAATTTTAATTAAAGAAAAAGTAAAAGAATCACCTCTGTAAAATCAGGATGGTAAATACCTTACAGGGTAATCAGATTCAAAACATAGAGAATCTCTCTAGGCAAAACCTTAAGTTACAAAAAGACACAAAAACAGGAATATCCTTTCCATTCAGCACAGCTTATTTTCTCAGCCATTTAAACAAAACAGAATCTAACGCATATCTAGATAGATTACTTACTAAGTTCTAAGACTCCATTCCTTTTCTGTTCCCGGCAAAAACATCACACAGACAGAAAGAACTTTTGTCCCCCCCCCCAGCTTTGAAAGTATCTTGTCTCCTCATTTGTCATTTTGGTCAGGTGCCAGCGAGGTTACCTTAACTTCTTAACCCTTTACAGGTGAAAGAGTTTTTCCTCTGGCCAGGAGGGATTTTAAAGGTGTTTATCCTTCCCTTTATATTTATGACATGAGCCATCTTGGCTTCGTGTCACCATTGTAAATGAAAACTTGTACATAAGAGACTATCTGACTAGATAAGTATTTTAAGTGATGTATGTTAGAAGTGTCAGTTTACTCAAGTCATAACATGTGAGAGTGGCAGCATTTACAGAAATTAATCCACAAAAATTCCTGGAAGAGTATTAAAACACTAGCCTATAAAAATCTCACTAAATGGTACAGTGTAAAACTTATCCCCCAAGGATAAATCAACCTCTAACCCTGCGGCATTCTATCTGCTACCCAAGATCCATAAACCTGGAAATCCTGGACGCCCCATCATCTCAGGCATTGGCACCCTGACAGCAGGATTGTCTGGCTATGTAGACTCCCTCCTCAGGCCCTTCGTTACCAGCACTCCCAGCTATCTTCGAGACACCACCGATTTCCTGAGGAAACTACAGTCCATTGGTGATCTTCCTAAAAACACCATCCTAGCCACTATGGATGTAGAAGCCCTCTACACCAACATTCCACACAAAGATGGACTACAAGCCGTCAGGAACAGTATCCCCGATACTGTCACGGCTAACCTGGTGGCTGAACTTTGTGACTTTGTCCTCACCCATAACTATTTCACATTTGGTGACAATGTATACCTTCAAATCAGCGGCACTGCGATGGGTACCCGCATGGCCCCACAGTATGCCAACATTTTTATGGCTGACTTAGAACAACGCTTCCTCAGCTCTCGTCCCCTAATGCCCCTACTCTACTTGCGCTACATTGATGACATCTTCATCATCTGGACCCATGGAAAAGAAGCTCTTGAGGAATTCCACCATGATTTCAACAATTTCCATCCCACCATCAACCTCAGCCTGGACCAGTCCACACAAGAGATCCACTTCCTGGACACTACGGTGCTAATAAGCGATGGTCACATAAACACCACCCTGTATCGGAAACCTACTGACCGCTATTCCTACCTACATGCCTCTAGCTTTCATCCAGATCATACCACTCGATCTATTGTCTACAGCCAAGCGCTACGATATAAGCGCATTTGCTCCAACCCCTCAGACAGAGACAAACACCTATAAGATCTCTATCATGCATTCCTACAACTACAATACCCACCTGCTGAAGTGAAGAAACACATTGACAGAGCCAGAAGAGTACCCAGAAGTCACCTACTACAGGACAGGCCCAACAAAGAGAATAACAGAACGCCACTAGCCATCACCTTCAGCCCCCAACTAAAACCTCTCCGACGCATCATCAAGGATCTACAACCTATCCTGAAGGACGAGCCATCACTCTCACAGATCTTGGGAGACAGACCAGTCCTTGCTTACAGACAGCCCCCCAATCTGAAGCAAATACTCACCAGCAACCACACACCACACAACAGAACCACTAACCCAGGAACCTATCCTTGCAACAAAGCCCGTTGCCAACTCTGTCCACATATCTATTCAGGGGACACCATCATAGGGCCTAATCACATCAGCCACACTATCAGAGGCTCGTTCACCGGCGCATCTACCAATGTGATATATGCCATCATGTGCCAGCAATGCCCCTCTGCCATGTACATTGGCCAAACTGGACAGTCTCTACGTAAAAGAATGAATGGACACAAATCAGACGTCAAGAATTATAACATTCAAAAACCAGTTGGAGAACACTTCAATCTCTCTGGTCACTCGATCACAGACCTAAGAGTGGCTATACTTCAACAAAAAAGCTTCAAAACCAGACTCCAACGAGAGACTGCTGAATTGGAATTAATTTGCAAACTGGATACAATTAACTTAGGCTTGAATAGAGACTGGGAATGGATGAGTCATTACACAAAGTAAAACTATTTCCCCATGGTATTTCTCCCTCCCACCCCACCCCCCACTGTTCCTCTGATATTCTTGTTAACTGCTGGAATTAGCCTACCTTGCTTGTCACCATGAAAGGTTTTCCTCCTTTCCCCCCCCTGCTGCTGGTGATGGCTTATCTTAAGTGATCACTCTCCTTACAGTGTGTATGATAAACCCATTGTTTCATGTTCTCTGTGTGTGTATATAAATCTCTCCTCTGTTTTTTCCACCAAATGCATCCGATGAAGTGAGCTGTAGCTCACGAAAGCTTATGCTCTATTAAATTTGTTAGTCTCTAAGGTGCCACAAGTACTCCTTTTCTTCATGGTAAGATTGTTACAATGATCCAGGAGTTCACATTTGTTACTGGTTTGGTGATATCTATTTATAGAACAGACCCCCAATTTGGGGCGTCTGCCCTTGTTTTCTGACAGTCTGGCCTGAGATAGGCACTCACAGTTGTGAGCCACTCCAGACAGCATGACACTGGTACAGTCCAACACAGTCAGTCTAGGCACAAGCTGAAACCATGGATGTTCTCACAATTGTATGTAACAGAACTCAGCAAATAATTGGCAATGAATAATATATTTGATTAATTTCAATTTCATCTTTTATTCCATTCACTAATTTTCCATGATCAAATTGGGAAATTCTCAGATATATTTGTTTTTTTCTCCATAATAAATATTTGCAGTTTCTGCTGTTGCATGTGGTATGGGTTCTGTTACCTATTTTACGGCAATATTTGGAATTCAGAATTCACAATTCTTACTGCATTTGCTATTTACATAGATCATCAAACCTGGAAACAAGAACAATACTGCATCTTAAGAAACTAATTAACAGCATAAACTAATGATTTTACAAATCCATTACAATCAATTGTAACTGATTATGGAATTCAAAATTCACATTTGGATAATAGTCAAATTAATATTTGCTTTTATGAATATTTACACTAATTAATTGTATAAAGATTGGATTACAAACCTGGTGAAACTGAAATTCACTTTCACATGTGAACAATTATTAGTTTTTTGTTTGTTTTTTAACCATGTACTAAACTCTAATCCCAAGTATATGCAACCTGTCCTCTTTGTATTGCTGAGTCAGGTACGTAAGCATTTAGAATCATAGAATATCAGGGTTGGAAAGGACCTCAGAAGGTCATCTAGTCCAACCCCCTGCTCAAAGCAGGACCAATCCTCAATTTTTGCCCCAGATCCCTAAATGGCCCCCCCTCAAATATTGCACTCATAACCCTGGATTTAGCAGGCCAATGCTCAAACCACTGAGCTATCCCCCATCCCATTTATCTCACTGCTTTTGTCCCCCCAAGGTAACAGAGATTGTCTGGACTGATTTTACTCTCCTGTTTCTTTCTGCATCACATTAGGGTGGGGAAGTCTCAATTTCTGAATCCTGTCTTTGGGACTCCCTTTGTTTTTACATTCACCAGAATCTCTATGTAGATGTCTTCAAAGCTTGATACAGGGGCTCTCTTGGCACAATGCTTTCTCTGTGGCCTTGTAGAGGAGGGAAGAGCAAGCAAGAGCATGCACACATGCATGAGAATAACTCTGTATCCTGGTGGTGACAGCACACATCTGGAGAGACCCAGGATCCAGTCCCCCCTGCTCTGATGACTTTTTACATTATTTTACCAAAGAGGAGCAGGCTCAACAGGAGAGACTGAGGGAGCCTCACATAGGAGGTGGCTAGGCACTCACCTGAGAGATGAGAGATCCCAGTGGAGGGGGGACAAACTGTGCATCTCCCAATTCCCACGTGAATACCCTAATCACTAGGTTAATAGTTATGAGGGATCACTTGGCCACACCCCACCACTACTTTGTGTGGGCTAGATAATACTTAGTCCTGCCATGAGTGCTGGGGACTGGACTAGATGAGCTCTTGAGGTCCCTTTCAGTCCTATGATTCTATGACTTATAGGGGCCCATACTTGTTGATGAGGTCTGAGCACACTTATCAGATCAGGACCCACAAGCCTGTTAGATAGAAGAATCTACATCTTCTCCCAATTTGTGCATCACTCTGGGGCTTTGGAATCCAGACACTTGGGTGAGGGGGTCTACAGAGTTTACAGGTAGCTGAGCCGGGGCTTTGTGAATTTCCATGGGGCCTGATTCCAGGATTTAGGCATCCCAAGTGGCAGTTAAGTGCCTGGGTCCTTTTGTGAATCCAGCCCTCAGTGAATAGTTTAGGATTTTTTTTCAAATATCTCATACAGAAAAAGTTGTAATGTTTCATTATTACTTTTTGATATGAAATGATTTTTCAGATTTTAAAGTTGGCCAATTTTAACACACACACACACACACAATGGTCAAAATCAAAATGAAAAACTAAAAGAAAAAAACCCACTCTTTGAGTTGACCGAAACTTTTCAGTTGACTTGAAATGAATAACCACCACCTCCCAAATTTTTTTCTTCAAGTCATCTTGAAACATTTTTTTTCAAATTTTCTAATTAGACAAAAATATTTAAAAATTGTTTCTGTTCTAATTGAACCAGAATTGTTTTCTGATTTTTTGGGGGTTCAGCTCCTGAACCAAAAATGTATTATTCGTTCGACTCCAGTGGTAAGCACCTAGTCACTTAGTTTAACAATATTTTCATTAGGTAAGTGGCTCTTTCATGCCTATTAACTACAATATACTTGTAAACACAAGAGGTATCATTTGTGTGAATACTGTAATTAGAGAGTATCCGCTTTGCATAAATTATAATCATATGGGTGGATCCTTTGGATATACTGTAATTATAAATGTAATTTATTTAGTCTTTTATAAACCTTGCCATTTCACCATTTACCAGCTTGCGCTTATTAAGCTGTAGCCTGTGCTAGAAAGCAGTGGTTTCTCCTCATTTCTCAGCAAAGATTTTAGTAGTCTAGTACTATAGCAAAGTCACGTATATATTACTAAGGCTTTTATATATTATATTACATAGTGGAGCCTAATGTACATTTCCTAGTGAAGTATTATTGAACCACACCTGTCAAATAAGTGAATAAAATATGTGTTGTGATTCAGTACATTGGGGTATTTTAATTGTTTGTTCATTTACTAGTTAAAATTTAATGACATTCTATTGTAATCCTAATGCTATTTGTTTGCATATGTCCGAAGCACGGTTCTACTTGCATGTACCTTTTATTACATTCAAAAGACCTTCTACATACATTAAGTTCTGAAGCTGTGCATTATTAACAACTTTTATTTCCTACAACTTTGCATAAATATTCTCACTATTTTGTTTCCTGTAGTTCTGGATTTTCTAGATCTGTCTTTATGCACAATTTCAAATGAATGATAATATTTGCATTTTTGATGCAAATACCATCTTCACTTTATAAATGGGACAATTCATGCTAAACAGGCCCACCTACATTGCAGAATGGGTCCAGGTATTTTTTCCTGACATATGTACTTTTACAGTTTTCTGTGAAAGTGGCACTGGTTTCAAGTTCAGAACAAAATGTGAAAAATCTTGCTTTTCAAGCAGTTTTGCATTTCATTATTAATATTTTACACATGTGAGGTGAAATCTTGTCCCGGCTGAAGTCAATGGCAAAACTCTCATGAGTTCACCAGGATTTCATCCCTGAATTGTTATTACTGTGGTATGCCACCTTGTATATTAAACATAGGGGTGCCTGAGTTGTAGTGAGAATAGGGGTACCCTTTATTACCACAGGGACAATGTCTGACTGGGAGAATCTCAGAAACACAAATAATCTTTGATCTGAACATTGCCTAGCAAGAATGTGTGAAAGGCTGTGTCAGGTAATACCTGTAATAAGAGTCCATTCAAATTCAGCAATCATAGTGACCCCCCACGATGTGCATGCACTGTAGAGCATTTTGATTTCAGGAATCATTTAATGAGACAGAGAAATGCACCTGGAGAGCTACAGTGCTGTTAAGGGGTTTGCGGTGCCTCATTGCAATTAAGGCGCCAGACTGGAAGTTAAGCAGAGAAGCACAATCCTTTCTACACCCTTATTTTCAGTTCTCTTAACTACTAAGATTTTCTCTTTGGGCTGAAGCGTCTCATACCTTAGTCCAAAAGTAAAGTAATTCTAGAAATTTAGAGAAAAATTAGTTCAGGTTTGACAGCTTCACATCAGGATAAAATAGACCAGTCATTTATTTTTGATTCGTTCTGAGAGAGAACTGGAATCCTGCTGTTCATCACAGTAATTCCTCCTACTAGAAATAATGACTGCTTTTGTTATAATGCCATCCAGTTAAGATATGAAATTAATAAGTGGGGCCTATTTAAGGTGTCCTACGTCTCTTCATATGATGTTTAAAAACTCAAGAATTGGTCCAGCAAAGCACTTAACTACACACATGCTTAAAGTAATGCATGCAGCTAAGTGCTTTACTGAATTGGAATTGTAATCCTTAAGGTACTTTTGTGTGTACTAGTATTTTCATACTAACTGAGAGTGGGATCCACACTAGGAGACAATGGATTCCCACCATTTGCAAAAACTATTTAAGGCAGAGGAGTGACATCATCGTGGTTTGTTCTTCAATAACTCCCCTCCTGAGAAAGAAGGCCGCTGGAAACACCTGAGAAACAGAGAGACTGAGCTGGGGTGGGAGGGCTGAGCCCAGGCTAGAGGGTGTCTGGCCTGTGAAAGAAATATCTGGAGTTTTAAGCTGTAAGCAAGTCTCTGCAATTTGCCTAAAAACATCATTTAGAGTGAGAATTTGCTACTTGTAACCAATTTCTTTAGTATATTAATCTTAGATTGCAATTTGTTTTATTTCCTTGGTAATCTGCTTTGATCTGTTTGCTATCAGTGTTCCCTCTAAGCTGTGCACACGCACACAGATCCTAAACCCCACGCACATGGCGAAATACCGCATACACAAAAATTTGCAAATAAGCACAACAATTGTGCACAAACAATTTCTTCTGTGCAATGGCCTGTCAAAAATTAGAGGGAACATTGCTTGCTATCCCTAATAATTACTTAAAATCTATCTTTTGTAGTTAATAAACTTGGTTTTGTTTGATCTAAAACCCAGTGTGTAGAATTTATAACTGGGGAGCAAAAAGCTATTGCATCTCTGTCAAGGTTCCTTCCCTACTCTGAACTCTAGGGTACAGATGTGGGGACCTGCATGAAAGACCCCCTAAGCTTATTCTTACCAGCTTAGGTTAAACACTGCCACCACCAAAGTGGTTACACAAAGAACAGGGGAAGTGCCCACTTGGAAGTGTCCCGCCCCCCAAAAAAATCCCCCCCAAAGGACTACACCCCCTTTCCTGGGGAAGGCTTGATAAAAATCCTCACTAATTTGCACAGGTGAACACAGACCCAAACCCTTGGATCTTAAGAACAATGAAAAACAATCAGGTTCTTAAAAGAAGAATTTTAATTAAAGAAAAAGTAAAAGAATCACCTCTGTAAAATCAGGATGGTAAATATCTTACAGGGTAATCAGATTCAAAACATAGAGAATCCCTCTAGGCAAAACCTTAAGTTACAAAAAGACACAAAAACAGGAATATCCATTCCATTCAGCACAGTTTATTTTCTCGGCCATTTAAACAAAACAGAATCTAACGCATATCTAGCTAGATTACTTACTAAGACTCCATTCCTGTTCTGTCCCCGGCAAAAGCATCACACAGACAGAGAAAACCTTTGTTTCTCCCTCACTCCAGCTTTGAAAGTATCTTGTCTCCTCATTGGTCATTTTGGTCAGGTGCCAGTGAGGTTACCTTAGCTTCTTAACCCTTTACAGGTGAAAGGGTTTTTCCTCTCACCAGGAGGGATTTAAAGGTGGTTAGCCTTCCCTTTATATTTATGACAATCTCTCTTTCCACATTGAGATTACAATTCTCTGTGCAGCACAAGACACTACAATTTTGTTTCTACCATCTAGAGGGGGGTGTGCACTTGAGTATTAGGCAATTCCTTAGCTAAGCCTTCCCATGCAGAGCTGATCTCAGCATGTGTGTGTAAAGCAGCAACTGGGTGTGTCCCTACCTGCAGGTGTGCTGGTAAAGCTCAGTCTGAAGCCTGAGGGGAAGGCTTGGCTGGTTAACCTCAGCAATACAGCGTAAAGGGAGTCCACGTTGGTGGGTCAGGAAGGCTCAGTAGTACCCCAATTCCAGCTGGCACCCTGAAGAAATAGGGGAATCCATCATACCACCACAGCCCTGTACCTAGGCCACCACCGTTGTCTCCCTCCCACCCAGTGCTCCCCTCCCTCCTGATACCCTATCCTTATACACATCTCTCCCAAACTCGGTGGTTGGCTTCCCTTCCCACTCATTCTTTCCTTACTCTGTTTTCTTCCCCAGCCCTATAACCTTTTTACCCATTCTCACCCTATGCCCTTTCGCTAAGGCCCTCCCACTGCTGTGCCAATCTAATCCTGGCTTCAGTTTCACTATTTGTTCACTCCCCTGTATCTCTTCTGCCACTCTGTCCACATGCCCAGAACCATCCCACATCTGCCCCTCTCCACTGCTCATGCCTTCCCTCTACAGAGTCCACCCAATTATGCCTCTAACTTGTTCAGCTCCCTCCTTCCATCCCCAGCTGAGAGCACTCCCAATCAGTTATGACTTGTCCCTAGCTTTATTCACCACAACCCCAATCACTTCCACTGCAGCTTTTCCCTATCCCGAGATCCCCACATGCTCTTTCCAGATTACTTGGGTTCCTTCCACCACTTTTCCCTGTTCCATTCGCATTCTCCTAGCCACCAGCTCTTTTCCTTCCATTTTATTTGTGTTTGGTATCAACATGTAATTATAATACTTAATAGCACTTAAATAGTCATTCCATCTGTAGGTCTCAAAGTGCCTTACCTTGGAGAGCATGCATTATTATCTCCATTTTAGATCTGAAGAAACTGGGGCACAAGGATATTAATGCCTCTTTTACCAAAAATATCCAGGGGTTTTGGGTGCCTCCATTTTTGATTACACAACTTGAGAAGTCTGTGGCCCACTTTCCAGAGGTGCTCAACTGACATGAATTTCAGTTGCAGGTGCTCAGCAACACTGCAAAAATCAGGTCCTTAGTGCTGCAGGTTGGCTACTCAAAAAGTGAGACATCTCAAATTCATGGTCATTTCGGAAGAATTGTGTATGTAAATCACAGATCACATAAGTGGCAGAGCTGGGAACAGAACCTATTTCTTCTGACTTCCAGTCCAGTACTCAATACACTAGGCTGTGCAGCTTTCCGAAAGTAAGAGAGGAAAGGGAGATGCCCCCAAAAGTTGCAGGAGGAAAAGAGAGACCAAAAGATGCTGTATAGGGTAGCTGGCATGTTGAAAGAATGGGAATGTGTGGAGACATAGAACTATGGAGATAACTTTAGATAACTACAATAAGCTTTAGGTAAGCATCCACACAGACTCCAAATGGGAAAACTTCTCAATCATGAGTTTGATGTTGTTGTGTTTAAAAAAAAAAGGGAGGGGGAGGCCATTTTTCAACTTTAGGAGCATCCAGCTACATGCTCAAAAATTCATTTGCACAGCAGATAATTGCATGTGCTTACATTACCTATGTAACTAGCCATTTGTGCACTTAGCTACCCACTTTGCTCATGGAATTGTGATTACGCATCTAAATCATGTGCAGTGATGGGCTGCATTTTTGAGTGCAAAAATGAGGGCAGCTAACTTTGAAAAATCAAGCCATATAGATATTTTTTGTTTGTTTGTTTACTGCATTCTGATTTTTGTAATGTGGATGCTATGGTTTTCATGTTCTCTATTTTATTACTTTCACAGACTTACAGCTGTACAAGAATTATTTAAAGGAGAAAAAGGAGACTTATGTCATTCTGAGAATCACAGGTGAGCAGGGAAGACTTGGCAAGTATAAAATATTTCATATTTCTTTAGACTATAAATCCAAAATCAGAACCCAAAAGGCTTTGGTTTGTGGACTTGAAAAACCAAAGCATGAAGAATGAGGTTTTGTTAAACCAAAACCATCCCTGTCCAAATCCTATTGAGATGTCCTGTTCAGTTACATACTACAAGTAGCGTGTTCAAGTGCCGTTAACGACGCATCTGCTTTTCTAGAATTGAGGTGAACAAATTGCTTTCTTTCCTGATATCTGTCAAAAGCGCAGTAAAATGATCAGATATGTTGCTCTAGTGTCTCTGCTATGAAGTTTGTCACACTGTGTATATGTATTAGATAGTAAATTTGACAGACCCTAAAGAGGAGCATACAGAGTCTTTATGAATGATAAATGCCAGTTTAGGACCAAATCTTCTGAGCCTGCTTGCAGACTTTGTAGTGCATGAGCTTTTACAAAGGAGTATATACTGTGTCTTTGATGTTTCTTTTCTTTTGTAAGATGTATTCAGTGGTGCATGGTGATAAGAATGAAATAAACCATCGTGTGTATCTTCTGTAAGATACTGACTAGGGGAATTGTTCTTCATCCTATGAGACTTTGAAATTGTCTGCAGCTTGGGTTGATTATTGTTCTATGTGTCCCTAGAAAGCAGAATGCTTGGGGATGTGACCGCCAGCATTGAAAATTTTGCTTTTGACATAATACTTCCCATTTATCTAGCGCCTTTTATCTTACAATCTCAAAGTTCTTCACAAGTATTAGTTAGCCTCATCATATCCCTGTGAGGTAATATTATACTTGTTTCATAGATAATAATAAAAATGAGGACCAGAGAGGGTAAATTACTTACCCCAGGTGCCTGAGGAAATTAGTGGCAAAGCCCGGAATAAAACCCAGGAGTCTTGACTCCCAGATCTCTATTCTAACTAGTAAATAACACTCTCCTACTCAGTTTCATCTGTAGGGCTGTTTGAAATTTTTTCCAACAAAACTGTTCTTCCATTAGAAAATTGGGATTATGACTGAACAAAATTTTTCATTAAAAGTGTATCGGTGGAAAACTTCAATTTTTCATTGAAAAACCAAATGCCCCCAAACGGAAATATTTTAGCTGAAAACAAAAAAGCTTAATTTGGATACACTGCCAGAGTTGTAGTTTGGTTGCCTCATATTCCCTTTTTCCTCTGTGGGCTGGAATCCCTGACCTGACTATCTGTCTCATGATGCACCAGATGATGAGGGTCTCCTTTAAAGTACTGCCTCCCCTAGCCAAGAGGTGAGATCATGGTGCATCATGGGAGCTGTAAACTGACCAGGGAGCCTGGCTTCTAGAAGACAATGAACTACTACTCCCACAAGACACCATGATAGCATTTCCCGATGAAATATTTAAATATTTGCTGAAAAAAATTCCAACCAGCTCTAATAAGCAGCTATTTCTGATGATTCCAGAATAATTGATAATTACATATGTTCTGGATTGGCTTTTCCCCAAGGAGATGGTCACTCTGCATTACCACTCACTTCACACAATGTATTTTGATTATAATATTGTGTATATTTAAAAAGAAAGTATTTGTTTTACATATGCTGATCATTCATTGCAATTAAAAGCCTTTTATTGTGAGCAGTCTTGAGCTACTCTCTTCCTGTGGACTCTGTTCTGCTGTTTGATCCATGCATTAGCATAACAGCCAGCTTTATTTCACACTCAAGCTCCCTCATACTTCAATTTATCCACCTAGCTCTTTGTTATCTCCCCCACCCCCACTATCTTGGCCTGTTATTACATTTCTGATCTGATGGATCTTTTAGAGAAATACATTCCAAGGCTGCTGCTGTGACATCAGGGAACTCACTTATACAAAATTTGACATTTTGCCTATTCTGTCAGAAACCACTGGCTTCCAGTTTATTGCTGAACTGATTATTATTGATTTCAAAGTGCCACTGGCTTTAGGTTCCAGTACCATCCCACCTTACCAAACATATATTCATACCTGTTCTCTCTGATCTGTCTCACAGCATGCTCCAGCTGATGAAAGTCTGATTATGCAATGGATTCAGATTACTTGACACAAGTGGGGCTTCCTGATTAACTGCTAATCATGTCATACATGGGTCATGGGACTCACATCAGAGACATTCCCATATATTTGCTGGGATGATTTTTTTTCCTCTTAAAAAGAAAATATTTCTGCTTTATAATAGCACCAAGGCATTGTGGAGTATGTACATTAGTAGGAGATTGTTCGATGCAGTTTTAGATGATTAAAATCTTTCAACCTCACGGACTGCTTAGGGAGGTTGTGGAATCTCCATCATTGGAGATTTTTAAGAGCAGGTTAGACAAACACCTGTCAGTCCTAGGGATGGTCTAGATAATATTTAGTCCTGCCATGAGTGCAGGGGATTTGACTAGATGACCTCTTGAGGTCCTCTCCAGGCCTTCAATTCTATGAATAGTCCTGGTCGGTGGGGACTGAACAAAAGGAATTATAATATACACAGAGTATAAATTGACATACAAATATATTCTTGCCAAGGTATGAAAAAGTGTCTGGTTCTAGGGCACGATAGGAATGCAGGGCTCTGTGCCCGAGTCACCCTCAAGGGTACTTGAACCCCACATAAAGATGTGGAATTATTTCTTCTGACTCATGGTGGCAGGTGGGTCCCATAAGCTCCAACCTAGGACAGGGGAAGCAGCAGAAATGAAGGGCAGGACCCAAAGGGGCCTTCAGGGAAAAATCTAGGAACAGCCAAACAGGAACAAAGCTTCAGCTGGGGTTTACATTTGGTTGCATGTAAGTTAACAACAAACAAGAAGCCTCAGAAGAAAGGTAAGTTTGGAGCATAGCCAGCATGTATTCTCTGTTCACAGCAGTGAGGGAGCGCCACCTGCTTACATATGTCCGTGATTTATTTTTTATTTTTAAATCTAATTACCGACCTCCAGAGTCATATAGTCCCCAGTGCCCTCTTGCTTAATCCTTTCACTCCAACAGGAGCATTTTTCCATTACATCCAGGAACACCAGGATTCATTCCTACTCCCACCCTGTCCCCCTGAGTCTTCTTTCAGGTTCAAGACCTGCTAATAGCCTTGCTCTTCACCCTAGTTTTCAATTAACCTGACAAGTCCTATACTACTCATTTTAATAGCTGTGTTTCCTCTGTGTGAAGTGCCCTGGGGTGCTCCACATGAAAGGCACAGTACAGGTGCTACTGTATTTTATTGTATTATTCAGAAACTGAACAACAGAGGTACTAGCTGGTTGAGCTGCCAATGTTCAGTGATTGCCCGAAGGGAGCTGTGGGGCATTTTAAATAAACTATGTGTGATTTCCATACATGTCATGCTATTTAAGTAGTGGCTATGACAGAAAAGTGCATTTGAGGAAAGGGATGAATGCAGCTGAGATTTCCACTGCTGACAGGTCAACAGTAAAGCAGCCTGGGGAAAATAAATTTGAACTTGACCATAAAGAGCCAACGAATGGGATATAAGGCAGAATATAAATAAACACAGTAATAGAGCCACACTGAACTGTGTCAGGGAATGAAGGAGAAGGGAAGGGAGCTGTGGTGCGATGTGACTGAAGATCCAGATCGGATCTAGTCAATTTACAGAGAGCTCATGATCATTACAGCACTTGCTCCTGCTCTCCAATTACCATACAGATTGATTGGTAGTCTTTTGGAATGTAGGCAGAAATCCTAACCTGTTAGTGAGGTCCAAGGGAATATCAGTGGGAGTGATGGGATGAAAATTAGCAAAGAAAAACCTAGTGTGAATACCAGTGGAAAATATTCCTACCAGTGACATCTGTTAGACTGTAGAATAGTTTCTTAGGGAAGTAACTCCATCACGTGAGCCATTTAAACTGGATGAGATGGAACACGTAGGGCTGGATTCTTCTCCCAGTTGCATTGGGCTAAATCTGACTTCACTAAAGTTATATACTGTTTCCACTGATGGAACTTAGAACTGAATCTGGCTCCTAGGAAACATTACACTCCTAAACTCATATTTCAATACCTCAAAAAATGTCTTGATTTTGTAGAGTGCTAAATAGCCAGCAGTAGACAGTAAAGTTAACTGGAGCTTTCAGGGGCTCAGCACTTCTGAAAGTTGAATCACTTATTTAGGTGCTTAAACATGGATTTTGGTGACTGACTTCAGGGTCCTGTTTTTGAGAATGTTGCCCCAAGTACCGTAAACAAATAGATTGTTAATAGACCTGGCTTCTGATTTCACTTAGTCGTACATTAAAATTCTTCTCTCCCCACTGGAAGGTTACTTCCCCGGAACCTCCAGTTTTTGTATTTGTACCCCTCCTCACTCTGCTCCTAGATTCATTCCATTTCTTTCTATTCCTCCATTCAAATACTTTCCATTCTGCCCCTCCTCGTGGACCCTTCACTCTCTCCCACCTTCTACCAAAAGAACTTCAGTTCCTCCTTTTCTTCCTCAGTTCATACACACTAGTCACATTCTATTCTGTTACACTGGTGCAAACCCACCCAGCCAGCATACCTGCGAGCAGATTATGGCCCAGTAGTTGTATGTAGTAGATCAGCACGCTCCTTTTCCAGTATCCTTCTCCAAGCTGTTGTGTTTGTCAGGATTATAAATGCAAGGGATCATTAGAACAAATTCATATCACT
Source organism: Dermochelys coriacea (assembly GCF_009764565.3). Classification (NCBI taxonomy): domain Eukaryota; kingdom Metazoa; phylum Chordata; order Testudines; family Dermochelyidae; genus Dermochelys; species Dermochelys coriacea. The sequence continues at coordinate 116,584,563 of NC_050072.1, forward strand.
CTGCTGACAGGATAAAATGGGAATCGAATAGAGCTCACTTCTTCGGCCAAGAACATGAAATCTCTGGGCATTCTCTCCCTTTTGGGGCTAGATTGTTGCTCTCCAGCTCCCTCTTTACATAGCTCCCCGACAGAAATATTGTCAGCATGCAGTAAATCAGGGTGTCAGCCTGTGGCCCATAGTCTTCAGAGATCTGAAGCACTCCTGAAAGCTCTTTGCCCTAGGAGCCTGTAAGTGTGGGTGCTGGCTCCCTTGCTAGAAGACAAAGCCATCCCACAGTGCAGACCCCTTGCATGCCTCATTAGAAGAGGAAAGTACTAAACGGTGCCCTGAACACATCTTCCTCTCTTCTGGGGAATGACAGAGGGAATTGAACTGTGGTTTCCCTCTCCTTAGGGCGACAGACAGAAGCTATGTTTATAGCCCCCCAGGCGCTTAGAGCTCAGCCTGGGAGCAGCATATCACTGAGTAGAGAGGGAGCAAATGGAGCCAATTTGGGACTATGGGTTCGGGAAATGGAAAGAGGAGATAATCTTATGAGGTGGCCTCATTTTTAAATTGACTTCAGTGAGAATTGAGGGGCACTCATCATCTTGTGGGATAAGACCAACTGTTTGAATTTGGGTATAGGCTGAGGGGATTTCCCCTACCTCTCCTGGAATTCATCCTCTTTCCAGGACAGATACTAAAGTAACCCTCCGAGGTCCTGACCTTACCCCTGGAGATTAAGGAGCAATATTGGGTTTTGTTTTCTGAATGCACCAATTTGCATAGTTTTTGAAAATGGGGGTGTGACAGAATAGACCCCTGTATTCACATACTACATACTATTGTAATAATCTTTGTACAAAATATGTCTTGTAAGGTATCGTTTGAAAACCGATAATTTGCTGGTCAGTATTGCCCTGTAAAGTATGTGTGGCAGCATTTTATGCAAAATTGTAAGATTCCCCTGTATGATATTAACATGTTCCAAAACCCACAGTCCTGCCCAGTCAGAAGTCATGTCTGTCCTAAATTAAAAAAAGGAATGTGTGCTTGCCTTATTTTAAGCAGTAAAGCATCATCAAGCAGGGAGGGAACACAAAAGAAGTTCAAACCAGCAGAAAAACCATCAAGGAGTATCCTTCCACACAGACACTGTCTCCGGGAACTCATCTGGAAATGTTTTTCAAGAGAGGAACGCTGAAACTACAAAAAGAAATGGCCAACACCCCAAGGCACCTTTCTCTCTCTCTCTCCCTGCCCACCCGCATTCTCTGAACTTTAGATGACAAAAAGAAACAGCTGTTTGACTCTACCGGAAGGGTCCTGATTTGAGAATTTGGTCAGTGACCTGCTGCAGCATTTGGTGAAAAAGTTTGCTTTGTAACGAAGATAGTTTCTGAAGTAAATGCTAGGAAGCATTTTATCTTTATTTTTCTTGTAACCATTTCTGACTTTTATGCCTTATTACTTGTACTCACTTAAAATCTCTCTGCGGTTAATAAACTTGTTTTACTGTTTTATCTAATTCAGTGTAGTTAAGTTGGAATATCTGGGTATTCTATTTAAAATAATAAACTGACATATTATTCCCTTAAAAGAATAATGGGCTTAAATACATTTATACTGTCCAGGAGAGGGCTGGGCAGTAAAAGACACACAGTTTGGGTGGAAAGATCTGGGATCGGGGGTGTTAGATCCCTTTGCGGCATAAGTAAGGCTGGTAAGAAGCTAGCTAAGGCTGGCTGGTAGCAGCACACACGGACATAGCAGGGAGTGACTCACATGCTGGAGGCTGTTTATAAGCAGTCCAGGTTGGAGGACACAGCAGCAAGGCATTGTAAAGAGCATCCCAGATGACAGAGCAGGGGTGACAACTATTCAGTCGGGATTGTGCCCCAGTATGTCACGGGGGGAGGGAAGGAGTCTTACCAAAAGGGCTTTAGCCTTCCCTTGGAGAATTGCTCACTAGTTTTGTACATTAGTCAAAAAATACTTTACCAAGCCACTTTGCTTTATTGGCAGATGCTTTGGCATGGAGAGAAAGCATCTCAGAAGCCACAACCTGAAATTCTTACACCAATGACAGGATATGGGAAGGTATATTTGATCACAATTATAAAAGTGTTGGATGGGTGGTAGTGGAGTGAAGTGATTTATGGGGAAAGTTTGCTAAGAGACCACCCATGTTAAAACATGTTGCGGACCACCACTGTAAATTACTGAAAATAGTGATACAATTATATCCATATTTCCCACAGTTGTATCTTTAGGAATTATATAAAACACTTTATAATGAAAAGAACATATCATAGTTGGATGCAATTCAACTAGCTTTACATGGATTAAAAACAAAACAAAACAGGGGCAGTCCAAAGTTAGCAAATATGCAGGATGTAGGTCTACAAAACTGGTATAACTCAGCTGCAAAACACAAGGCCAATGATCTGTTCTAGCACTAAAAGAAACCGCAATATAGCTGCTGTAGTTTTCCACTAACTTTTTTTCTGAGATGTGAAGGTATTTATAGTATCCAGTTTGCTTTTTCTTTTCTGTACTAAGCAGCAGAAGGACATATTCTTCTGAAAGACTAATTATGTTGCAGCTTGTGCCTCCGAGATTACTCTCTCAAGAATATGGTATTAATTATTTTAAAAATTGGAGTGTTATGGGTAATAGGATATGATATAGAAGCAATTGTTTGCACTGATGCAAAGTGGGTGTAACACTATCACATCAGAATGGCAGTACTTGCACTTGCTTTGCACAGGTGTAGATGCTATACAAGGTTCAGAGCACTGGAGGATCAGACCCAGGGTCTCTGTTCTTGGCTTTGGCACCCTCTCAATGTGGGATTTGGGATATTTCACTTAATTTACCAATGCCTCAGTTTCTTACTCTAAAAATTTACCTACCTCTCCGGGATTTTGGGAATTGTTTTAATTTACTAAGGGGGAGGGGGGAATCTCTGTTAAGAGGCAAATTATCATTATAGATTTATGAAATTTGGACAATCTGGATCAGTATCCAAGCTACAAATCTTTTCAAGTTTGCCCCTCAATTGTTGGAACAAGCAGCTCTCTCAGGGAATCTTCCAGCTCCCTGCTAGATGGGGTTTATTTTTCTTGCATTAATTTATGTCCCTCCATGGTGTACTTGCTGAGAGGTATGGAAGTGTTTGGCAGTTACTCTTACACGTTTTCTGCTATATGAAATTTGCAGGCACATTGCCCTGCTTGACAGGGACAGTGAACTAGCCCCAAGGATTTGCTGAGGAGAAAAACCCAGATGCAGTGTCTAAGGTTTCTCTTTTTCCCCCTCCTTTTGGCCCTGCAGGTATTTCCTCAACTACACTAATTACATTATCATCTTAATTCAAGCTTCATTAAAGCACTTGTAGCCCTATTTCCTGGAGCTTTGAGATTTCACTGGCTTTAAGTAATCCAAGAGAGAGAAAGAAACAAATGAGAGATTGTACGTGGCTGTCTCTACTATGGGGCATAGAGAGCAGTGGTGCCAATTGTGGGGGGGGGCAGGGTTTCATGCACCCCGGAGCTGGGGGCCCATGGCCAGACCACTTTTAACCACTGGTCCCACACTAAATCAGTATGGCTGCTGATTAAGTGAGCCGGAGCATTGCTCCAGCTACATGGTTACAATGCCACTGAAATTTGGTCTAGAGGCCCTTTCATCCAGACAGGGAGGTGGCTGGGCCAAATGATGTTCAGATCTGGCACACAGGGAATCTGTTCCTGTAGAGTGGTGCACAAGGGAGTCTGCTGATAACTCGACTCCTGGTGGCACTGGCTCATGCACTGTGTGGGTGAGAGAGAGGGGAGACTCCTCAGCCGAGGGAAACCAGCTAGCCTGTCAAAACTGAGCAACCACAATGCACTCCTCTCATCTCCAGCCATTAGGAGGTGAGGTGCTGCTGATGCCTTCCCTATGCCTTTTCCATTGCTGGTTCCTCAGCGCCTCTCTCTTCTCCCAGGAGTGTGAGGAGACATGCACTAATCCCAGCCCTTCTCCTGTATGCTCAAGGATGGGTGGGTATGTGGGCAAAATCCAAGGAGGAGGAGAAAAGTGGGAGGGGAAGCAGGAAAGGAGTCTTCTAGTGGGGGTTGGAAGAGGGGAAGCAAGTGGCACCCTACCATGGCTAGGGCAGCCACTTCCTTCACATAGGGGAGGGAATAATTGTCTTAGGTCTTTCTGAATTTTCTCAATCCTCAGGCTGCTATCTTGAGGTGTGTGTGTGTACACATACGTACATACTTGGGGCCCTATGATTTTGCACATCTTTTACAACTTCATTTTAAAATGAATATTTATTGCTCTATTAGCAAGTTATCCTTCTTCAGAATTCTAGATAAGAGCAGTATGTTTATCGGTAATTCTTTGCATATACTTGGGGTTTGAAAGGAGCTTAACTTCTAAAAATGCAGAAAAAATTGCCTGCTATTTCAAAATTCTCCAGGGAAGGAGGACATGCCCTTTAAATACAATTGAGATCCACCATTTTGATTCTCTTTTGCTTCCCATCAGCCTGCTGCAGTTTCCCCACTGTTTTGCTTGACTGACTATGCGTTTGGCATGGCCTCAAAACAGCAGAGGCCAAGGATTCATGTTGCAAAAGACTAAACCACATGAAACCAACCATGCTGTCCCTCTATACTCCTCCCACCCCATCCCCTACAAGTACAATGGGCTGGGTTTTTAAAGCTTTTTTCCATCTGCACCTGGCAAGATGAGAGCAACTTCTTTCTCTCCCATGTGGCCCTTGCCACAATTATCCATGCCTTTGTCATATCAGGATTAGATTGCTCTAATGTGCTCTGCATGGGGCCAGAAATTGAGGCCATTTGGAATGCTACAGCCTGCTTATTAAGAGGAATTTCATATTGAGAGCACATTAGACTAGTATTCTGTGATCTGCACTGATTTCCAATAAGCTTCTGGGTGCAATTCAAGATGTTGATTTCAACCTATAAGGCCCCAAAGGGCTTGGGACCTGATAACCTGAGAGAGAGGCTATCTTCATCTGTCATACTGCCACACACAAGATCAGCAGAGAAGTTCAAGCTGGAGATCTCTCAATATATAAACTAAAGTTTGCTGAGGGCAAGGGGTTCTTTGTGTGTGTTCGTCGGATTTGGCTCCCATTTCCCACATTTGTCAACCAGAGCCTGTGTTTAACCTTCCAAAAACATGGCAAAACTTGCCTTTCCCCCTTTTTGTTAAGGCTGTTGAGATAGTTGTATTTATGAGCACTCCTTTATCTAGGGTTATGTTATAATTATTTATATATAGGATATGGCCCAGAGTACTGGATGGGCACAGATAGCTGTCTTAACATTTTGAATAAAAGCACACAATTTTGAGCTAATTCTGCTCCTTCTAAAGTCAATTATAAAACACCTATTATCTTCAATCAGGGCAGAGTTAGACTAATGCTGATCATTTAAAAAAAATCATCTCACCCAGATACCAGGAATCTGGCCATGGTTTTAAACTGCATTAGTAAGGAGGTGTTTGTCCTTATGAAAATACGTTCTTCTGCACTATTGTATTTCAGATAAGTGCAACTTTGCAATTTTATTCATTCAGGCTTTTAGTCTTGCTATTCAAACAGTCATTCTAGGCACCTCCAGGAGGGGAAACTGGGATCAATGTAAAGTAAATGCTAAGTAGCTATGGAAAACAACATACTGATCATCTTGTGGAGAACTCTTAATGAAACATAACAAAGGAGACAAGTGAAAAAGGTCAGGCAAAAAGGACTGCATTAGAACAATAGAAAATTATTTTTAATTAAATGTTAAAAACAAACAGCTGCTTCTCTCTAATAACTGTGCGGGTTTCATTTTATTAAGGTTTTTGGTGACTAGTGACTTTAAAAGCAATTTGTAGTTTAAACTTGTATGTGTTTCTGAGCTAATTTATGACTAAGCTTTCAGAGTTTTGCTGTGACTTTTATTAACATCATTTTTCAAACTTTCCTCCCTCCCTTCCTTCCTTGAAAAGAGGGGGGAAAAACATCAAAGTGGTTATACATATATTTTTTTTCCTTTTGTCTTCTCAGTCTTTAGAAAAAGACAAACAAATCTGCTCTATAAAGAAAATAGTTCTGTTCTACATTACACTTTTACAACAAAACCAGAGATCACATAAAACTGGTTTGTTTTGGGATTTTACAAACTCAAAACACAGAACAGGTCTAAGGATCAAGCTAATCTGAGCCCAGTTTGGAATCAGTCAGAGCATGTGACAATGAAGAATACGGTGGATTATTTTTTCCTAGCCTGATTTTTAAAAAAGGAAGAGCTGATGGAAAGAAGGAGTACTAGCCAGAATAAAAATGCTATACACAGAGTTTTGAAGACAGCTCTAAAACGGAGTGAATTCCATAGGCAAGAATCCCTGAAAGGCTTTGCCTTCAGCTCAGTGTGGTTGGAGCCTAGGAAAGGAGAACAAGAGGCGTCCATCCAGTCTCAATACTCTTGTTGGGACACAGTGGGACAGGCACTAGATTAGAGTAGCAGTCATGTCTACATGGGGAAGCTTGTTAGTGGAGTTTCAGTTCTATCTTCAGGACCTGATCCTCAGTTAAAATTGCCACTATACACCACTTAAAAAGTGTCAAAGAGCCTTAAAGTGAGCATAAAGTCCATTAATACCCAACTTGAAGGCCCCTTTACACCACAAGAATGGTGTAAATGAACTTTAGTGTAGCTGAGAATCAGAACCCTATCATTGTGTGACTTCATATTGTCACAGTTACTAAACAAACCGCACATCTAGCCCCTCCTGGTCTTTGAGTGCCCCCGCCTCCACATCAGTTCTCAGGCTGTCAGCTCTCTCTTGGGGTGCAGTCATGATCCCCCTACTCTCGGAGAGGGCTTTGGGCAGCAGTCTCCTGGAACTAATCATCATCATCTCAGCAAGCCTGACTTAGGCTGACCATCCATAGTTCTGTTCTCTCTGGGAGAGATGACAGTGGTATCCAATAGCCAAACAGCCTTCTTAAAGCAAAGTATTATTTAGTTAGAAAAAACACATTTCAGAGAAAAACAGATCTTAAAACAACTGCAGACTCTACCCACATGTAGCTTATCCAGTATCTACCCATCTCCCATGTGGTGATCCTGATTAGTCTAAGCTTCCAACAGACCATCCTCAAACCCAGTGAAAATCTGTTCCTTTAACTCACAAAACAGTTCACTCCCCTCTGCTGCAGGCAGTGTCCTTTAAAAACTGCTTAGGTCTTTTTGAACACCCTCCTTCTCAGAGAACACACCACTTTTTGAACTATTTGTAGCCCTTTGATCTGTTCATTCACAGCATTGGCAAGCAAGGCTTTCAACTTGTTGGAGACAAGATAGAAGATCCTTGGAGCTAATACATTTCCACAGGACACACTTGAAAGACAATGGAATATTCTTATCTGGGAGTCATTGTGCTGCCTTCCTGCTTGTTTTTCCAACAACTCTCCTATTACGCTAGATCAGTACATTCATACAGGAAAGTCTAATAACGCAACACACAGTAACTTCACCTCATGACTGGTCACATACAGAATTCCTAAACATTCTGTATCAGCTCTACATGTGACACACATGATCTGGACATTTTTGTTCCTATAAGTTGATTAAACTCAAAGATCACTATTTATCACCCTAAAAGAAATTGAATCAGAGTTATGTAGCATCAAGTGGAACATTATACTAACAAAAATCAATGGGTCCAATTTTGTCCTCTGGTACATCCATACAACACTCCTACCTATCTTGGTTTCCTGAAGTAAGCAGGAGCTGTGTAAGAGAACAGAATTTGTCTCAATGCTTGTCTCTATGCAGACTTCTGCTCAATATATGAATAAGGAGGCAGCACCGATACAAATCCCCATATGCAACAACACATTTTCATTATAATATGAAGGTGTCATTCCACATGAACATATGATTTCTTGTGGCATGTTGAAACAAGATCTGACAGAGCAATTATTTATGCAAATTGCTATCACATTCATTTCTTGAAGCTTCTGGTACCGAGTCCTAAATGCATGTTATTCTGTATATAAGCTTACTCAAAAGGGGTCTCTCACTCAGAAGGGATCCTCTTTGCACTCAGAAGGGGTCCTCAGTGCCTCCAGCATTACACCTGCAAAAGGTGTGCAATTTGTGAATACAGATAAAGTAAATACATGTCTTGCATCCACAGATGTAGACTATGTACATTATGTGCAATTTGGAAGATCCAGTTTGGTGTCATTTTTGAAAATTTGGCCCATACATCTACCCAGAGGGGAAGTGGATGTAAAATCCAAGAACACTTTCTTTCAGTTTTGACTTTTCAACTGCCTTGTCTTGTACACACACACACACACACACACTTCTAAATGGCAATAATCAAATAAGACTATAAATTATGTTTCATCATTTTCTTACATAATATTGCAGCTTTGGCTTTGCCAGATAAGTTTTCCAATTTTAAGACTAAAAAGAGAGAGAGAGAGAGAGAGAGAGAGAGAGAGAGAGAAAACTGTTCTATAACTGGGTCATTAAAAACTTGCTATGAGTACATGCACTGGAAATATACTAGCTAATGCTTCATTTTCCATAAATGTATCCAGCAATGTACACAAGCAACTTATTTTTGAACTTCCACATTCCTTTGAAATTCCCTTTGGCGGGAGGGAAACATGGTTCATTTTGACTAATGATCACTCAAATATAATTTTTTTCTGACAGTAGAACAAAAATGTTATGTTGGGTGTTTTTTTCTGAACTACATTTGCACTGTAATGTGGGAGAGGGGATGGGCATACTGTAAAATTGATATGCCTGGCAAATTCTACATGCACAAAGATCTAAAAGCAAAGTGATCTTACAATTGCTGTTTTGTGCCTAAGCTCCCTTCTATCCTGATCTGAGTGTTCTTATTAGACAGTGAACCCCCAATACTATAGATGTATAACAGCCTCTGCATTTCTTTTAATCCATTTAACGGAGTTGTGATAGAATTGTGAAGAACACCAATGACATGAGGAATGTCAGTCACATAAATATAGAAATAACAGGATTATATTCATTCTTTGAGGGGGACACTTATCTTTCAGACTGCATGACTTGCTTAATATTTTATAGTCTCAAAATGAAAAAAATAATACATCTCACACACAGAAGAGGTGTTGTACAACACAATTTGGGCATCAGCTGCAGACTCAACTAGAGAACAAAATTAGTCTGACAGGAACAGGAGAAAGAGGAAAACAGAGGATTGGCATTTTGTGACTGACTAAGAAGAGAGAAGAAGACAACATTCTACACACACAGAAGCAGAACAGAAGGGACAGTCAGACTACCAAAAAAAAATCCAATATATTTAGAGGAATGCAGTTGCTTTCAAATTCTCTGTATCTGCTTCAGTGAATGTCTTGGAAGCTTCAGCTGAAGGAAAGGATGAGGGATCTCCTCAGGACACACTTAAGGATGGGTGCTCACTTCAAGCCTTTAAGATATCAAAAATTCCCAAAAGAAGACCACAGATCATCCAAAGAAAACAGACAATCCCCACTGGTGACTCAATGTTAAGGGAGTGGATAGGACCTTCTGAAGGGGACAAAAATTCATCCTTCCTGGAACATAAACAAATAATTGAAAAACTGGATGGTGTTCTGAAGACTGTGGGCAAGGATCCAGTGGTTAAGATACACATTGGCATGAATGACACTGCCTCAGAATACATTTTGCAGAGCATGATGATTTTCAGGTGGTCTTCTCAGAAATCATTCCTGTCTCATGAGAGAGAGAGAGAGAGAGAGAGAGAAACTCCAGAAGATATTGGAGGTAAGGGATTAGCTAGGTAAGTGTTGTAAAGTAAAGGGTTTTAGTTTTTGTGGGTTATCTTGTATGGAGGATGATGTATGGCATGAATAGCCTCCATTTCAACTGAAGAGAGAGATTTTCTGGGTAATAATAGCTAGAGTAGCCAGGAGAGCAGCTAAGAGGGCCAGCAAACCAACAACATTCTGGCTAAAAGTTTGAAGCCCATCTCAGTTGTCTCACCTCTATAGTTGTTCTGCAACTATTACAGTATAGCAATTTACCTCTTTAATTGAAAAGAGCTGGTTTGAAATTTTTGAATTTTAGAAGTAGACAGTTTTTATGAATTTTGTTTATTTTTTTTTCAGTTTGCAGCTGCCATACTATTTGGAAATTTTAAAAATAGTTACATTTTTCTCAAAAAAGTTACAGAATATTTTTATAGAAAAATATTCTGCATTTTTGACCATCTCCACTCTTAAGTCTAAAGGTAAAAACAATGTTTAACACTATGTGGGAAACATAGAAATTAAAATTAGTGCTTAATTTAGAAGTGGTAGCTATTATTAAGCTTGGGAGAAAGTACTGACACATTTTCTCTGAAAGTGCTGAAGTCTTGATTCACTCCTCTACATTGGATGGAGACATACCATCATCATTTTCTAATTTCATCGTACTTATGGATATTCTCTCCCCATGTATGATCAGAGTTATTGGGGGTGGGGGGATGGGAGGGTTGCTTTATTCATTTGTGTCCCTTAATGGCAGCTTCTGAAGAGGCTCTTCTGGGCTCACGCCACAAAGTGAGACAAGCAACAAAATGAGCACCCTGTACACAACAATACTCTTGCATGCAGATGAGGTATTTGGAGGGAAGAAATAATATTAGCTGAGAAGAATGATGAACTGATTGAAACAAAATATCTTTCAGTACACTTGAACTGGCTTTCCATTTTGTGTCATAAGTTTGAGAAGCCGAAGTCCATATACTAGCGTAGAGAATGGATGAGGAAATACACAGCCTTGCCTCATATTTAGACAAGGTTGAACAGAAATGCACTTTCACAAAGATTTCAGTTGAATGAAGTAGCGTATAGGGATAGATGTAAAGTTTGCTAAACCCCTGATTACATCACTTTTGGGGATGGGGGAAGGGAATTGTCATCCTGTGACTTGACAATATCTGAAGTCCGCTGTTTCTCTTCACACACATTTTGTGAAGTAACAATTAAAAAACCCATAATCTCTAAAATCTGAGCTTTTGGGGGTCAGATACTAAGTTGGTATAAGCTAATGTAGATCCATTGTCTTCAATGAAGGTATGCCAGTTTACAACAGCTGAGACTCTGGCTCTTTGTTCTTGGTTTCCACATCTTAGATGTATAGTACCAATCGCGGTAGGTTTCAAAGACAATCTAGTGTAGCAAATTTAAAGTAATACCCCACAACAGCTTAGGTACCCCTTTCTTAGGTCTTGTCTCCCCTTCTCATGATCAGTACTACCATACTGTACTACCATCTTGTGGTAATGGCAGTGATCACCATTCCCCTGTGCTTGGACTCTGCTCCTGCTCTGGGCAGCTGTCCCCATTTCTCTATGGAGCTCTCTTGGAGCACCTATTGAGAGGTTATTAAAACAATATGGATGCTTATGTAGAGCTGTAGTGGGTGATGCCATTTTTGGAAGTGGTGTTTATATATGTAGAGCATAGTGATAGTCAGATTCTAGAGTGGTGTATAAAAAATCCTAGGAAAATAAATGAAAAGAAAACAAACAAACAAAAAAAATCTTCTAGCATTATTGCCACATGAATGCTACAAGATCAAGCCCTGAAAGCAATCTCCAGCAATGTTAACCTGGCTATATTCCATATATTGGTCTATTTTCCTTCCCCTGTTCAGTGTAAATCTTGACTTACTACTCCTTGTTATACATATAATATAAAATATACAGGATTTACTGAAACATGGCCCAGTTAACATTGTCAGAGCAAACTTCACTTCTGGAATGCCCTGATTTTTGATCTTAACTTAAAATTGCTTTTTTGTACTTAACACTCATAAGATCAAAACCTCTTGATTCTTCTTGAGAGAGAGAATATGTATTCTCTATTTTAAAGATTCATGTAACTATTTGAATTTAAAGCTACATGAACTGTTCTGAAAAGGTGGGGTTCCTTGCATGGCCCAAATTCCCATTGATCATATATAAAAGATTAAGGGTTCCAGCCTGCATTTCCTTTGCAACACAAATTCCTTTGAAGTTAAAGGGAATTTGTAGTGCTCAAAAATGCAGGCTTATCTACTTAAGGTGTGATCCACAATCCATGGAAGCTGATGGAAAGACTTCACTTCCATTTACTTCACGAGATTTTGACTCCTAACCTCTGAACTTTAGATCTCAGCCCCACAATTGGAGATACATGCAGCCATGCAGAGCCCCAGTGACTACACCGGGGTAGACCTATGTGGAACAGGCCCTTTTATATGATACTTTTACAGACTGACCCAAACTTTAGGTGAACTTGTTTTGCTTCTTCATGAAGGAGACTGAAGCAATGCATGAATTTACTGTTGAGTTTTGGAGAAAGTGTGCCAGAGGGCTTTGTTTAGTGCTATTTACAAACATGAGGGAACCAGCACTTGTAGTCATTTTGGGCAAAGACTTGATTTGTAGACAGTTTAGAATTAATGATATTCTGGCAACACTTTCAAATAACTAGCACATCATATAGCCGGTGTGATTAATGTTCACACTATATTATGTCCTAAGGTATTCATTTTAATAACAATAATTACTTCAGACATTTTAGGTAATTATGTAATGGAAATGCATAATTCCATAAGAATTCCTCTGTAATTTAGAGTGGCCACTTATTAAAAAACATTACCAACAGGCTAAAGGCTGAATATGGTTCAGTTTTTGAGATAAATGTAATTAGTATGCTTACCCTAGAGGTGAATGGATTTATATTTAGGGCTTAGTATTTATCTGAAACAAAAATTAAAAGAAATTAAAGTTACATGGTCAAAAAAATAATGTTTTCCATTTTTAAAGTTTTCATATTATTGGCATTAATTTAGCGCCAATGGAAGTACAGAGCTAAACAGCAATTGGCATGAGTTCTTAATGAATTAGCTGTGACTATCTAGTTTGCTTATACATCTAATTAGTTTTGCCTTTTTAAAAGTTCAGATTGAACTAGAAAAATTACTGTAGTTATTCTTATCAGGAAAATATTCAGATACTTGAGCATCATGTTGCGAGAAATAATAGTATCTATTAGTGCAAAAGATACAGTTCCATCCATTCACTTGATTGTGCTACTGCACTATGTATTTCAAAGGCTATCTACATGATTCCTACTCCTTTGTATTTTCTTCAGTTCTTTCCCTTTTCTGGTCTCACAGCCTTTTCTACTGTTTTTTTTCTAAGTGCTTGACTCAAACAACCCATTGATTTAATTGGAGCTGTATCAGACCCCAAGTCTTCTCTCTACTACCAGCTCCCTCCCCTTACCTCCTTGCTTTTAGGTCTCCTCAAACCATCTTATCCTGTCTCTTGCTCCTAGACTTCTCTTTGTTTGTCCCATTATTCCTTTTCCCCCACGTTATAGTCCTCTGCTAATCTGGAATAGGCTCGGTTACTGTTCCCATTCTTGTTTCTTCCCAGAGTTGCTTCCACGGACATTCACCCAGTAAATCATCCCTCTTTTCCCCCACATTATTTATTGCCCCTCGGCTACTCCATTCTGACTCAGGACACTTTGTATAGAAACTTCAAACTTTTTGTATGGGTCAGATTTTCTTGACCATATATAGTACGAGCCACTATCCCTGCCACTGTTTTTATTTTTCACTCAGACATTGCTATTTGATTAATTTTCTATCCAGTTTAGTTTCCTTTTCCTTCTTCCTAGTGTTACTTTTCAATCTGAGGCCTCTTTACTCCATTTTAAAATTAGAGAGGTTTTATTGTTTTTGTATAAGACACAATGCTAATATCCAGATTCTTCCTCCAGTGGTTTTGGTCCTACCTATAAGATAGGAGTTGATCAGCGATTATTATGAGCCACTGTCCATCATCATTGAGGGATATGAAATGCAGCACTATGGAAGAATCTATCCCATTTTTCATATTACTCAATGTACTAGGCAAGATGCTTTAGAAACACAGGGTAGAGTGACATCAGAATGTTGATATGCTGTCGTGGCTTGTTGAAGTAGTGAAACCTCATAAGAAGCTCAATGTTTCTTGACATGCCCACTTGAGAAACTGCCTGGCCTCCCGCCATACTATCACAGAAGTGATCAGCAAAGGAGAGGCTGTTGGCAGAGCACTCTCTCTCAACGGGCTTCATTGGAATATTTTGCCTCTTCCCCCAGTTCAATATAGCCCCTATTTATTGACTGTATGTCCCAATCTTTTCAGTGAGCATTGGTGGAAGTGGAGGATAGGATTTCTGTGTAGTGGGGAAGTTCAAGGGGAGCTGTAAGCTGAATTGGTCACATGACTAGTGATCAAACCATAAATTATATGGTGATAGGAAGAATCATTGCTATTCTGGTTGATTTTGTGTTGTATCTCTATTGTGTTTTTAAATGTGCAGTTGGGGTTCTCCGAGATTTGGTTTGGTGCCCCTTGGTATCAAGTCTTTGTGAGACCAAAATATATATGAATAACTTCTGCCTCGGTCTTATCCTCAGAAAGTCACATGTCAGATGTGGTGCAGAAACATTGTCCTTGTTGTGCAGTTCGCAGATGCTGTCCCTTAATCATCCCTTGATGAGTTGGCGAGAACAAACTTGCTTCCCTGCCCACAAGGTAATTTTTTAAAGCCCCTAGTTTAGCTTATAGCCAGGTTTTTCCCCAGCACTTGCAGCAATGAGCTCCTAGCATATCCTTTACTAGAAAAATAATAATGTTTCCTCTTTTTTTTTTCTTTCAGATCTCCCAGTCTCTTCTAATTTTAGTTGGGGTAGGTGTTTTATAATATTTTAACAGCTACATCTATTTTAAATGTTTTTATTAAATATAATCTATCTTACTGTCCTCTGTACTGTACTCTTTGATTCTTAAAGTGGGAGAGTACAAAGCCTCCATAATTTTACTGTGCTACAGCTAAGCTTGGAAGGATTCGATTTTTTTGGTCGGTAAATGTCTCTTTCACCAAATATATACAAAATGATAAATATTTCCATCAATAATTGAAATTTACATATAGGCAAAGAAAGAAAAATGCATCTTGAGAAATTAGTTTGACTTAGAAATATTTACTTTTTATGCTTGGACATGTGACACTGACAATTTGGACACTGCTACTGTCTTAATAATCGTCTGACAATTTCCTACTACTGTGAAAAATTTTAATTGATAAAATAGAAAAATGCTTAAAAATAAACACTGACAAACTGCCAAAATTATATAAAACATTGAATTCTAAATTAGCAATTCTTTGAACTTCCCCTCTGTATGCATTAGCTATAGCCAACTTTAAACCTGGTGACTGTGTGGAAGAAGCCAATTATAATTAAGCAAGCCAACCTTGAAATAGATCATATGAAATAGCAAATGAGAAATGTAGTGAGGGCCTAGTCCAAAGCCTATGGAAGCCAGTGAGAGTCTCTGTTGACTTCCATGGGCTTTGACTGGCAATGTATTTCTATTGTAAGAAATAATACTTTATAATAAACATGAACTTAAATCTCTTCAACAGAAATGCCCCCTTATAATGGCAGACTTGTATATTTTCTTCCATGTACTATAATTTCCCTGGGATGGGGGTGTTCCACTCACCCCTGGTGGCAACTCTGCCTGGTAATCTTGGGGATTAGCTCTGGCCAGGTATTGCACCTTCCTGGTGGTGTCTCTCCTGTCATCCTCTTGCCCTGCAGACCCCCCCCCCCTCCTTGGTTCAGGAACCACAGCCTCCTCTTGATGACTCAGCCCTCCAGCTACATCACTATATATATTCACCTTCCAGGGTAGGGTAACAAAGTCTTTCCAGAACAAGTTGTCCCAGGTAGACTACTGTCTTCTGGCTGGCCTGTGCCCCATCTCCAATGGCTAGTAGGAAAACCTGGGCCCGCCCTCTATGCTGGGTTCCAGTTCAGGGGCCCTCTAATCAGCAGCCAAGGCCTGCACTGCCCTGTCTTGCTGCTTTCTCCATAAACTTTTCCCTATCTTCCTAGCTTTCCCCCCCGCTCTGGGTTTACCAGCCTACCAGGGAATATTTATGAACTACCCTCTAGCTCCTAACATATCTCCCCTCTGATAGAAAGTGACTTCAACCTATAGCCCACTTCTACTCTCAGCTCCTGGGATTTATACAGCTTCTCCTGTTCCTGCCCAGCTGGGCCTCATTTAATCAACCCCTGCTCCCTGGCTTTTCCTCCAGGTGTAGCCTGGGGAGTTAACTGACCTACCTGACCACATTAATCCAGTGCTAGTCAATAGGTGGACCACCGGCAAACACCAGATGCTTTTGAACAGACCCCAAAATCTTTTTATTTACTTATTATCTTTTTTTTCCTTTGCAGTCTGGTCCTTGACAAAAAAAATGGACTACCTCTTCCTTAACTCTTTTGTGAGGTGGACACCCCATAATCTTCTTATAAGAATTCTATTCATGTCCATTTGCAAAATATTGTGAGTGTTTCCTATTTGCCCAATAGTACAGTCCTTAATGCATTTGGATTAGAACACCCACAGGTGTCTCTCACTGTCCTTTTAGCACCTGCTGGGTTTTTAAAATGACAGTCTGAGAAGTAATGTTGTGCAGAGTCTCTCTCTCTTTAGGGAGAATTCAGAAAACTAGTAACAAAGGCAAGGGATGGGTATTGAAATGTGTTTATTTTACAGGTCAGCAGGTAAGCCTTGGTCCAGATTCATAACTCTGCTCCATTCACTTTGCACTGTTCAGGAGAATACAATAGTGTAAGGGCAATTCAACTGGCATAACTATGTCAGAGCTGGTTCCAACACATCCCTAGTTTCAGCCCCTCGGTGCAAGGGGTGTCTTAGAAGCAGAGAGGGTCATATCAGGTTAGGGAAAGGTTAGTAAGGGAAGTGCAGCCTGAGATATTCAGAGCAGTCTAGGGGAATTTGACACAAGAAAAATAAAAGTGTTCAAATCCCTTGGATTGCTTTGAAAATCTCAACCATGTTCTTTAACTTTTAATGCCAGCAAAGAGTCCTAATATACCCACCCCGCCTAAATTTCACTTTATGAAATGTACATTCATAGATTTTTGCATCACCCCAAAGCAGTTTTCACCTACAGATTTCTACTTAGAGTCATAATTGTGCTTCATGAGTAGGGTTGTGGTTGCAGTAGCAGGTGGGTGGATGAGCTGACAGACAAAAATAAAAATTCTGAAATGCAGTGACCTTTGCCAACAGATAGGCTTTATTTACAGTATGTTAGAAAATACCTAGCAAAGAGGTATGCTTTATTTTCTAAACTTCAGCTCTTGGCTTCATGCATTTTGTTATGCTAATCTTATGCTTGTGACAGACTCCCTATTCCATCCCTTTTCCTCCCAAACTCCAGTCATTTAACCTAACCAATGCTAATCAACTACATCTCTTTGCTTCCACATTCACACCTTTTCTTTTGACTATATTTTACTGTATTTGCATAGTTTCAATTTTAAGCTTCTTGGGGCAAGAATCTGTCCAATATTATGTGTACTTTTAAAATTGCCATGTACACCAGTGATGTAAAAAAACAACCTGGGTCTTAACTGAGTTTGTGCTGCTAAACACATGGGACAAAATGTAAGACAATATTCACTCCAGATGTTACTGTGAAATGGCTACATTCCACTGGAACATGAGCTGTTCAAAGGAATATCAATCCTTATTCTGTTCTAGCAGCACATAGCAACAAAGGGTCCAGAACTGTAAATTTAGATTGAAATCCTGGCCCTGGAATTTAATGGGAATTTTGCTGTTGACTTCAATAGAACCTTTGGCATTGTGGGGCCTCTTAGTTATCCAATAAATAAATGCCAGACATTTTTCTTTAAGTATTTTTAATATTCTCCTCTCTGGTAATTTTAGTCACTGCTTGATCAACCTCAGAGGCAATGAGGGCGGGTAGACCTCAGAGAGGGAAGGAAATGTTATAGGTATTGGGACTGAAAGCTCCAATAATTAAATGATTTTTTCCAAGTTAAAAAATCATATGAGGGAAATCTATTTTTGTGAAAAGTGTGGTGGGTAGGAGACGTAAATCGTTCAGGAAAGCTGGAGGTCATTGGTTGGGAGGGAGTGCTGCCAAAAGAAAACTAGGGAGTGGCACATGTGAAAGGAGTTAGTAACATAAGTAGCACATGGGGAAACCAACTGTATTAACTAAAACAAGTTTGTCACAGGCCACCAACAGGCTGAATGTTGAATTAGGTCATATTTTGTAAACACATGTGAACAAAGAGTGACTAAGGACTGAAAGTAGGGAAACCTAAACTTTACAGTCCCAAGTTTTGCCAGAAAAAATTGTGAATTTCCAATTTAAATAACACTTATTAAATGTGTTTATCAATGAATTGTGCTTGCTCCCATTAGGAATGTAATATTTAAGCCATGGCATTTCCTTGCATTAATATCATGTGTAAATTTTTTTTCCAAGTTTTTCTTTAGAGTATGCTTTTATTGGAAATTAACTTTCCCTGGTGTTATTCTGGAGTAACTCCATTGAGTTCAGTGGTTACTTCTGCTTTACACGGGTGAGAGTTCCAAGTCAGACTCTCACATTATAGCTGAGTTTGCAGTTTGGGAATGGAAGACTTTTTTCTGGTGTCTTTGCATATGGAGAGTTTGAGGGAGTTACCAGTATCATTTCACCCATAATATAGGTCAACAGTTCTCAACAATTAAGAATTGGCATACTGCATCTAAACTCAAACAGACATGGCAGTTTTAATTAGGGCACTTTATAAGGGATTGTTCTTATAAACCATGTACCAGAGTTTGAGAAATGTGCTTCAGCTCTCACCCATAACATCTGCTGTCTCTATATAGGCTCTTGTCATAGGAAGAAGTTACAGCATCTATGGTACTGCATACACTCATCATTCAATCTATTGACCTTAAAGAAAAGGAGTACTTGTGGCACCTTAGAGACTAACAAATTTATTAGAGCATAAGCTTTCGTGAGCTACAGCTCACTTCATCGGATGCATTTGGTGGAAAAAACAGAGGAGAGATTTATATACACACACAGAGAACATGAAACAATGGGTTTATCATAGACACTGTAAGGAGAGTGATCACTTAAGATAAGCCATCACCAGCAGCAGGGGGAGGAAAAGGAGGAAAACCTTTCATGGTGACAAGCAAGGTAGGCTAATTCCAGCAGTTAACAAGAATATCTGAGGAACAGTGGGGGGTGGGGGGGGAGAAATACCATGGGGAAATAGTTTTACTTTGTGTAATGACTCATCCATTCCCAGTCTCTATTCAAGCCTAAGTTAATTGTATCCAGTTTGCAAATTAATTCCAATTCAGCAGTCTCTCGTTGGAGTCTGGTTTTGAAGCTTTTTTGTTGAAGGATAGCCACTCTTAGGTCTGAAATCGAGTGACCAGAGAGATTGAAGTGTTCTCCAACTGGTTTTTGAATGTTATAATTCTTGACGTCTGATTTGTGTCCATTCATTCTTTTACGTAGAGACTGTCCAGTTTGGCCAATGTACATGGCAGAGGGGCATTGCTGGCACATGATGGCATATATCACATTGGTAGATGCGCAGGTGAACGAGCCTCTGATAGTGTGGCTGATGTGATTAGGCCCTATGATGGTATCCCTGAATAGATATGTGGACAGAGTTGGCAACGGGCTTTGTTGCAAGGATAGGTTCCTGGGTTAGTGGTTCTGTTGTGTGGTTGCTGGTGAGTATTTGCTTCAGATTGGGGGGCTGTCTGTAAGCAAGGACTGGCCTGTCTCCCAAGATCTGTGAGAGTGATGGGTCGTCCTTCAGGATAGGTTGTAGATCCTTGATGATGCGTCGGAGAGGTTTTAGTTGGGGGCTGAAGGTGATGGCTAGTGGCGTTCTGTTATTCTCTTTGTTGGGCCTGTCCTGTAGTAGGTGACTTCTGGGTACTCTTCTGGCTCTGTCAATGTGTTTCTTCACTTCAGCAGGTGGGTATTGTAGTTGTAGGAATGCATGATAGAGATCTTATAGGTGTTTGTCTCTGTCTGAGGGGTTGGAGCAAATGCGGTTATATCGTAGCGCTTGGCTGTAGACAATAGATCGAGTAGTATGATCTGGATGAAAGCTAGAGGCATGTAGGTAGGAATAGCGGTCAGTAGGTTTCCGATACAGGGTGGTGTTTATGTGACCATCGCTTATTAGCACCGTAGTGTCCAGGAAGTGGATCTCTTGTGTGGACTGGTCCAGGCTGAGGTTGATGGTGGGATGGAAATTGTTGAAATCATGGTGGAATTCCTCAAGAGCTTCTTTTCCATGGGTCCAGATGATGAAGATGTCATCAATGTAGCGCAAGTAGAGTAGGGGCATTAGGGGACGAGAGCTGAGGAAGCGTTGTTCTAAGTCAGCCATAAAAATGTTGGCATACTGTGGGGCCATGCGGGTACCCATCGCAGTGCCGCTGATTTGAAGGTATACATTGTCCCCAAATGTGAATAGTTATGGGTGAGGACAAAGTCACAAAGTTCAGCCACCAGGTTAGCCGTGACAGTATTGGGGATACTGTTCCTGACGGCTTGTAGTCCATCTTTGTGTGGAATGTTGGTGTAGAGGGCGTCTACATCCATAGTGGCTAGGATGGTGTTTTTAGGAAGATCACCAATGGACTGTAGTTTCCTCAGGAAATCGGTGGTGTCTCGAAGATAGCTGGGAGTGCTGGTAACGAAGGGCCTGAGGAGGGAGTCTACATAGCCAGACAATCCTGCTGTCAGGGTGCCAATGCCTGAGATGATGGGGCGTCCAGGATTTCCAGGTTTATGGATCTTGGGTAGCAGATAGAATACCCCAGGTCGGGGCTCCAGGGGTGTGTCTGTGTGGATTTGTTCTTGTGCTTTTTCAGGGAGTTTCTTGAGCAAATGCTGTAGTTTCTTTTGGTAACTCTCAGTGGGATCAGAGGGTAATGGCTTGTAGAAAGTGGTGTTGGAGAGCTGCCTAGTAGCCTCCTGTTCATACTCCGACCAATTCATGATGACGACAGCACCTCCTTTGTCAGCCTTTTTGATTATGATGTCAGAGTTGTTTCTGAGGCTGTGGATGGCACTGTGTTCTGCATGGCTGAGGTTATGGGGTAAGCAATGCTGCTTTTCCACAATTTCAGCTCGTGTACGTCGGCGGAAGCATAACTATTTCACATTTGGTGACAATGTATACCTTCAAATCAGCGGCACTGCAATGGGTACCCGCATGGCCCCACAGTATGCCAACATTTTTATGGCTGACTTAGAACAACGCTTCCTCAGCTCTCGTCCCCTAATGCCCCTACTCTACTTGCGCTACATTGATGACATCTTCATCATCTGGACCCATGGAAAAGAAGCTCTTGAGGAATTCCACCATGATTTCAACAATTTCCATCCCACCATCAACCTCAGCCTGGACCAGTCCACACAAGAGATCCACTTCCTGGACACTACGGTGCTAATAAGCGACGGTCACATAAACACCACCCTGTATCGGAATCCTACTGACCGCTATTCCTACGTACATGCCTCTAGCTTTCATCCAGATCATACCACTCGATCTATTGTCTACAGCCAAGCGCTACGATATAACCGCATTTGCTCCAACCCCTCAGACAGAGACAAACACCTATAAGATCTCTATCATGCATTCCTACAACTACAATACCCACCTGCTGAAGTGAAGAAACACATTGACAGAGCCAGAAGAGTACCCAGAAGTCACCTACTACAGGACAGGCCCAACAAAGAGAATAACAGAACGCCACTAGCCATCACCTTCAGCCCCCAACTAAAACCTCTCCGACGCATCATCAAGGATCTACAACCTATCCTGAAGGATGACCCATCACTCTCACAGATCTTGGGAGACAGGCCAGTCCTTGCTTACAGACAGCCCCCCAATCTGAAGCAAATACTCACCAGCAACCACACAACAGAACCACTAACCCAGGAACCTATCCTTGCAACAAAGCCCGTTGCCAACTCTGTCCACATATCTATTCAGGGGATACCATCATAGGGCCTAATCACATCAGCCACACTATCAGAGGCTCGTTCACCTGCGCATCTACCAATGTGATATATGCCATCATGTGCCAGCAATGCCCCTCTGCCATGTACATTGGCCAAACTGGACAGTCTCTACGTAAAAGAATGAATGGACACAAATCAGACGTCAAGAATTATAACATTCAAAAACCAAAAAGAGAAGGAGTACTTATGGCACCTTAGAGACTAACAAATTTATTAGAGCATAAGCTTTCGTGAGCTTTTCGTGATGAAATGCATCCGATGAAGTGAGCTGTAGCTCACGAAAGCTTATGCTCTAATAAATTTGTTAGTCTCTAAGGTGCCACAAGTACTCCTTTTCTTTTTGCAAATACAGACTAACACGGCTGCCACTCTGAAACCATTCAAAAACCAGTTGGAGAACACTTCAATCTCTCTGGTCACTCGATTTCAGACCTAAGAGTGGCTATCCTTCAACAAAAAAGCTTCAAAACCAGACTCCAACGAGAGACTGCTGAATTGGAATTAATTTGCAAACTGGATACAATTAACTTAGGCTTGAATAGAGACTGGGAATGGATGAGTCATTACACAAAGTAAAACTATTTCCCCATGGTATTTCTCCCCCCCCCACCCCCACCGTTCCTCAGATATTCTTGTTAACTGCTGGAATTAGCCTACCTTGCTTGTCACCATGAAAGGTTTTCCTCCTTTTCCTCCCCCTGCTGCTGGTGATGGCTTATCTTAAGTGATCACTCTCCTTACAGTGTCTATGATAAACCCATTGTTTCATGTTCTCTGTGTGTGTATATAAATCTCTCCTCTGTTTTTTCCACCAAATGCATCCGATGAAATGAGCTGTAGCTCACAAAAGCTTATGCTCTAATAAATTTGTTAGTCTCTAAGGTGCCACAAGTACTCCTTTTCTTTTTGCGAATACAGACTAATACGGCTGCTACTCTGAAACCTGTCTATTGACCTTGTTACTGCTTCCCCATTTATGCTGCATCTCCCCTACTCTGCTTTTGTAATTAAACCTTTAGAAAGCAGCTGTTAAGAGTAATTATTTTTCTTCAGCTGTGGTGTTCTTCCTGTTGTCTTTTCCCCTTTGCTACTATAGTTAAACATGTACCCTCTGTTTCTAGATCAGAAAGGGGGTGGGGGGGCTAAGAAAAACCCATGCTGATTTATTCTTCCTTCCCAGGTCAAGAACACCTGGATTACATAATTTCTATTACAACAGCATTAGCAGCCCCTATTGAGAATGGTCGAGCACACTATAGCCACCATACAAAGACTAGTAAGGGATATTTCTTGCCCCAAAGAGGTTTCAATCTAGGTAGAGAGAGCAGACAAAGGGTGGGAGGGGAAACAGAGGCACAAAGAAGTGAAGTGACTTGCTCAAGCTCACACAGCAAGTCAGTGGTAGAGATGGGGATAGAACCCAGATTGGTAGAGTAGAACTAAAGATGCCATTCTCAATAAGTCATCCTGTCAGCAATTTTATCCTGAGACACTCTTGAATTGCCTGCATGTCTATGGTCTCACTATTGTATGTCTGCATACTGTTGAATTCCTGGGTGGGAAAACAGACAAGCAGAAGGCATTGGCTGAGCCATATGAATTCCTTCCCACTCCCCCACACTGCTGCAATACACAGATTTCACTTTCACTGGCAGAAAGTCATGAATCTGCACAAGAAAACTAATTTTTCCCTTGTAACATTTTATGAAGCTAGCCAAAAATCCAGTTATCTTCAGTTAGAAAAAAAAATCAGTGTACTCAGTTGATAAAGCATAATCCCCCCAACACACATTAAGCAAGACAAAGAAAGAATATACAATCCGCTTGTGGGGAGGAACAGCGACAACAACAATAACTCGTTAACATTCTGCCTTGAGCTGAAACACAAACTAGCAACTGCCTCAGTTAACCTACCTGCTGCAGGAGTAAAAGTGCCATCTAGCTCCCTTCAGTTACACGCCCAAACCACTGCAAGGAGGTTCAATGAAGGCCTTTCTTTCTTCCTTTAAACACAGCTTGCACTGGTTTAACTAATGGCGCTCGGCAGCGTTGACATACCAAGTCTTTTTGTACCTCCACTCTCCATTTGTAAAATAGGGACAATCATACTTTCATACCTCAGAGGGGTGTTGTGAGAACTATATTAAATAGCAAGAGACACTCATAGAATATGGTAATGAGGCCATATAAGTACCATATAACAGGTTATGCCTGGAGAATCCAGCTACTACTGAGGAAGAACATTATTGTAACCTCAAAGTGTACAGCTGCCTGGAGTAAACATTCGCAGCTTTTCCAGAGAAAGCAGAGGACCTGTAATTCTTCTACGTTTTCAAAGAAAGAACAGCCAAAGAAAGCAGCTTGCTCAGGTTTGACTATGAGAAATCTGCTGCTAAAAATACTAAAGCATGAGAGTTTGGACAAAGATGTGTTGTGACTGTGTAAGTACGTGTTTAAAAATACAGTCCATATGGGTACATAAGTGGCACTATGAAATAAAGTGTCTCCAGGATACCCGGGTCCTTTAAGAATATTCCAAAGGTCATTCTTCACCAAAATGCTAGATTTAATTTTAATAAGATAATGGCATACATATGGAATATGTGAATAAGGGCATTTCATTATGATTTGCTATTACAAATCATAATGAAGTCAAAATCAATCATGTGGATAAAGTACTGTCAAAGGGATCTCTTCTCTCACTAGCAATGAAAGTAGCTCTGAGACCCCAAAGATAAACCCTCAACTTTTCGCCTCTTTCAGGGATAGAGATGTGTGATAAACAGGCCAACATTAAACTTTCCCCCCTTTCTGGGGTTTAAAAAAAGGCCTGTGCTTGCCAGGATGCACATCGGACACATTTTCTTCTCATGTTGAGCCACACTTTTCCTGCCACCACACCTCTCCTTTTCAGCTCTTCTTTGTAGGCAGATCTGTATCTTTAAGATTATTATGCCCCAGCTGCACCCACTTCCCCTCTCCTATCATGGTTCTTTACCCCTGCACAAATGACTGGGAATAAGGGTTTAGGATTTTTTCCCCACATGGGCAACTCTAGTCAAAGTACCAAGCTCACATACCCAACACAGGAATCTAGAATTTACTATGTGTTTCTCTATCATCATGGTGTCAGAGTGACCACAATAAAAAACACAAAAGTTCTGTCTTATCCTACCTCCCCATCAGTGCAAATGTTGTCTTGTTTCCATAACGAAACTGTATGTCTCCCCCATCCTTCTATCACAAATATCTAAAGCACCCTCCCATGGTATCTAGGTGCCCGCACAGCATCTGAAGTTCAGGGGATATTTAGGTTGGAGAGTTTGACTTGGCTCTATCTGAAGATTAGTTCTAATCCATGCCCCTGAGAACATGACAACCTCATGCCACCTGGATGGTCTAAGAAGCTCATTCCAGTATGAGTTTTTGCATTAACTTGAGAGAGACACTTGGTAAGAGGAAAAAAAGCCTCCTTTCTTTTCTTACCTTACCTTGATCTGTACCATAAACAAACACATTTCCAACCTACCATGACCAACTAGCTCTGTTGATCCAGCCTTTGCCTAGCCCTCCTAGCCATATCATGAGCTCCCCAAATATTCCTATATTAAAAAAAAAAGAGAGTCCTATGAAAGGCTTCACCACTAAGGTGTGGAATATTTGTATGGGCAGCCATGTCAGGTCTTGCATTCCAGTGCATCTCAACCATTAGATTATGTTCAGCTGCTACTTTTCCAAACTCTGTGAAAATGCACATACATGTATTTTACTTTTTTCCTTGCTCATACTCCTAAAAACTTAGAAAAACAAGCAGCATGGACAACAGCACATATAATTAAACACAAAGGATGGTGAGGTTGTCCTGGCCTCACAGTCACTGTCAATGTTTTTCAAGGGAATAAACAAAAATGCATGCAAACATTTTTCCAATGTGTGATTTACAGTCAAACAGAAAATGCTAATCATACTAATTTCCTCCTACTGGTAAGTGATGCATAAGTAATCTATTAACATGCAAGGGCCAACAGGGTTAAGCTGTTCAAACATTGTCATTGATTTCTTCCCTTTTCCCATATGCTCACTTCTTCTCACTCAACTGGTACTAAGTAACACTTCTTTGCAGTTGTATTGTAAAAGTTTGTTCCCTTGAGAGTCTCTCAGAGGCTCTGCTGTTAAAACATTAATTACAAGGAGGTGAAGTATTTGACTAATCAGCAGCAGGAGTCTGTAGGGGTCCAAAGCTGAATGACAAATGCCAATATCCACTTTAGGTTTGTTGGATCAACAAGCCAACATGGTGAAACTGATCCATCATCTTGTCACCAATTCCCATAGCAGTCTCAGAAGCCTGCCAATTAAAAATAAATTGTAATCACTATACATCACTCAGCAGTGATTGCAGGCACATGATAAATAGGGACCTTTTCCTTCCCCTTTGTTCAGCTCTGATCTCTCTCTTATATATACACACAATATTTATTTACACACTTTTAGCTTAGTGTAGATTCCAAATCCAGAAGTTAGAAACACAGAACATACCTTAAAATGCATTTCCCCCTTCCTTTCAATTAGCATTTAATCAAATTGGTATAAATTCATGTATATTTGTGAGAACTGCAGCCAGAAGTCTAAAGCTGTAATTGTAATTACCCAGCAATGTGCCATTTAACTTCTTTCTCCTTTTCACCTTACATTTTCAAATACAGACTCAAGACAGTATGATACAATATTCCTAAAATCATATACATCAACAAAAGTTCTAGTTATTATACCATTCCTCACAGAAAGCATGAATCTGCTTCCCTTGCATAGAGAAGCTAGTGTACTGAGCAGGACAATAACCTTCTAAGTCCACACCTCAGGTTTCTGTCCAAGAAGTCCAACACTAAAACCAAATTAAGGCTTTCCCAGGGCAGAGGGAGGAGGAGGAGTTGTAGAATTTGAGTAGTGGCATTCCAAGGCATTCTAATCCCTGGACTGGCAGATGTTCTCAGGGAGCACTGGGAGCCAGTACAGTCTCCATTCCTCACTACTCTTCCTTTGGAGATATAATAGTACCACTACCTGCTGCCTAATTCTAGGTGTGCAGGGGGGAAATGGGCCACAAGCCATACCCCTAACTCTGGCTGAACACCCCACTCTCTCGCCATGTAGGCTGACAGAATAGCCTAGCATTCTAAGGAAAGTGAGTCTAAATTCTACATACCTTGTGTCTACATTGGAGGGAACAGGCTTTGTACAACCTGCCCTCACAGCCTAATACAGTTACAAAGGGGCTGCCACAATGTACCAAAAGTATCCAGCTTTGAAATACTAAGTGCCCCACTGGCAAATAGCCTAGAGCAGAGGTTCTCAAACTGTGGTCCGCGGACCACCAGAGGTCCATGAGCTCCATTCAGGTGGTCCATGGATAGTTCCTGGGCAGCCGCACACAAGAGAATGAAGGGCCACCCACAGAATTAGTGGAGCTGTGTAGGCATGGCTCCACTAAGTAGGTGCCTGGACCCTGGAGACGATGCACATGTAAAGTGAGGTGGTGGCCTTAGGGGGTAGGTCGGAGGAGGCAGTGGGGCAAGAAGACGGGGTAGGGGGGAATTGGGGATGTGCAGGGCTGCAGAGGTCAGGGCTGCAGGCTCCAGGGCTGCTGCTGCTGCCGGGGAGAGACTCCCCTCCTTCCCAGCTCCAGCTCGGGGGCTGCTGTGGCAGGGGAGAGAGGGCACATCCATCACATTAGAAAGGTAAGACTACTGATATTGAAATATGAGTTCTGTGCTTTTATTTGTAGAACAAAAAAAGTTAATTATAATTAAGGGTTTTTGATATAGTGCTTTTATCCAAAGCGCTTTACAATAGTTGCAAACAGTACAAACAACATTTGGAATGATCATTAAGTGGTCCACCGAGATGCTTCTGCAATTTTCAAGTGGTCTATGGGAAAAAAAAAGTTTGAGAACTACTGGCCTAAAGGCTTGGTCTGCACCTAATCTGCATATAATATATTTTTTTTAAAAAAGGAATGAACTCATAGTATTTGCTTGTATCTTCCTTGATAGCTAAGTAGATCTAACTTGCATTGGACTTCTTCAGCAAGTAGAGCCTGCAGCTGATGAACTTTGTCCTCACCCTGCAGTTATAAGGACAGGGCAGGCCTGGGAAAAGACAGCAAAAAGTGTTTGTGAATATTTGCTCCCATTTGTGCTTGAATTCCCTTGGTGTGGATTTTCAGTCCTTCTGCGGTTGCTTTCCACTCATGTTTGTGGGCTCAGAGTTTTGTAGCACAAATGCTTTGCAGAGGGTAAAGTGAAGGGCTGGGCTCACCGTTGGTGCTGTTTGGTGCTTAGGTTCCAGCTCTCTCTCATCAATAGCATCCCCTCTGGGTGGTCGCTTAGGTGCAGTCCCTCTTCTGGTAGATAGTAACTCAGTCCTCCAGACAGGTCAGTATTGGAGACCACCCCTTTCCAAGGCAACAGAGTCCAATGAAGTTTAGAAGTCCAATGCCCCCCCGGCCCAAAAAAGTCTCCTGGCTCCACACAACTCCAGGTGCTACACCTCTGCCTCAGAGCATACAAATCTTGAGTGAGAAAAGGGCTTTATACCACCCTCATGGCTAGCTATTAGGAGAACCCACATTCCCCCTCCCTACCAGGCTACAAATGGTAGCAGACTCAAGACCCCAGGAGTGCTTTGACACTGCCTCTTTCAGCCACTTCCTATCATTTACTTTCCCAGTACAGCACACAGTCAAAGTCTCAAAAAATCCAACAAGAGAGAGAATGAAGTGTTTCTTAATCCTTAAGGACAAGCTAGTCAGTCCTTTGCTCCAGCAGCCACTTGCAGTCCCTGGCCATCCCTGCAGCAAGAGCTCCTACTATACCCTTACTCAGGAGCTCTCAGGATAGATCTGTTCTTCCCTATGGCTCTCTTTTAAACACCTCCTCCGGCTCAAGCAGGTGTGGTGTGACAGGGCAGGGCCTTACCCCCTTCTCTCCCAATGTAGGGTTTATTATATACCCCATCACAGGCAGATTTTAAATTCACTTTTGCAGAGCCCAGCACTAGAAACCTGAGTCTGTCTACATTGCAGTCAGAGGTGTGATTGCAGCTCTGGAGAGCATACCTGGGGCTAGTTTTACTCTAGCAAGTGCAACTAAAAATAGCAGTGAAGATGCAGTGGCATGGGCTGCAGCCTGGGTTGTATGAGCCCGCGCAGAACTCTGGGCCCATATTTGTGGTGCTAGCTTGTGCCACAGAATGTGCCACTCCATCTTCACTGCTAGCTTTAGCCGTGCTACCTCGATTAAAACTAGCGCAGGTATGCCAGCCCAAGTGGCGATCGCACCTCCTATGGCAGTGTAGACATTCCCTAGGAGTTAACAGTCATTCAAATCAATAAACAGAAACAAAACTGTTTGAGGTACGTAATCAATCTCAGCACACCAGGAATTTTCATTAGAAATATTTAAAATGAAATCATTTTAAATCAATCAATCAATCAAATAATTTCAAATGGCAGATACTTGTGAGGAAAATAGCAATCGGTCTGGGGATACATCACTCAGGGAAAGAGATGAAATTTACTAAAAAATACCCAAAACTTTGCTGTGAACTATCCACTCAGCTCTATCCAGAAATCATAGAATATCAGGGTTGGAAGGGACCTCAGAAGGTCATCTAGTCCAACCCCTTGCTCAAAGTAGGGCCAATCCCCCAATTTTTGCCCCTGATCCCTAAATAGCCCCCTCAAAGATTGAACTCACAACCCTGTGTTTAGCAGCTCAATGCTCAAACCACTGAGCTATCCCTCCCCCATAAATGTGGGCATTTCACAAGCTGCACTTGGCACCAAGGCTTCACATGATTGTGCCCTTCTGGATTAAAGAAAAGCACTGTATTTGGTGATGGGATTATGTTACAAAAAAAAGTCCAAAGGACAAGTTGAGACCAACTTTAATAGAGTAAATTTTCCACAAATGGAAATGCCAAGACAAAACGGATTTTTCAAATAGCTTCTTCCATTAATGTTGCAGGCTGTGTGAAATGAACAGGTGGTGTACGCCTTTAAAAAGCAATCTTGGGGGACTGAAGTCCCTATTGCAATCATGTAAAATACTGATGATGTTTTGGCTTTAAAATAATGCATCCCCAGTGTCCTATTGAGTTCAAATAAAATCATAAATTCCACTTGTTTAGTTATGTATATATTTACATTCTGGCTGAACAGGGGTTTTAATGGAGGAATAAAAATTAGCAGGCAGCAATCCAAAAATGAGCTCTGTACTCTACGTGTTGTTTTTAATCTTGTGTCTGATTAACACTGATGAGCAAGACAGCATAAAAGCTCTTCTAGACTCTTTGAAATGTCGAAAAGCAACAAGAAGAAGCAGTATTTACTTTTTAAAGTGAGTATACATTTAAATATTCACAGACCAAACAAAGGGAAATAAGCAAACAGAAAGCTAGGAAAATTAAAAATCCAGTGTTTTGAACTTCCAGTGGTAGTGTTTGTGCTACAGAGATGGTTAAGTTCAGAATGGGATTTTATACATGTTCAACTCTTTTTTAAACATCCTTTTAAAGAACTTCAGATGGCAGACAAAATGCACAAGGGGAAAAATGGAAAAACTGGCACTTATGAACAATGAGCTACATTTTGGGGGATTTTTCCTTTTTGGAGAGGGGGGTGTCTTTAAATGGAATTTAAGAATCACTACAGAAATCAAATAATTTTTATTTCCTTAACATTTGCTTCCTTTCCAAGGACCACTTTAAAAAAAATCATGCCACAATTATTCAGGTTTATGTTGAAGCTGAATGCAATTAAACAAAGCTACCTAATAAATTGTTTCTCTCTACTAGAACTGTGCTAGCATTTCACAATGAAATCCAGACACTGGCAAAATATGACATGTTTCTGGTGGGCATGATAAAAATTTAGAGATGAGCATAAACCAGAATAGTAGATCTGAACTCCTTTCATCCTTTAGGATCCAAATTTTGTAGATGGGCTTGAATTGTGAAATTTGGAACCAGATATCCAAATTAGAACCCAAACTTCCTCAATGTAGTATGCGCTCTAAATATGATTGAAGAGTTACACATATATAATATGCCTAGATTAAATCAAAATACTACTGAACTATCATATATTATTTCTGATCTTCTCATTGATGATTCTGCCCGATTCTGCCACCCTTAAGTATATTGAGTAATCCTTATTAGTGTGAGTATATGATGAAATAAGAAACATTGAGTGAATAAAGGCTGCAGAATCAGCCTCTTAGTTATTTGTTAAAACCAATGCAGAATTATACCCGTACAAAGACAGGTAGTACACATGGCAGATAACCCAATCTGCAATCAAGCATTTAAACAGTGCAAAACCATAACTTTTTTAAAAGGGAGAAACACAAGGAAAACACAACTAACCAAGTGTGCAGGTGTGAGTAAGTTAATATCTTTCATTGGACCAGCTTCCGTTGGTGAGATCCTGGGACCAACATGTTTAAAACAATACAGCATCCAAGTGTGCAAGTGACAGTCCCAGCCATGCAGGAGAAGATTTCAACCATGCAGATTTGCAACAGACACCACACTGCACTGTACTGTCAGTGGGTAATGGTTGTGACACTTCTAAGCTCTTTACCACCAGAAGCACCGTCCCTTGATCTCCTTCCATAGAGCTGTACCGGGGCTGGCATGTGTGCAGGGGTTAAGTCCATGGGGTGGAAAACATTCCCCAAATCCTGCACTGTTTCCATGCCACTGTGGTGCTGTGTGAACCTAAGCAGATACACACCATGCAGTTGGCATGGGAGCTCTCATTGTAGGTGGCTGTGGAGCTGCCGGGGAATCTGGTTGAACCACCCTGCTGTCCCACATACCCATCAGCCACTCCAGGAACAGCTGGTCCTGCTCCCTGTTCCTCCTCTCCTCTTCAAGGAAATGCTCCAGCAGTCTCTCTTCTCAGACTGTGTCCTTCTTTCTCTCTTCCTTGACCCTCTGGAAGGCAAGATGCTCCTCACTCTTTTTGGTCACTAGTCTGACACTCTCCTCGCTGCTCCTCCATTTCCAGACCCACTGCTGGCCCCAGGTAGTACCCATTGTATTGGATGGGATGCCTGGACCCAGCAGGTGCAGAGGCATGTGCAAATGGAAGGAGGCACACAGTATGTTAATTGTATTTCCATGTGGGAGGAAAAAATCCCTCAACTTGTTTTTATCCTGTACCCAAGGCCAGAATTTGGAATATTATAGAATGTTTAGAAATTACTCCTTCATTTTCTGTCATGGGCAGACATTCTTATGTCTGGCATTAAAAGAATGAAACTACACAAACAATATGGTAAGTAACATAGATTTTGTTTCAAGTACAAACTGTTTAGGAGTTTGGAAACTGCTTAGGCAGGGAAGGGTGACATCAGTTGTCAGGGAAAATCACCAATGGTGGCTCTGACTTTTGTTTCAGGGAGGCAAACCACTGAAGAACATAAACATTTTCTAAATACCAGAATGGAGAAAAAAAAGAATTGCTATTCCAGGCACATGATAGGATCCTATCAACTTACACAATAGAGATTTTTAAGGAGCTGGTCTCGGAACTGCATATGATTGAGTGGAACAGTTTAGTGAGCTACCTGGGTGTTCCAAGTGCATTTTCTCTCCCCAGAATCTGAGAAATGATTTGGAACTTCTGGTCTGTGAAATTGTTTCAGACATCACATTCCAGGAGTGCAATGAAAACAGGATGAAAATTAACCAATTTTTCCTTAAGGTGCATACCTTTGCCACTGGCTATATCGACTGCACCTACACCCTCTACCACATCAACAGAAAAACCATGACAAGTCAAAGAACACAATAATGCCTGTTCATGAGCCATCATCTGAAATGGTGTTTGAAGAAATCCAGAAGAATAAAATGGACTTGCAATGGACACATAATCACCATTACATGGCAAAAACGTTGGCTAGCCAAAGGATCGTCGATAGCATTAAGAGGTGAAGTGAGCTGTAGCTCACGAAAACTTATGCTCAAATAAATTTGTTTGTCTCTAAGGTGCCACAAGTACTCCTTTTCTTTTTAGCATTAAGAGGATGAATGAGTGACAACCAATGACAGACAAAACTTTACCACTTTTTTGCAGCCCCCTGGACTTATATGGAACAGTGAAGTGGTAGCCAAAGTACACATCTGTACTATGAACAAGATGAATGAAGAAAAAAAATGATTGTCACAATTAACTTTACCAAATGGGCTTGCAAACTGTAGTACACATGAGAATAGCTTGATAGCCAAAGTAAACAACAGGAACTTTACATAGTCAATCCCAGTTTCACAAAAAACGTTTGTGGCAAAATTACACACTCATGTCTGTTAGGTCATGCACCCTGTACCACCATTGAAAGGTTTAATGGAATACAAAGTATGAATCAGAGAGTGCTGAGTTTACATAGTAGTTTTTTCTTTTCTTTTTTCTCGCTTAGCATCCATCTTGGGCCTCTCATAGCAGCGGCGGGATGTGGTGGGAGAAGAGTTCACTGTGAAGGCCTATAGTTAACCAGCTGCCACCGAGGGTAAACAGCATTTTTGGGGTTAATTTTTTTTGCAACTGGCATCCATTTTGGGTACCTTATGGCAGTGGTGGGGTGGGGAGCGAGGTATGGAAGGAGATTGAAGGGAAGATACCTTAGATAGGTTTGAAATGTACCATCTGCCACCAAGGAAAAACACCCCTCATCCTGGAATATAACATCCTCTTCCATGAAAATACTGTTATTTGTCATAACCCAAAACTCCTGCCTATATAAACTGAAGATGAAGAACCTGGCAATAATAATAATAATTAATAATTATTAATAAAAACATGATGTTTGTCTCTTATCCAGCTGCAGATAGGTGCCCCATCCTTGCTCCAAACTGTCTCCCAAGACTGGTCCACAAGTCCATCCCCAAATGGATCCTGAGAGAATCTGCCAGGAACCTCCACTAACCCATCCTTCGGTGTGTCTTGAATGGGGGCATCAAGTTCCAGGGACAGATATGTGGACTGAGTCCCCTCTGCTGCCACCCACTGCTATGTCCATCTCTCCTTCCTCCTGCCTCATGGTAAGACCCTCTAGGTTCAGGAGGATATCAGGGCAGATGCTGAGGGTAGTGCCAACTACCCTGTCAAGCTCCTTATAGAAAAGACATGTGCTGGGCACATTACCACACTGGCTGCTGGAGTCCTTTGCCTTGTTGTAGAGGGATTTGAGATGTTTCATCTGTTCCTTGCATTGCACCACTTGCTCAGCTAGCCTCCATGAAATGTTTCCACAGATGAATATCATGCAAACTCCTGCTGAAGTCCCAGCTCTGGGTGTCATCACACCAGACGGTCACGAGCACCCTAGTGTTGTTCTCTGGCCAGCTCGTAGCACACTGGGCGATGGGAATTTTGAAATGGTGGGGCGGGGATTAGTAGCATGTTGTTGGAGCAATCCATGTGCATCAAAAGGAAGGGTTAAACACTGTTTAAGGGAACATAAACATTAGATAACTTCCAGTCCATGGAGAACAAGTGGGAGGGAACTGAAGATGCTGAAAGGCGAAACATAAAAGACAGGGAATTGTGGGAGTGACAGTGGAGGACTACCTAGACTTAAGGGCAGTTCACTCTATCATGGCTACATCCACATCACAGAGTGGGCAGATGCAGAGGTATGTCAGATGGTGACACATGGTCTTACCCACCCCCTAGGTGGGTACACTACCTCAGGTTCTACACGTCTCTAGATAAGCATCTAAGGGTTTCCAGTATGTGCTGGGAAGGGGATGTGAAAACTCACAGCTTGATCTGAATAAAGCCAGAAGTGTAGATGTACACTTTCAAACTAGTGTGAACTTAAAATATCTCAGTCCTAAGCCAAAAGAGAGATTTCTAATGGAAATGGCAGCTCCACTAAAAATGCAGTGACTCTGCCAGGGCTCACTACAGCATTATTGGTACAGGAGATTGAAACTGACTGGCATGCTACAGTATAATTATGAAACAGCATGGCTCTACGGAACAACAAAAATGGCACATTTTATCTCTTTTTTTCTCATACTCAAGCTTGGTGGTTTTGGATATGCTGTGTTTTAGGTTATATATATTTTGTATTTTATACATATGTGCATATATATAAATCTACTGTAGACTGACTTTTGAGAAAATGTGTGGAATGTAATTTAAGTAATCTATTTTGTGCATTATCTGAAAACCTGGTGAGATGTTTCTGCTTTAGCAGCTGTGTAAATGGTGCTTGCATCTGACTTTTATTAGAACAGAAGACAAAGTTCCCAAATGTCTCAGTTTGTTTCTGTTTGCTCATATGGACATCAGTCAATAAATGAGCAATCCATTTTTACAGTACATATTGGAGTGTAGTATGTCACAGCAGCTTATTAGACAGCACCATACATTCTTCAAGTCAGCTCTTAGGGCATTTTCCCATTTAACAATTATATATGGTAACTGTATTGGTAATCTAAGCAGTTTATATATTTTCTACTTGGAGACAGTCTTTTAGTTTTAAAGGACTGATCCTTTTTATCTCCTTCATGTGATTTATCTGATTCTATTTTCAGCTGAAGATGTTTTAAATATTTTCTGAATGCTCAACTTTTGAGCTGAACAAATCACTTACCGTGAATAATCTATTGGATGAATGTAACTTTTTTTTCAGATCACTGAATATGCAAATGAAAATCATGATTCCTTTGAAAGTGTTCCTTATTCAGACTTAACTGATGATTAAATCTCTTCCAGTGGCATTACTGCAAATATTCAAAAGCAAGCTATGCTGCTTGTGATTGGTCAGATAAGTCAGAGAGTATTGCTTTTGGTCCCTGGTTGGATATGCATTCAAAATCTTTTGATGTGAATTCTTGTGTATGCAACTCTGAAATTCAACTTCTGCAAGCAGCTGTGTTCGATTCTGCAGCTGCTATTTGCATGCTTCCCTGGCTTATGTTGGGTAGTACCTCATCCTACGAGTAGCCCCATCACAATGAATAAAACTTAATAGAATAAAGTACTATTCAACATGAATAAGTGTAGCAGAATTTGGCCCATTGTTATCACGTTAGATCAGTGATAAGTGGTGTAAATCTGATCTAGGAAAACAGTTTGGGTATATCCTATTCTCAGTCGACCCTATCCTGTGAAGTGCTGAGCACCTTCATTAGGAGGATTATGAAGTACACAGAAATAACAACAGCAATCAGTGGAAGATCTGGGACTAGAATTTATGGTCTCTGGGTTTGCAATCCAGGATACTTAACTGTAGGCTTCACGACACTGTGTAGAGTATGAGGGTTTCTCTCTTTCTCTCCTTCACCCCTCATATGAAGGCTATAGCTTTCCACAAGATCACTTGTAGCGGGGGTCAAAATCGTGATAAATTCATGAGCGTTGGCAATACTGATACATGCTATGCAACACTAGAATTACTCAGCAATACAGGGAGATTTAAGCATTCTCCTGCTTTAGATCTAAACACTTTTAGAAAGTCCAGTCTTACCTCCACTGCAATCATTTTAGACTCCTAATAAAGAAAGGTGGCCACTTCTTCCTGTTAGCCATTCTTCGTGAATCCATAATTTATAAAACAGCGTGTCTGATTCTTTCCTCTCTTATACTGAAAAAGGTATAGAGATGGGCAACAAAAATGATTAGGGGTAGGGAACAGTTTCCATATGAGCAGAGATTAAAAAGAT
The DNA here is from genome assembly GCF_009764565.3 of Dermochelys coriacea. Lineage (NCBI taxonomy): Eukaryota > Metazoa > Chordata > Testudines > Dermochelyidae > Dermochelys > Dermochelys coriacea. The sequence goes on from NC_050072.1 coordinate 116,621,314, forward strand.
TTTCAGTTTGGATAAGAGATAACTAAGAAAAGATATGATAGAGGTCTTAAAGAATCTTGACTAGTGTGGAGAAAGTGAATAAGGAAGCGTTATTTACTCCTTCACATAGCTAGAACTAGGGGTCTCCAATGAAATTAATAGACAGCAGGTTCAAAACAAACAAAAGAAAACACTTTTTCACACAAAGCACAGTCAACCTGTGGAACTTGTTGCCAGGGGATGTTGTGAAGGTCAAAACTAGAACAGGTTTCAAAAAAGAACTAGGTAAGTTCATGGATGATAGGTCCATCAATGGCTATTAGCCAGGATGGGCAGGGATGCAACACTATGCTCTGAATGTCCTTAGCTTCTGTTTGCCAGAAGCTGGGAGTGGGCGACAGGGGATGGATCACTCAATGATTGCCTTCTCTGTTCATTCCCTCTGGGGCACCTGGTATTGGCCACTGTCAGAAAACAGAATACTGGGCTAGATGGACCATTGGTCTGACCCAGTATGACCATTCTCATGTTCTTAATGGTGTAACGCCATTGGCATTAGTGGAATGTCTCCTGCTTTACACAGGAGTAAGTGGAAAGAAGGGAATCAGGTTCAAAGCCAGAAAGAGACGAACTCACCAACCCAGAATGCTGTGGGACACATTCCCTCCTGCAGTGAGCTCCATGGGCCATGAGAGAGCCAAGTAAGGCTTCCTCATTATCAAGCTGAAACTGCCCAGCCCAAGTTAGAGAATTGGGACAAACTGATGGGTTGGGTTTTAGCGATGTTTAAAGAGATGTGTAGCTTGTAAATCATCATACACATTTAACTGGTATTATTTATAAGTTGGGAGCACACCTTCTGCATAAGGTGAATGTAACATCTCTGCACAAGAAGGCTTCACAGAGACTGTTATCATACAGAACCCTTTTCCTGTACTATTTTATTGGCTTAGAGCAATAAACCTGACTGGCATTGGTTGTCTGGACTCTTGAATATATTTCATAGTGAACCAAAGAGTGGTCAAGCAATTGATTGTACAATTTATCAAAGCTATCTAAAACAATCAAATCAACATCAAGAAGAAAAAAAGCAAGAACACAAAACCTGTAACAGACAAATGGAGCCCTGCCAATTGCTTTGCACTTGCTATCAGGACACTGAAGTATGTCTACACTGCAATTAAAACCTTGTGGCAGGCCCATACCAGCTGCCTCGGGCTCAGGCTGTGAGGCCCAAGCTCTGGGACCATCCCATCTTGCAGGGTCCTAGAGCGTGAGCTGCAGCCCGAGCCCAGAAGCCTACACACAGTTAAACAGACTTGCAGCCTGAGCCCTACAAGCCCGAGTCAGCTGGGTATAGACCATTCAGAGGTGTCTAACTGCAGTGTAGCCATACCCCAAGAGAAAGCTAGTGATGAATATAGTGTTTGGTCCCAGTGAAAGCAGCAACAAGGAATTCACAGTTTAAAGTAGTGAGCCATGACCCCCACCACCATGGCCTCAAGCAAACCCCATTCAAGGAGCAGCAGAGGTCACTATTTAAGGCCTCCAGCACAGAAGCTAACACATCTGATGGCCAAGCAAAATGGGCATCTTAGTCCAAATAGAGTCATTGGACAGTTTAAATCAGGAGACTGAAGCTGTTAGTCCTTTTTCTTCCTGACTACCATCTCACAGCAACAAAGACTGTCAATCTATCACCAACAGAAAGAGACAACAATGTAGCTTTATCAACTACTTTCAACCACTAGTACAGAATATTAAAACTAAGGATGGATGAAGCAGTTGGATTAAAATAGGAAATTCCTTCCCTTTTCCCAATTAATTCTGCCTAAAACCTTAACCAAACCTCAATTGAATGTTTCTGGAGACTTGGAAAAAGTTCAGCTGACTTCCTCCCCCAGCTCCATATTTCTCATTACTGTTGCATCTGTGGCCACCAGTGGAAAAAAGTACTGATCAAAATAAACTGATTCTGTGGTATTTCTGGCCTGACTAGAACAAGAAAGAACCAGAAACCTCACAAGAGGTATGAGTTTTCAAGTTCAATTTTGCAGATTATAGATGTTCAGCAAAGCTGTGGATAAACATCTCGAGAGTTTAGTGCTTATCCAAATCATTTGGGGTCTTCCCATCACTAATAAAGAGGAAGGTTCGTAAGTTGGGTTTCAAAGGTGGTCTGGTTCCTTTCTTTGTCTATTGGTCTCTCATAGCTCAAGGATGACTGCATATAGCACAAGCTAACACAAACTCACGGGTGCAAGACAGGTAACATGTCTTCCAGCCTACTTCAAGGTTCTTATTTTTAAAAAGATATATATTTAGGAGTTTCTGATCTAGTGCAAGGACTCAAGTTTTAATGTAGCTTAACAAATTTATCGTCACATAGAGTAATTTCCAGGAGTTTAAGGGTATTAACTATTGAAATAAAAACATGAACTCTGCAAAGTAATTTGGTCAGCCGTACAAAGAACTAACTGATTTAGATCACAGAGTTATTATAAAACAAATTGCATGTGATAATAGTGATATTATTAGTGATCTCTGTGGTATTGCCAATTAATTGTAACAAGAGTTAGCTGAAACCAGCATGTTCCTCATATAAGCTGTATACAATGGTTGACAGGTTAATTTGAATGGAAGAAAATCAATATCTTAGAATTTTTCCCCTTGTTTCAAGTGGCTGGATTTCAAAGTGAACATTTTGTTAGGTTCACCTTAATAAATGTAATAAGTTATTGAAGTATAGCCCTAAATCATTAAATAGAGACTTTGCTGCTGCCTAAACAATTGAGAACAAACAAGACTTGCTCCAACAACTATTTTTCCAGTCAGATCAGTCTGGTTTTCATTATTAGAGGATATATTTTACAGAAGAGAGAGCTTCTGTGATGAAGCAGTAGTAGTACAGATTAGCTCAATCTGATTCCCATGAATAAATAACTCATGACATCACATTTTGACATTTAATTTGACTGAAGCCAGATTTTTGTTTTACAATATTTTCTCCTGCTTAATTAGGGTTGCTATAATTATTATTAATTGAACAATTATACTAGCAAGTATCTTGATAATTAAACAACAAACTGGGTGAGACTCAGTACAATACATCCAACTGAAAAACAAAACAATTTTCCAAAGCTCAGCATATTAGTCACTGCATGACACATTCAATCTAACTTTTCATTTGGGATATGCAGCTTATTTGCTTATCTTATGCAGCGGAAAGACATTTTAAGAGATGTGCTCATTGCGTGTATGATGGTTGCATGAACCTGTGATGGAATATCACGGCTGAACGCAAGTAGTTTAAGAATAATTGGTGCCGATAACTACTAAATATTTTGTATAAATGTTCTTTTACATACTTATAACTGTGGAAAATGAGCCTATATCCACAATAACAGAGTGACGTGATATCTTAAGTGTTGGAAGGCTGCCTGGTCTGCCCCTCTGTTGGATATTTAAAAGGGACAGCTGGAGAAAAGGGTTATTCTATGGATGTTTGGAATCCACCCAAATAGAAGTAGGGTTATAACAAAAGGTAACTTAATAAGGCCAGAAGAACCACCAGATCATCTAGTCTGATTCCTGTACACCACAGGCCACTAACACCTCCCAGCCCCTGTACACAAAACACATCAACCAAAATTACACCAAAATACAACAGCCTCCAGGAGACTAAACCATTATGTGCCACTGGCAGAGAACAGGAGAGACAGAGGAGCAGTAATACCTGTGGTCCCTGAAATGACAGGGAATTGATTAAGTGAGATAGACCCAGATTACCCCAGAAAGTGACTCACACTCCATGCTGTGGAGGAAGGTTAAAAAAAACCCATGATTACCGCTAATCTGACCTAGGGAAAAATTCCTTCCTGATCCCATATGGTGATTGGTTAGGGCCAGCACACATGTGAGCAAGAACCAGCCAGCTAAGTCCTTTCAGCCAAGAATGGGAGCTTAATTTCCTGTATCCCTAAACATCTTCATCATCCCAAATAGTTTCTGATCTCGGTTACTGATGTAAGTCTGGTGTAACTTGACTGGAGACAATGTTACTCCATATTTACACTAGTAAAAGTGAAATAAAAAACTGGTTCATAAAGTTTACTGTAAAGATCTGATGTAGGATGGAAGAAAGACGATGAGATGGGATGTAGGATGGGAGAATATAAGAAATAGAAGAATATGTAAATAATTGTATAGAAACAAAGAACAAAGGAATTACAGTAAATGCTATTTATCCAGCATATTAGGGGAATGAGGGGTGCCGGTAAGTGAAAAATGCTGGTTAACTAAGAGGAAGGGAGTTTGGGTGAGGGAGGGGGTGTGGAGCATGGGCTCTGGGAGGGAGTTTGGGTGCAGGAGGAGGCTCGGCTCAGCTGGTTGGGGCACAAGATGGGTTTTGGGGTGCCAGGTGTGGGGGGCACATACCTCGGGTGGCTCCCTGCAAGCGGCGACCTGTCCTGGCCACTCCTAGGCAGAGGCGCAACAGGCAGTTCTGCACGCTGACTCCACCCGCAGGCGCCGCCTCCGCAGCTACCATTGGCCATTCTTCCCAGCCAATACGCACTGTGGAGGCAGTGCTTGGGGTGGGACAGGGGCAGCGCGCAGAGCCGCCTGCCACGCCTCCACCTAGGAGCAGCCGGGACAGGTCGCCGCTTATGGGGAGCCGCCCGAGGTGAGTGACCCCTAGATCCAGCATCCCGCACTTCCTCCTGCACCCCAAACACCCTCCCGCACCCAAACTCCCTCCCAAAGCCCACACTCAATACCCCCCAACCGCCTGCCAGCCCCACGCCAACCAGACTATAAATCTGAATTTAAATGAAGATCAGAAATGCTGGTTTATGGAGCTTTCTGGCTGGTGAAGTGCCAGATAAAACAGTTTTTTCTGTACCACTTTGTGTCACCAGTGGTCCATCTTGTCCAATATCCTGTCTCCAACAGTGGCCAGTAAAAGCTGCATTAGAGGAAAGTGTAAGTAATGTAGTATGCAGTTCTAGAATAACCTGCCCATAGGGAAAGATTCTTCCTAATCCCTAATTAGTTAGAGGTTAAAGCATAAGTTTATATCCCTTCCAAAACTCTGTTTTGTTTTTTTAAATCCTTATTATTACAACTCTTATTCCTAAGAGAATCTGTCAGGAAAGGGACATCGGTCATCTGAATGAATATTTCTTCCCCAACCCCGGCAACCTCTCCAATGATCCCACTCATTTTACCCATTCAAGTGTTATCTGAGTTACAAAGCCTTTAATATCAGGAGTGGTTTAAATGGAAGAGATGTAGATGTAGAATATGAACATTAGCATGAATGTACATGTGGGCCAGGAGTATGTGAGAGAGAAAAGTTTTAACAGTGCTCTTGATATTGTGAAGCAGTAACATAAATAAATGCCTCAGACTATTTCACTCCCTCCTCTATTCTCCCCCCTCTCCCCGCCCCCATCCTCCTCTCTTTCGTGTTTCCTTTGCTGCCAGTGAGGGTCAAGAAGTCCTGGCTGAATTACAGAGGAAGGCATTAAAAGGCTCATGAGGAAGCTGGGCTCTTCTGAGTAAAAATAAAATAAAGCAATAATTTTGTGCAGGTTCCATTGTATCAAAAATGCTGACATTCATTCCTCTCTGTGTCTCGTTTGCACTGTCAGTACAGCCATCATTTTAATGTGTACACATTGGTTTGTATGTGAGCAATATAAATGCACTTCTTCAGCATAAATAATGTTTTTGTTGGATTTTCTTCTGTTGTTTTTACAACCCAAGACCCTTCCACTAGGCAGATAATCACAAAGTGTCATTGTCAATGAATCATTCAGTAATATAGGTATGTACGGGCCACAAATTGAACCCTGTTCCATGCGACATAAACATATTCAACATAAATTATCAGTAGCAGGTTTATCTGGTGGCAAACAACAGCCACAAGACCCTGACTTGATTTTATGTATATCACAGACCACCAGGTTATCTCCTACACTTTAAAATTCCTGTCAAAGCACTTTATGGGGAGTGACTTAAGGCTTTCGACCCCAGCAACAGTACCCTGTTGTTACTGCATTCAAATTATTGCTGTAGATGCATAATGATTAATGGGATGTCTGTTCTTATTATAAAGGTCCAGTGGGGGAAATGGAAGGATTTCAGCTCACCCAACTGTATGGCTAATCCAGAGGAGGTGAATCTCAGCAAATATTTCAGAACTAAATGACACATACTACTCCATACTGCAAATTGTCTTAAATGGGCTAATAAACAATGCTTCCCTCCTCATTTCTGTTAAACTGTGTGTTCAGTAGAGTTGGTCATCAAGATTCCAAGGGAAACACACTGATAAGTTGCATATAACCAATATTTGAAAACATAGCATTTCCCATATTGGTACAAGGCATTGATTAATTGATTCTATTATCCTGCTTCCAGCAGTGGCCCCTCTCTGATTCTTTGGATAGAGCTTAACACACCGCATAGGGCACTTAGTCATCTGAGAGGGAAAATCCTCCCTGAACTCTGCAGCAGTAACAATAACAACAGATTATGGAAACAATGTTAGAGTGGACAGCATCTGACAAAGAATCATTATGAGCCAGATTTCTGGACAAATACATGAACATCTGTGCCCCTAATTTGCACATGGAAGATCATTTGCACATATAGTGGATTACAGAATCAGCCTATCTAGACTGGTATCCTGTCTCTCATAGAGGCTAACAGCTGCTGCTTCAGAGGGAGACAATAAACTTCCATAAAGATCCTGGAGAATTTCACAACCCTCTATAGGAGATGCAGGGATTCCTTCTTGACCCTGAGTAATGATTCGCTTATTCCTTGAAAAAAATACAATTTGATCACTGTTATTATTTTAGCTTCAGCTTGCCTGGCCACCAGTGTTATTAGTGATCATACAATTACCAAACCCTTCTAAAAATCCAGCCACATTCTACTTGTCTTAGTGACCTCTCTTCAGAAGTACTGGATGTTCACAGACACAGGTATCTTCTCCCTTGCCCATAATGCAATGGGCAGTGCATAAAGCTGGGTAGTGGGAGAGAGAGAGAGAGAGAAGGAGGAGGAGATCAAATTAAATGCTTTTCTATCTATATTGGTATGGGGCATTTGATCCTTAGGTAACTGATGACTCTGTTTATTAGCATATTTTAAAACACAGTCAAGCTTGCCTGCTCCTCAGAGCTCTGAATGAGCACTCTTATTGCACAATATTAATCTAAAGAAAGATGTGTTTCCTTTATTGCTTCTAATTTTACTGCATTTTAACTACGTTAAGTGCTCTTGTTCTCATATTATGGGAAAGAGGCTTTTTAAAAAAAAAAAAAAAAAAGGAGGAACTTGCCAATTTTTATTACTCTATTCATAATCTGAGATACTTCGATCAAGTCTATACTGTGGTACTGTCTCTTTAAAATTAGCCACGTGGATATCACCAGAGAGCCTCCCATTATCAGGGTCTCTCACATGGTGCAGGAAGATTCAGTCCAGGGCTACACGACAAACTTACATCACTATAACTACACCACTCAGGGGTGTGAGAAATCCACAATCCTTAGCAACACAGTTATACCCATCTACCCCCCCAGTGTAGACAGCGCTGGGTTGACAGGAGAACTTCTCTCATTGACATAGCTACCGTCTTGGCTAAGGCTCTAAAGGAGTGCAGCTACACCAGTGCAGTTGTGCTGCTGCAACATTTTAAGGAGAGACCTGCCCTGAGGGTCTCCATGCTTATAGTCTAGGAGCCTTTCTGTTATGTATTTAATAAAGACACTTGTGGTTTAATCTTTATATTCCTGGCCTCATGCTGCATTCCTGAAGTACAGAGGCTGTAGCATACTCACAAGAAGATACTTTCGGCAATCTGGCAATATTAAAAAACAGCATATTACTGGGGGGCTGTTTGCCTTTAAGGGCTGAACGTCCCAGACAGCGAGCCTGGACAAGGTTCTGTGAAGGTCTTGTTATGCACAGGCAGTTAGACGCAGAATAAAGCAGCAAGCACTGTGTGGTCACTGAACTCCACAAAGTCCACAAATTCATCCTTCATTGTTATCAGTAGCCCTCATATTCCTTGTGCAGCAATAGTAGTTCTTTATAAACTAAAGATTTGTGTAATATTTTCTCCAAACCCAGTTTTAGAGTAACAATCATTTTGACCACCTACCATTCAGTGTCTTTATTGGCATAATCAGAAAAAGGGTAAGTTTCCAAGATGTCAAACATCTCAGTTTCCGAGGCCAGGGTGTGCAGCACATAATCGTATCATCTCCAACTGATTTAGTGTGTTGGAGTGGCAGAAATGCATGAGCAGGAAACAATTTATTAAAGTGTGGTTCTATGCTGAAAAGTATGTACATAAAAGTGACACTGCTGTATTGTAGCACCCATCACAACACAGAACAAAGTCAGCCGTCTGTTGTAGTAAACACAAAGGGGATTCTTTTTTGGGGGTTTTGGACCCGCATAGACACTGCCGCTCCCTAGCTATTCACTTTACCGACTAAGGAACAGAGTTTTTCCGTGCTACTATTGAGGGTCTGTCTAAATCATGGACAAGATTTGACAATGCTGGAATGCACTGCTGGCCCCTCTACATCTACCCCCATGCTAAGAAGACATGAGTGTTATTTAACTATGTCCTTAAATGTAAAAGACCCATTAGGTCTTTCATTTTATCCAAGAAGAGACCACACCAAGTATGAAACTGACCTAAGAAAACTGGACAGAAAATTACCACAAAGTAAAGTAAAAGGATTCATCTCAAAGGAACCCTAGGGAGTGAGGCACCTGAATTTTAATATGATTTGGGTGCCTAACTTCCTTAGGCTCCTTTGATAATCCCAATCAACAACAGTAGAATGAAACGGTGATTACGTGCACTCGACTCATTCTAAGCAGCTACCTAACCAGATGGAAACAATGAACATGGAGCCAGATTCTGATCTTGTATAAACACAGATGAATGCCACTGACTTTCACTGGAGTTCATCCGTATTTACCAGGGTCTAACAGATCAAAATTTAATTCCTTCTGTCTCCCTTTGAGCATTCACAGATTTCCCTTGAATGACAAGGATATGTTCATGGCTGTTTCATGTAGTATGTGCTGAGTAATAAAATGAGGGACTCCATTATTTCTAAAACTAAACTGGTTCTTTATTAAAAGGACTATTTACAGAGATGCTGCAGCTGCAGCTAGCATTCTAGCCATGTGCATGCAAACTAATTTCCTAGTACCTCCTCCAGATTCTTCCCTTCTGTAACACATGCTCTTCACTCCAAGTTCCATGCAGGTTGCCACAGTTCAGCTGATTTGGATAGCCTATTACTGCTTGAAAGCACAATCTCTTGTTGATTAACAGTATAGCCCTCTACCTTGGAATTATTTGAGTTTATAGCAGATGGGCCTTTAGAACACAATTAATTATCATTGGTCAGTTATCTTCCTGCCGAGGTGCTCATATAGTGTGGTACCATGATGATCTCCAAATCTTGGCTCTATAGTACTCAACAATAAGGGATGCAGAAGTTCCTTTTCATTCATAAAGCCATGCTCCAGAAGGAACTGACTAATTCTGATTACACTGATGCCAATGAAAGACAGAAGCGTGTACGGGCTTGGGCAGAGTGATGTGTGGAATTATTGGGTAGGGTAGAGAGCTCATGTAAATAAGCTACACGCAAGCAGACCTCTATGACCCTCTTGCAGGAGCCACAGGGGATTAGTAGGACTGCAGTAACTCTGAAAATGTCTTCAGAGCAGGGCTAGAGGAAAGCAATTGGAGCAAGTGCTGTGCAGAAAAGAGTAGGCTTAGGGAAGATGTGGGCTGTGTGAATGGATCTCACTCCAACTCTCCCTTCCTAGTTTCCATAAGGGAAATGATATCTTTGTCCAAATGAAACTTGTTTGGGTCCCTGCTGACAGCTCTCTGTCATGACTTTTTTTAAAGGGACACTTGCTGGGGGGGCTGAGAACATTCAGCCTCCCACTCAGCAATCACTGAGCAGTCTGAACCTGTCCTCCTGTCACTGGGACACCAGGGGATGGATGATGTACTTCATCAGCGAGGTATAACTCAAGGGCACTATGCAATCACTCTCAGGGATGGGCAGGGAGGTTCATTGGCAGTGCCTCCAGGAATCTAATTTGCTCTTGTGGCCAGGTATTTGGGGTGGACTGTGAAGGTGTCGTATACCCAATGAATCCTGGTAAATGCTCATTTTGTCATCTTTACCTTTTGTTCTCTCACTCATGAAATGAGAAACTGAACTGGGAATTCATCTTGAGGGAAAAGCGTGGGGAATGCCATGAAATTTTAATATTCAGCATTTTCCTGATAACTATGTATCAGGAATACTCTGTGTTCTGTTGGGGTTTTTCAATTCAAAGTGTTGCAGTTTGTCTCTTAATGTCAAAATATGCCTTTAAAAAAGCCCAATACAATGACATACCCATTATTCCTCCAGAAATATTGGCGATTGTATCTTTAATAATTTAATTTTCATCACTACATCCAATAATATTGAATATATTAATGTTTGGGCAATACTGAATATTTGTAATAGGTTTACTTTTCTTTATAATGTCTGAAGAATTGATCTGTTGTATCTTTAAGAATCATTCTCTGATGAAGTTTTTTTCCCTTGTCAGTTTGATTTACATAGTGTATTCATGAAACTTAATTACATTAGCATAATTGTTGTAAGGGACTTTTTTGAAATGAAATGTAACTTAGCCCCATCCAGATTGTTATGGGGTTTTAATGCTTTAAAAAAAAACTTTATCATTTAATAACAAATTACAATAGCATCCTTCAAAGCTGCTGCCACTAATAATGCTCTGCAAGAGAAGGTTGTACAAACACCACACTATGGGGTGCTAGACCTCACAAATATCTAGACCAATGATATTCAGACTGTGGTTCGAGAGCCGCAACTACCTCTTTAATGTGTCTCCTGTGGCTCTTTGCAGCACAATATGAAAACACTGTGTGATTTAATTAACAACCAATCAGGATGCTTTTACTATATTATTAACAACTGTAATCGATAAAATAGTAATACTTGGTCAGTCATTTTGCTATGAGAATTTATATATACACACATATATACACACACACACATACACACACACACACACACACACATAAACAGAGGGAAAAAGAGTACATGAAAATGAATTCACAGTACCATAGCTCTTTTGGGCAATGTTGATTGCTAATTTGGCTCCTGAATCACTGAGGTCTGAGAATCACTGATCTAGACCTACATAAAAGGTTTGAAAAAAAGTTCTCTCTCCAAGCTACATCACAGTATCAGGAGTGTTGTCAAGTGATTGAAACAAAGGAATGGTTGGGAGCGAAGACTCCTAGATCTATATACTTCTCTTCCTGTGTCTGCACTGGCTCTCCCGCTGTGATATCAAGTAAGTCACCATGGCTCACATTTTTCAGAGTGGTTTCAGAGTAGCAGCCGTGTTAGTCTGTATCCGCAAAAAGAAAAGGAGTACTTGTGGCACCTTAGAGACTAACAAATTTATTAGAGCATAAGCTTTCGTGAGCTACAGCTCACTTCATCAGATGCATTTGGTGGAAAAAGCAGAGGAGAGATTTATACACACACACACACACACACACACACACACACAGAGAGAGAGAACATGAAACAATGGGTTTATCATACACACTGTAAGGAGAGTGATCACTTAAGATAAGCCATCACCAGCAGCGGGGGGGGGGGGGGGAGGAGGAAAACCTTTCATGGTGACAAGCAAGGTAGGCTAATTCCAGCAGTTAACAAGAATATCAGAGGAACAGTGGGGGGTGGGGTGGGAGGGAGAAATACCATGGGGAAATAGTTTTACTTTGTGTAATGACTCATCCATTCCCAGTCTCTATTCAAGCCTAAGTTAATTGTATCCAGTTTGCAAATTAATTCCAATTCAGCAGTCTCTCCTTGGAGTCTGTTTTTGAAGCTTTTTTGTTGAAGGATAGCCACTCTTAGGTATGTGATCGAGTGACCAGAGAGTGGTCTTTTTTTTTTTTTTTTTTTTCCAGAGTGGTCTCTCATTTTAATTGCCTCATCTTGACACTGCCAGGACCTGATTTGCAGAGGTGCTGAGTAGCTACTTCTCTCACTGAGTTCAACTGGAATCTTAGCAGCTCTGCAAATCAGATCCTAGGGGCCAGATTTCTTAACATATTTAGGCACCTAAAAATGCAGATAGGCATCTAGTGGAATTTTCAAAAGTACCTATGCACCTAAGTCCCATTTAAATAAATTCCAATACCTATAATTTTCTATTGGACCAGGCAGAGTTCAGGCAAGACACGGTCTAAACTGCACTTGATGGACACTGTCATTTCTTTCAGCATTAAAAAAAAAGTCAGTTATAAAGCTCATCACACAGCAAGAGACCATAGTAGAGAAAGAGATTAAGACTTGATATGTTCTTCAGACTGTCTGAAAGGTTATATATAGATGATTCAAAGTGCTTACTACAGTATCTCAAATCCAAACTATTGCTGCACTAGGATACTGGTGTACTTACCAAGAAGGCTTTAATCTGCTATTTCCTACCAAATGGAGGGGTTGTATGAAACTCTACTAAGATGTTGCTAAATCATCTTGGACCAAATCCTGAGAAGTGCTAAACTCTGTCATGGTAGAAGCCTCAGGTTCTGTCCTGTGGAATTTTATTTAGTTCTAATTTCTTAAAATCTTTGTAAGGACTTTGACTAAAAGTTGACGTTATGGGATCCTGAAAAGTTTCCGAGTTGCTTTGTAAAACTTTAGATCACCTCCAATGTATGACATAGGAAGGATAAGCATAACATATGGTTGATTTTGAGCTTCACTTCTTAGTATATTACTATTTGCTGTGCACTGAGGGTTTTTTGTAAGGTTGTGAATTAGTTCAGCAAATCTTTATCCAACTACTGCTGAAAACAGGCCTTTTATATAGCTTTCCTGTGATATTTGCAGAGATACAAGTTAAGGTAAAAAGGTTAAAAAGCAACAAAAAAGGGGAAAAGAATTTGTCAGCATAGTGCCAGTCTCAGCACTACATAAGTTTAAATATTAAACTTGTTCCTCAGTTTAGAGAGGTAAAACACAAAAATGACTAACTGGGGATGTATCAAGAATTAATGAACAGGTTTCAAATAATAAACTGAGGCCTTCCTGTTATTTTACAAAAGGTAAATAATACTTTTCAGATTAATTAAAATTTGCTTTTTAATGAGAGAAAGGCTTACTTCATTATGATTCAGGTTTCAGAGTAGCAGCCGTGTTAGTCTGTATTCGCAAAAAGAAAAGGAGTACTTGTGGCACCTTAGAGACTAACAAATTTATTAGAGCATAAGCTTTCGTGAGCTACAGCTCACTTCATCGGATGCATTTGGTGGAAAAAACAGAGGAGAGATTTATATACACACACACAGAGAACATGAAACAATGGGTTTATCATACACACTGTAAGGAGAGTGATCACTTAAGATAAGCCATCACCAACAGCAGGGGGGGGAAGGAGGAAAACCTTTCATGGTGACAAGCAGGTAGGCTAATTCCAGCAGTTAACAAGAATATCAGAGGAACAGTGGGGGGTGGGGTGGGAGGGAGAAATACCATGGGGAAATAGTTTTACTTTGTGTAATGACTCATCCATTCCCAGTCTCTATTCAAGCCTAAGTTAATTGTATCCAGTTTGCAAATTAATTCCAATTCAGCAGTCTCTCCTTGGAGTCTGTTTTTGAAGCTTTTTTGTTGAAGTATAGCCACTCTTAGGTCTGTGATCGAGTGACCAGAGAGATTGAAGTGTTCTCCAACTGGTTTTTGAATCTTATAATTCTTGACGTCTGATTTGTGTCCATTCATTCTTTTACGTAGAGACTGTCCAGTTTGGCCAATGTACATGGCAGAGGGGCATTGCTGGCACATGATGGCATATATCACATTGGTAGATGCGCAGGTGAACGAGCCTCTGATAGTGTGGCTGATGTGATTAGGCCCTATGATGGTATCCCCTGAATAGATATGTGGACAGAGTTGGCAATGGGCTTTGTTGCAAGGATAGGTTCCTGGGTTAGTGGTTCTGTTGTGTGGTGTGTGGTTGCTGGTGAGTATTTGCTTCAGATTGGGGGGCTGTCTGTAAGCAAGGACTGGTCTGTCTCCCAAGATCTGAGAGAGCGATGGCTCGTCCTTCAGGATAGGTTGTAGATCCTTGATGATGCGTCGGAGAGGTTTTAGTTGGGGGCTGAAGGTGATGGCTAGTGGCGTTCTGTTGTTTTCTTTGTTGGGCCTGTCCTGTAGTAGGTGACTTCTGGGTACTCTTCTGGCTCTGTCAATCTGTTTCTTCACTTCAGCAGGTGGGTATTGTAGTTGTAGGAATGCATGATAGAGATCTTGTAGGTGTTTGTCTCTGTCTGAGGGGTTGGAGCAAATGCGGTTATATCGTAGCGCTTGGCTGTAGACAATGGATCGAGTGGTATGATCTGGATGAAAGCTAGAGGCATGTAGGTAGGAATAGCGGTCAGTAGGTTTCCGATATAGGGTGGTGTTTATGTGACCATCGCTTATTAGCACCGTAGTGTCCAGGAAGTGGATCTCTTGTGTGGACTGGTCCAGGCTGAGGTTGATGGTGGGATGGAAATTGTTGAAATCATGGTGGAATTCCTCAAGAGCTTCTTTTCCATGGGTCCAGATGATGAAGATGTCATCAATGTAGCGCAAGTAGAGTAGGGGCATTAGGGGACGAGAGCTGAGGAAGTGTTGTTCTAAGTCAGCCATAAAAATGTTGGCATACTGTGGGGCCATGCGGGTACCCATCGCAGTGCCGCTGATTTGAAGGTATACATTGTCACCAAATGTGAAATAGTTATGGGTCAGGACAAAGTCACAAAGTTCTGCCACCAGGTTAGCCGTGACAGTATCGGGGATACTGTTCCTGACGGCTTGTAGTCCATCTTTGTGTGGAATGTTGGTGTAGAGGGCTTCTACATCCATAGTGGCTAGGATGGTGTTTTTAGGAAGATCACCAATGGACTGTAGTTTCCTCAGGAAATCGGTGGTGTCTCGAAGATAGCTTGGAGTGCTGGTAACGAAGGGCCTGAGGAGGGAGTCTACATAGCCAGACAATCCTGCTGTCAGGGTGCCAATGCCTGAGATGATGGGGCGTCCAGGATTTCCAGGTTTATGGATCTTGGGTAGCAGATAGAATACCCCAGGTCGGGGTTCTAAGGGTGTGTCTGTGCGGATTTGTTCTTGTGCTTTTTCAGGGAGTTTCTTGAGCAAATGCTGTAGTTTCTTTTGGTAACTCTCAGTGGGATCAGAGGGTAATGGCTTGTAGAAAGTGGTGTTGGAGAGCTGCCTTGTAGCCTCTTGTTCATACTCCGACCTATTCATGATGACGACAGCACCTCCTTTGTCAGCCTTTTTGATTATGATGTCAGAGTTGTTTCTGAGGCTGTGGATGGCACTGTGTTCTGCATGGCTGAGGTTATGGGGTAAGCGATGCTGCTTTTCCACAATTTCAGCTCATGCACGTCGGCGGAAGCAGTCTATGTAGAAATCCAGGCTGCTGTTTCGACCTTCAGGAGGAGTCCACCCAGAATCCTTCTTTTTGTAGTGTTGGCAGGAAGGTCTCTGTGGGTTAATATGTTGGTCAGAGGTGTGTTGGAAATATTCCTTGAGTCTGAGACGTCGAAAATAGGATTCTAGGTCACCACAGAACTGTATCATGTTCGTGGGGGTGGAGGGGCAAAAGGAGAGGCCCCGAGATAGGACAGATTCTTCCGCTGGGCTAAGAGTATAGTTGGATAGATTAACAATATTGCTGGGTGGGTTACGGGAACCATTGTTGTGGCCCCTTGTGGCATATAGTAGTTTAGATAGCTTAGTGTCCTTTTTCTTTTGTAGAGAATCAAAGTGTGTTTTGTAAATGGCTTGTCTAGTTTTTGTAAAGTCCAGCCACGAGGAAGTTTGTGTGGAAGGTTGGTTCTTTATGAGAGTATCCAGTTTTGAGAGCTCATTCTTAATCTTTCCCTGTTTGCTGTAGAGGATGTTGATCAGGTGGTTCCGCAGTTTCCTTGAGAGTGTGTGGCACAAGCTGTCAGCATAGTACTCTGTCCACATATCTATTCAGGGGATACCATCATAGGGCCTAATCACATCAGCCACACTATCAGAGGCTCGTTCACCTGCGCATCTACCAATGTGATATATGCCATCATGTGCCAGCAATGCCCCTCTGTCATGTACATTGGCCAAACTGGACAGTCTCTACGTAAAAGAATGAATGGACACAAATCAGACGTCAAGAATTATAACATTCAAAAACCAGTTGGAGAACACTTCAATCTCTCTGGTCACTCGATCACAGACCTAAGAGTGGCTATACTTCAACAAAAAAGCTTCAAAAACAGACTCCAAGGAGAGACTGCTGAATTGGAATTAATTTGCAAACTGGATACAATTAATTTAGGCTTGAATAGAGACTGGGAATGGATGAGTCATTACACAAAGTAAAACTATTTCCCCATGGTATTTCTCCCTCCCACCCCACCCCCCACTGTTCCTCTGATATTCTTGTTAACTGCTGGAATTAGCCTACCTGCTTGTCACCATGAAAGGTTTTCCTCCTTCCCCCCCTGCTGTTGGTGATGGCTTATCTTAAGTGATCACTCTCCTTACAGTGTGTATGATAAACCCATTGTTTCATGTTCTCTGTGTGTGTGTATATAAATCTCTCCTCTGTTTTTTCCACCAAATGCATCCGATGAAGTGAGCTGTAGCTCACGAAAGCTTATGCTCTAATAAATTTGTTAGTCTCTAAGGTGCCACAAGTACTCCTTTTCTTTTCATTATGATTAAATACTATAAAAGTGTGTATGTGTGTGGGGGGAAGGAGGGAACGTATCTAGAGAAAGATGGCAATGGGTCAAAGAGGTAGGTTAGATACTTTTCTCTAAGGAATCAGGCAAAGCAGGTGGTCAAGTCAGAGGATAAATGATTACTTTTTCTTCCCGCTCTAAAAAAGGAATTTTTAATAGAAAATGAATATTTAGAGATAAAACAAGGACAAGGAAGATGTGAAGGAAAATGCTTCACAAAGCTGTGGTCATATTAAGAGCATTAGTTGTTGAAAAGACAAAGGACACAGAAACACCTGGAAGAATTAACTGTTGCAAAATCAATTTAGAGATACAAGGGAAAAAACAAAATATGACACTACCCATTTCTTCCCATTTACAGAACAGAACTGCTGAAACTTTGTCACCTCCCACGGTGGAGAGAGGGGTTTGCCCCTTCCTCCAGCCACATCGCTTACATGCAGGGGGCTAGTGGGAATGTAGACTCTCTACATCTCCTTTGAATTCCATTTACACAGGGGAAGTATCCAGTTGGCCAGATCTGCTGGCTTTATGGCCTCTTAGCAGTAACTTCTGCACTGATTATCAACTAGATAGCTCTGGTCCCTAGAGCAACATGACAAGCAGATTTCAGAGTAGCAACTGTGTTAGTCTGTATTCTTTATGACAAGCAGAGTGACTCCTCCCCTACTGCATGCACTTGGAGCGGAGAGGCCTCTGCAGTGCCTAGAGTAGATCCTGGGGTGTTCTACATCAGTGGGTTTTCTGGCCTTTTCTACTACATTTTGCTACCCTCCACATATGGCCCATGTATAGTGCACTATTATTTCCTGCACAAAAGAAATGTAACATTGGTGATTACAGAAAATGTATTTACTTTGTTTTAAAGATGTCCTGTTTCACTATAAAAACTAAAATATTCAATGAAGAACATTTATCATGAAATGGGCAAGGTTGAAAGAAATTTATTTGCAAAGGTTGCAACTGATCAGTTGTGTGAATACTTTGGAAAGTATTGGTAATGTATTTTTACAGCAGTTTAGCACAAACAATTGAACATTTCTATGTATATCCATTCTTTATACAGGCAAGGCAATAGCTGTCAGAGCTGATGAATTCCAGGGTGAGTTAGAATTGGTGAAAGACAAGTGCAATGGAGCAAGTTCCTCAGCTGACCTAACTTTTCACAACCTTATTTCCGCCAAAAAAATTGATATGAATGACTGAGCATGGTAAGATGATGACGCTGATGGAACCATACAAAAACAATAACAAATCCTCTAATCCAAGGATTCTCAGATTGGACATGGCATGTATACAACTGCCTTGTGCTGTTGAAACAGAGTTGAATATAGTCCCAAAGGCCAGTAAACAAGGCTGCTGGCTCTTTGATGTAAGACCTCTCAGCTCCATCCCCTTTCACTTCTGATTGTAAGGACAAAAAAGGGGGATGGTAAGATCAGAGCACAGCAAATGTTGTCCCTAAATTTTTTTTAGGACTGATACTGGGAATCATTGAACAGTAAGCCCCACTTCTGTCTCTGAATAAAATGGGTGAAACAATTTTAAAAAATAGAATTATAAAAAAACCTATATGGTGATGTTGATTGGGCCTTCTGCAAAGGAAAATCATGCTTCGTTAGTCTATTAGAATTCTCTGAATATGTCAATAACAAAAGACTGATTAAAGCAGAACCAGTTAACAATTTATGTGGACTTTCAAAAACCCTTTGAGAGGGTTTTCCACAGAAAACTCTGAAGAAAAATGAAGTAGTCATGTTGTGAGAGGCAAATTACTGGCATTGATCAGAAAATGGCAGAGAGAGAAAACAAAGTACGAATAACAGGTTGTCATAAATATAAAGGGAAGGGTAACCACTTTTCTGTATACAATGCTATAAAATCCTCCCGGCCAGAGGCAAAGTCCTTTTACCTGTAAAGGGTTAAGAAGCTCAGATAACCTGGCTGGCACCTGACCCAAAATGACCAATGAGGGGACAAGATACTTTCAAATCTGGAGGGGGGGGGAAAGGCTGTCTGTCTGTCTGTGTGATACCTTTGCCGGGAACAGATCAAGGATGCAAGCCGTCCAACTCCTGTAAAGTTAGTAAGTAATCTAGATAGAAAATGTGTTAGGTTTTCTTTGTTTTGGCTTGTGAAATTCGCTATGCTGGAGGAAATGTGTATTCCTGTTTTTGTGTCTTTTTGTAACTTAAGGTTTTGCCTAGAGGGATTCTCTATGTTTTGAATCTGACTGCCTGTAAGATTATCTTCCATTCTGATCTTACACAGAGTTGTTCTCTTATCTTTTTTTGTTATTCTAATAAAGTTCTGTTTAAGAATATGACTGGGTTTTTTGGGTGTTAAAAATCCAAGGCTGGTCTGTGGTCACCTTGTTTATTCTAAAGCCTCCACAGGAAAGGGGGTGTAAGGGCTTGGGGGGACATTTTGGGGAAATAGGCACTCCAAGTGGTCCTTTCCCCGTTCTTTGTCTAAATCACTTGGTGATGGCAGCATACTGTTCAAAGACAAGGCAAAGTTTGTGCCTTGGGAAAGATTTTAACCTAAGCTGGTAAAAATAAGCTTAGGGGGTCTTTCACACGGGTCCCCACATCTATACCCTAGAGTTCAGAGTGGGGAAGGAACCCTGACACAGGTCTATTTTCATCATGGCAAGATGTTAATAGTGGAGATCACCAAGGTTCTGTATTAGGGGCAAAATTTAATACTCAAATTAATGGTCTGAAAAAGTGGGGCAGGAAGCAGTGAGGTAACAAACTTTGTGTTACAGAATTATTTTGTCAGAACAGGAGATGGCTGTGAGGAACTTCAGATGGACTTAACTAAGCAAAGCAAGTGAAGATCACCATAAACAGATGAAATTCAATGTTGACAAATGCAAGGTAATATGTACTGGAACCCTCTGATGGATCACAGCCTTGTCATGGTGGAGAGGCTTGTGTGGGCTAAAGACCCTCATATCTATATAGTCCAGAATTTTTATACTCCTGGTAGGGTCCCCCTTTGTGAGCAGGTCTGAGGTGAGCCTCCTCACTAACCATGGTCCAAACTTCAAAACACCCCAATGGTGGATCGGGAGCATATAGAGCACCTTCTAGTACTGTGACTGTGAAGGTGGATGAGGACTGCAGCAGGAGGGAGACCCTGGTTGTCTTGGATCTCTTTGCCACCTTGTCAGGATTTTCCTCCTGTCAAGTTTTGTGTCGTTACCG
Organism: Dermochelys coriacea; assembly: GCF_009764565.3. NCBI lineage: Eukaryota > Metazoa > Chordata > Testudines > Dermochelyidae > Dermochelys > Dermochelys coriacea. Next base: position 116,641,408 of record NC_050072.1, read on the forward strand.
CCTGCGCACCAGTTTCCTCATGTTAAAAGATTTCACTCACAGGCCTCTGCCATCAACTGTGATGCCTTATGGAAGGTGCTGTGTAGGTTTTGCTGTCCACAGAAATTCATTTCTATCATCAGACTATTCCATGATGGGATGACCGCCAGCATTTTGTGCAATGGCACAGAGACTAAACCATTCACCATTTGCACTGGTGTCAAGCAGGGCTGTGTCATTGATCCAACACTCTTCTCCATTTACTTTGCTGTGACAGAATAAGTTTCCATATGATACTCAATCTTCTACATCTCCAAACAAAATCTAAGATAATGAGAATTGACATCACTGACCTTCAGTATTCAGATGACTGTCATTCTTGTACACACAGAGGCCGACCTGCAAAGCAGCCTAAATCTTTTTGGCAATGCCTATCTCAGCCTGGGTCTCTCTCTCAATATTGGAAAAGCCAAAGGTACTCTACCAGCCCTCACCTGCACAAACTGCTCTTCATATGCCACAAATCACCATCAGCGGAGAACCCCTGGAAAATATGGACCATTTTCCATACCTTGGCAGCCACCTCACCCAAACAGCCAGCATTGACACAGAAATTGAATACAGGATCCGCTGTGCCAGCACATCTTTTGGAAGACTACTCAAACGAGTCTTCAATGATAGGGATCTACAAACAGATACCAAGATCTTGGTTTACAAGGCAATTGTCATCCCCCACCCTTCTCTATGATTGTGAGACCTGGGTAAGCTATAGATGACATCTCAAGCAGCTGGAATGGTTCCAGCAGTGGTTCCTCAGGAGGATTCTCAGGATCAGCTTGGAAGACCGATGTACTAACACCAGTACTCTCTCTGCAGCCAACATCAGCAGTATAGAGGTGCAGATCATGAAATACCAACTCTGCTGGGCTGGCCCACTGTGTACGTATGCCTGTCATTCGCCTCCCAAAGCAAGTACTCTTCTCTCAGTTAAGTCAGGGAAGAAGGATTCAGAGAGGGCAGCGGAAGTGTTTCAAAGATGCACTGAAAGAACATCTTAAAAAGGGAGGCATCAACCCAACAAACTGGGAGGACTTGGCACAGAACAGAACAAAGTGGCGCCACACCATACACCAAGTCACAGCTTACTTTGAGGAGAACAGATTTGCTAATGAGTCGAAAGAAAGAAAGAAAGAAAGAAAGAAAGAAAGAAAGAAAGAAAGAAAGGCACAACAGTCCAGCCAACAACTATGTCTCCTCCAAGATTACACCTGTCACTTCTGTGGGAAAATCTGCAGGGCAAGTATTGGGCTCCTCAGCCACTTAGAAACTCACCAATGAACCCCCTTGGCAGACATCATCCTCGCATTGAGGGATAGCCAAAGACTATGCGTTTCAAGAAAAAAAATGAACCACTTGTATACCTTACTGGGTTCTAAATTAAATGCAACAACTCAGGAAAGAGACCCGTGTTTAATTGCGGACAGCTCACCCTGTAACAGCAGCACTCAAAAATGCAAATAAAATGATAGAATGAATAAGGAATGGGATGGAGAATAATACAGAAAAACTATACAAATCAATATTGTATTGTATATTGTACCTGCTGGAATATTGTACCCGCCCCAAAAAGGAAATCTAGAGGGTCCAGAGACAGGTGACAAGAATGATTAGCGACATGGAAAAAACTCATATAAAGAGAGACAGGAAAGAATGAGACCATTTACCTTAAGGGAGATGAATAAGAATGGAGATGATAAAGGTATACAAAATAACAAATGGTATGTAGAAGGTAAATCAGGCACTTCTATTTACACTCAATGAAAATGGAAGGCAGTATATCTAAAATTAAAAAAAAAAGAAAATACTTTTTTTTTTTTCCAAACAGTGCACAATTAGTCTGTGGGGCTTGTTTGCACAAGAGATTACTGAGGCCAATTCAAAAAGGGTTGGGCATTTTTAGTGTTCAGAAAAATACAGAGCTCAAATAGCAAGAATCAAAACCATCAAACTAAACAACAAAAACAGAATCCCAGAAGAGATATAAAGTTCTGGAAGAGATATAAAGTCTCCTGCTCAACATCAACCTCTAGCTACTGTGGATAAAGAAGAAAACTTTTGTAGGTAGGTATAAGGGTATATACAAACCCTACACCGGGACCAATGGGATGAAAAGGTTGTACTGGGCCCATATAGCCAGGCCTCTCCAGATCTGCTGAGCATGCTGTGTCTGGAGGAGCAGGTTAAAAGGAGCTCAGAAGCCTAAGCCTACGGGTGGTGGACAGACTGCAGGAGAGAGGGATCTTTCTGTAGAAAATCAGGCAGAAGAGTGAGCTCGAGAGGGGACCACAGAGTAGAACCTTCTCTAACCACCATGTCCTTTGAGAACTCTCAGTTCCAGCAGGGCCATGTTCCTTTGAACTCTTTTGGTTGCAAGGTGATTGATTGTTTGGACCATAGGGGCCATGCCCCAAACTGAAAGGCTCTATAGGTAGGAAGGAGCCCAAGGAGGCAACTTAGACTCATTACAGGGAGGTCCCTGTCAATGTTGCTTCTCACAGGGCCCTGGGCTGGGGCCCAGTGGAGAGGGAGAGTCTGAGTCCCCTTACCACACTCCCTTAAGGGCCCAAACACAGCTGTGAGTTGGAAAGCCAAAGATCCTTGACTTAAAGTCAAATATAGATACCCCTGACTGAAAGGCAAGGGGGTGGAAGTTAGATGCTTTAACCACTAGGCTGCCCTAGCCTCCAAGACCCCAATCAAACCTGGTGGAGAATATGAGCCCCAGAGTGTCCCAGGCTTGAGAGAGTAGGCCAGAGAAGACACGGGGGGGGGAGGGGAAGAGGCAGAAATGGTCCTCAAGAAGGTGCTCAAATGGGTCCTGAAAAACCAGCAACAGCAGAGACCCCAACAGCAGCAGCACCACTGCAAACTTGGTAAGTTTATGGAGGTAATTGTATGCTGAGACTGCCTACAATGGCATGTTTCAGAGTAGCAGCCGTATCCAATCTGTGGCTGCTAGTAGCAAAAATCTCCAACGGCTGGTGATGGGACACTAGATGGGAAGGGCTCTGAGTTGCGACAGAAAATTCTTTCCCAGGTGTCCTAGATTTTGCCCACATGCTCAGGGTCCAACAGTTTGCCATATTTGGGGTCAGGATGGAATTTTCCTCCAGGTAAGAATGGCAGAGATCCTGGGCAGTTTTCACTTTTCTCTGCAGCATGGGGCACAGGTCACTTTCAGATTTAAACTAGTGTAAATAGTGGATTCTCTGTAACTTGAAGTCTTTAAGTCATGATTTGAGGACTTCAGTAATTCACCCAGAGGTTATGAGTCTGTCACAGGAGTGGGTGGGCGAGGTTCTGTGACCTTCAATGTGCAGGACGTCAGACTAGATGATCATGATGATCTGTTCTGACCTTACAGCCTATAACTGCTTCAGAAGCTCACCACCTAGCAGCAGGCGGGTGGCAATTCAACAGCAGCAGCAGGCAACTGTTTAGCAGAAGCAGCTAATTAGAGAAATGGCCGCAAAACAGTAGGAAAAGCAGCAGCTCATCCAGCAGCTGATGACGCTCCTAGAGCCATCTGGAGTAGAAGCATCTCTCGCCACAGGAGCGGGAGGTATCACCGTAATGCCATGTGTCCCAGCGAAACTGACACAGATGGGGCCTGCAGATGATCCAGAGGTCCTCATCACCTTCAAAAGAGAGGCTTCCGTGGCTCAATGATCTCTGGAAAGCTGTGCCATCATGTTGGCCCCCTACTTGATAGACCTGGCCCAGGTCACAAACCAGAGCTTCAACATGGCGACTGTTCAGGATGATGCACAAGTCAAGGCACCATCCTGGATGTCCTGAACATCTCTCCTGAAACCTACCAGGAGCGATTCTGCTCTAAGAAATTCCTGCTTGGGGCTTGGTCCTGGGCTGTTACCCAGAGACTTAAGGAATATTGCTGGTGGTGGCACCAGCCAGAGGGCCGCATGGGGATTCAGGTGATCATTTTGGAGCAGTTCACATAGATTGTCCCTGCCTGGGGACAGGGGGGAGAGATAAATGGGTGGTAAGGCACTGTCCTGAAACTCTCATGGTTGTTGCCCTGGCAGAGAATTATCTGATGTCCCTTGTGTCTGTGGAAGAAACAGCAATGGCTGGCCTGGCACAACTCCAGGGCCCACATGCTACTGACACCCAAATACAGCCGAAGAGGTCCTGGGGGACTGGGTGCTTGAGAGGAGCCTGAAAGTCCATTCTCATCCTGTTAGGAGAGATCTGGGCCCACAGGAATGACCTTACCCACAGGAGCCATCCCCCTCAGGAGAAGTAACAATGGGATTGCATTCCACCATGGTGGCCCAGGGAAAATGTTAGTCCCAGTGCAGGTGGATGGAGTAACCATGCAGGGACTGATAGACTCTCACTGTAGCCATACAATGGTCAGGCAACAACTGGTGGGGCCAGAAGGAAAGGACAGAGGGATGTGCCTCCAGTACATCTGAAGAGATATACAATCAAAGAGATGAGGATGACTGTGCAAAACCACACCAAAATGGTGTTGGCCAGAGTGGTCAAAGACCTGGCCTAGCTGCTTATCCTGGGGAGGACTGGAAGTTTTTCAAAAAGGTTGTCAAGAGATATGGTGGCACCTCCCTAGTGGAGACAGAGACAAGGCAGAAAGGCGCCAGAAAACCAGAGACAGCTGTGGTGGCTGAGAAGGGTGCCATGAATGCCCCAAATGAAGGACTGTCTTCATGGGTGAATGACCACACACAGAGGCCTAACTTAACAGTAAGAGCCCACCACTGCTCCTCAATGAGGACTTGCTATCTGGTAAGATAGACTTTGTAGAAGAACAAAGGAATGATCCAACCTTGGGACAGGTTTATGAACAGATTGCCAGTGCAAACAGCATAGTACTAGATCCTCAGCTCTTGAAACAGTGGACCCTTTTGAGCTGGTTGAGAAAAGGGTGTATCAGGATGTGAAGGACCCCAGATGGGGGAGGGAAAATGCAGCTGCTCATGCCCAGGAAATTCCAAAGGCCCATGTAATACCATAGGGCAGGAATGGGCAATACTTTTTGCAGGGGGGCCACTCCACGAATTTTGATAAGTCATCACGGGCCGCACTTTTCTACTATATTAATGGAGGAGGTGCAGGGTCTGGCAGGGAACTTGGGTACAGGAGAGAGCTCTGGGCTGGTGCAGAGTGTTGGGGTGCAAAGAGGGTGAGGAGTGTGGGCTCTGGGAGGGAGTTTGGGGCAGAAAGGGGCTCCAAACTGGGGCAGGAGATTGGGATGCAGAAAGTGGTGCAGGGTCTGGAAGGGAGTTTGGGTGCAGGAGGGAGCTCCAGGCTGGGATAGAGTGTTGGGGTGCAGGAGAGAGAGTGAGGAGTATGGGCTCTGGGAGGGAGTTCGGTGCAGGAGGAGGCTCTAGGCTGGGGCAGGGAATTGGGGTGCAGGAGGGGGTTCTGACCTGGGGCAGGGGGTTGAGGTGCAGTGTCTGGGAAGGAGTTTGGGTACAAGAGGGGGTGCGAGGTGCAGGCTCTGGCCTGCTTGTAATTTAGATGTTGCTTGTAATTATTAGAATTGGGAGCACTGGCTATTGGGAGTCTGAAAGGACAGGAAACAGGAAGGAGGGGGGAGGAGTTGAGAGGCTGGGAGAAAGCTACAGAGTGTGCAGCAGCAGCTTGATAAAGAGGTTTCCACTTTGAAAATAAAGTCCTGTTGAAGCTTGTTAATACCTTGCCTGGTTGATACAACGTTTTGGTGACAAGGATGGATCTTCTGCCTCTGAACCCACCTGCACCCTTTCTGCAAAGCCCAGGTGAGTCTCCAATTGCTTTTACTACCTGGATCCATATGTTTGAGACTTATCTGCTTGCAATCAGTGCTACAGAGATTTCTGAAGTAAGAAAGTGTGCTCAGCTAATCACTGCCTTGGAGCAGAAGGGCAGCATATATTTTACACTTTTTCCCTTGCAGATGATAAATATGAGACTGCACTCACTGCATTAAAGAATTTTTTTGTGCCAAAAGTGAATGTAGTAGCTAATCGCTACAGATTTTGCCAGCATGAGCAGAAACCAGAGGAAACATAATGCAGTATATTGCTTCCCTGAGGAGTCTGACTGTAATTTGTGACTTTGGGAATATGGCAGATGAAATGATTAGAGACCAGCTCATTGAGAAAACAACCATGCTTCATGTAAGAGAACGCTTACTTCTAAAACCGTAATTTACACTAGAAAAAGCAATAACCATTGCTACTCAGATTGAGTCAGCTACAGCTGAAGCCAACATAATAAGCATGGATACAGGTGGCACAGTCCAGGCTGTGACTCCTTTGCAGAAAAGTTCACTACCACTGCAGACACACAACTGCAAGAGGAAAACTAATGAAAAACCACCTAATCAGCAAATTCAAAATACAGTAAAAGCATGTTTTCGCTGTGGATCCTCACAATACCTTGCAAGCTACACAGGATGTCCAGCAAAAGTAGCTCAGTGCAATGACTGCAAAAAGATTGGACATTTTGCTAAAGTATGGCGCAGTAGCCAGTTCAGTCAACAGGTGCATGCAGTTACAATACCAGATGTTACTGTGCTGAGCGTGGACAAAATCACTACTGCACATATTCCAGAACAGATAAAGTGCACTATAAAGGTTTCCTCAGGCAAACCACACTCTATTGGTCGCTGATTGCCTTTCTCGCCTGCTTTTGCCTTCACCAGATGGTCCACTGGAGGATGAGGATGTAGTGGTTGCACTTATTACAAGCACTCTCACAAGACAACGATTTCAAGCTGCTTTTTCAGCATGCCAATTCAACAAAAACTACAGGAATTTCTGACAAAGAGATGGCCCAGTCACCCTAAAAACCTTGACCCAGTATTGTTGCCTTATTTTAGAGTTGGGGATGAACTTTCTTTCTTTGATGGCTGTGTGCTACAAGGTACACACCAGCTCCTTGTGCCAGAAGAATTACAGTCAAAACTCATACACCTGGCACACGATACTCATCAAGGAAATGTCCGAACCAAACAACGACTACAGGATCTGTATTGGTGACCAGGGATGGACTCTCTAACTGAAGCACTCATAAAATCCTGTGTCACTTGCATGATAATACAGCAGTGACAGTTCCTCTTCCTGAATCTGCATGGGAAAAAGTGGCAATTGATATTGTAGGACCCTTTGATACTGCTCCAATTGACTACCATTATGCCATCACTTTAATAGACTATTTCAGTAAATGTCCTGAGGTAGCATTTACATCGCAAATCTCTTCTGCTACAGTAATTAAGTTCCTCCCTTCAGTTTTTAGCAGGGAAGGTAACCCCAAAGAACTGGTTTCAGATAATGGTAGTCAATTTACTTCCCTGGAGTTTGAAACGTTTCTAGAACAGAGGAACATTTTACACAGAAGGTCATCCCTATATTACCCTCAAGCCAATGGGGAAATCGAATGGTTTAACAGACGTTTGAGAGTTTGCAAATGGCTAAACTGGAAGGGCAATTGTGGATACCCTTTACTACTGATTTCTTGCAAGCATACCGAGCTACACAACATGCCACAATGCAAAGATCACCCACAGAGTTACTGCATGGGAAACAGATGAATACTAAACTGAACATTGCTGGATTGTTAAAGGCACAACCTGATGCCCCAAATGAGGATGATGTGAGAAAAACAGTCACACAGAACCAAGCAAAGTCTAAGGCTTTCACAGATGAGCGGCAGGGTGCTAAGGAACCAAAGTTTGAGTGTCGTTCCTTCGTTAAATACAAAAACCTGGAATTTTACGCAAAGGGGACCATAAATTCACAGCTCCTCTTAAAATCATAGAGAAGAAGGGACCTTACACCTATCGACTTTCTGATGGGCGGGTATGGAATGCTTCTTATCTTGTACCTGCCTATGCACTGTGACAAAGTTCCTGCTCTTCCTTGGTGGGTCTTGCGCTTATTGGCGGATTTGCTCACCTTGGAGCTTCACGGCAACCCTCAGCTTGGGCTGTTTTTCTGAATTCACTGTCCAGGTCGATGACTCCTGTGTCTGACCAGGAGTTGGGAGGATTTGGGGGGAACCCGGGCCCTTCCTCTACTCCGGGTTCCAGCCCAGGGCCCTGTGGAATGCAGCTGTCTAGAGTGCCTCCTGGAACAGCTGTGTGACAGCTACAACTCCCTGGGCTACTTCCCCATGGCCTCCTCCCAACACCTTTTATCCTCACCATAGGACATTCCTCCTGGTGTCTGATAATGCTTGTACTCCTCAGTCCTCCAATAGTCTACGTTCTCATTCTCAACTCCTAGTGCCTCTTGCTACCAGTTCCTCACACGCACACCACAAACTGAAGTGAGCTCCTTTTTAAAACCCAGGTGCCCTGATTAGCCTGCCTTAATTGATTCTAGCAGCTTCTTGATAGGCTGATTAGAACACCTGCAGCCAATCTTAATTGTCTCTAGAAGGTTCCTGATTGTTCTGGAACCTTCCCTGTTACCTTACCTAGGGAAAAGGGACCTACTTAACCTTAGGCTAATATATCTGCCTTCTATTACTCTCTATAGCCATCTGGCCTGACCCTGTCACAGCACCAAGAGGAGATTTGCTAACACCCAGGCTGCACTGGATGACTTCACCATAGTACCAACATAACAAGAGATTGCACAGGAACTGGGGCTTTAGAGATGGCCTGTGAGACCCAGATGACCACATGTCTGGACTAGAGACTATGTTATGTAGTATCTACAGTGTTTTCAGTATAATATTTCTGCCAACAGTATAGTGTCTTGTTTCATATTTGTTCCTGTGGCTAGAACAATAATGTTTATTTTAATTGGGAGAGTTTCTTAAGAGAGAAGGGAATGTGGTGTTTAGATGTTGCTTGTAATTATTAGAATTGGGAGCACAGGCTATCGGCAGTCTGAAAGGACAGGAAACAGGAAGGAGTGGGGAGGAGTAGAGAGGCTGAGAGAAAGCTACAGAGGGTGCAGCAGCAGCTTGGTAAAGAGGCTTCCACTTTGAAAATAAAGTCCTGTTGAAGCTTGTTAATACCTTGCCTGATTGATACAACAGGAATTTACTTCATAATAGGGCTGTCAATTAATCACAATTAACTCATGTGATTAACTAAAAAAAATCATGATTAAAAATTAATTGGTATTAATCACAGTTTTAATTGCACTGTTAAACATTAGAATACCAATTGAAATTTATTACATGTTTTGGATGTTCTTCTACATTTTCAAATATATTGATTTCCATTACAACACAGAACACAAAGTGTACACAGCTCACTTTATATTATTATTTTATTACAAATATTTGCATTGTCAAAATGATAAACAAAAGAAATAGTGTTTTTCAATTCACCTTATACAAGTAGCATAGTGCAATCTCTTTACCATGAAAGTGCACCTTACAAATGTCGATTTCTTTGTTACATAACTGCACTCAAAACCAAAACAATGCAAAACTTTAGAGCCTAGAAGTCTACTAGTCCTACTTCTTGTTCAGCCACTCACAAAGATAAACAAGTTTGGGAGATAATATTGTCCACTTCTTATTTACAATGTCACCAAAAAGTGAAAAGCTTCCAATGTGAGATTTCTAGAGATAGCTACAGCACTCGACTGAAGGTTTAAGAATCTGAAGTGCCTTCCAAAATCTGAGAGGGGTGCGGTGTGGAGCTTGCTTTCAGAAGCCTTAAAAGAGCAACACTCCAATATGGAAACTCAGAACCCCAACCACCAAAAAAGAAAATCAACCTTCTGCTGGTGGCATCTGACTCAGAGGATGAAAATGAACATGCATTGGTCTGCACTGCTTGGATGGTTATTGGGCAGAAACTGTTATCAGCATGGACGCATGTCCTCTGGAATGGTGGTTGAAGCATGAAGAGACATAAGAATCATTTGTCCATCTGGCATGTAAATATCTTGCAACACCGGCTACAACAGTGCCATGTGAATGCCTGTTCTCACTTTCAGGTGACATTGTGAACAAGAAGCAGGCAGCATTATCTCCCACAAATGTAAACAAACTTATTTGTCTGAGCAAGAAATAGGACTGAGCAGACTTGTAGACTCTAGAGTTTTACATCATTTTATTTTTGAATGCAGTTATTTTTGTACATAATTCTGCATTTGTAAGTTCAACTTTTGTAATAAAGAGATTGCACTACAGTACTTGTCTTAAATTAATTGAGAACTTATTTCTTTTGTTTTTTACAGTGCAAATATTTGTAATCAGAAATAAATATAAAGTGAGCACCATACACTTTATATTCTGTGTTATAATTTAAATCAATATATTTTAAAATGTAGAAAACATCCAAAAATATCAAAATAAATGGTATTTTATTATTGTTTAACTGTGAGATTAATTGTAATTAATTTTTTAATCACTTGACAGCCTTACTTCATAATCATAACTTTTTTACTTGACCAGCACTTGGCCTTTTCTGTCAGTGTTGCTATACCCTGAGTAGTAGAAAGGACTTTTTTTTTTGGTATGCTTAATATTTTCTAATTCAATTAGTGAAAGTTTTTTGTAGAGGTTTTTCATGTCTCAGATAAGAGAAGACTTCAAAGGATCCCAATAGTCAGTAAGCTGAACAGTGGTATCATAACGGGCAATTAGGAACTTTAGAGATCACCTTTATAAAGACTTTGAACTACCTTCAAGGACGTGTGTGTGTATGCATGTGTGCACATGCGCAAAATAAAACTAGAATTTCTAACAAAAATACACAGCACAATCCCCTAGTCTAGATGTTCTTAAACTGTAGTCTGTGGCACAGTGAGGGTCCTCAGAGTATTTGCTATTTGTCCAATGAGAGCTAGCTAGTCACATGGTGACCTCTTTTTGCCTCCTCCTCTTTTTGCCAGAGTTGTCTGAACAGCATGAAGGACATCAACCCCAAGTTTTTATGTGATGGTACCTTTCATTACAACCATATAGTTTTTCAGCTTTTTTATCTTGCTGGGAAAGCCCACCAGAAGGCAATTTCCCCCGTCCCCCGAGAAGGCAGGGAGAACAAGACCCCGGGCCCTGGAGGGGGAGGGTATATGATGGGGTTTACCCACACTGGAAAGCAAGGTGTTAAAGAGCAGCTCTGGACGCGGACAACCCCAGTCAGCCACACCTACAGGTCTGCACAAGCTGCCGGCAAAGCTTTAAAAGGGGAGAAGAACAGCTCAGAAGGAAGGACACCACGAAAGGGAGAAGGCAGCTTTGAAGGTCAAAGTATTGTCCCAGGGACACCTTGCCTGAGGCCTCACTACACGGACCTGTGGAGAACCTAGGAAGGAAGAAAGCGACTGAGTGTGCAGGTCAGAGACTCGGGAGAATTGCTTTACTCTGGTGCAATTGAGAGGGGGCCAGGGTAGGAAGGGGTCCAGGGAGGGTGGCAGCTTAACACCGCAAGGGGCTGCATGTAGCTGCCACTCTTGGGCCCTGGACTGGATGGAGAGGGTGGGCCAGGGCTCCCCTATCCCCCCCAGCAGACAATGCAACACCAGGAGCCTCCATTTAAGGCAGGAAGACTCCTGGGACTGACCTTGAAGACCTAAGCCCCCGGTACCCTAGTGCAGGAGGGGATAATTGGAAGCACTGCCTGACCACTAGGCAGCACTATGGGTGGTGCCACAGCAGGCCAGATACGTGATGTATCAGGCACACAGCAATTATAATCAGTTACTATAATGTCTTTCCTGTTAAAGAATTGAAAACCATGGACCTATCCCAAATCCCACTGAAGTCAGCAGAAAGATTTTTATTTACTTCAATGAGCTTTGGATCAGGTCATATATTCATAACAACATATCCATTGTTTATGGTTGTATGATACATCTACCGAGAGGTAAGATTATATATTATAAAATGCTAAATATACCACTTGGTTGCATTGCTGTGCAGCTTTGAGCTAATACCCTACAAAAAGGGTCTTTGTATTAGAGGGAAGAGGAATCAAATATAGTAATCTCTCCACTCTGTTCTCTCATAAAAGATCATTTCCTTCTCCAATACTTCAATGTCACCAAAAGTCAATGCAGATTAATGAATTTGAGGAGAGAAAAAATGCCTGTTGTGGGAAATATTTCTGCTATAGCTTTCTATAGAAGTGCTGATTAAAATGCATGACCCACATAACCTTCAGATTTCCTTTTTTTAAACACTGGTTCTTCAGGAAAAAAAGAGAAAGGAAAAAAATTGCAAATTAAATCAGGGATAAGCACTGTCATGCTGGCGGAGACAAGTTCAATATAGATGATTTATCTACTTAGACAAATGAAATCAGTGTCAGTTGATCCTTCTGAAATGTTCTGATGCTTCTGCAAAAAAAAATGTTGCAGGCACATGACATTTTGCTTTGGCTTAATTTTGCAAAAGTTCTGTAACATTTCTAGACTTTAAGGACATGGTTTTAGGCCACCTCGGTTGCTAATTGTTTCAGGAGACTGGGTCTACTCTTGATGAGTATGTCAAGTTTGAAGGATCACAAGAATGATCCAACAACAATTATGTGAATGTCTGAAAGCATAAGCCTCATGCAGCACATGTCGCTTGCATGAGAAGTTGTCCAGGTTAGCCGGGGTTCTCTCCCAGACTACAACAGAAATGCAATTGATATTTTGATCCTGAATTTTGTAGGACATTCAGAAATACTTAGAATATCCTCAACACCTCAAAGCTTGAAGGAGGAAGGATTATATGTTGCAGGGGCTAGAGTCAGGACTACTGGGGTTTTGTCCCTCCTGCATTGAGTGGAATATTGATTAAGTCAGTTAAACCTTTTCTGACTCAGTTTGCCCACCTCTAAAATGGAGACAATAATCCCTATTTAATAACTCACAGGGGCTTTGAAGTTATTAAGTTTTATACAGTAGCACCTTACCTTGTAAGTATTAAGTAGATAGCAGGATCTTGTAATTTGCTATAGTGCTACAAAAAAATAAGGGCTTGATCCTATAATCCAAAATAATAGTCCCCTTGCCTTCACTACAATTACTTGAGTGAGTAAGGATTCATTCAGGTGAGCAAGGGTTGCAAGACTGGACCCTCAATATACCAAAAGAAAGGAAAGCAAGGGTGTGTTATATGAAAATGTTTCTTGGATGAGCCCCTGGTGCAAGCTATGCACCTATTTATCTCCTACAGTGGCCTCACAATAGCAACATATGCCCATCATCACAAGACTCAGGGCTTGTCTACAATTATAACACTTACAGTGCAGCTGAGTGGCTGTAGCACTTAGTGAAGATGCTACTTACGCTGACAGGAGAGCTCCCATCTATGTAGGTACTCTACCTCCCTGAGAGGTGGTAGCTATGTTGTCCGGAGAAACATCAACATAGCACTGTCTATACAAGGAGTTAGGTCGGTAATACTACATCACTCGGAGGATAGATTTTCCACACTTCAAAGCGACGTCATTATACTTACATAAGTTTGTAGTGTAGACCAGGGCTCCATTACTCTATCTATCCCCACAGTCCCAGCACAGCTTATCACTTGCGGCTTGTTCAGAATGCAGTAGCACATTTGTTTACCGCTTTAAGTAAACAACTCATTTATGTCCACCTTGCTTCCTTTACACTGCCTATAAAATGGGAAATGGGGTAAAAGCTGGCACAGCTTTTAAAGGCCTAAATGATGGAGGCCTTAGCTGCACTGGAGAAATGTCCTGAGGATTATCCATGCTCAGACATCCCTTGTCTGAGAAGATCCTTCCACTGTCTCTCAGGCCAATGGTCACCGTCTTTGCTGTGGTGAATTCTAAGAGTTCAATGCCATTTTCCCTAACCCCACATCTCATTCCATCTCTCCCCACTTCTATTAGCATTTCAAACATATTTCCGATTAAGGTGAACCATTTGCCTCAGCTATTGCTTCAAGTATTTGCCATTCACTTCATTATTTGTGCTCTGTGGTTGCTCCTCTAAGTCACATTAGATGACTAATGCTCCCTAACTGAGGCCTCTCAAACCGACAGAGCTTTCAAAACAGGCATTTAAACACTTTTGCTTTCCATGAAAACTCCTGCAAACAGTTCTGCTCGCTTGAACGCTCATGAAAAGTGAACAAAATATCCTGAGTACCAGCCATGTGAATTTGTGAAGTTTTATTCCATGACAGTTTGTAAATACTTTTATTTGCAGCATGGGCCCAGCTCTGCATATAACTCACAAAAGCATATGATTTTGTATAACTTCTTTACATCATGTGGGATTTTCTAAAGCACCCAAAGGGGTCAGGTGCTCCACTTCCATTGACTGAAATTCAGTAGGAATTGGGCACCTAACCCCCTTAAGCACTAGGGAACTAAAGGATTCAGAGCACTTGGAATTGGATGCGGATCCTTTTGCCTCTAAGTTGCTAGCTTGAATCCAGCCTGTGCAAAATGCACTGGTAGACCCAATCCTATTCATGATCCAACAATGTCTACGTCACAGTTCAAAGAAATTGGCACCCATGTTGTCAGTGCTGGTTGAAAAGCCAAGGAAAGGAGATATGGAGACTGAACAAACCTCTTACCCTAGAGATGGTCCCTTCATTACCATTCAGGATTGAGATACCTGGACTGAGCAGAGCTGGGATGCTTAGTCTGCTCTTGCTGTCCACCTTTTGAGAATATAACACAGAATTCTAAAACCCATGGCTGCTAAGCTATTTTTTTCCCCACAGGGAGTAAATCACACACTAAAAAATAAAATGTAAGTGGAACATTACGTATGACTAAGCTAAATTGCTGGACATAAAGCATCATTTGTGCATTAGGGATACTTGAAGGCTTTTGGGGGGTAGAATATTTTGACAAGGAACATTGAAGTTCTACAAAGCAAAAGTCAAAAGATCTAATTCTCCTTTCCCTTCATACTGGTATAAACTAGCACCTTTGAAGTCAATGGAGTTACACATATTTAAAACTGATCTAAGAAGAAAATAGGCTCAAAAACTTAAAGTTATAATATATACCAACTTTTCCTGATCGTCTAATAAAAAAGTATCTCCAGCATATGCTCATAAAAATATTTATTACAGTTCCAATGTAATTTGGTTTCACAGAGAAACCCTACTATAATCAGGGAACATTTCCATAATACCTTTTATGCTGAAGTCAGTCAGATAACAATTTTATACTGAAAGATTCCTAATTGATTTGACCATAAAATTAAGTCTTTTGTTCAAAGAAAAATGGTAACATTTATATTTTTCTATTTGCACTCCTCCTCCGCCCCCCCCCAGCCCCAAGGAAAAAAAGACAAAACAATTCAGCTTTCAAATATGTATGCAAATATTATGAGGTCAATAAAATGCTGCAAGCTAAAAAGAAAGAATTGTTCAAGCAGTGAAAAGACCCAGTTGACTGAGGGATGATAGACAAGCTAATGCCTCCTCAGAGGATGGCTTCTGGGGTGGAAGAATGGTGTAAGCTATTTGAAGAGAGGGAACAAATATGTGAGGATCAAGTCTGTTTTATTTCGTAGAAGGCAGATGAGCAGAGGAATTTTAGCATTACAAAATCATGCGGAAGGGTGTTAAGGAACAGTTACCACATGTCATTTGGAGTGACACAACAACAGCTACATTTTTGTGGTGTAGCAAACATTGGACACAGCACTAAAATCACAAAATCACTAATTCAGAGCGGTAGCCGTGCTAGTCTGGATCTGCAAAAGGGGCAAAGAGTCCTGTGGCACCTTATAGACTACCAGATGTATTGGAGCATAAGCTTTCGTGGGTGAATACCCACTTCTTCAGATGCATGTAGTGGAAATTTCCAGAGGCAGGTATAAATATGCAAGCAAGAATCAGGCTGGGGATAATGAGGTTAGTTCAATCAGGGGGATGAGGACCTCTTCTAGCAGCTGAAGTGTGAACACCAAGGGAGGAGAAACTGCTTTTGTAGTTGCGAGCCATTCACAGTCTTTGTTTAATCCTGAGCTGATGGTGTCAAATTTGCAAATGAACTGAAGCTCAGCAGTTTCTCTTTGAACTTTTTGAAGTCTGGTCCTGAAACTTTTTTGCTGCAGGATGGCTACCTTTAAATCTGCTACTGTGTGTCCAGGGATGTTGAAGTGTTCTCCTACAGGTTTTTGTATATTGCCATTCCTAATATCTGATTTGTGTCCATTTATCCTTTTCTGTAGGGACTGTCCAGTTTGGCCGATGTACACTGCAGGGGGCATTGCTGGCACATGATGACATATATTACATTGGTGGACGTGCAGGTGAATGAACCAGTGATAGTGTGCCTGAGCTGGTTAGGTCCTCTGATGGTGTCGCTGGTGTAGATATGTGTGCAGAGTTGGCATCGTTTTGTTGCATGATTGGTTCCTGAGTTAGAGTTCTCTATGCTGAGAATTCCCCCAGACTGTTGGTGACAGGAGAAACACCCTATAACACCCCTTTGTGCCAGGCTCGCTGGAGCAAAGAGATTGTAGTGCAACACTGAGTTGCACCAATTGCATTTGTATTAAGAGTTAAAATAATGTCAGACATAACCATCAGATTGGGTCATATACAATCAAGCCAGTTATGGATGCAAGTCAAGATTTCCTGTGCATGTTTTCCTTTTCGGTCTCTTCCCTCTTGTTGTAGAAAGCAGTCCATTACTAGACTGTAGGCTGAGTGTTTTGTGTCAGTATTTTGAAACTGGTGGAAACCAAAATAGTGTACAAAACAGAGCTAGGGAAAAAATAACCATCTAAGTCTGAAGTCACATCCACATCAGAAAAGAAAGCATTCTGCTCTTATTGACAGCAACCCTTTGAAGACCTGGAGAGGGGCCTTGATCTCAGCAGGAGACCATTGTTATTTGCCATTAAAAAGCAGTTACAGCTAGTCAGTCTAATGGATATTTTGTGCTCTGCTTTGAAGACAATGTTATTTAATAACCCCCCTTCTCACACACATGCACATACTATCTATGGTGATCTTATGTTAAAATAAGAAAGGATGGTCATATAAAAAGCCGGATGGCTTCTTCAAACCCTAGGTTATCAGGCTGTCCATCATCTTTACTGGCAAGCAGAGAGCATTAAGAAGCAAATGCACATAGTACTTTGTTCAAAGGACAGGTTGGAGGGAAAAATAGCATTCAGGCCTAAGAATGAGAGAGCCTGCTGTTTCTCCCATCACAGTCACATCACACACTCCACTTGTGGTAGGAATTATCCATGAATAGCTAGATTAACTAATAGCAACCTTTACCCTAGACATTCATGCATAACACTAACTTTGTTTTTATATTTGAGTGATTTTTAGTGCTCATGAAAATGAAGCACTGATAGTACCGGCTAGAGCATAGATAGTGGAGGGGACGCTTGCCCATGCAGTTCCGTCAATAACCTCCATCTGGTCTACAACAGCTCCTGCTCTTCTGCACCTGGGCCTCTGCTGAATAGAGCCTTCTAGCTGGCCTGAAGTGTTTGGTAGTGTCATGAGGTGGAAATGTCCATTTCACATTAGGATAAGGCCGAGCAACATTTTCATTTGCTTCAAGTCTTCAGAAGTAGAGCCTTTCCATCAGCACCACTATGATAAAGGGTGGGAGAATAAATGTGCTGGTAACTTTTCATGACAATTTTTGCCTGCCTGCTGTGAATATTTAGACTTCACTTTCAAGACCACTCATATCATTAGAGTAGTCGCTCATGAAATAGCTGTCTAAAGCTTAACTTGGAGAAAATGGAATGGATGCTGGTCAGAAGAGGGAAATGCTTCAACAGTTTGCTGCTGCTGTCGCATTACCAGACTTGCGTTCAAAGACATCTATTCTATAGTTGTCAAAGTAGCACGAAGCCTCCCTCCTAATAGGCACCTCTATTTGCAACCTTCCAAAGCCACTGCACTGATCAGAGACATTGTCCCAGATTCCTGTCCCAGGATGAAGCTATGGGGACCAGAAGCAAGTCATTTTCATGTTTGACCCTAGGTTACAGTGCAGATCAGTATATGATAATTAGTCTGACTGTTTACAGATTCTGATTTTTTTTCAGAAGCCAACTCACAAGAGGAACAAAGAAGAAAGAAAGTACAGGGGGGAGAGAGAGATTCTTAAAAATTACAGTCTAAACATCTGGATTTTCAAAAAATGCAATTTTAAAAAATTCCCATTATTGGCCTACCTCTCCTACCACTGAAGTCAAAGGCAGCTTTTGAAAATCCCACCCTACCAGAACATAAACTGAACACAACTGTGATCTTATGCTACTTATTTATGGATTTGTCTTCTCAGTTACTGTAGTGATTGTTACTCTATAAATACAGTCGCTAGAGAGAGATGAGGGGCATACTTAACCAATGCTCCAGGCAGTATGCAGCATTCTCAATGCTTTTGGTTTTTTCCAGCTTATTACCAAATTCTCAGAGACCTATTGTGCAGCCACTATGCCTGTCCCCAAATGAAAAGTATACCAAATGCGTTCACACTATTCGCATTTATACCCATGCGTGCTGGAGTAAGCTACAATAGGCAAGGATCATCAATCATTATTTCGACACACACAGAAACCTACTCTCCTTCTAAACAAATAATTTCTGGATAAACCAAAGGAAGAAACAACCCTAAAACAAGTTGCACAACAATTACATTTGGAGAAAAAACAGCTACACAAGAAAGTAGATGAACTACATGGATCGTTCACTGAATTCATTTAACACATTGAAAAAATCCTAAAAGATTCAGCTAAGAACCTCTTCTCCTGTGTGGCATTCCTCGTCCTTCAATCATCTAATTAGAGTTAGAAGGATATTGTTGAGGATAATCATCATCCTCGGCACTCGCTGTGTATAGCACCTTTCATCCAACGGCCTCAAAGTGCTTCACAAACATGTATTAATGGTGATTCACATCAGTCCGACTAGGTAGTTAAGTATTATTATCTTATATGCATTGTAAGTTACCCACAGGTATTATAGCTTACTATTTGTATCACACTACAACCTCGATTAGCTGAAGGTTACAGAGGACACCTCACACTTTTGGATAATCAGCAGTCTTTGAAGTCTGTTCCTTTAACCTCAAACAAAGACTCCAAGTGTCTGCTGCGTGGTCCCCTCCCGTAGTGGGCAACTGGCTGGCTCGGTGAGCCTCCATTTGTTTGCGGCTCTGCTCACTTACAGGGTGAGTTAAACAGCAAATCTTCTGATGGAGCACCAGTAGGAACTGAAGAGCCCAAGAGAGCTTTTGAAACACATTAATGCTAATGCCCATGGCTGGCCATCGTGAACACAGATTACGTCACACACAGCATCCTCCTATGCCCTCATTAACTTGTCCATTTTCTCCCATGCTATCTTAAGGTAAAGATAGTTGGATCCGGACATGACTGGTAAGTGCTGACAGTGGAGGGGCACAATGGCAGCCCTTCCCCCCCATCACCACCACAGCCATGATCAACTTCCTAGTGACTGCCAAGTCACCCTCCAGCAACACCCTCCTGCCAGTCCCATCCATTCCCCCCAACTCCCCGCTACTTCCCCCTGCCCATCCCCCCATCTCCCACTGTCTCCCCAGGCCCCACACTGCCTCCCCCAGATCTTCACCCATTGCACCTGGTCCCCCACTGCCTCCCTGAGCTCCCTTCTGTGCACCCTAGACGGGCTAGTCCAGACACGTACTCAAGCAAGTAGCTGCTGCTGCCAAAGTGATGGGACTCAGCTGGCTTCCCCATGCCCCTCTGGCAGAGAGCTGTGCTCCCAGCCTGGTCTTGCTTCCCTGTTCTGGTTGCCACCTAGTGGGGCTCAGCAGGAGTGCTAGCTGCAGAGAAATACCCCAGACCAGGGTATCTTGGGTTACATATGTTGAATGTGCGCCCACAACCTTCATAGAGGATAACAATTTGGATGATTAATGTAAAAGCTGGTCAAATAATTTTAAAAGGGGTGGATATTGCCATTGACTTTTAATGGGCTTTGATTAGGCCCTATGTGCAAGTGTATACTTGTAATTTCCCTTGTACAGTACTGAGTTATTAAGATCCCCCATTTTCTCCCCTGCATATCCCCACAACTGCTTGTGGGCAGCCTGGTATGGAAGTCAGTTTCTTTTCTTCCTTCTCTCTGCAGTATCTCCAGCACCCAGTTTAGACAGGGATGGGCACTAAGGACTAGTTTTGTCCCAAGAAACGCAGCTACCTGCATGCTAGCCATCCTCTTTGCGGGGGTGCAGAAAAGCTTCCCAGGTCCCTTCCCTCCTTTTGCACATCTCCACGTAGCAACAGCCAGGTTGTGGACCATACTCTCACATATAGCCACTAGAAAGTATAATACAATGCCATATCATTTGGTTTAGGGATGTGCCATAATATTTCCTTGGTTGTGAGCTTTATTTTTCTGAGTATCAGAGGGATAGCCATGTTAGTTTGGATCTGTAAAAGCAGCAAAGAGTCCTGTGGCACCATACTTTCCTGGGTGACAACAATATATTCCCCAAGTGACGCAAGGAAAAGTCTTGATCGTGACTGTTGTCAGCTGACACTGGCAATGTTACATGAACTAGGCAGTTTTAAAAAAACAACTGTGTGTGTGTGATGCTGGGGGAGGGAGTTAAAGAGACTTTAGCAATTCTATAAAGATCAAGAAAGTCCACAAGGCACTGAAAGATGCTATAGTATTAGCTTTTGCACCCTCCTGTTGCTTTGTAAATAAAGATCATAATCACACGGCTTCTGTGAAAGTAGAATTTATCCTAATGTGATTTTGGAGGAATACCTCAAAATAAATGTTCTGCAGTGCCTGGGGTTACTGCTTGATCCATGCAGAGGCTAGCTGCTAAGAACTCATAAAGCAAACTGGATAACTCATATCATCCAATACAAGCAATGAGAGAAAAAGATAACTTTATTCACTTTATTTTATTTATTTATTATTTATTTATTATTATTCATCAATATTTTATTTGTATAGTGTTTCAAGCGAAGTACATTTGCAGAATCAGAGAAATTTGCCTCTACAGCTTAAAATACCTTTTAATTGATTATTAGCTAGGAAAGATTCACTGAAAAAAATTTATATTATTTTGGAAGATGGACCCTCGATAGTTTGTCTGCCACTTAGAGGGCTGGGTATGGTAGAGGCAACAGTAACTAAGAGGAGTGTAAAAAGACAACAAAACTTAGTTTATTAGAGTCCAACTACATTACAAGTGGTGGTGTCAGAGTTTTGAGTTTCCACACAACACTAGCTCAACCCTGAAACTCTCCAGCGGCTGTCCATCATTCCAAAGAAACCAAGTTAGCAATGTTACATAGACTGAGCAAGATTTAATTGGTTGATTTAATAAGTTTGAAGCCCCCATTCTCAAAGTTATCCTTTTAGTCCCATGTGCTTCAGTACTACTGTCACAGACAATATAATTTGGCCATTTGGGATGCAGTTCTTCCTACTGCCTCACACAAAGCCCACGTTAACATCTCCTACATGAGAGAGTGTGTGATGGAATTCACACCCACAATCTCAGGTAGGTTTTAGAGAAGTGTGTGGTTGATATTCCAGTAATGAGGCTGGTATAGCAGCTTTGCATCCTTATTTAGGATAGATCACCATAACTGCAGTACAAACTTTGTACAAAACATATCTTAATTACGTGACAGTGGTGAATATTGGGCTGTCAGGGTGTCACACTCACTATGGATACAAACTAGCATCTAATATAATGTAGATTGTAGAACATTGATTTCAAATGGAAAACATCAACAGAAAGACATGAAATACTTAGTCTAGAGTTTCTTTGGTTCAACCGGCTAATCTATGATAATGCAGCTTGTACAAATTCATACAACAATTAAGTCATCCGTAAGTCACTCTTACAAGTTGTGGCACTTAAACTATCTTTGTGTCTGATCTTGCAACCCTTCCTCTCATAACTATATATTGGGGCTTGTCTAGACAGCAAGATGGGGTGTAAGTATGCAGCACACTAGCTTTCCGAGCATTAACTATCCACATTGACCCTACTGCCACACACTAAAAGTTCCCTAGTGCACTTTGATCTACACCCATTTCAAACAGGAGTAGCTCAATGCACACTAGAGGACTTTTAGTGTGCCATGGACAGTTAGTTCACGGTATACTAGTGCGCTGTAGATTTACACCCCAGCCACCACGCCCTCACTCGCCACCTAGACAAGCCCTTGCTCTCATAAACAGTCCCATGTCCCATTGACCTCAATGGAATGAATCAAATGAGCAAAGATTTCAGGAATGAACCCTTTAACTCATGTCCCAAGATGTTTGGGGAATCCTCTTCCCCTTCTAAACTCCGCCATCAGTCTGAATGCT
This sequence comes from Dermochelys coriacea, assembly GCF_009764565.3. NCBI lineage: Eukaryota > Metazoa > Chordata > Testudines > Dermochelyidae > Dermochelys > Dermochelys coriacea. The sequence continues at coordinate 116,663,680 of NC_050072.1, forward strand.
ACTGATTATTATTGGCATAGTTTAACCAGGGCAAACATGCTGCAGTGAGCAAAAAGGCTCTTTGAAACCCTTCCCTGTAGAGGTCATGTGGATAGCAAGCAGAGGGTGTAATCATAAAGACCTTCACAATACATGTTCTGGATAATGTCAAGTGCTCTTATCATTTAGAAATATGTTCTCAAGAAGCCAACCTACTTGAGCCCAAATGAGCTAGTCAATAATGGGAAAGCGTCCTCATTGGGTGTCAATTTCAACACACATTCATGCTCATTTCTTTACAAAAGCTGTCTCTTTTCTCAACGCAGAGGCCTACACACTCGTTGACTCTGTAGTTGGGTTTTGGGCATTGTGCTTTTTACAAGCCTTGAATACTCGTAAAAGGGAAAGTCAAAAATGCCAAACTCCTCTCTTAAAGCACCTGAGATGGAGGTATTTAAAAGCAATCATTTTATCCCCGGCACTTTAAAACTTTGAGTAATGCCTTTCATGAATGTATTATTCTTTCAGGTCAGGATTTATAAATACAGTGGTTACAATGCAAGGTGCAGTCAGCTCTTCCCAGTATTACAATAGATGCTTTGGATCCTATCTGTACTGAACGGGGTCTATCACATAGGAAAGATTTTCAACAGGATCCAAACCTCCAGTTTCCACAGACTTCATGAAGCACTTGGTAAACAACATATGCTTTCATAAACACACAGAGTGCTTTTCATGTTCCTATATCACATCACACCTGGAGCAAAAGGTCAAGGAAGCCACTATGTAGTAGCTGGTTACACAATGATCCTTTGTATATTGACAAGTGAGTACTGAGCACTGCTTACATAGAGCTAGTCAGAATAATTTCAACTGAACAGGTTGGAGAATGGAAATGTTTTGTGGAGAGGTTCAATTTCAATGAACTTCCACTGGAAACCTACCGGGTTTCATGCCAGCTCACCTCCCCAGATCCTCAGAAGCCTGCCAAGTGGGCTACCTCTGAGCAAGGGCTCCTAGGGTTGCTCCCATCCCGTTCAGTCCCAAGCTGGAACAGAATCAAATTTCAAAATATTGAAATCCTCCACAAAATAGAATTACTGTCCCTTGCCCAGCTACACATTTACAGTAATAAAGTCTCCTTTCATAACATTTTGCTGATCTCTTCATCAACATGGTAATATTTAATATCTATATTGCAGTAGCACCTAAAGGCCACAACCAGCTTGGGTTCTATTGTGTTAGAAGTTGGAATGTTCTTAATGTTTCATCTGAATAATGTGTGTGCCTCAGTTTCCCATGTGTTTCTCAAACACATCTAGTGATGGTCAAGGGTTTCTGATGATTGCAGATACCCCTAGATGACAGGTGAGACTGGGCACAGACAAGGGCTGACACTCTGTATCCTGGCAACCAGGGGTGAAAGTGGGCCGTATGGCATATTGATAAAAAGTGGCCACCGGTACCGGCCTGTATGCAGCCGACGTTAAAGTGCTACCACGGCAAAAGACCCTGCTTAAAGCTTAAACCGCCAATGGGGGGGGGCAAAAGGGACAACTGCCCCAGGGCCAGCAATTTAAAAGGGCCTGGGGCCACCGGTGCTGCAGTGGCCAGAGCCCATGGCCATTTAAATCACCGCCGGAACCCTGGGTGGCGCAGGCCAGGCAGCTCGGATGGGCTGGCTGTGGGACACTGACCCCTCCCAGCCCAGCCACTTCCACCCAAGGCCCTGCCCCTTCCAGGGGCTTGGAGCCAGGCCCCCATACCGGTAAGTATTGAATGTTACTTTCACCGCTGCTGGCAAGTGATGGCTGAGGCCCATCCTCTGCAAGAGCCAGCTGGAGGTGTTGGAAAACAAAGCAAGAGGTGGAGGCCAGGTGACCTGTTGGTCTCTTTCCCCAGCAAAGGATGGAGGAGGGGCAACTGGATGTGACTGAGAATGGGCTCCTGGAAACGAGTCAGTCTCCTGGTTTGGGACTCGGGGGGCGGGGGAAGAGCCCGGGGCTCTGGATTCCCCCCCCCCCAAGATGGACTTTGCTGCATGTTCCTAATTTCTGGGTGAACAAGATTTGTTCTATGCTGCGTCCTAGACAACTAATAAACCCTTCTGTTTTATCACGCTGGCTGAGTGTCACTGCTGACTGCCAAGCTGGGGTGCATGGTCCTTTGGGGCCGTGTAAAGTTTCCCCAGGTGTCCCATTCAGGCAGACTCACTGTAGGGAGCTCACGGTGTTCACAGGGGTGCTGAACGCTCCAAGAGCAGACACAGGCGGTGCTGAAGCCTAAGGAGGATGGCCGTAGTGATAATGCACCCTGAGGGGTTGTCACACTGCACGAAGAGTCCTATCTGAACTTCATTCAGAGGGGTTCCAGGGCCTCGAGCCTGTGCCCTCCATGACTGCTGTACAAACAGAATAGATGATAATCCCTTCCCTCAGAGAACATATAATTTTAAAGACAAGCCCTAAAAGATGGGGGAGACAAATAACTGGGCCGGTGTGGGGTAAGGGAGACAGGTAATAATTATAACAGGATGGTACTCAAATCTGAGGTGGGTAGCAGAGGCGGTCACAGCTCTCCAGCTCTGTGGCCATGATCAGGTTTCAGTTTATTTTATACATTATGGAAGAGGCAAGTTTTGAGGAGGGACTTGGAGGACAAGGTGGTGGGCTTAAGGATTCTGACTAGGAATTTTTCCATATTTGTAAGGGGCAGCCTGGGAATAAGTACGAGAGTACTTGTTGGAGACGTAGAGAATTCTCTAGCCATGATTCATGTGCTTTTTACATGTCCAAATAGTGACAGATAATTGCCATATACCTGTCTGAGTCAGCACAGTTTGCTGAAAAAGGATAAGCTAATAGGTCTGGATAAAATAAGAAATTATCCAAACTTCTCTCAGTCCAAAATTTTGAAGGTTCTGAAATGAGTTAGACAGTCACAGAATTTCATGTACCTTTGCATTTATGCACCAGTCTTTTAAGTGGCTGCAAAAGGCCTTCTTGGAGTGCCCCTGTGAGGTTCCATTTCACAAGAAATGAACATGCTTGGGGCAGCTCCTATGGGAGCGTGTGTATTCCCTATAGAGCAGGGTGACAGTTTTCAGTCAAACTGTTTATTCACACAAAGCTGCAGTTTGGGGTCAGCTGAAACTTTCCACTAATTTGGCAGGAAAAAAAAATCTTTTGTTAAAATAAAGAAAAAGTCTAAGTGCTTTGACATTTTTGCAGTTTGTTTCCAAATATAGTTAGATTTATTTTTAAAGGAGTATTTTTAAAAACATCCAAAAACTAAACAAAATGAAAAGCTGAAAAGTTGTTCCAGATCAAAGGTCACAAAGTTTCACTTGACCCAAGATGAATTTCCCCCCCTTTTGTTTGAAGAAAAAACAAAATAAAATTCATTTTGAGTTGACCTGAAATGATCCCATGCCCACTGATTTTTCAGTTTTGCCACCAAAAGAAAAAAAAAATTATTCACTCATCTTCTAATCATGTGTGACATTGGGAAAGTCAGTTTGACCTTGTCTACATGACAGGTTACTTTGGTAAATGTTACGTTGCTCATTCTATACCTCTTCTGTTGAGATGTAGAAGACTTTAGTCTAAGGGCTACCAATATACTCACTTTCACTATGACTAAACCAATCATTAAGAAAAATTCCAGAGGGAGCTCTGAGAATGAGATGGATGTTTATAAGAATTTTAAAATACTTTTACTGACTAGAATTCAGCAGTACTAGAATAGGTATACATTATGCTCTGTGTGCACATTTTATAGCTTTACAGAATATGATTCTGAAGTAAAAATGTTTTCACTTTGTTCTAGTTTAGGGCATTAATAAGTCATATTCCTTTTTAGTAGAGTACTATATGGATTTCATTTTTTTAAAAGGAAGCAGGCAGAATATGCCATAAAGCAGGGAAAAAAACATAGGTTTACTTATCAGTTGACACACTCTACCATGAGAGCAAGCATTTTGTGTTCCAGAACAACGCAGAGCAGTACCCAATACAAAAAAGAGGAAGTGAGAGTCACTAGAAGATGATTTTTAAACACCACCCTGTTACGAGCTGATGTGAACAGCTGCAGTGCACAAGTTTTATTGGTCCTCTGCACCCCAGGAACTATTAACTATTTACCTGTATACAGACATCTCACTTGTAGAGCACTCCTGTAAGAGTTCTCTTCCTATAAATTAAACTGAATATTTTCAGTAAACTATATAGGCTTTGAAATGAATTGGTGACTTCATAGCTCTTTCACTTTGTATAGTTTCACTCTGAGTCCTATCCTCCTTCTGCCACCTGCCCTCAGGCGATTTGTGATGCTAGATTGTCTGGCACCACCTTTCCCAACTCGAGGGTTGCCAGTGGGAACTCCCCGCACAATCATTGCCAGTTTCCCCTGCATCCACATCAATCTGATTTACAGAGCACTCCTAGAACAGTAATCAATAAAGGAATCAATCTTTAAAATAAAATTAGAGCAGAGGTCAGCACCACCTTAATAAAACAAGGCTCTGTCTGCAAGTTAACATGTATTAGGTAATGTGTCAAATATGTGTTCAGTATTTGAGGGCCAAATTGTGGCATTTAGCCACTCTTTGAATGGAGGGCTGAGCAAAGTTTCCTTGAGTAGCTTGTTGAAGTAACTCTAGTATGTGCTACATCTCAGTATACTATTATGGAGGCCTGGCTCTTGGAGAAGATACATCGGGTATTGTCCCAGAGCCTTAGAATTCCACCTGTCCTGCAAAGAACCTCCAGTTCATTAGGGTAAATGTCACCAAGTGTCTGTGGGAAAAAAATCCTTCCTTCAAGAGAGGCGGAGTTCTAAGTGTCCAGTGCTCTTTTGAGTGATAGGTTGGGTCACAATTCTAGTTGGTTTTGACTTGATAGAGAGATATCTCCTTAACTACAGTAACATAAAATAAACTGCAAAATTATCCTCAGACCTTAAAAGGCTGATCCTTCTGCCACTGTTGCATTGCCTGTAGGCCTCCCGATACCCTATCTCTTCAGTGAGCTACCACATGGAATACAATAGCCAGCCCTTCCTCACACTGATGGGGAAAAAATCAAACTATTTCCACCCACATGAAATACTTTGTTTTACAATAGCCACTGAATTAAGCCACCTGTCTGCCTGCCTACTGGGCACTGAAATACAGCCTGGCAATGATGACTAATTGCTTGTATATCACATGATGCGTAATCTGGGCATCAGAGACGACATCTGTCCCTTATCAGAGATGACAGTCGTGAAGTTGAAAGAGGGAACAAGGAGAGATTAAGCTGCACAAGATGGGGTTCTTCAGTAATTCCTTACTGAAAAGTCCTGCAGAAATATTAACTTTCTACTGGATTTTTTAGTACAAATCCTATAGAATACAGGAGAGAATTTATCCCCCTTTTACAATTTTATTGGAGGGCCCAGAGAAGGCCTATAGAAATTATAAAGTTCTCTTAAAATCTATCAAAACATTTTTATAAAGCTCTCTTGGTTTAATCTCTGTTAGATTGTGGGACTTTTCCATAAGGACAAACCCACCGATTTCCAGTTACTTTAGTACAGGGGCTTTCATTGCATTTTTCTCATACATACCCCCTGACCTTCACAAGAGAGAGACATCCAGCTTGCAATCAGGCTGGCTATTAATTAGTGCCTAGCCCTTGTGCCTTACACTGAGCCTCAGAGGGCTCACACAGTGCACAGGGATAGTTATAATGACTGATCCCAAGAATAAAGTAGGTTTTTGTCTGGGGAGGGGATAGAATATACCAAAGAGTACTGTCTTTGTTCCATTGCCCCTCCCCTTCTCCTGCCCCCAGTTTTTGTGGAGGACACAAAAGTAGCTATGTAAAGTAAGTAACCATCTTTGAAACCACCTTTCCCTTCTATATGGCATCAGAGGAGGGGTACACTCTGCACTAGTGACTAACTCATTATTGGTAATAATTAGTGAAGCAGTCAAGAGACTGCTACATTTTCAAAAGAACTGCATTTTACCCGCTTAACTCCCATTGACTTTGAAGTGAACACCAATAATAAATCCCAGTGTGGTGCTAATACAGGCTCGGCTCCAATCCAATGCCCTGGAAGTCAACGTCCTTCCTTGGCTTCACTAGGCACTGGAGTGCGCCCACAGTGCTCCTAAGCAGCTCACACAGCCTTAGATATTAGAACATGCTTTAGTTAGAATGGGAATGTTTACAAGAGCACTGAGATTATCCTCTGCTCTTTCATTTTACACCTCCACTGACACCAGTGACCCACATTTAACATCTTATCCAAATAACAGCTCTTTTCAGTGTTGCATCCCCACCCTGCAAAAAGGTTCTATTGATTAACCCACTTTATAACCCATTTGTTTCTTAACGAAGGAGAGAATGAACATTAATTTCAAAAGACTTCTCAGTCATTAAATGCATGTTTTTCTTCTTGGTCCTTCCCCAATTGTAAAGTTGCTGCTAAAATTATTTTAATTTTTATAGCACAGAATTTCCCCTCTCTGATATGGTGCCTTTTCAGCAGAAAGAATATCCCACAATCATCACAGGTAAAAAAAAATTCTAAAACTATAAAATAGTCAAATGATTCCTAAAAATATAATCTAATACTTATAATAATACAATAATGGGAACTTGAGTGTCTTTTAGTCTCTTTCTTTATTGTATGTATTATCTAGGTTGACAGGAAAATGGATTTTTTGTAAGGAAAGCTTACGATAGGTTCCCCTTTAAGAGTGCATTACATTATACTTATGTTATACAGTGCAGCATGGATAGTTATTAACAGGTCAGAAAACTTTGCAAGTAACAAATTACAGTTAAATAACATTTGTTCTCTCTCTCCATGAACTTTTGCTGAGAAAAGCCATTTCTCAAATGGCAAAAGGTACAAGTTCTGGCATTGGTTTTCTGTGGAACAACCATTCAAGTTAACTAAAGGTAGGGGAAATGTAACAACCATCAATATTCAAGCCTCCAAAAGAAGGTGCACTAGCTGGACATAACTGACACACCAGTCGGCACTCAAGTGGTTACAACACCAGTTGCTTCTGATTTAAATGTTTTCATGTTATTTGCAATTGAGAAATGCTCTCTCTTGTCATCACCAGGGAGTACTCTGCTCTTCTCATATTATGCAAAACAAAATCTCAGGCAGGAGAGAAGAAAACATCCATTATTAATTAGACATAAATTATTCCTAATCTACACACAATGCCTAATCCCTGTTTCACAGAAATGCAAATTGCGCTTCAGAAACAATATGTTAACAAGTCATTTGTCAGCAACAGACAGGAGCCCAAGCTCAACATAAAATATAGAACAAACACTTCAAGCTCATTCCAAAGAACATGCTGATTGAAGGTTACCCTGAGCAACGAGGAAATATAAAATGGAATACCGTATGAGCAAAATATTTCACACAGTGAATTTGTTCACTGGTAAATGGGGAAACAAAACACAATCACCAAATATGCCTCCACCAACCACCATTTTTATGTTTTTTCATAAAATGGAAAAACACTGACTAAATATTCTCCACTAAGGGAATGGTGGGGCCTGAACATTGTCCTGCTTCCTTCTCTTCTTGCACACTGATCACTAAAAGACATCACTGAAGCCAGGAGCTTAAGATTCAAAACCGTTTAGATGCTTATCTGGATGATGGCGAAATCCAGAGTTATAAGGATTAAAAACAAACATTTTGGAATGGATCTAAACCCTTCTGATTCAGGACATAAACCTTCCACTAGCTAATATAGGCTGGGAAGAAACTTTTCCTGTGGTCAGGTTATTCTATAACTGCAGGATTTCTTGCATCTTTCTCTGAAGTATTGGATACTGCCTGCAGCTGGAAACATGGTACTGAACTAATTGAACCATTGATCTGATCCATTCTGGCAATTATGATGTTCCTGTGAAACATGAAATTCTCAAGAACAGATAATGCCAAACCAACCTAAGTCCTTCTTTGACAGGATTACTGACCTAGGCAGCTCTCCAACACCACTTTCTACAAGCCATTACCCTCTGATCCCACTGAGGGTTACCAAAAGAAACTACACCATTTGCTCAAGAAACTCCCTGAAAAAGCACAAGAACAAATCCGCACAAACACGCCCCTGGAACCCCGACCTGGGGTATTCTATCTGCTACCCAAGATCCATAAACCTGGAAATCCTGGACGCCCCATCATCTCAGGCATTGGCACCCAGACAGTAGGATTGTCTGGCTATGTAGACTCCCTCCTCAGGCCCTACGCTACCAGCACTCTCAGCTATCTTCGAGACACCACTGACTTCCTGAGGAAACTACAATCCATCGGTGATCTTCCTGAAAACACCATCCTGGCCACTATGGATGTAGAAGCCCTCTACACCATCATTCCACACAAAGATGGACTACAAGCCGTCAGGAACAGTATCCCCGATAATGTCACGTCAAACCTGGTGGCTGAACTTTGTGACTTTGTCCTCACCCATAACTATTTCACATTTGGGGACAATGTATACCTTCAAATCAGTGGCACTGCTGTGGGTAACCGCATGGCCCCACAGTATGCCAACATTTTTATGGCTGACTTAGAACAACGCTTCCTCAGCTCTCATCCCCTAATGCCCCTACTCTACTTGTGCTACATTGATGACATCTTCATCATCTGGACCCATGGAAAAGAAGGCCTTGAGGAATTCCACCATGATTTCAACAATTTCCATTCCACCATCAACCTCAGCCTGGACCAGTCCACACAAGAGATCCACTTCCTGGACTCTATGGTGCTAATAAGCGATGGTCATATAAACACCACCCTATACCGGAAACCTACTGACCGCTATTCCTACCTACATGCCTCCAGCTTTTACCCAGATCACATCACACGATCCATTGTCTACAGCCAAGCTCTACAATACAACCGCATTTGCTCCAACTCCTCAGACAGAGACAAATACCTACAAGATCTCTATCAAGCATTCTTACAACTACAATATCCACCTGCTGAAGTGAAGAAACAGTTTGACAGAGCCAGAGTACCCAGAAGTCACCTACTACAGGACAAGCCCAACAAAGAAAATAACAGAACGCCACTAGCCATCACCTTCAGCCCCCAACTAAAACCTCTCCAATGCATCATCAAGGATCTACTATCTATCCTGAAGGATGACCCATCACTCTCACAGATCTTGGGAGACAGGCCAGTCCTTGGTTACAGACAGCCCCCCAACCTGAAGCAAATACTCATCAGCAACCACACACACCACACAACATAACCACTAACCCAGGAACCTATCCTTGCAACAAAGTCCATTGCCAACTGTGTCCACATATCTATTCAGGGGACACCATCATAGGGCCTAATCACATTAGCCACACTATCAGAGGCTCGTTTACCTGCACATCTACCAATGTGATATATGCCATCATGTGCCAGCAATGCCCCTCTGCCACGTACATTGGTCAAACTGGACAGTCTTTATGTAAAAGAATAAATGGACACAAATCAGATGTCAAGAATTATAATATTCAAAAACCAGTGGGAGAACACTTCAATCTCTCTGGTCATTCGATTACAGACCTAAAAGTGGCAATTCTTCAACAAAAAAACTTCAAAAACAGACTCCAACAAGACACTGCTGAATTGGAATTAATTTGCAAACTGGATACAATTAACTTAGGCTTGAGTAGAAACTGGGAGTGGATGGGTCATTACACAAAGTAAAACTATTTCCCCATGTTTATTTCCCTCCCCCATCCCCCACTGTTCCTCAGAAGTTCTTGTCAACTGCTGGAAATGGCCCACCTTGATTATCACCACAAATGGTTTTCTTCCCCCACCCCCGTCCCCCGCTCTGCTGCTGGTAATAGCTCATCTTAAGTGATCACCCTCATTACAGTGTGTATGGTAACACCCATTGTTTCATGTTCTCTGTGTATATAAATCTCCCCACTGTATTTTTCACTGAATGCATCCGAGGAAGTGAGCTGTAGCTCACAAAAACTTATGTTCAAATAAATTTGTTAGTCTCTAAGTGCCTCTAAGTACTCCTTTTCTTTTTGCAAATACAGACTAACACGGCTGCTACTCTGAAACGCTTCATCTTTGTTTGTAATGCCCTGCTCCTTAAAATTCTGAATAGAAGCAGATATGATACAGAGCATCTTTTACTCAGACCTCCTATCTAATATACTAATGTATTGGCTACACTGGCAGTGGCATGTAGGGTAGGTGTAGCTACATACCTCAGTGAAAAGCCGGCTATGTCCACGCTGCAGTGCATAGCTACATGTGGCAGTGAAAGGCTCTGGCAGGAAGAAGGCATCAGGGAAAGGCTCCAGCAGTGTGGAGACAGCAGAGCAGTACACTTCTAAAAATAGCTGTGTAGACATAAGAATATAAGAACGCCCATACTGGGTCAGACCAAAGGTCCATCTAACCCAGTATCCTGTCTTCCAACAGTGGCCAATGGCAGGTGCCCCAAAGGGAATGAATAGACAGGTTATCATCAAGTAATCCATGCCCTGTCACCCAATCCCAGCTTCTGGCAAACAGAGGCTAGGGACACCATTCCTGCCCATCCTGGCTAATAGCCATTGATGGACCTATCTTCCATGAATCTATCTAGCTCCCTTTTGGTCCCTTTTGAACCCCATTATAGTATTGGCCTTCACAACACCTCTGGCAAGGAGTTCCAGGGGTTGACAGTGCGTTACATGAAAAAATACTTTTTTGTGTTTGTTTTAAACTGCTACCTATTAATTTCATTCAGTGGCCCATTGTTCTTGTAGTATGAAAAGGAGTAAATAATACTTCCTTGTTTACTTTCTCTATACCACTCATGATTTTATAGACCTCTATCATATTCCCCCTTAGTCACCTCTTTTCCAAGCTGAAAAGTCCCAGTCTTATTAATCTCTCCTCATACAGAAGCCGTTCTATACCCCTAATCATTTTTGTTGCCCTTTTCTGAACCTTTTCCAATTCCAGTATATCTTTTCTGAAATGGAATGACCACATCTGCACGCAGTATTCAAGATGTGGGCCTACCATGGATTTACATAGAGGCAATATGATATTTTCTGTCTTATTATCGATCCCTTTCTTGATGATTCCCAATATTCTGTTTGCTTTTTTGACTGCCGCTGCACAGATTGGATGATTTCAGAGAACTATCCACAATGACTCCAAGATCTCTTTCTTGAGTGGTAACAGCTAATTTAGACCCCAGCATTTTATGTATAGTTAGGATTATGTTTTCCAACGTGTATTACTTTGTATTTATCAACATTACATTTCATTTGCCATTTTGTTGCCCAGTTTTGTGAGATCTTTTTGTAGCTCTTCGCACTCTGCCTGGGACTTAACTATCTTGAGTAGTTTTGTATTATCTGCAAATTTTGCCACCTCATTGTTTACCCCTTTTTCCAGATCAGTTATGAATATGGTAAATAGGACTGGGCCCAGTACAGATCCCTGGGGGACAATACTATTTACCTCTCCTCATTCTTGAAAACTGACCATTTATTCCTACCCTTTGTTTTCTATCTTTCAACCAGTTACCAATCCATGAGAGAACCTTCTCTCTTATTCCATGACTGCTTATTTTGCTTAAGAGCCTTTGGCGAGGGACCTTGTCAAAGGCTTTCTGAAAATCTAAATACACTATATCCACTGGCTCTCCTTTGTCCTCATGCTTGTTGACCCCCTCAAAGAATTCTAGTAGATTGTTGAGGCATGATTTCCCTTTTACAAAAACCATGTTGACTATTTCCCAACAAATTATGTTCATCTATGTGTCTGACAATTTTGTTCTTTACAATAGTTTCAACCAATTTGCCTGGTACTGAAGAGAGGCCTACCAGCCTGTAGTTGCCAGGGTCACCTCCGGAGCCCTTTTTAAAAATTGGCATCACATTAGCTATCCTCCAGTCATTTGCTACAGAAGCTGATTTAAATGATAGGTTACAGATGACAATTGGTAGTCCTGCAATTTCACATCTGAGTTCCTTCAGAACTCTTGGGTGAATACCATCAGGTCCTGGGGACTTACTACTCTTTAGTTTATCAATTTGTTCCAAAACCTCCTCTAATGACACCTCAATTTGGGACAGTTCCTCAGATCTGTCACCCAAAAAGAATGGCTCAGGTTTGGGAACCTCCCTCACACCCTCAACAGTGAAGACCGATGCAAAAAATTCATTTAGTTTCTCCGCAATGGCCTTATCATCTTTGAGTGCTCCTTTAGCATCTCAATCGTCCAGTGGCCCCACTGGTTGTTTAGCAGACTTTCTGCTTCTGATGTATTTTTTTAAAAAAATTGCTATTACTTTCGGAGTCTGGCTAGCTGTTCTTCAAATTCTTTTTTGGTCTTTCTAATTATTTTTACACTTCATTTGCCAGAGTTTATGCTCTTTTCTATTTTCCTCATTAGGATTTATCTTCCACTTTTTAAAGGATGCCTTTTTGCCTCTGACTGCTTCTTTTACTTTGTTGTTTAATCATGGTGGCTCTTTTTTGGTTCTTTTACTATATTTTTGACATGGGAGACACTGCTTGTCTGCTCAGGCAGCTGTGTAAGGAATAAGGTTCTGGAATATCTTTACTCGCCTAACCAGAGCTTCACCATTGACAATGCTATTCATACCTATGCCGGGGGTATGCAGTGTATGTACTCTACATGTCGCCATAAGTGCCAACATAGCCTAAGACAAAGAGAGGGTGGGACTGATGGGAAAAGAAAAACCTAAAATGCTAAGTGTTGCTGCTGCTATAACTCCCTAGGGGTTTTTCTACCTTTCTAAGCTTCTTCCTTGAAGTTGACCCTTGGGTACCACAAAAATACAGAGATAACCCAGGGCTGAATCTATGCTGACTTCTACTGCATAATTTGGGGTTCCAGGACCTCAGCACCAGAAATTTGACAGACAGTGGACTGTAGAAACACAAGCGGTCTATAGCCCCTGCTCTCCATCAGGCTGGCTTGTAGCTGCACAGCACAGCCACAGAACTGAGCAGCATTGGGTAGGGAAGCATTGTGGCCAAGACACCTGGGGAAAGTATGGATCAACACATCTGCCAGGCAGAGCTTCTCAATGAAGTCTTGCTTAAGTGAGAGCTTCGCCCCTAACGCCAGGCACATTACTTCTGCAAATGCACTAACTCCACTGGCCCATCAGTACTAAGGTCAATCTTGACCCTGACTCTCTAGCATGGTAATATAATACATTGCTGCCATGTCCTAGTCTGGCAAGACCCTTCCTGTCAAATACTGGATAAAATTATTCACCGATATATTTGATGAATAATGTACTACTATTTGAAGAATAAAATATTCAGCAGATATTGTTTGACTAGCTTTAGAGTTTCTTGAACAACCCCCAAGCCACTCTTTATACAACATATTTGATGAACAGCATTATTCATGGAATACATTTGGTGAATTATCTTTAACCAGCTCTTTTGTTTCCTTCTTACTAACATCCCCCATGCAACCCCATGCTCTGTGGTGTATGGGAAAACCAAAAAAAATGCAATGATACACATGATTGATTGGCTGAGAAAGTGAGAAATTTAACAGAACCCTAAGAAGAAAATGTATTTTATATTTTCCCTCCTCTTGCGCACTGACTGCTGCTCACATTCATTTCCAGCAGTTTAAATACTCCTAACATTTGTAATAGGTTCACAACTAGACCTAAATTGATTGTGCAGTCCGACTATTTTTAACTCCTACTGACTTGTAGTAAAGCTCAGCACTATTAGTATTGCTTGCTCATCTACTACATGGGAGTACATGTAGGAAACCACATGGGTTCTCTTTGGTCCAAACAGTATAACAGATAATTACTCTGTTACTTGTGCAACACTTTCTCAAGTAACTCTGACAGAGAGAAACAAGGGGCCCAATTCTCTATTGCCCTGCCTCTTGTGTAGTTATTTGCACTAGTGCAAAGCAGTGTAAAACAATGTCCCCTTTGTACTCGTGTAAATGACTACACAAGATGCATGGCAATGGAGACGCAGGCCCAACATCTTTTGAAATGTAATCACAGGTGCTGGAACGATTTGTATAGTGGGGGGCTGAGAGCCAGTGAACCAAACTGTAAACCCTGTATATGATGGAAACTGCTTTAAACCAGGGGATGTGGAAACACCCCCCAGCACCCTTAGTTTCAGCGCCTATGAATGAAACACTGGATCTGACCAGTCTACAACAAACATGGCTGTTTCACCCCAATAAAATTATAAGAGTGGCTCATGATCTAATGTCGGACTTATTTGCTTGAACCCTTTTTCCTCCTGTCCCTATCAACTTCCTTGGTTTTTAACCTTCATGTTCTATGTTTCTTATTTAGATTGTATCACCTCAGGCTGTAAATGTATTGCAAAATTACGGTGCTATAAAATGTTTAGCAATACAAATGGTAATAATAACAAAATATGAAATCGAATGTCTTTATAATGAATTCATTTTAATGGGGGGAAGAGGAAATCATCTTTTTTTGAGGAACTAGGCACAGCAAGGGGGAGACACTGAACAACTGGGGTTAGTTGGGATTTTTAGGGCAGTGAGAGGATGGAGATCATATTTTAGTAAAACCACCACCACTTGATTATACTCTCCGTAAAACCTGGTAATGTGTGTCTCTTGGGCTAGTGAACTCCTTGGCACTTAAAGTCATATTTGTTTAGCCTACAACATCACTATTAACTTGTAAAACAAAAGGACCCTCAAAATATCATTTAAATAACCATTTTCTGGGCAGATAAACACCACAGCCCCATAACCTTTCTACACAGCATATGGTATTCATCAGATATGTTGTCCTCCCTCCATAAAATGCATTCTTAGATCATATCCTAATTTGCAACAGTATTTTTTGCTTGGCTTCTAAGAGCCGCCTGATATAGAAATATACAATGTCACAGCAATGACAATTGCCGTTCCACCACGATCACCACTGAAAGTCAATTGAATTTCAATTTCTTTCAATGGGTAAAGCCAGGAGGAGCCAATTATTGTTGCTTTAACATTGTGCACTTTTACCCTGGGCAATATGAAAATGTTTCAGATCCTGCTTGCAACCTTCCTTTTTCCGGATAACCCACAATTTCTCTTTGACTCCCAAGAGCAGTGTTTTATCAAGGGAGGGCTGTAATTTCACCAGGTTGGTCATGTTAACAAATAAGACAAATTCAAAATTTAATGCTGTTTACTAATGCTGTTTTGTTTTATAAATTATGTTACAAGGTATTGTACTATGTTCTCCTTGTCACAATGACTTACTCGTGGATGACGTCAATATATGATTCCTTTTATATTTGGGACCTCCCAATCTTGAAGAAATCGCAGCTCTTTGCATGACCCTGAAAACTCTTACTTATGTGAAAAGCCCTTGCTCACTGACAAGTATAACTCCCATGAGAAAGATCCTGTCCTTCACTTGCATTTGCCAAAGCCACATGTTTTCTAGCAGAATATTTCATCTTTCCAATAATAAATTTGGCTTTCTGCAATACAGCGGATGCTGCTTTTCCAGTAGTTATTCAGGGCCTATGGGCTAAAAACCAGAGTCACCTAACAAGCTCTGAAAATCTTTCCCAACTGTGATACCCTCCATTAGCTAATGAGTCTCTGCTCTTTTAGGAGCTGGAAATATCTGGGTTCTAGGTCAGCTGAAAAAGTGTCATTCTCACAATGTGACAAAGTCAATTAGGAATTGAAGTGCTGGGATCTGAAAGTAAACTGATAACAAAATTGCTAAAATACAGAGAGGTTGCTTTAGATCAGTTTGATTTAGGTCTACTATTTGTGTGAGACTAACAGTACAAGTCACAGCATTATAGATGGAGTAGGGACTGTAATACAATGGATTGCAAGATAGATTCTTAATTCTACAGCTCATGTTATAAAGACTGTAAAGAAGCTAAGCTCTATCCAGGCAGAAAGGGAGCATGCTGTGTTATTTTGTCAGTAACAGCTCCAATTGCAGAAATATTCAGGAGCTTTTATGGGTCATTACTTCTTCTTATGGGATGACAGGATATGGTGAAGCAGCACCCTACCAAAATTCCTTAATCTTTTGTTTTCTTTTCCCACATAATTTTCTAAAAATTCCCCAATAGCTATCTACATGTATCAGCTTTGACATGTATCAGCTAAAGACGCATGTCCTTGTCTCAATACCCACTTTCTAGGCATAATCCAGCATTTGCTGATGTCAATGGACGCCTTTCCATAGATGTCCATGGTTATTATATTGGGTCTTTTGTAATTTTGAGAGACAATATTTACTCTCTATTAAATCTGATGCTGAGACAGTTTACATCTTATGTTTCTGAAAGTTCCTTTTAGGGAAAGCTGTAGGGAGAGATTTTGAAAGGCTCAAATGGCAGCTAGGTGCCTAAGTCACATTGGTTTTCATTAGAAGTTAATGCATGCACAAAAGCTAGGCTGAAAATAGTTGCAGACAGTGGCTTAGCAGGGCAAAATTAATTGTTGCGGTACTGGTTTCTGCAACCATAATTTACACTTTGTCAAGGATGAGAGTTTATCAAGAAACTCCTTAAAGGTCAGTTAGTCTCCGTGTCTCAGTTCCCCATCTGTAAAATGTGAATAATAAAATTTCCTTTCTCTTTGTCTTATCTGTTTAGATTGTAAGCTCTTCCAGGACAGGGACTCTCTCTTACTATGTGTATGTACAGTGCCTACCTCTAGCAATGTACTGATCTCAGGTAATGCCTCAAGGAACTACCTTAATACAAATAATAGGCCAGTCCACATTTCTTCTTGCATTATTGGGATTTTAATTCTGCAAACATTTCAGAAGAGCAGAATTTAGTTCTGGATTTGAATGTTTATATGTGGCACCAAAAAGGAAAACCTTATTAGAGAAAGAAATCTTAACATTATACATTCTGAAGTTGAGCTGCAGCAATCCTGGGTATTTACAATACAAGGGGGAGTCACAAAGGTTATATCTGTAAAGGAAGCAAGCATGGCTGAACAGACAAAATCCTTTGTAAACCTCTGAGAATCTTTGCTACTTCTGTCAATCCAAGTGGAATACTGATCTTGACTGTGCCTTGCAGAGCACAGGATCAAGGGAGCACAGAGCTACAATTTCACGCAGGCAGAGCATTCTAAATTATATAGCTTTCTGTAGGATTACTAAGGCCTCTTCATACACTGAGAATTTGTCTTTATTTTAGCCAGTAGTAACCAGCCACTGATGCAGCTATACCAGTGCCACCCTTTAGCACAGAAGAGGTAAAGCACTGTAAACTGCAATTTGCATCAGTGCATCTAACCCCGTCTTCAGAGAGTTAAGCATCACTAGTGTAAACAGAAACTTTGCCTTTTTAAATTAGAGGATTTGCACTACCGCAGCTATGCTGATGAGTGAAATCAGGGCAAATCCTTAGACTATCAAAAGGCCTAAGGGAGGTAAAATCATCTGACCTCAATAATAGCGAGCCTCTCAAAAGTCTTTCCAATTATATAGCCTTTGGTGGCATACCTAAGGGAGTTCATACCCTCTGATCTCAGCAATAACAGCCACCTCCAGCATATGTTTTAGAACCATTGCCTCAGAAATGGCATACCATGCCATTATCCAATCTAGATCTTCTGATCCAAATGATCACAATCAAATCAAATAGGATAAAAGTTGAAGGGTGCTGCAAACCAGAATACATATTTACATAAAAGACAACGTTAATGGAATTAGGAGCCGACACTGCATGGAATGTTACTCTGAAATTTTTCAGAGCATTTTATATTTTGAGTGATAGGCAAGAGGGAAAAAGTTTTCAGGACAGGGTAGATAAAAGCAAGCTGTAGGCAAGAAAGCTGTATAAAGTTGCTAGCTTGTCTCAAATTTGAGTTTGGGATTATTTTAACAATAAATGTATACATGAGACTTCACACATACATGAAAACTCTGGTGGTTTTAATTTTGCCAAAATTCTCTCTAATTTCAAAATGGAGAAGAGGAATGGGACAGCGTCCACATTTTAGGCTGTGAACTTCGGCAACCTCCAAACCTCGGAATCCAGCATGTCATGCAGAATACGATAAATGAGCCACCAGAGAACTCAGCCTTCTTATTAAAGATATGTTTATATAAGAGCGCACTGGAGGCTGCTTTAGCATAATGACTTCACTGAGAAACAGAGGCTCATACCTGCTGCCTCACAGAATGTGTTGTTGAGAAGTCTGAAAATAAGGAAGAAACAGTTTCCACTGGGGCTTGTAATGTTCCTTCCCAGCCTCTACTTTGTAGGGATTCAGAACTCATGAACAATTTAAACAGCTCAGGGAAGCGTGGCCGCTCCAGTATGTGGGTTGTCAAGTTAATTTATGGGCGTGTATAATTGGGTGGTTGCTTTTACTGTGGAAAGATGAAACAGCTGAGCCAAGAAAGATGGGTATCTCACCCTTTCCAATAGAGAGAGAAAGAGAAATCTTAGTTTTAGGAAGAGGGAGAGGAGCGTCTGAACAGCCACTGAGAATTCTGTATGATATAAGCTTCTATCATTGAATACATTCTCTAGACAAAAAGAAAAGGAGTACTTGTGGCACCTTAGAGACTAACAAATTTATTAGAGCATAAGCTTTCGTGAGCTACAGCTCACTTCACGAAAGCTTATGCTCTAATAAATTTGTTAGTCTCTAAGGTGCCACAAGTACTCCTTTTCTTTTTGCGAATACAGACTAACACGGCTGCTACTCTGAAACCTGTCATTCTCTAGACACTTCACTTCACGAAAGCTTATGCTCTAATAAATTTGTTAGTCTCTAAGGTGCCACAAGTACTCCTTTTCTTTTTGCGAATACAGACTAACACGGCTGCTACTCTGAAACCTGTCATTCTCTAGACACTAACTCACAAGGCCATACTGGAGCTGCAAAAGCCTTGAACATGATGTTGAAGGGTGTAGAGGGGCACTGGGCCACTAGCAGTTCCCAGCAAAATTCTGTCTACAGAAAACAGACGGGCAGAATGCTTTGTGGGAAACATGGCATGAGAAAAACCTCCTTTGTGGAGGCTTAAGGTGTCTTTTCCTCAGCGCTAGCTCTGATCTGCAAGCTGACGTTGGATAGGGCAACACCCCAGCGAGACAAGCTGTCTTTAAGAGGAGGGATGTTTAACACTGCTGCCGGTGCTATACATCCTCAGTGCTTGCCAGGAGCATCTTTATTAGGATTGTGGCAGCTCCTTTTCCAGAAGCACAAAGAAAAGGAACAGGATCTGTTCTGCCTATAAATCCTTTAAGACAAACATGCTGGAAAAGCCAGAATTGGTCCCTTACAGTTGTCAACTCTTGCATTACATATAATGAGAAAATCATTCCAATTAAAAGCTGATTCCAATAGACCATGCTATCCAAAGCATAACGAGTATGTGTGGGGTACATTTTGTACATTCACCTAATATTTTGTGAACCCCAGCTGCCTTTATCTAAAGTGATACATTCATAACTTAACATTCTCTTTGACTTGGCGTGCAAACATTCCAAACCAGAACAAATTTAACTGGGTACAACCAAAGCAAAGAAAAACTGAAAGTAAAAATCTCACAAAGGCCAGTGCAGAAACTCCTTCCCCTCAGAACACACACAATCAAAATCCCAAAGGACAGCCACTTCTCTCAGAATGGAAGCAGCCCTGCCTTAAATTTACAAAACAGTTAGATTTCCATATGCTTACACAGACAGAAATAAGTGAAAACACTTAACCTGGCTAATCAAAATTGGAATAAAGAATAAATGAATTCCTGAAATGCACTGAATTGCAATGGTGGTAGGTTTTGGGAGGGATGGAGGGGGAGGTAATTCTCTTATTAACTTAATAGAAATTCATTTAAATTTTGCAAAGACCTTAAAGAGTCATATAAAAATGGGTTGGTACTTAATGGATATACTAATTTAAAGTGGAGCGGGTCAAAGTTTACAAAATAGCACTGGCAAACATTCATTACATCCCAAACTTCTCTTAGACTGGCCCATGCCCATGTTCCCCTTTGCTATTCCTTTGAATGTTCATATGAATGGATGGCCCTTCACATGTGGACAAGAGTATGTGTTAGCCACCTATTTAAAAAGGTTCAAAAACTCAAGGAGCAGACTTAAGCCCTTGTGCTATCCCTCTAATTTCACACACACAGGGTATGTCTACAGTGCTGGCTTTTCATGTGTGGAGCGGTGGGATTTTGCTTCTCTGTACTTCTGTAGAAGAAAAAAAAACCTATTGGTTTTCTCATGTTTGATAAAGCCAGTAAAGGTCGTAAATAGCCCTTTCAGAAGGCAACAGTTTAGGTTGAATGGATCACGCTCAGCTCAGCCACGTTAGCAAAATCAGCTGGCTTGACACTTGAATGCATTACACCAGTTTCTCATTTATAACATCTATGGGCCAAATTGTGCATTTCCCCATTTTTTAAAAAATAATAAATTCTATATCTGTACCCAGTATCTGATGCTTATCACTGTACTCTTTGGGCACCTCCCACAAGTGAAAAAACAAAAGGCTACCCCCCACCAATGCTCTCTCCCTCACTCTAACCCTCCTCTTAACAAGCTTAGGTATTCTGTGTCAGATCCCCAGATGGGGTGAACTGACATAGTTCCATCGACTTTGACAATGACGAAGCCAGTGGAACCATGTCAGCCTGCACCACCTGAGGGTCTGGCACTACATATATTACAGTATTCCACAGTAATGTTGCAAAGCACTGTTGTACCATAGCGAAACTGGAGTTTGTGGGGTGAGCTTTATTGAATACTGTAATATTTTTAAGAGTTACTCAGGCAAAACACCCATAGATTTCAATGGGAGGTTTGCCTGAAAAAAAGACTGAAAGACTTAGACCTAAGCAAAAGATTCCCGCAATTCCTATTCCCACTGGGAGCAGCAGTAGCTGGTTTTGCCAGGCTCTGCTGTCATTTGAGCAGCATTAGAAGTCACACTATTAGAAGCCAAATGATGGCTGCATCTTGTCAGCTTTTAGATGCAGCCTTTAAAGCTTAAATCTTTGCCCTGCACCATTAATAATGTATTGCATAGCTGAAGCCTGTATGCAGATCTCACAATCCTTTGGGTAATTGACTTCAAACCCTTTCCTCACACAATAAATAAATTAGATAATATTGGAACCTTTAAATTAACAAAAGGTTAAACAACATTTTATGAGCTCCCTTGGTGATTTTCTGGCTGGCACCATGTTTCCTGTAATACATCATTATAACAATAGCACTCTGTTGTACTATAGCAATATTATTATGGGAGAGCTGTTGCTTTGAGACACCTATTAAATAGGCTTCAAGGCCCCACGAGACTCTACACAGTCAATAAATTGTACATTATCCGGGATTACTTAATAAGATCTACCTGGAGCCACATGAGCTTAAACAATGCTGGTGGCTTTTTGGATCCCTTTCCCAGTGACTCAACCAAGCCAGAGGCATCGGAAGCAAGTCCTTGGCTTCTCAAGTCCTATCAGTATTTTCTGCCAATGCATATTAATATATTCAGCATGGATTAAATCCTCATCCCCTTTATTTTCCATTATGGGGAAGCCACAGATGCTCGTAAAGTAGAATATATTTATATTTACAAAAAAATACCCAGACAATTATGCACAATCCCCAAAACAACCTAAGACAGTATAGTGCAATTCTGTTGCCATTGTGAAATATATTCAGTATTGGAGACTGAAGCAGAGCCATCTGACGCTGTATGGAAAGTTTTTTTCCACCAAATGCATCCGATGAAGTGAGCTGTAGCTCACGAAAGCTTATGCTCTAATAAATTTGTTAGTCTCTAAGGTGCCACAAGTACTCCTTTTCTTTTTGTATGGAAAGGATAACTACTTAAGGTGGTTTCTTTTCTTCAAGGGTAAAATTCACCCCCTATGCAGAAGGGTAGCACTAGGCCTATACACCATTGAAATCCCACTTACAATGTTATTTTGAAGACTTAAGTGGTGAATAGTCTCTGAACAGGGGCTAATTTCACCCTTTGGAAGTAGAAAACACTGTGGGACACCACCAGATATTGCAGTGCTTAAAAGTTGGATAACTTCATTTTGGATGGGGGGAAAGATAATTCAGGAATTACAAGCAGTGATAGGGATAGGACAGGATTTCCAGATCTCAGGCTTTATTGCTGTGCAAGTGTTCTGCAGCCAGTTCCTATTCCAGCAGAGAGTTGTGATCTGGGTACCCTATCCAGCTTCCCATAGTGACTGTCCAGATGAATTCATTTGCCATTAGCTTTCAGTTGGGGATTTCCTTGATTTTCTATAATAAAGATTGCTTTTGTTTAGGATAATTGCAACAATTTGTGGAGAGTATTAAGTGTTAGGAGTGAGGTAATGATCTGAGCACAGGGTGAAAAACAGGCTCCCGGGAAGGAAGTTGGCAGAAGCCAGCATGAGCTCAAAGAGAGACAGCCAGGATGCCAGGCTGGATTAAGCCTCCTGTCTCTGAAATATTTAATCATTGGGCATTTTGCTTTAACAACTTGAAGGGGGCTTCCTGTGACCTTGGCAAAACTGTACTCTCTGCTCTCAGACAAAGGGCCAGACCTTCCGCTGGTGGAAATTCACATAACTCAGTTGAAGTCAGTAGAGCTACACCAAGTTACACCACCAAAGATTCTGACCCATACAGATTAGATAGCTCTTGAAATAACACTTTCAAATTAAGACCTGAATAATATGCTAGTGGCCAAGAGAAGTCATAATAGACCATGAGATAGGTACTTTTAAAAAAGTACAGAATGCAGACGGCCAACAACCGACTAGCAGGTAGTCTAAGGCACCTACCATAATACAAGTAATATCAGGGTGCATTTAATCAAGTTAATTTAGCTCTTTAAAAATGCCTGAACAAAGTAGAAATAATTAAATCTGAAAAATGTGGAGATTCCATTTCTACCATTCTATGATTTTTCCAAAAATAAAATTAAAGCAGAATTTAAAAATAAAAAAGAATCGGGGGGGTCACATCTTCAGCAGGATTTTGATAATTTACATCAGCTGATGATGTGGTCTTATGTAGCTTGCTTTACAATGTGTCTCACACCATCTCTCTGCTCTTTTTCCACTGTATTTCTTTTTTCACACTCTGCTCCATTTTTCATGATTTTTCATTGCAGTTTCTTCTGATCTTCTCTTTATGCTGCTTACCCCACTTGTGCTCCCCACCCCCACCCCACTCCCTCAGTCTTGACTAGGTGAATCCCAATAACATTTATGTTTAAATCAAACTTGTTAAGCTAGGGTGTTAAATTAGGCCCTGTGAGATCCCTCACTTCGACAGTTTTCTACAACAATGGCCCAACACACTTAGCTCACTATGGTGTTTTCACTGGGGATTTTTGTGGTATTCCCTCTTCTAAGAGTTCTATTCATACAAGGGATATTTTCAGGGTCATTTAGAATAAACTGACAGCATCAGTTGCAATTTTGTCTCTCCTGTTTTCCTGCTCATTTAACGCTTGAACATGCGATGTATCAAGCTGCAGCACTATTCAGCTCAAGCCATTTTGATCAGATAAATTTTAAACCTCTTTTTTTCCCCCAAACTCACCATTGACAAAGTATGGGATGCATGGAGTCAGAGAAAGTGGTTTTGTAAAAGTATCCAGTCGACACAGTGTATTAACTGTACCTGTGATGTATCATTTACAGAATGACACACACGCCACCAGTGTCACTGAATGTTAATCATCATATTCCCATCATTCTGTGCTGACATGAGTATTCACAAACTCAGCTGTGCCTCAAGCAAAAACTTGGCATATCAAGGTTCCCAAACCCACAGTCAGCAAAGCATGAATTGATGTGTCAGTTATTACTAAACTGCCCTTCTGAAGATTATCCCACATTTGAGAAACTCTTTTTTTTTTTGCCAGAGAGAAAAACGCCAATGTACTTGCTGAATTGCTCCTGTGTCATTGAAGGAACATGTGAAAGAGTTTATATGCAGTGATGTATTTCTTACCATACAGCTCTATCACAGAATAAGTGCTCATTTTTATTTCCTTTCTGCTCTTGCATTGAGATTTCATGATAAAGTTGTTGTTTGTTGCATTGGATATAATTAGTCCCCAGGAAAGAGACTTACCTCTTCCTACAATTCTCACATTGCTCTTCTTCTACCCCAGGGATGGGCAAACATTGTGGCCTGAGGGCCACATCTGGGAATAGAAATTGTATGGTGGGCCATGAATGCTCACAAAATTGGGGTTGGGGTGTGGGAGAGGGTGAGGACTCTGGCGTGAGGCTTGAAATGAGGAGTTCAGGGTGTGGGAGGGGGCTCCGAGCTGGGGTGGGGGTGGGGGTGGGCATGAGGTCTCCAGCTGAGGGTGCGGGCTCTGGAGTGGAGGTAGGGATAAGGAGTTTGGTGTGTTGGAGGGTGCTCTGGGCTGGGACCTAGGGGTTTGGAGGGTGGGAGAGGGATCAGGACTGGGGCAGGGGCACAGGGGAAGGCTCTGGGTGCAGGCTCCAGGCAGCACTTACATCAAGCGGCTCCCAGAAGCTGCGGCATGTCCCTTCTCCAGCTCCTAGGCAGAGGTGCGGCCAGGTGGCTCTGCATGCTGACCTGTCTGCAGGCACCGCACATGCAGCTCCCATTGGCTGTGGTTCCCAGCCAATGGGAGCTGCAGGGGCAGAACTTGGGGAGGGGGCAGCTTACAGAATGAAGCCTCCTGCCTGCCCCTACACGTAGGAGCTGGAAGGGGGCCTTGCTGCTGCTTCCGGGAACCATATGGAGCAGTCCCCAATGCTGCTTTTCAGCTGGAGTGCTAGAGTGGGGCAAGCCCAGACCCCTATCCCCAGCGGGAGCTGAAGGGCCAGGTTAAAACGGCTGGTGGGCCAGATGCAGCCCGCAGGCCATAGTTTGCCTATCCCTGTTCTATCCCCACAAGTAAACATAGCTCTGATTTCCCCCCCCACACACACACACGTTTACTATATATTAATCTCAACACTTTTAAAGAATTATATGGATTAGTCACACAACCCCTATGGTCCCACTAAAGTGACTGGAGAAACCATTGTCTCCTTTCCCCAAGTAAACAAAAACATGTTTTCCTCACCATAATGCAGAAGGTAGGCAACAGAACTCATCCAGCAAACTATGAATTTCATTTACTGGCTATATTTACACTTGGTTCCTGAAAAATATACTGAACATATTATCAGGATAACACCAGGCTTAAACTGCACACTGTGAATTGCAGGGGACTATTTAGACCTGGTAGGGAAGGCTGGAGTCTCTTTCCCAGGACTTAAAAAAAATATTCCTGTCTTTTGCACAAAATGTATCCAGAAAACCCCAACCCAACATAATAGTGCACGTAAAGAGGATTTAGTAAACACCAGGGATAAAAAACAGTGCTGGCACAGATGGGAATTACATTGACCCTCTCTTTAATAACTCTATGGCAGTATTTTCCCCAAGCGGGTCCCTCAGAGCTTTTCAAGCACAGCACAGCAGTGTAGATGAAGTGTTTTCCAAATGGTGACTACAGATTAGTGCACTCACTAAGTGTAAAATGCTTGTTCCATTGAAGTCAGTGCAATTTTTATGAAGGGCTTCTAGAGATTTTAGCCTTAACAGAGTAATCATCAGAGCAATGACAATTTGCACTAGCTGAGGATCTGCTATAACTGGGTTCAAAAAAGAATTTGATGAGTTCATGGAGGATAGGTCTATCAGTGGCAATCAGTGACACAACCTCATGCTTCGGGTGCCCCTGAACCTCCAGTTTCCAAAACCTGGGACTGGATGACTCCCACTCCCACTCTTCCTCAGTTGTATCCTTGTGCTGGGAGCTGCAAGGATCAATATGGTATAAAGGTGGCAACATCCCTTAAAAGTTCACTTACCCAAGGGGAATCCTCAGATGGCCACTTGAGCAGGTTTTAAGTCTTTGGGCCACTGAAGTGGTGCAGAGCAGATTTAACAGTATTTGGTGCAATGCCTACATCCTAGTGCTAGAGTTAATCCACTGTCTAGCTGTTTCCATTCTGTCTATATGGACCAGCTGTTTCGTTAACTGCACAATCAGGCACAACCACTTCACGAAGAGTCTTATTGGCTAATGTACCAGTTGATCAGCTATAGTCTATACTATTTTATTTTATTTAATCACTGTGCAGTATTGGATGGGCTCATTATCATGGAATCTGTACCAGCAGTAGATGAGAGAGTGTATTTGTAATCAGAAACCTTCATATCTTTGGGATATGGAAATAAAGGTTCCAGGATAGGCCCAGATTCTGATGTCATGAGAGGGATGAGGGGAACATGCCATCACTCCTGCATTTTCACTTCTGGTGTTCCTGTCTTCCTTTCATCTAACTTTGTTTTATGTGACCAAGCCTCTTTAGAAAATGGATATATGGTCTCTTTCTATATTTTAGTGTAGGGTTTGTTTGGTTTTTAAAGCAAACCAATGCAATTTGTCTAGGGAAAGAATGTAAAATTATAATCTCTAAAAAAGACTCTGGTTAAAAAATGAAAAATAAATAAAATCACCAGTTCAGACACTGAATGCCCTCTCCTTAGGATTTAAGTCAGTCTTACAGAGGCAAAACTAAGAAAGGGTTAAATTTAATTGCAATAGGCCTAAATAATGGCATAGTACTAATTGGTGTTGATCAAATGGCCTACTTTTTTCACCATGACTAATTAGCATGGAAATCAACATTAATGCTGACTTCATCCTTTTAAAATAACTTACCCCTGATTGTTAGGGCTAATTAGTATTAACCTTATTAGGGCAGGTACTAATTATTGGAGGCCTAAAGATTTCTTACACTTAGCTGGACCATTTTGTTACAGTCACGCAGAAGAACCTGACCATTTGAGGGCAAAAGGGACAAATAAAGGTAAAGAGGAAATTTAAGATAAGGGAAAAGAGGGCAGTTCCTTCCAAAAGCTAGGTGCTTTGCAATATGTTGGTTAAACACAATGAGATGCATTTTAATTAGATTCTATGTTGAACAAAAACCATGGATCAGATCCCCCTGAATCATGGGGAAGTTTGGATTTGATGCCGAACTTAATGGCTTAGGATCCTCATTATTTTAATATGTTGCACAAGTGAATTAGCAAATACTTGTATTTTGAACTAACAAACACTTCTATTGTATTCATCATAAATCTATAAATACAACAGAATAACAGGTAATCCTCATACGGTCTGATCCAAAGCCCATTAAAGTCAGGCCCCATAGCGTACCTTCTGTGTCATGTCTGTGAAGGGGGCAGCGTAAGGAGATGACAGCAGTCTGCACAAGGGCTATTCCTCCTCAGCTCATTGGGGTGCATTTTCAGCTCCTTTATGTTAGTGGAGCAGCATATAAGAGTTGGGCCAGGGGCAGAATCTCTTCCTTAATTATGAATCTTAAATGGCTAATTTTTGCTAGGCACTTATATAAATACCTTAGATAAAATTGGAAAATTTGCTAAAATATGTTTCCACTGACAGGGCAAACTATGGTTGTCCTTGTACATGTGTTTATGAAGGGCTGAGAAGTTACAGGTTTTCCCTTATGCAGGAGACAGCCAGAAGATAACTGGTCAGCAGGGGAAGGGGTGGGAAGACAGACCCACCATTGCCAAACCCAGTGGATCTGCAGATTCATAAAATATCAATCCTCTCCAAGGCCCCAATCCTGCAAAGAGAGCTGTGCGGGTGGACATTTGTATCCACCATGAGCCCCCTTTCAAGTCAATGGTAAAGGGTAGTTTCTGAGATTGGGGCCTAACATAGTAGCATTCTTAAAACAGGCCAATAAAATATAGTTGATATAACTGATTTGGACTCCTTATAGATGCCTTGGGCAAAGTTTTCCCCCCAAGAGGCTAATGAGGAAACTACAGAGTGATGGGGTGAGAGGTGAAGTTCTATCAAGGATCAGAAACTGACTCGGACAGAAAACACAGCAGGAATAAAGGGTTAATTTTCAGCATAGCTGGCAGGGTGTCGTGACGCTTTATTTAGCGTATTGAGCAATGGTCTGGAAAACAGGGAGCATAATGAAGGGGCAGTGTCTGTAGATGATGCAACATTCAAGACTGGGTAGAGTTTGAGGGACATAAACAAGCTGGATGAATGGGCAGCCGAGTGGCAAATGAAATTCAGTGTTGGTGTATGCAAGGCAATGCACATTGGAGGGACTAATTAGAACTTCTCGTACACATTGTTGGGTTCTAAATTAATAATCACTCAGTAAATAGACCTAGGCTGTCACTGCTTAGTTACTAATTCTGCTTTAGGGCCAAGTGTGTAACTGGCCCCTTAGCAGGATGCAACTCCCCTACACACCCTGAGTTCCCATGCAGGACTATCAGTCTTAGTCCTTAAAAAGAAAAGGAGTACTTGTGGCACCTTAGAGACTAACAAATGTATTTGAGCATAAGCTTTCGTGAGCTACAGCTCATTTCATCGGATGCATTCAGTGGAAAATACAGTGGGGAGATTTATATACACAGAGAACATGAAACAATGGGTGTTACCATACACACTGTAAGGAGAGTGATCACTTAAGATGTGCTATTACCAGCAGGAGGGCGGGGGGGAAGAAAACCTTTAGTAGTGATAATCAAGGTGGGCCATTTCCAGCAGTTGACAAGAACGTCTGAGGAACGGTGGTGGTGGTGGGGGGGGAATAACATGGGGAAATAGTTTTACTTTGTGTAATGACCCATCCATTCCCAGTCTCTATTCAAGCCTAAGTTAATTGTATCCAGACTGCAATTCAGCAGTCTCTCGCTGGAGTCTGTTTTTGAAGTTTTTTTGTTGAAGGATAGCCACTCTTAGGTCTGTAATTGAGTGACCAGAGAGATTGAAGTGTTCGCCGACTGGTTTTTGAATGTTATAATTCTTGACGTCTGATTTGTGTCCATTTATTCTTTTACATAGAGACTGTTCAGTTTGACCAATGTACATGGCAGAGGGGCATTGCTGGCACATGATGGCATATATCACATTGGTAGATGTGCAGGTGAATGAGCCTCTGATAGTGTGGCTGATGTGATTAGGCCCTATGATGGTGTCCCCTGAATAGATATGTGGACACAGTTGGCAATAGGCTTTGTTGCAAGGATGTTGTTAGTCTCCAAGGTGCCACAAATCCTCCTTTTCTTTTTGCAAATACAGACTAACACGTCTGCTATTCTGAAACCAGTCTTAGTCCTTGCACTTCTAGAGAGTAAGGCTTGGGAGGATCTAGTGCTGATGGTATCACTAGACTACGCAAAAGAGGGGTGGGGCAGGGCTGTGGTCTCACCTTCTGTGACTGTGCCCCCCATAAGGCTTTATGGAAACATGCTTATGAATATATATGAGATAACTGGAATATGTTCTATGTTACATGGCATTTTCATCAAAATCCCGTGCTTTCCATCAAAACCAATCCTGCATAGGAAAGGGCACATGGTACACCCTTTGAAAGGTGTTGCAGGGATCTTTGCAGCCTGTGCTCCCCAGCGTTCCCGGAGGAAATCGAGCTGACCCAACCAGAATGCTTCCAGAGACTCCTGCCAATGCATGTGTAACCCGGTCTTCGGTGGGTGGGATTGAATCTGAGACCTCTGGAGCTAAATGCATAAGCCTCTACTGCATGAGCTAAAAGCCATGTGGCCCTTAGCTAAGACTGTAGCAGACTCATTCATCTCTAAATGATCTCAGTGCCACTAGAGGCAACAGAACACCACACCCAGGAGTTGTGTGGGTTACACAAGGTTTGTCTGTACCTCCCAATCCAGGTTATGATTTATCAGGCACAACAGAGCCCTCAGTGTACAATACATACAGTGCAGCGTACATAGTCTTCAACGCAAAATTGAGGCTGAAAAAAAAAAGATCGGAATTTTCTAAAGCATAAAAAAGTTACCACTAATAAACAAATACACACTTATTACAGAATGTTTTCCTGAAATCTCCCCTAGTGTGCCATGTTGTGTTACATCACAACATGATGTCAGAATGCATCGACTGTTTCTTTCTGAACTCTAGCGGTGGCTATTGATTTCAATAGCAACTCTTTGATATTAATTATGTCCATGAATGCAAGGCATCAGCTGGTACCCTGCTATTCATCAGAAGCACATGAATCCAAAGAGTGGGATTCCATACACTTGAAGTAACCTCTTCTCGAAAAGTCACAGCGACATGTAAATCATTTGCATGGTGAAAAGATTCTGACGTTTCTTGTTCCCATTCATAGACATTTTGTGCAGATGCTCAACAGCATCCTGCAGCTGGCATTCTTTTACAATGGGGAACTTTGATGCCACTTCAAATGCCTTTTCAGTTTTATTATAGTGTTTACTCTCCTTCTACTGACTGAAATCAATATTTGGATAGATGGCAGATCAAATGTATGGTACTGTCATAAATATAAAGTTTCTGTATACAGAACTATAAAATCCCTCCTGGCCAGAGGCAAAATCCTTTCACCTGTAAAGGGTTAAGAAGCTAAGGTAACCTGGGTGGTACCAGATCAAAATGACCAACGAGGAGACAAGTTACTTTGGAGGGGAGGGAACAAAGCGTCTGTCTGTCTGTGTGATGCTTTTGCCAGGACCAGGTCAGAAATGCTCTTCAGAACTCCTGTCAAGTTAGTAAGCAATCTAGCTAGAAATGTGTTAGATTTCCTTTGGTTTAAATGGCTGGTAAATAAGCTGTGCTGAATGGAATGTAGATTCCTGTTTTTGTGTCTTTTTGTAACTTAAGGTTTTGCCTAGAGGGATTCTCTATGTTTGAATATGATTAACTTGTAAGGTACTTACCACCCTGATTTTACAGAGGTGATTCTTTTACTTTTTCTTTTATTAAAATTCTTCTTTTAAGATCCTGATTGCTTTTTCATTGTTCTTAAGATCCAAAGGTTTGGGTCTGTGTTCACCTATGCAAATTGGTGAGGATTTTTATCAAGCCTTCCCCAGGAAAGGGGGTGTAGGGCTTGGGGGGATATTTGGGGGGGGGGGGGAAGACATCTCCAAGTGGGCTCTTTCCCTGTTCTTTGTATAACACGCTTGGTGGTGGCAGCATAGGGTTCAAGGACAAGGCAAAGTTTGTACCTTGAGGAAGTTTTTAACTTAAGCTGGTAAGAATAATCTTAGGGGTTCTTTCATACAGGTCCCCACATCTGTACCCTAGAGTTCAGAGTAGGGAAGGAACCTTGACAGGTACCAAACCAAATCCTAAAAGAATCCAGGAGCTTCATGCGGGATCCTAATTTATATAAAAATATTTCCCATTGAGTCCTGCTCAATGAGATCAGGATTTGACTTTCATAAATGAAAGTCACTTTCCCCTGAAATGCTTACATAGGGCAGGCTATGTGGTGGGGTAGTGCACTCTCTGGTGATGTGATTTCTAAAACACACTATCACATTGCACACTAATTGGTCCATGTAGACCCTGCTGGTGCACACTGAAGGTTCCCTAGTGTGCTTTAATGTTGTACTATTTCAAACAGCACTACATAAAAGCACACTGTCTATATGGAACAATTGTCTATATGGAGTGGCTAGAGCAGAGGTGGGCAAACTATGGCCTGTGGGCCACATCTGGCCTGCGGGACTGTACTGCCTGGCCCTTGAGCTCCTGGCCAGGGAAGCTAGCCCCGGGCCCCAGCCCTGCTCATGCAGGGCAGTGTGTCTGGCTCTAGCCGGGCAGCGCGGCAGCCAGACCTGCTGCTCTGAGTGGCATGGTAAGGGGGTCGGAGCATTGGATAAGGGGCAGGGAGTCCCAGGGGGGCCGTCAGGGGACAGGGAGCGGTTGGATGGGGTGGAGGTTCGGGGGGGTCAGGGGATGGGGAACAGGGAGCAGTGGATAGGGCAGAGGTTCTGGGGAGGGCAGTCAGGGGATGGCAGGGAGTTATATGGGGGATCACAGGGAGCGGTTGGGGTAGGAGGTCCCAGTAGGGGGTTAGTCAGGGGACAAGGAGGGGGGTTGGATGGGTGGGGCGTTCTGAGGGGGCAAGTCAGGGGGCAGGAAGTGGGAGGGGGCAGGGGCCAGGCTGTTTGGGGAGGTACAGCCTTCCCTACCCAGCCCTCCATACAAGTTCGCACGCCGATGTGGCCCTCGGGCCAAAAAGTTTGCTCACCCCAGGCTAGAGTATCATTGCACTCCAGCGATTTCTGGGTACCAGGACAGCCTCTTGGAGGCTATTGCAAGTTAACTGTTTATTCTGAAATTCTTAAACAAGGCTATACCTGTCTACACCAGGTGTCAAGTGGTGTTTTAAACAGTGTTAGTTAAAAAGGCGTACATTAACATGTTTTAAAATACCACTCATCTTCCCAGTGTAGAAAAACCCACCCTCTCACAAGGCAGCAGCACCACCATGCAAGCCTATTTATTATTCGAATCGCAGCAAATGTATGTGCCATGGGAAAGCAAAATAGCTCCTGACCCAAAGAATGTATTATCTCAGTAGGTCTATGCAGCGCAATACAGAATGTGGAATGATATATGGCCACCACTGAAGAATAAATCGAATCAGTCCCAGATTACATCTATTGTTTTCAGTGGGTTGTTGGATCTATGGATTGAGGGTATGATACGACCCTAACTTTGGAAGTTACCAAAAATAGAGAAAGAAACCAGATTTTTAAAATGTCAGATAGAATTACATTAGCTGAAATATATACATAGATGCTTGTTTGCAACAATAACTTGTAAGAGCTGCTTACGAGCAACATTTCCCCTGGGAACACTGTGAATTGCCCACTCAATAACACAAACACAACTGCCTCATAAGAGCAACATGTGATGTTGTGATATCACACCCAGGGGCAGAGATGGGGGGCATATAAGTGCATTGCCCCCCTCCAAAAGAACCTGCACCTTTCCACTCCCCTCCCAACACTGGCCCTTCAGCGCAGCTCCAGGGCACAGAGCCCTGTCCACTTGCCCTGCCTGACAGAACCTGTGTGGAGACCATATGTGGGGGAGTTTGGGGGGAGGCTCTAGAAGAGAGAGATTTTTCAGGGATGGTGGAAGCTGAGGTCAGGGGAGCAGCAAAGACGCAGGTGGAAGCTTTCCTTCTCTTCCCTTCCTCAGCATCTGGCTTGCAGGTGGGCAGGGGGCTTTGCTATTTTGCAGTGGGGAGTATCAGGGACCTCCTGCCCATGCACTGAGCTGTCCCCTCCATCTCGATTGCTGGCAGCAGGGTGTGGATGTGCTGTTTTGTAGTAGGGATGTGGCAGGGCACTGCTGGGATAGCCCTTAATCAGCTCCTGCCACCCCAGCCCTGATCAGGGGGAATGGATTGGGGATGGGTAAATAGCCAGTGTGCTTGCCTGGGAACCACCAGCACCTACCAGCCTCATTAGCAGGAGCTAAAAGGCTGGGAGAAAGTGGAAGAGGGAGAGGTGGAGACCAGGAGGGGAAGGTCAGGCTCCAAGGGAAGAAGGAGCCTCCTAGTCTGTTGCTGGTCAGGCCGGTGTGAGGCCAAGCTGTGTAAATAGCCTGTAAACTGTGAGAAATGGACACAAAATAAAGAGCATGGGTGTTGCACCAGCTTGGAGTGTCCCTGAGTCTTTAATGAGTGGGGCCAAGTGGCTGAACCCTGTTATGCGGGGGAGGGGGTCAGGATAACTCCCTCCCCAGGGCACTGACCTGTCCTCTTCCACGTCCGCTGTCCTTGCTAGGAGCCACGCCCCACCCCTCCACTGTAGGCTGTGCATCCATCCTTCAACAGGGTGGAGCATAAAACCCAACAGAAGCATCCTCAGCCTATCCCCGGCAGCTGCACTCATCCAGTCATTTTGCTCCTCTGGCTCATTGGGGCTCCTCTGCCACCCCACACGCCCTCAACTCAGCTGCCCCACCCCCTCTGAAACACTCTTAACTTTTCCTATGCCTTTGGTCAGACAACACTCCTCATAACAGCAAAAGCTGCCTAGGAGCAACATAGCAAAAGGGCAGCGATATGTTGCTAATGAGCATCTACTGTATGAGAAAAAGAATATTAAAAGAACAACTGCACTTATCTGGGATATATATCTGAAGAGTATAAAGGAAGGAGAAGGGTTGTTCAGGGTGGTTCAAGGGATATAAACAGGAATAATGGACTAGAATTGAAAAAAAAAGAATTTTGGCTGAATATGAAGAAAAAAGAGTTGAGAGTGAGGTCAGTGAAATTGTGGAAGCTCTGTGTCTCAAGTCCTTTCAAATCAGACTAGGCAGAAGAAAATGAAATGACAGACTTTATATGAGCTTGTATCATCCAGGAGGGTGCTGGGCAGTACAAGACACACATTTCTGGGGGGAAAGTCTGGCATTTTGCTGGTGTTGCTTTGTAATGTAATTCATGGGTGTGGCTAGCTGACTATAGCTCTCAGACAGTATAGCTGGGGGTGATTTAGATGCTGGCGGTTGTGCAGGGGGACACCCAGAGTAGTTGCTTTCACAGCAAAGCAGTGTAAAATACAGCCCAGGTTGAAGATTCCATCAGTCCAGATTGTATGTTGGGAAATCTCACAAATACATACTCCAGTGAAATGGAGAAATTGCATTGCATTCAAGTAAACAGAGTTACACTGGTGTCAAACCAGTATAAGAGTGGAGAATCAAGCTATTCCCTATTTATCACATAGAATTGTTGATGAATTTCCACCAAAATAACTTTTCTTGCCTTTTCCATCTTTTCCAGTGGAATCCATTGAGCTTTCTATTTCTGTTCAGCACCTTGATATCACTATTAAGAATTCAAAAAGAGGAAGAACAAAGAGGTATTTTGAGTGGTATGAGTCAGCGGTTTCTTTTGCTTGTAACTGATGAGGATATTTTAGTCCACATTAATTCTTTCATGTTGAAAGCAAGGAAGAGCCTTCATCCTCCTCTATATTCTGCATACTACAGCTTTCCTACTAGCTACAAATTGTTATTTTCAGGAAACAGGCTCTTCCATGAAATTCCAAGGCCTGAAGAGTTAGATAAGTAATAAACTTGAGCCATAAATGAACTATGTATGTAAAAGAGTGTCCAGAACCCAAGAAACTTCCTGTGATGGGTTTTATCAGGCCTTTTATGCCTTCTGCTGGGGCACCAGTGCCCTGACATTCTGCTGCTCAAAGAAAACCCCCTCGGAATGGCTACCAACCAGATGTAGCTCTCCAGAGGACTAGAAGCGCCAGGAGCTACACTGACCAGCTGGGAACCAGAACACCAGTTTAAAAAGCTTGCCTGATTCTCTCAGGGTTGAGACTTGGACAGAGGAGATGCTTTCACTGCTAGCCCAGAACCGCAGGCCCAGTTCAGGGCCTTGCTTTCAACTACTGCAAGTAAGTACTTGCCTTTGAGTTTTCTTTGTTTGAAGGTGAAGATAGCCAAATTCTGCGTTTTGTTATCCTTAGTTAACAGTTTAGAACTGATGCCCAGTTTATGGCATGGATTACTATGCTCTGAGAATCTGGCCATAATTTGTGGACTATGACAGGGAGAACCTCCAGAACTATAGTTACCCCACAAGTGCACTATGGAGCATCCCCTCCTGTGGCAGCTCCCAAAGAGTAAATTCTTCAGAGAGAGCCTATATGGCAGTCTTTTCTGTCCAAAATTTCCTATGGTTGCTACCATTGATTCAGCTGTATTGATGGTGGGAGTGCTAATATAGACAAGACACTGGTGGTAGCATACTTATAGCATGTGTCACATAGAACTCCTCTGAGCAGTTTCAGACAACACAGTGCTTAAAGCTGAGTCTCATCTGCTCCAGCGCACCCATCATTGCTGCCACTGTTGGATCTGAACTAGTGGTGGTAACAGTTAAAATTGGGGGCACAAAAATGTAGTGTTGACACCATCATAGACTAACTGAGGAGGTGAAGAAATATGTAAAGTTTCACCAAGAGAGTTTGGAAAATCCAAGAAAAGTTATCACAATGGCAACTCAGTTATAGTTAAATAAGGTTCTTCTTGAAAGGATAATGAATCAAATGAATCCCACTGTCCTCATGAGTTACACTAGGGATGAATTTGGTCTAATGTGTTAACGGTTTTTGTTGTTATCATTTATTACATATGTAATAGTAAGACACCATTGGGGCTATAGAAGCACAATTGAAGACAGAGTTTGGCCCAGCGGCCATGAGCTACCAATACATTCAGTATAGCGGGGGGGGAGGGGGGGTATAGAAGAACAAGGATTAACATAATTCTGTGCATATTTATAAACTGATGGGGAAATCACGCTGCTACAGCGATAACGGTCCTAGATGCATCTTATGGGTGATGCAAATTGGCCTAAACTATTGGTTTCTTTGATAATGAATAAACCATTAAACAGAGAGGGGATGAGGAGTGGGGAAGGGAAGGAAAGTCGGATGGATGTTCTGTATCTTTCTTTATACAGTGTGAAATAAAAAGGAAATTGCTAAATTAGATACAAAACCAGCAATAGCAGCAAGAACTCTAGAGTGTCTATTTTTCCATAATGCATTTTCAGTGTGATACTATTAGAAAAAAAAATTCTTAGCTCATGGATAGATTAGTTAATGAGAAGAAAAAATGCAGGACAGAGGTGTTAAATTACTTTATGCTCTCTCCTGAGAAAGAACAATTTCTTTGATTAAACCAAAAAAATCACTACAGTGCTGTAGCACTGTGCCAGAATTAATCTGGACTCCATCACTAAATTTTCTTTATTTTGAGTAGGTGTATTTTAGTGGTTAGAAAAAACAGGAGTGAAATCCAGGAGCCTTCAGATCTCTTCCCAGCTCTCCTTACTGACTCCATTTAGGGCCTCGAGCAAGTCACTTAACTTTTTTGTGTCTCAGTTACCTCATCTGTAAAATAGAATAGAATATAATTATAGTACTTCACAGAGAGTTGGAAAGCTTAATTAATGTGTTAAGCTCTTTGAGATCTCTGGATGAAAGTTGCTATGTAAGTGCAAAAAGTATTATTACAGAGTTTCACACTGCAGTGTACTATGTAGCAGAAAATTGGGTCATGCCAGCCCACAGAGGCATTTCAAATGACTAAAATGGAAAAACTGCTTCCCCTTCTCTTATTTGTTGGCTTTCAATTTCATAAGAACACAAGAAAGCCTAATATTTCATATCCAGAGACAATTCCATTGCAAGAGCAGCTTGCTCAAGGAACATTATGTTAAAATAGTTTTAAATGATAAAGGCTGGCACTCGTGACTTTTTTTCCCTTTTAGTGTATTAGTTTCCATGTAGGTAACTTTGACAGAAACAGCTAAAAATTGCAATATAAAATTGAAAAAAAGGATACGAACACCTTTCAAATAAGCTTTAAAGGTTTTAATCTATGACCTTCCTATTCACCCCCCCAAACAAAGACATAGATATAAAGGTATAGAATGTTGTACTTTCAATGGTAATTGGATATCTCTAACTTCCGTTACCCTTTCATGGTATCTGTTGGATACAACTCTTGGATTT
Organism: Dermochelys coriacea; assembly: GCF_009764565.3. NCBI lineage: Eukaryota > Metazoa > Chordata > Testudines > Dermochelyidae > Dermochelys > Dermochelys coriacea. The sequence goes on from NC_050072.1 coordinate 116,701,114, forward strand.
CATATTTTGGCTAGATGCCCAGAACTGTATGTAAAGTGTTTGCCTGAAATATTGAAAAAGAACCTGCACTTTAAATTTCATAATGTCTTTTCTGAGAAGTGGCCCATTCTTTTACAGATTGGATTGTAATTTTTGTGCTGTTTTTTTATTTCCCCTCTCCTTTCTTAGTTTGATTGCTTTTAAAATGCAAAACTTCAGATCACATGCTAATCAAGAGTAATACTAGCAAAGACAAGGAGATGTACCAAAGAAAAGGAAATTATAGCTTAGTAGGGCTTTTGCATTAAACTGGCAAAATTTGGTTCCAATTTTGGGTCCAGATGTGAAGCCTTCTCACCCTGGTTCCAGAATCTGGAAATATTTGATTGGCAGGTTCATGTTCAGTACCACCCGTGTTCAAAGTATTCAAATGTGTACTGAATTTAATCAGCAAATAATATACTTATTGCACGTATAGCACTTTGCATTGTGCTGTACAAACATTAACAAATTAATTTTCATCTCTGAGGTACACCTTATACGTAAATGCTAGCATATTTAGTTATATGTTTCCAATTATTGGACACCTACTTAAAGTGGCCAGAGCACCTTTGGAGAAACAGGTGCGAAGATAAGTGAGGAACGAATGATTTATGTTTAAACACGTACACCAGATCAGAAGCTGCCCAGAACCATTCACTGTAACAGAGCTGGAACAGACACTGGGTAGCATCAAGGGTGGAACAGCTGCGGGCTATGACAACACATCTCCAGAATTCCTGAAAAACCTTGATCACCATACTCAGCTTTGGTTTGTGAAATTCTTCATCAGGGTCATCAGTGAAGGTAGACTACCGAAGATATGGCACACTGCAAAAGTCATTGGCCTCCTAAAGCCTGGAAAGGACCCAAGTCAAGCATCAAGCTACCGTCCCATATTATTGTTGATGTGCTTCAAGGCACTGGAGCACTTGGTCCTACAGTGCATATTACCTGACATGAAGAGAATTTTGAGCCCTGACCAAGCCGGCTTTCACCAAGGCCGTAGCACACGCGACCAAGTACTCGCGCTGACCACATTTGTTGAAAATGGCTTCCAGAGAAACTTGAAAACAGGTGCTGTTTTCATCAAGCTAACAGCAGCTTACAATATGGTATGGCACACTGGCCTGCTCATGAAGGTATCCTGGGTCCTACTACCCTGGGTCACAGGCATCGTGGAACTGTTCCTTCATGATAGGCAGTTCAGAGTCCATATGGGGGAGAAGACGAGTGCTTGAAGACAACAGAGCAATGGGTTACCCCAGGACTCTGTGCTTTCTCCAACCTGTTCAACCTTTACATCAATGACCTGCCAACAATGGAGTCACAAAAGTTCATTTACACAGATGACATCTGTTACAGTACCCGGGCCCGGACTTTTGATGAGCTTGATGCCACCTTAAACCAAGACATGACAAAGTTAGCTGACTTGGCATCTCCAGCCAAGCGTCATAAAAACAGTCTCCAGTTTGTTTCTTCATCACGCCAGTGCAACCCGAGAACTGAACGTTTATCTGAATGGTCAGAAGGTGAAGCATGAAGTAGAACTGATCTATCTAGGTGTAACCTTACTGAGTCACCATGCCCACCTGAAGAAGACAGCAGCTAAAAGTAAAGATGCGCAATAATCTTCTTAGCAAATTGGCAGGTTCGTCATGGGGTGATCATGCTCCAACTTTTCAGATGTCAGTTCTTGCCACCTCCTATTTGGTGGGGGGGGAGTACTGCGCTCCGGTATGGAGTTGATCATCACACACCAAACTGGTGGCTATGCAGTTACATGCCACATATGTATAGTCTCCACACCCTGTGTCCAACTCCACTCCCACAGCTTCCAGTTCTGAGCAATCTTGTTCCTCCTCCTATCAGATGAGAGGTTGCCAGTGGCAGGTTACTGGAGAAAGTATACGTCAACTCAGACCTGCCGCTGCACAATGACCTTTTTAAGCTACCAGCTGCACGTCTGCCGTCATGCTCCCCATTATGGTCTCATTCCACACGCCAGGATGTTAGGGTGGAAACACTCTGGTGAGAGGAACGGATATCTGTTATAATCCCCCAACCAACCAGTCCTTCATCGCCGACACCACAATTTGCCCACCTGGTTTTGACCTGCCCTGTTGCCAATGGAACCTGTTGAACAGGTTCCAGACCAGGCAAGGTCTCTGTGCATCCAGCCAGTATCGCTGGGGCCTTCATGTCAGCCCTTTGTGCAGCTGTGGTGCAACACAGATGATTTCGCACATTGTCGATGAATGCCTGCTGACTAGGTTCAGCGGTGGCCTAGAAGAACTGCATCATGCCACTGAAGATGCTATCACTTGGCTAGACGACTATGCACACACTAAAAAAAAATTTGAATCTTTAAAAGGCATCTTTACTGATGTCTACTGTATTTAGTATATAGATGTCTATTCCAAGACTGACTCCTACAGTTAGCTACTAAATTTCCATTAGTTATTTAAATGCTAGATATCGTTAGCTAGATAGTATGACAAGAATAGGAGATAAGTCTCTTTGCAAGCAAACTGCCTTTCATTTCTATTGCTTACTCATAATGTATTCTCTGTTTGACCTGATTAGCAAATGTACCAGCCTTTTCCAGAATCCCCAGGAAGTGTCAGATCTCTCAATGGCTCATAACAAATTGCATGGCTGATGGCCATTTCAAGGAAAGAAATATCTACAGAAAACATTACTTTATCACTGATAAATGCTAAAATCATTTGTATAATTTTTCCAGAAACTCGTTCTTGCCCTAAAATGTCATCCCACATCAGAATTAATAGTACCTCAACTAGTAGTCACAGGAATGAAGCACATACCACATGCATACAGCTAATCAAGCCCCAGAATCATACCAAAAAATCCTTAGTCAAACAAAATTAAGCTGATCTTTTAAAGGATTCCTAAATATATACCCTGTGTCTAGAGACTAAAAATTTAAACTGAAACCATGGAAACTACTGGAAAGATACTCTCAAATATGCCATAAAAGAAAAGCACATTTTCTTAGATAAACTTCCAAAAGCTGACAGGAAAACATGGGAGCAGATGTCTTTTCTTCAGTTGGGAATTGCATCACCATAAAATTTAATGTAGCAGATTGCGAGAATTAGAGATGTCAAAAGAGTCACTATGACCTCCTCCATCCCTAGGGCTGTGTTGGGCAGTGACTGTATTGAGCAAAGCACATTGGAAAGCATCATATCCAAGAACAAAGGTAGGTTACATGATACAGATGCTTGGCTATTGTCCCTGACCCTCTAAAAAGAGATCCTGTGGTGAGGAATGAAAAAAGCAGCCTGACAAGCCATGAACATACTCCCCTGTCCTCTTCTAGCCAGGGTAGCTACAGCAAAGGACACAGCGTCACATCTTGCTTGGGGTACCCAGAACTGTGAACCTCTGTACTACCTTTCTCAGCCTCAGCAAGTGAGAGCTTTGCTGCTGCTAAGCTATGTGTCAGCTCCATGACACACCAGCTTATCTGGCTTGCCTGCAAACTATACAGGACTCCAGACCTTGCCTTGCAGGTAATCACCAGTAAATCCCAAGTTCCCCAGAGATATCTTGCTGGAGTGTCCTGTCCCTCTCATTGGGCACTCACAGAAGTTAAGTTCATTGCCTCAAAAGAGAGAGCATGAACATCAGCCTGTAAGGTGTGCTGAGAACTCACTCCCCGGTTTAATACATAGCACTGAGCTGTTTTTGTAAGAAAACAAGAATAAGATTATTAATGAAGAGCAGAGACTTAAGTGTTAATAGTTAAGAAGGATAGAAAAACTGTTACAAGTCCAACAAAATAAAACCCACTTTCCAGAGACTGGTTTATGACCCACATTGAATCTTATTTCCCCATGTTAAGTATCCTCACACCTTCTTGTCAACTGTCTAAATGGGCCATCTTGATCATCACTAGAAAAGTTTTTTTTTCCTCCTGCTGATAATAGCTCATCTTATCTAATTAGTCTCTTACAGTTTGTATGGCAATTTCCACATTCTCTGTATGTATATGACTGGGCAAGGCCAGATGGCTATAGAAAAGTAGTGGGAGATACATACATTAGCTCTAGGCTAAACAAATCCCTGGTACCAGGTTGAGTGAAATGGAAGCTGCTCCAGGTCAATTAAGACACCTGGGGCCAGTTAAGAACTTTTCAGAAGGCAGGGAGAAGGCTATGTTGATTGGGACACCTGAAGCCAATCAGGGGCTGAATGAAACTAGTTAAAAGCTTCCCAGTCAGTCAGGTGGGTGTGCACGTCAGGAGCTGTGGGAAGAAGTTGTGTGGTTGGAGATGCTGAGTAGTACACACCATATCAGGTACAAGGAAGGAGGCCCTGAGGTAAGGGTGAAGTGGAGCTTGAGGAAGTGAGGGCTGCTGTGGGGGAAGTAGCCCAGGAATTGTACATGTCATGTTTCTAAAAGGTCAGCTGTCATAGCTGATACTTTGGGCTCCAGCCCAGGGACCCTAAAGTAGAGGGTAGGCCTGGGCTCTTCCCCCCCCCCACCTTTGCCCCTGATTAATCACTGAGACTGGGAGACAACAGAGACTGTGCAAGGAAGGATAACTTCTCCTCACCTCCCTTCCTGGCTTATGACGAAAATGTCTCAGTAGACTGTGACCCTTGTCTCTAGAGAAAGAAGGATTACGTGGAGGGTCACAGTGAGCCTCTGAGGCTAGCAAAATCCGCCAGGAAACGCAGGACCCACGGAGGCAAAGACAAAGCTTTGTCACAATATATTATATATCTTCTTACTATATGTTCCATTCTATGCATCTGATGAAGTGGTCTGTAGCCCACAAAAGCTTATGGTCAAATAAAATTTGTTAGTCTCTAAGATGCCACAAGTACTCCTGTTTTTTTTCCAGAGACTAAAACTTAACTTCAGTCTTTGTCTGAGTGGTATTCTTGCCTCTTGAGCCAAGAGGACCCACTTTTCACAAATGCAGAGGGTGCTACTCCCCTTTGTCCCCTAGGTGATGGATGATTCAAATGTCACTTCCCCCCCTTATATTACCCCAAAGCTCATTATCTCCGTTTCAAGAGCCAAGAAGAGTTCCTGGGGGTGCAGACTCCATCCCTTGTCATGATCATTAAGAGGGCATTAAGCTCTTCCACTTGCTAGCTTGATGGTTTTGTTCACCTTATATGTAAATATACTTTTCCTTGTCCTCTGTGAGCAAGCTGGCCAAACAAGTAAATTTGCATTCCTTTGTCTCTGGAAGCCTGGGCTCTATGCACTGCCAAACCAATTTAAAAAACAAACAAACCACCTTTCCAGCACACACTTAAAATGCTTTGTGTACATACACCCCATGTGTGCATCAATGATTTTCAGGATCAGCGTGTTACCAGTTTTTCATATAATACTTTAGATGTCATGTAAGGAGTGCGTCATGAGGGTGTTAGCCCTAGTGAGAGTTATGGTATGGAGTGCCCTCTGCCAGTTGGCACTAAGTGGCTCCCAGGGTCAAATGCAGCAAAAGAGCCATACAGAATACTGAGTCATTGCAAAGAGTATGGTCATCCAAAGTGATACAAAGCCAAGATATGTTCAGAAATATCCAAGCACAGTATAGGGAATCCACAGTTTGAAATACCATAATGAAGTGCTGCATATGGTATACAGGTATATTTTATCTATAGAGCTCTAACCTATGAGTTATCTGTTGATTAGGAGGAAACTTCTACACACTTATTTTATAGTAGAAATTGGTCCCAGTTGCAGAGAGAGAGAGAATCCAAATCTTCAAAGTTCAAGAGCAATCCAATATAGGGATTGGATCAGCCCATTATATAGATAAAATCTGCTGTGAAGTTTGTGTCCACATCAGCACATGAATTCCAATCCAGAGTTTAGGATAGCTCTAGAGACATAGAATATATCTTTGCACAATTAGGTATCTGTTCACATGGAATTTTATTTCTTTCATATAATGCAGACCCAGTGAGTCCTTAGCTACTTGGAATATAAACCAAAAATGTATAAGAAAACAATGCAAAATTAAAACAAACACAGGGCCAGAACCACAACAGATGTGAAATCAGTGTAGCTCTATTGAAGTCAAAGCTAAATCAATTTACACCAGATGAGGATCTGATCGACATTGTGGCCACACTTAACAAGTTACCTGCATGAAATTGATATGAACAGTGCGAGGAGAGAAAGACTGGATGAGACAAAACAGATTTTTCATCTATAGCTCCCTGCTGCCAATCACTAGAAGGGGGAATGCTCAGGAACTTCTGCATCACTTCACAGCAGGCTGGGGACACTGAAGTCTCATTAAAGGGGATCAAGGAAAACATACACTGGTGAAGACTGGCACTGCTTGTCCCACTATCTTCCTTTCACATGCGCTGCTAACAGAGAAGCAGATTCAATAAGGAACCCCAGCTGCTCTCTCCATCTATTACCCCAACTATTTCTTACGTTGCAACCCAGATCCAAATCCTTCCAAGAACCTTCAGTTGTTTGTAGTCTGGCTTGCCATTTTATTTGGAAAACTAGTGCCCCATTTTAACCATGTACTGATTCTTTTCTGTAATGGAGGGAAACACATTGCTGACAGATAGAAAAGAGGCATGCTCTGTGTTGCAGGCTAAATTCTCCTGATACACAAATAATTTGAGTATTTTAAAGGTAGAAGGAGCATCACCCCCCTACTGGGCCAGTGCTGTGCCCCATGTGGTTCTCCGATATATATTGTAATCGCACTGGAACATAAATTACCTGGTTTCATAAATCAAGGGAGCCCATTACAAGAATTCTGGGATTAATAACTGTTTTTGTGACAGCAACACCACCATACAAAAAGCAAAAGTGGACTTTAATTAGGAACAGGTCAATCAGATGGATGAAAATATAGGTACAAATCCAGACTTCTGACAGAAGTCAAGCTAAGTCTTTTCTACGATTTGAAACAGTTTGGATAACTTTGTCCCAGCTCAGTTTTAGTATCTCTGCATTGTCAAGCTAGGACCAGAATCAGAAGTGAAAGGGGGAAAAAAGGCTTATTATTCTAGCTTTTGCTTCTGGTTGGGCCAGAAATAAAGGTACTTGAAGACTTGCAACCCTATATTTGTAAGATTTAGTTCCATTTGCAGACTCAAGAGGTTTGGATTTTTCTGAAGTACTTAATCACTGCTGGTGATTTGTCATGAGGCTCTGACTCTAGTTGGTGGAAAGAAAGGAAGGGATAAAATTTACCTCAGTGTGCTCACTTACATTGCAACCTCCTGAAAGTTCCATGTTTTGCAGGATTGTCCCACTTTGACCCTCAAAACTCCCAGTCTTGGTTGAAGGGCAGTTTGCCCATTTGAGAGGCCCCCCAAACTCAGTGGCATTGTGACAAGGTACTCAGGGTGACAGAACCACTCAAGTTTAGCCCACCCACCCTTCTCTTTCTGCAGAGGTGGACGGGTCAGATTTGATTGGTGCTGTGTCCAGTTTTAGCCACTTGAAATGTTGGAAGATATGAAATCGGGGTAAATGGGGGGGAAAAAAGGAGCTACAATAGAACCTCAGAGTTACAAATACCAGAGTTACGAACTGACCAGTCAACTACTCACCTCATTTGGAACCGGAAGTACAGAACCAGGCAGCAGCAGAGAAAAAAAAAAATACAGTACAGTACTGTGTTAAATGTAAAAATTAAAGGGAAAGCAGCATTTTTCTTTTGCGTAGTAAAGTTTCAAAGCTGTACTCAGTCAATGTTCAGTTGTAAACTTTTGAAAGAACCACCATGTTTTATTCAGAGTTAAACATTTCAAACAGTTACAAACATTCCCAAGATGTCTGCAACTGTGAGGTTTCTACTATGTAGTCTTTAATTTTCCTTGTTTTCTGCCAAGCTGATTTTTAAGACATTTTCTTGTCTGTGGAGTTTAAAAACCCATTTTTAGAAGTAGTTTATCTGATTTCTGAATGAAAGGGGTTTATGTAAATTCAGATAAATTTCTCATTTTGAAGGGGTGATTGCCTAAAGAAAACCTGTGAACTGTTAGATCCACTGACTACATGTAATTTAAGTTCAGAAAACTTTTCCAAGCCATGGTCAAGAGCAGTTTTTGTAACTTCAATTCTGCAAGATGAGAAATTGCAGCAATTGAATAAATAAAAGGTCAACATAGTCCAAATCAGATTAAAACTCTGGGAGATATGAATCTTTAATGATTTCATCCTCCAGAAGTTCAGCTACAGGTCCTTTTTCTCAAGATGATAATAGATGAGAGAGTCCAAGATCTTAGCATTTATTATAGGCCGTAATCCTTATCCAAGATCTACACTACTGCACTGTCCAGAGGCAGCATAAAATTACACAGAATATGGATGCTGCTTCAGATCCTGAGGCATGTACCAGGGCATGAGCCTCCTGCATCCGCTGTGATTTACTTCCCATCCATCCTTGGCAATCTGTTCTGAGAGTTGCCACTGCATGGCCAAGGTATTTTTCTGAACTACTTGTACACAGTGAAGACTGTGAGTCTAAGTTTCAGAGGTGCTTTAATCAGGACTTCCAAAAAAACTCAGACATAACAGCCATAGTGGGTCAGACCAATGGTCCATCTAGCCCAGTATCCTGTCTAACAGTGGCTAATGCCATGTGCTTCAGAAGGAATGAACAAAACAGGCAATCATTCACTGCCAGCTTCCCTCCCCCCTTTTTGGGGTCCCAGAGCTTGGGCTCCAGCCTGAGTACTAATATCAACACATCGATTTTACAGCCCCGCAGCCTGAACCCTGCAAGCTTGAATCAGGCTACCTGGACCAGCCAAAGCCATGCCAGGGATCTTTTATTCTAGTGTAGCATACCCTTAGAGATCTGTCCAAGTTGTAAAATTCAAATCTGGATTCCAGGTCTTTAGGGCTCAGTCCATTATGGAGATAGGATCCAGCCATGAAATACTGGTCTATAGCAGCATTTGGATTTCTGCCTGTAATGGTATTTATTTGCTGTTGGGTTGCTCTTCCACTAGATGTGTCCATGCTGTGTTAGGAGTTTCAGAAAAGAGACTGGTCTCCAGGAACAGACCAAAGATGGAAGTCATCTTTATTTTGTTTGCAGCTAGTTGCTCTTCTCCCAAATAAATGCCTGTTCATTTAAAAAAAAAAGATTGTGGATCCATATATTATAGAATCATAGAAATGTAGGACTGGAAGGGACCTCAAGAGATCTTCTAATTCAGTCCCCTGCACTCATGGCAGGACTAAGTATTATCTAGACCATCCCTGACAGGTGTTTGCCTAACCTGCTCTTAAACGTCTCCAATGATGGAGATTCCACAACCTCCCTAGGCAATTTATTCCAGTGTTTAACCACCCTGATAATTAGGAAGTTTTTCCTAATGTCCAACCTAATGGTCATGCTGCAATTTAAGCCCATTGCTTCTGGTCCTCTCCTCAGTGGTTAAGAATAATAATTTTTCTCCCTCCTCCTTGTAACAACCTTTTATGTACTTGAAAACTACTATCACGTTACCCCTCAGTCTTCTCGTCTCCAGACTAAACAAACCCAATTATTTTCCAATCTTCCCTCATAGGTCATGTTTTCTAGATCTTTAATCTTTTTTGTTGCTCTTTTCTGGACTTTCTCCAATCTATCCATATCCTTCCTGAAATGTAGCACCCAGAACAAGACACAATAGTCCAGTTGAGACCTAATCAGCACAGAGCAGAGCAGAAGGATTGCTTCTCATGTTTAGATTACTACACTTTTGCTAATAAATCCCAGAATGGTGGTTTGTTTTTGTTTTTGTTTTGTTTGTTTGTTTTTTTTGCAACAGTGTCACGCTGTTGACACATATTTAGCTTATGATCTGCTATGACCCCCAGATCCCTTTCTGCAATCTCTCTTCCTAGGCAGTCATTTCCCATTTTGTACTTGTGCAACTGATTGTTCCTTTCTACGTGGAGTACTTTGCACTTGTCCTTATTGAATTTCATCCTGTTTATTTCAGACTATGTCTGCAGTTTGTCCAGATCATTTTGAATTTTAGTCCTATTCTCTAAAGCATTTGCAACCCCTAGCAGTTTGGTATCATCTGCAAACTTTATAAGTGTACGCTCTATGCCATTATCTAAATCACTGATGCAGCCACAAAGTTCAGAGGTGTTTAGATCCAAGTTTGGGGTTGGGTCAGTTTCTAGACGAAGGAAACGCCAACTCTAAGCTTCACTTACTACTACTACAAGACACAAACAGGATTGGTCTTGAAGCTCATTAGCTTCATTTTATGTGCCTGTTTACTCCTGCTTGTGAGTGGGACTGGAAACAGAAATCTCTTATGTAATTTCCCTTATGACCAGAAACGAGAAACATCTGACAAAAAAAAACAACTTACAAATATGCCTCTTCTTGTGAGATCCCCTCTCCATTTAAGCAGACTCAGCTGTCTGTGACAGAGTGTATAGGGTGCAAATATGTGAGCGTTTTGTATGCATACTTGCCTATCGTACCTCATAAGAGGCTTAATTAAATATTTTCCAGTTGCTTTGAGATCCTTGAATGAAGGGCACTCAAAGTGCAAAATAGTATAAATTGCTATTTATTTGAACCAAAGAAAAACTTAAGGTTTGCCCATAATTAATGCAGCAGCAACAGTAGTGCTTGCAGAATTTGGCCCTAATTCTGCACACCTTTACTTATAGAAAGTTCCACAATCTTAATTCCTTGCTCCCATTGGAAGCAATTGACTTACTTGCTAGCTAAGATACTGCCCCAAGATGGGTGAGGGCAGCAGAATCGGTCCCTTAAGATGTTGGCTAATTTGATCCACTGTATAATGAACCTGAGAATAAGAGATCTAGTCCCTGCACATAGTACTGGGATCGGGAAGTACTTTTGTTTTGCTCTTGATACACATTACTTTCTTCCAGGTTTTTTCCTCTACACTGACACGCCTTTCTTTCTCTTTGCATTTGGTCACCAGGAACGATGAATATAATACAATATAGGTCATGGTATGCATACATCAGGCATTACTGCACAACTTGCCACTTAAAAACAGATAAGTTAATAATATCCTTCAAGATATCAGTGTCTCAGACCTCCTCATTTTGGAGACCACCATTAAACTGTTTATTTCCTATGTGTATCTCAGCATTTTGGCAGATGGTTTATGAGAGCTGTAAAAAGATAAATACCCTAATATTGAGACTAAATATAGTTGCCAAGATCCTACAGCTTCTGTACATCCATTAAAAGAGAGAGTGCTCTCTGAAGGCAATAGTTAGTTAAAAGAAAATAAATCTTCATTGTAATAATCATAAAAAAGCAATTGTGCACTCATGTTCAATGGGCTCAGGGTACCCAGGTGCTAACACCACTGTGCAAAGAGACACAAACTTATATTGATACATGCATGCTGATCTCATTTGCTTCAGCATTAAGGAAGATGGAAACCTGGACCTTTGTGCTATGCTTGGGACATTTGATATTGCTGTCATAACAGAGGATATTTTAGTGCCAACAAAACTGGAAACATGATGGCTATGAACTATTAAAAGACACAATCCTGCAAGGTGAATAAGTGAACTCCAATAGCAATTGAGGGTGCATAGCCCACAGAAGGAGACACTTCATTCTTGAAGTCTGAACTTCAAATCTTTGGGGAACTGGTTTGTCTGGATAAGCACCCAGGTTTATCTCTTGGCTTTAACCACTAGGATCCATATCTAATGGTAGTCCTGGTTGTTTATATTTCTATGCAAATTGTAAGAAAGATCAAGGAAGTCTTAACTTTTTAATAACTGGCCTGCTTGCACTAGCTATAGTAATAAGGAGTGGCCAGAGTGTGGCCCATTGGTCAAATGCAGGAAGATGTAGGATGGCCAGGGAGCCCAGCCCCAAAAGGAAAAGGGGACTATTAGTCACCCAAACTACAATTCCCATGAGGTAATGGACCTTTAAGGAAATGCAACTTAATGTTGAAATGCCGCAAGACATTTGGGGTGAGTTCACCCCAAACTGAACAATTTTTTGGTCTGTGAAAAATTGATATGTCATTTCATTCCTACTTGGGACAAAATCCAAGTCTTGAAATATCAGAATTTTCCATGGGACAGAAATTCCAATTTTCGCTCAGCTCTGGTAATAATGCAGTTTGCAGTTGCCTTCACATGAAATAATGGGATATGAGCTGTTGAGATTATGGGGCACAGTGTGCACCGTTAATCCCCTTGATGTTAGTAATTGTTGTTTAGATCAACACGAAACGTTACACGTTGCAAGTAGTACGTTCCATGGGATATGCCTCTATAATGAGCACATTAGCAGCTGTAGTCTGGGCCACTTTATTCAAGTGGTGAGGCAAGTAGTCCAGGTGTCCCTCCATGGAGAAAACTTTGAGCGCCCTTCAGACGAACTTATAATTATAATATATATATATAGCAACACCCTTAGATTTTATTGATTGTTGCAGTATTAAATAAAATTCTTATTCAAAATGATTTTGAAAGAATAGGGAAGGTTTCTAGGTGCCAGAATTGGCTTGACTATATACTTAGCTTTAATTGCAGAAAGGCACCTTAACCATAACACAAAGTGCTTTAAAAACAAAAATAGCAGCTAAACATTCTCTCAGGAAAGGACTGTGTAAACAGCTAAATTTCCCACCTGCTCTGTGCCCAGGAGGGAGTCAAAACTATACTCTTAATAAAGTCAAGGCCCAGGAAGTAAACAAATGAAGAAAGGGGAACATCAAGTCTACTCCAATCTTTTTTCCATCAGGCTTGGCTGTTCCTGGGGCTGTTCAGCTCGCTCACTCCTTTCTCAGCCTCAAACCCAAACTGCCTCTGTCATGGCAGCTCAGCGATGAAGTCTCTCTCCTCCCTTTTTTATGCCCTACAGAACAGGGCCATTTCAGACACTGTCTCCAAGTCACAGTTAAACCTATTTCTGGCTTGGTCCCGTACAGGTTGTCCAGTACTTTACTAGGGTTCAATACGCCATAATAGAACAACTACAGACATGATAGTTGATATATTGCCATTGTTTTCCTGATGTCACACAAAAAATAGCCATTCCAGTAACATTTGTATGATAAGAAGCAAATAAATTGATAATGTTACTTATGGCAATAACACCAGATAAGTGATAACAGATAGCAAACTATCTTCAAATAATTTGAAAAGCAACAGCTGGCAGTCATAAACAACATGCCAACTGTATATGGTCAATTTGTTTTGTTATTTATGTTGGCTGAAATATAAAAAGTAGCACACACTTCATTTGGGAGACAAACAGAATATAATGAATTGGATCACGTGTTGAAAACAATGCTTGTGCCAATGCTAGGCATAGGTAGATACAGAGTGTGCAGATCCTCTGTTATCCCACTCCTAACACTTGAAGGAGTTAATAGAGAGAGCAAGGATGGGGCCTGAAGGCCCAGCCAGAATTATGAGGAAAGTCAAGGAATGGTAACAAAACAAAAAGCTTCCTTTAGCTAGTTGGTGGAGACAAAAAGGAAACTCCAAGTGGCTAAAAGGGCTAGAGTTAGCCTGCCATGGACTTTTCTTCCTTCTCTCTGTCAATTCAGTTGTTGCTTGTTCTTGTTTCAAGCAGTGAATGCTCAAACCTGATATTCAAGCTCTCTGAGGATAAATGTTTAGGTGAAGGAATATTTTTGTTGCCACTAGAGGAGTGGACCCATTCCAACAGGTTACCCAAATGAGCTATTAGTCATGAAAGATAAATAATGCTGTAACTGGTAGAAGACTAACACCTCTGAAATGATGCGTCTCAGAACACTGAAATTGTTATGCCAGAACAACAGGATCTGATTTATAAACTCATAATTCTCAGGAATGACAATTATACAAACACCTTCATTCTTGCCTGCAATGTGTACAAGAAATCAATCAACATTTAAATAGCCGAGAGGTTGCTGGAGGAGGGGCAATGGGGAAAGATATACATGTGAGAGAGGTGTAATTGCATCAACACATACATGTACAAGAATGTATATTTGATTTTTCTCCTTGTCCTTTTATCCCTTCATATATTCTTCCTTTTAATGTTTACCCCTTTATGAACAGCCCCTATCACAAGAAGCACCAGTCTTTCTTGGTGTTTCTAGGTGCTACTATAACACAGCCTCTTGCTATCACCAAAATAACCTACACACACCCACCCACCCACCCACCCCTGGGCTTTTCCAACTTGCCTACAACTTTCTCAAACTTTTCCCTCCTGGGCTCCCAGTGGGATCCAATCTCATGACATTTAATCTTCCTCTATAGATGACAGACATAAAACCAGAGATCAGATTAATTTGGTCTCAAATAGCTGCCTAAGGGAAAATAAAAACCACGAAAGATACAAAGATATGTTAATTAAATTCATATGTTTCCTTTAATTTGTGTTCCTGTGAAATCCAATGCATTGGCCTAATGTGTCTATGCAAAGTTAGAGAGTGTGTACACACATAGACTAATGGGTTAACTCTAGCCACCTTTAACTGTGTTCTATACATTTATAGTGAACCTGGTTGTAAGAAACCACTCAAGTGGACAACCAATCTATTATTTTCTAATAATGGTTTTTAGTAACAGTAGAATAGATGACAATGTATTTGGGATTGCTTTAGAGTTGGTCTTAAGAAAGGACCAAGATGAAGGGCTTGTCTAGATGGAGAGTTAGTGCACAGCCAGCTAAGACACTTGGGAGACTGGAGTCAAAACTGAGGTTTTTGTTCAATGGCCCAATAGCATGAGATTATCTGGTTCATCATATCAATATCCATTGTCAGCTATTTAATAATGAGTCTACATATGTAATTCCCATGATGCTACTGGAACTCTTTGGAAAACATAGCATTCCTTTGTTTGTATAATCAATGATATATTCATGATGCATACCTTGGTTTGTTTTTCAACTTTAAATTATGAACTTTTCCCCCCAGCATTTACAAGGTTATTTTCCAATTAGCATGGCCACATACACACTCCATGGATGCACTCAGGACATATAGATAACCAGAATAGATGGCATAATATACTAGATTTCTATTCTTTTTTAAATTTACAGACCAGGCTTCACTCTGTCCTCTAGCTAATTCATTCTTCCTGTCTGTGTAATCTAAGTGATTCTGTCACCATGATATCTAGACATGGCATCTGCTTTCTCAAATCCACATCAGTGCAAATTAAGTACAGAGACTTAGGCCATGAAGACATTCCTGAGTCATATTTTCTGCTGCTGTAACTGGACACAGTTCCACTGAATTCAGCTGAATGGTACCCATTTACACCAGCAGAAATAACGGATACAATCTTTTGTCACAGTTGATAGAACAGAGGTAGGCGAATACAAGAGTTTCAATAAAAAAGTTTCAGAGTAGCAGCCGTGTTAGTCTGTATTCGCAAAAAGAAAAGGAGTACTTGTGGCACCTTAGAGACTAACAAATTTATTAGAGCATAAGCTTTCGTGAGCTACAGCTCACTTCATCGGATGCATCCGATGAAGTGAGCTGTAGCTCACGAAAGCTTATGCTCTAATAAATTTGTTAGTCTCTAAGGTGCCACAAGTACTCCTTTTCTTTTTAATAAAAAAGTAAAATTTATATTGGCTCCCTCTTCTGTGCTTGATTCCCACAAAACTGGAAAACACATTCAGTACTGGAGTTTATTCTCTGGAAGTGAATTTTAAACTCCCTCTACAAACATTCATATTGGATACCTGATTTTAAGAGTTATGTTCACCCGGTTCCAAGCATACAATGTGACTTAGGTGAGGAACCATACAGCTCAAATACTGAACAGTTCAACAGTCTTATCAGAAGGGCTGTAACCAGTGATGTCACAAAGCCTGTCCCTCCACTGGGACAAATTTAAAAAAATAGAGATAGAATTTGGGTTTTGTTTTTGAAAACCAAAATTCAGATTTGTCCTCCCACCCCTTTTCCCTGCTTTTTTACAGTGAGTGCAATACAACAAAGTATATCACACACACACCCCTTTTTCCTCCCCCATCCTCTTTTTGTGTTCTAAAATTTCAAAGCTTTCCAAATTTATGGGAAGTTACAGAGTGGAAGAAGAAAAAAAAATGTGAGGTGGGGTGAAGAGAAGAGAAGATATTCACTTTATTGCACTCTGTGGCAACAAAGGAAAAGGCGAAGGGAATGAAAGTTCAAAATGTCTTTTAAAAAATCCAAAATGACAATTCTGATTCAAACAAAAACAAATTCAGTTTCTGAAATTTCCCATTAAAATCCCGAAATGTCATCTGACAAACCCCATTTTCAGCAGAAAAATGTTTCTGAAACATCAAGTGGCTCTCCTACAGACCAAAAGTAAATCACAGAGATGATACAATGAATAACTTCAAATAAGGAATAATTCTTCTCATGGACAATCTACGAACAAAAAATGGTTTCCAATTAATACTATATTCAGAGAATTGTTCTTGTTTCCCCTTCTTGCTATAAAGGAAGTTTTATTAAGCAATATGCAGTCAGTTGTCATTTTGAGTTAAATTAAATTTGCACATGAAATTCTCTACGATTTGGGCTATAATAATTTCAGGGATCATCTCTCCTTCTCCCCACCCTGCAGAAGGAAGAGCTATTCAAGACACCTCTCTAATTAAACAGAATACAGATGGACTACCACTCCCATTCCATTGGAAAGTTCCACTCCTTTTCTCCATGGAACACGCAAAGCAGTGACGCAAAGCAGCACTTGTTCTAAAACTTGTGGGAGGATGAAGGTACAGAGTATCCATCTCTAGGAAGAAGAAATGGTATCGAATTCATATACCATCTTCCATGCCAAAGGATGTCACAGCATTCACAAGCTGAGAAAACATCATCAGCAAGATTCCAATACCCTTAGTAGTTCCTTTGCTCCAGAAAAAGTCTCACTGAAATCTGTAAAGATACTTGTGGAGTAAGATACTATTCAACGTGAGTAAGACTTCTGTATATGAAGGGATTACTTCAGACTACTGCAGTAGTCTCTCTTTCTGCAATGAGACAGCAGCTGTCTAACAGCCCAGAACCCTAAAGAATCATCTAGAGTAGGAAGTGAGGAATATTCCTAGCTTCACAGATTTCAAGGCCAGGAGGGACCATTAGACTTTATAGTCTGACCTCCTGTCCATAGAATTTCATCCAGTTACTCCTGTACTGAGCCCAATAACTTGTACTTGACTAAAGCATCTCTACATATCAATTCCAACTGAAACAGCAGCAGGTGGAATTGAACTAGCAAAGCCAGAATTTGGACAAGTTGTAATACTCATGTTTTTACTACGGGTCTCATGGTGGAAATAAGGAATTTAAGGGGAAATATTCAAGTACACAACACAAAAAATGGCCACTAAGAGGTCAAAAAAAGCCCTTCAGAATGAACATGACAAAGACAGGAAAAAATTGAATGTATTTTCATGGGAAATGTTTTCTAACCAGCCCTATCAAATATGTCTGAACAGGATACAAAGGAGAAAGTGTCAGTTGAACCCTCTGGTGTAGTTTAACTGTAAAAAGTACAAGGTAAGCAGGGGGAAGAGAAAATTTAGACTTTATCCTGATACTTAAGATTTAGCAGAAAGTCACTAGATGACACAAGATCACAATGTGCAGATAAGCGCAGTCAAAAAGCAGGTACTCAGTGGAGTACATAAAGCATTTGTGAGCCTTGGGTTGGGTTCTATTAGCTACATAATAAAAAAAATAATTAAACTGCAACCTATGTGCCTGATTCCAATAATCTGTTCATGCTGAGTAGTATCCACCTCTATGCAGAGTCCTTTTGATTTTGACAGGACTGCTCGTGGAGTAAGATTTGTTGAATAGTCAAGAGACCAGAATCCATCCCTGAAAATGCGTCTAGTGGAGAGGTCATTGTTCCTGTAGGAGAAGGAATCTAAAAAACAAACAACGAGACAATGGGGAAAAAAAATCATATTATGGAGCAGATCATCAACTAGCATAAGCAGACAAAGCTCAATGGGAATCTAGCTGTATGTGCACACCTCCCACACACATCCAGACTACATGGTGTTTTGTTTTTTTTATGTAATCATCTAACCAGATTTAAACAAATACAAGTGATGGCAAAGCACAAAACAACAAGCTTGCTATACTATATATCATGCAGTCTTATTTCTCAAGTGAAGTCATTTTCCCTTGAGAAGGCAGCCTCCCAGTCAAATACAAGTGGGGGCGGGGGTGGGGGGGTAGGCAGATATTTGAAAGTTAAGTTATTTGCTACTCAATGGAAACATTAGGTATATAATGAGTTCTATGAATATTATTTGGCCTGCTCTAATTGTAACATAGTACTCAAATATACTTGAGCAGGCAATAGAAGTGTCAAATACTGGTAGAGACTTTAGTATAGCTATGTAAAAAGCTACCTTTTTTCACTTCATAGATATTGTACGGGTCACAATTTGCAAGTTCTATTCACGCAGAATTTCACCATTTCTGCCAATGCACATAGTTTTTCTAGGGCTAGTGATGAAGATGATTTTATCTCGTTTATCTTTGGATAAGACCACCATTTGGGCAACTTTTTCCCCTCCAAACCCAACATGGAAGGCATTTGTTTGTCTGTGCAAACTACTTTTTGTAGTAAACTCAGAATCTAAACAAGTTCATGCACCCCCAATCAAATGGGAAGTATCACCTGGCCACAAAACCCATGATTTCTGCAAGTGAAGATAGTAATTTTACCTGGGTTTAGCCCTAAATCTATTTTGGTGATCTCAGCCACACCAGTTTTACATCACCCTATTTCTAATGAAATCAGAGCTCAAGGTGGTCAGGAAATGGGTGGACTTTTAGTGGAAAATTTTAACTTTTCCATAGAAAACACACAAAAAAGAGAGAGTTAGATTTTTGGCCTTTATTTAACTTTATTAGTGTTGTTTTAGCCATTTGTTCAGCCACCTTCTGGCTATGCTGTCAGTGGCACGTTTACCTCCTCAACTTAACTAGCACCAAACTTCAAGAAGGAGGACAATGGTCCCCTCCCTGGGTTGGCAGACTGACACCTTAATAGCATGGTAGGACCTACTGGAGAATACACTCTGCAATCATTGTTGTCAGACAAGCCAGGGTCACTGCTGCTCCACTTTGAGGACTGGGGATTTCAATCCATGACCGAGTCCCCAGTGAAGTAATCAGACAGCAACATGGAGTGCAGGATGTCATTGTTGAAAACAGGTATAATAAAATGCAGTGGGCTGGGCATATAGCTAAGCTCACTGACAATCGATGGACTGCAGCTGTCACCGAGTGGTATCCATGGGAACTGAAACAACCACTCAGCCGACCTCCAAAGAGATTGGAAGATTTTATTCTGAAAAGGCATGGCCAGATATGGAGAATGAAGGCCAGGATAGGAGCAGAATGGAAAATCTGTTGTGATTGGCGCAATCTATATGAGGGCTGAAGGACCAATCAATCAAAGTAATCACAGTGATTTATCCTTCTGCCACGTTGAATGGCTAGAGAGGGGAGAAAGTACCTGAGATAGTAAAAAAGGTTTTAAACAAAACTACAGTGATCAAGTTGAAATTTTCCTCACTCTCTTTTTGCAAGAATTTCATTTAGCCAAATACCAAAGTTTTCCATCAAAAGACCGCTTTGACAGAAGATCTTCAGATCAACATTATTTAGATGCTCGGCTAGTGTAAATGGGCAAAGTTCATTCATCCCAACAGAACATCTGGTCCATTTACAATGTTGTAAATCAGCAGTAGCTCAACTAAAGTATCAGAGAGTGGACTTGGATCCCACAGGACCAAAATCTGTCCACTCCCCTTTATTCAATTAAGGTTGTGCAGTGTAAGTAAGAACAGAAATAGGTCCCAAATCTCCAAGGAAGCATGCACTCTCCCAGTTCCTCAGTGAAAATACATATGTTATTCTCCTTTATTAAATCCATTTTATTTTAAATGACTTGGACTTGGGTTTAAATAAAAAGTTATAAATGCTTTCGAGAACCTAGCCATACCATGTCTTTCCAATTGATTACTTGAGAGAGAGTGCAAGACACAACAGGGAAGTGGGAACATCTGAACTCGGATCTTTACTCTTTTAGGTTTATTGGTCTCAGTAATGATTTTTATTGAACTGCTATCAAAGATGCGTTTCAAAGAAGAGAACATAAAAATTGCTACTTATGGGAAAAATCATTGCCCAGCCTAATAAAGACATATCCTGAAGGAGAGGGCAACCTTCACGATGCATTTCTTAAAACTTAAGTGTCTTCTGCACTAGACATTTCTGGCTGGGAGAATTAGTGTGAACAAGCAGAAATTTAAAAGAGCTATCAACAAATCTAGGTCAGAACCCAGAGGCAGATTGATTCATAAATGGGTCTCTCTCTGTTAGCTCAAATGATAATTTAAATACGGGATGTTGTAATACCCATGGTAAGCTCATGAATATACCAGTCAAACCCGTGTATGCCAACCTGTATATGATTTTCAATTAAACTTATACTAGGGGTTTCTGTTTGCTTTCAACGTTTAGACATTCCATTAAAAAGCAGCACATATTCTTTGCTTTAGGGGCTTAATGTATTCTAAAGTTACAGTTTACAGATACACTATTCTGGAAACCTTCCTTCACCCAATTAGCAAGCTGGTTTAGAGATGCAAGGGACTCAGATCTCAAACTGAAAAGTTTTTTGTTCAGTTAAAGTGGTTAGCTTTCTTTGTCTCCCTACCCTCTCCCCCTCATTTTCAGAGACATCCATGGTACCCATTGGGTTAGTGTGTTTTACTGTTAGAGTAATATGATGGGTACAGACCTGGCTTGGGAGTCTTGACTCTAATTCAAGCCGTAGCAGTTCACACTTTCAGCTCTGGACGTTCACTGTTTAATCACTGATGTGTTGGCCAAGATAACAGCCATTACATCTGCACTTCCTGGTTCTGGTTGAGATCAGTGGAAATGGCAGGATATCCAATGAAAAGTGGGTCTTGTGACTACATTGTGTTTTAAAAATACCTTTCCCATGCAATGTGAGATAATTAAGATCTCCTGGACTTTCTAAGGTTAGCTGAATAGAAGGGGAAAAAAAGAAAACTAGACCTGGCTGGAAAAATGTCTGAAGTACAGCACAGCTCCATTTCTCCCATCTAATTGGGACCAAGTCAGATCAGATAACCAGGCAAAGAGTTTTCTGTCTGTTATTTTAAGATGCAGAGTTGCTTTTAAACTAGCTGACCCCTCCCAGAAAAACACTAACACATAGCCTCCTTCTTTATTTACAGTGCACAAGAACCATTACTTCTAGTAAAGAGTACCAGTTTTTAAAAATAAGAGTGATCCTTTTAAGTTGCAACAGCAGCAATCCTTTACTATTTTTGAGTTGCTTGAGTTTATCATTCCTGCATTTTTAAAAACTGGTACTGTACTCTTTACTAGAAGGAATACTTCATGTATACTGTAAATAAAGAGGGCTATGTTTTAATACTTTGTAATGATCCTGTGTGCGCACTGGTTTTTTGGTTAATATGGAGAGCCGAATAATCAGCATTCTACTATATTTTTTCATTGGAATTTGCCAATTCGTTAAAATCTAAATATTCCAGAGACATTTTCATTTAAAAATGAAGCACCAGTAGAACCCCAATGGAATTTGACCTAGTTTCTGCCAACTCACCTGCCCAGCTCTCCAGCAGCCTGAGTTCCCGGATCCTTAGCAACCTAGATTTTACAGTTCAAGGGCAACCCACCAGGTGGACTCCCTCACAGTCAAGAATCCCAGAGTTTCTAGGGTCTATGGCTCTGGAGCAGCCTGGATGGTGAACGTCTCTGGAGTCAGATGTCCACTGCTTTTCATGGAGAATTCTGAAGTTTTGATCCAAATAGGAATGAAATCAAGTTTCAAAAATATCAAAATCCTCACTGAAGTTGATACATCTTTCTCTTCCCAGTGCTAAACAACTACACAGGACATGTAGATTTTTCTAAGAACATACTTTTGAAACTTTTATTCCAGTTAGCTATGACTTCACTAAGAGTGTTTTCAATATTCCATTCTCATATTAGTCATGGAAGAGAAAAGCTTAAGCAGCTTACACTTTATGGATAGCGGAGTTATTCACACTATATGGCAGAGGTGTAATATTTAGATCACAGCTATTCCTTCATCCACTTGATCTCCTGCTGACAAATAGCACATGGGCTACTACCAGCACAGATTCAGCCCTACCTAACAGGCATCAATAGAGTAGGTTATCCTGATAAGCCTGTTGGGGGAAATGGGATCTTTGTGAAAAAGGTTCCTGATGTACCTATGTAGGGTGGGACAGGTTAATTGATATTCAGTCTTGGCGTCTGAATGCTTCCAAACAGTGCAGTCCTTCGGTATGAATATCAGAATCCAAATAAGAAGCTACTTGCCCATCACTAATCTAAATGTGTGTGTATATAGCCATATACTTGGCTTTGTCCAATACCTTATTTCCATGGACTCTGGGAATCTAAGGCCAGAAGGGACCATTGTGATCATCTAGTCTGGCCTCCTGTAGAACACAGGCCAGAGAACTTTCCCCAAATAATTATTAGAGAATATCTTTAGGAAAAGATCCTAACTTGATTTCAAAATTGCCAGTGATGGACAGTACACCAGAACCTTTGATAAATTGTTGCAATGATTAACTACTCTCACCTTTAAAAAATGTACACCTTATTTCCAGTCTGAGTTTGTTTAGCTTTAACTTCCAGCCATTGTATTGTGTTACACTTCTCTGCTATACTGAAGAGCCAATTATTAAATATTTGTTCTGCATGTAGATACTTATAGACTGTAATTAAGTCACCCCGTAAGCTAAACAGACTCAAATAGCAGGTTAACAAAGAGCTCAATCACTATAAAGACATGTTTTCATTCTTTAAACATTCTTGTGACTTTTTGGAACCCTCTCCAATTTATCAGCAGCCTCCTTGAATTGTGGGCACCAGAACTGGACACAGTACTCCAGCTGCAGTTGCAAGAGTGCCAAACGTAAAATAAGCTCTCTATTCCTACTTTAGATTCCCTGGGTATTCATCCCAGAATAGCTTTAGCTCTTTCGGCCTCAGTGTCACATTAGGAGTTAATGTTCAGCTCATTATCCATCACCAAATCTTTTCCAGAGTCACTGCTTCCCCAAGATATAACCCCTCATCCCTTAAGTATGGCCTACATTCTTTGTTCTTAGATGTATGCATTTACATTTAGCTGTATTAAAATGTATATTGTTTGCTTGCACCCAGTGATCCAGATCATTCTGAATCCATGACCTGTCTTCTTTGTCATTGACACAAATTGGACTGGTCATCTGAAAATTTTTATCAGTGATGATTTTAATGTTTTCCTCCAAGTCACTGATAAAGATTTAAAATAGCATAGGGCCATGCACTAATCACTGCAAGAATCCACTGGAAACATCCACTCAATGACTATTCCACATTTACAACTACATTTTGGACCTATTAGCCAGTTTTAATCCAGTATTACATTGGAATTATTGACTGATAAAGTTCACTTTCCAGTTGGTATGTTGCTTATGTACCTATGTTCTAGTGAGAGTGTAGAATGTTATTTGAGCCATTGGTAAGTTGTTTGAAAGTAACTCTGTCCTGTAAGTGTCACTTTTCTATTGCAAAATTCACATCATTTATTGCTAATAGCTTTGTAAGCTGGAAGTAAATGCCTTTCATTTGTACTGCACTGGCTGTTTCATATTTTATTTCTTCATTCAGGTATTTAAATGATCATATATATGCATTAACATATATTTAGAGGCAGTGCTTTGTTTCACCTCATCCAGCTGTGTCAGACAATCATTTCTAGGAAGGATTGTCAGAGTGAATAATACTCACCTGCTTGCAGACTTGTGAGTTAAGTGAAAACATAATTCAGGTCAATGGAGACACCCAAATGGAGAAAGATATCTTTAGGCAGCAAAACATGGAATTAAAAACCAAACTAGAAAAGTTTGAAGGGAGATATAGCAAGGTATCATGTAGGGATACATATGGAAAAAATAAAAACTCACTGATTCATCTCTACAACCAACCTGAATCTAATCTCTTATGATTCTGAAATGTTTTTGGTTCTCTTTTCACTTCCCATTTCTAATAAGGGTTGAAAACTAGAAATGCTAAGATACAATTCCTCTTGGAAGTCTACTCTAGCAAGGTTTCCAGGAAAGTTTAACAGAATAAAGTCTGTATATTTCAAATAAAGATGTCCTATAAGCATCTGAACTTTGGATCCAAAACCAAATCTGAATTTCAAGGCCATGACTTTCAAAACTGAGTGCCTATGCTCCTATGTCCATACACTTTGGTGGCTAAGGGCGTGGTTTAATTTTAAGAAAAACTGAGAACTCAGTAGCTCTCATTAACTTCAGTAAGTCTAATTTAAGGCATTTTGTTTAAAAAAAAAATCTTGTCCCAAATTTAGAAGACTCATTAGTCACATTTGGATATCTAGTCTTCGAGCCAGGGTTATTCCCCTACTCACGTATGTGCACTAGCTTTTATCAAGCTACTGTGAATAAAAATACCAGTCTTGTCATGGTAGCATAGGTACAGTGCAATCCAGGTACAATTTAGTGGATTCTTACTTGGAACAGCTAAGCCTTGCCTCCTCAGCCATGGCCCATGCTACCAGGACTACACTTCTGTTTATACTCTTCGAGCTAGTGTGAGTGTGTGTATGCAAGTGAAGGGGTGGGGAATAACACACTCCTAACTTATAGTGTAGATGTAGCCCTATTATCAAACAGGAGCAATGCATGGAGATGCAAGTCATCCCCTCAGAGGACAAGAGCACTGTACAAGTGTTACACTGCATTTGAAGTTCAGGATTATTTTGGGTGTTCCTGGCAAAGCTACCTCCCATCACCTCGAAAGGGAACAGTATTACCTCATCATTCTTAGACCCACTATCATCAGCACTTCCATCTCAAAACAGACGTAACATAGCTACCACTCCCATTGTTGTATTTGACATTAGACAGATGCCTATGACGAACCTGCCTCGTACCCCTACCCACTCCCTCCGACAGAACCCTCCTACTTCCTGAGTATGGAGTCATGGGATAAACTATTACACTTATTCTTGTAGCTGTACATCTTCTATACAGATGCTCCCTGGGTTACACAAGGCCCGACTTACACAAATTCACACTTACGGGAAAAGTTCCATAGGCAAGAAATAGGATTTTTGAGTTGTGGAAATTTGTGTAACATATGGGTATACATTTCTGACTTAGGCAAAATTAGAGTTATGTAGGGCTTTCCAGAACGGAATGATTGCATAACTCGGGGGACGGGTGGCCATCTGTACATTACCTTGTGAGATATATCAGTCTAGAATCATTAGACACCACATTTTATAAGCCATTACCATGTTAAGCCTGAACATTGCATTTTAGACTGAAATTATGCATACATTAACTCAGTTAGTGCTATTTATACCTTAACATAAAAACTAATGGAATAATTAAAATATTGATAAGACACTTACATAATTACATATATTTATAGGAAGCAGCAATACCACCTAGGGCTATGAACTTGTTGTCTCTTACAAGCTAAGGTCCCAGATTCACAAAGGCCCATCTGTTCAGGAAGGGCACTTAAGCATGTCTTTCACTTTGGATTTTTCACACCCATGACTGATGTCGCTGTGTCAACTTAAAAGTTAAGCACAGACCAAGCCTAAGTCTATTGTGAGCTTCTGTATGTAGTCTGAGAACCTTAACTGAAAAAGTTTCCTGACCGTTAGTGCTTAACTTTTCAGCATTAATGAAGTATTTGTGGAAGGTGGTGGGGGAAAATGCAGGACAAATTTTCAGCCTTACTGCACATTAACAAAGGTCGGGCTTTTTAAACACCCATAGGCATTTGTTAATAACTACAGCTAAGAGGACCAGTTTATATAAGAAGTGGTATTGCAAACCAGAGGCCAGGTTCTCTACCATGCTGAGTTTTGTGAAGCCACTTTTACCAGCGCAAAGATAGTGCAACGTGGGTGTAAAATGCTGCCAAGTCAGAATGCTAGTGTTTTACATCCACTTTGCACACCCTTGGCCCTGTAGCCAATAGCCAGCTGCTAGACACTCTGAATACAATAGCTACAAATTAACTTGCCTTCCTCAGTTTGTATTTTACTCCTCTAAGCAACAGAATGCCCAGTGGATAATTCAAGGGAAGTACACACCAAAAGACCTAAATTGTTGAATGAATAAAGATATAGAGAAAATTGAGCAGATGTTTTATTAACTCTACCAAAAACAAAAAATGCATTAACACACTGGACGCAGTTTATCATGTAACAGCTGAAATAAAAGGACAATGGACAAATATTGGGACTGTGACCCAGTGACCATACATGTAACATACCTGCTATAAAAGGTCCCCCATAGTAGATAAGATCAGGTTGATCGGTCAAGAGATCTAGAAATATATTAGATCAGATCCTTAGCTGATGCTCATCAGCGTAGCTCCATTTAAAAGTATTTCAGCTAGTATTTGTCCTTATGCACAATTAATGAGGATGAATGCTGAACCATACTGGGTCAGATCCTCAATTGCTGATTGACAGCAACTGAGGATCGGGCTCACTGTCTTAAAAAGTTTCAGTATTCACTGTCATTAATTGCACTGAAGAGCAATTCTTGAGAGAAAACTACTTAGGTAAGCTATTAATACTACAAAAATGGAAGAATCAAGAGGACTAGATATCACCAAGTAGCATTGCACATATGGGGGAATAATCTTGTAAACCTTGGATAAATGACAAACCAATACCGGGGGTCAGGGAAAGAATGGGAAGAGTCAGGAAGTCCTTACGGCGCACCATTAACTTGAAAACTAGCAAATCAAATGCATCCGATGAAGTGAGCTGTAGCTCACGAAAGCTTATGCTCTAATAAATTTGTTAGTCTCTAAGGTGCCACAAGTACTCCTTTTCTTAAAATGAAGCAGTTTCAGTTATTCTACCTACCTCTGAATTTGCCAATTTCTGAGGTTTTACAGTCACATTTTCCACTTTTTAAAAAGTGTTTTCATTCCCTCTTACTGTATCAAAGGGCCATGCAAACAACTGGAGAAATTGACCAACTACCCAGGGGAAACAGCATCTGTGTGTTTTGATAGCAGAACTGATTACACACAAAAGTGAACTTAAAAATTTCTCCTCCACCCTACATTTTTACAGTAGACTCAGGTGAAACTTCTAACACTAGTAAGTAAAAGCCACATATCCATGTGTGTGTTTTTTTAAGTTACTAATGTCCAGTTTGTATATTTGGAGAATTCCATCTAAAGCTCACCTCACAATTCTGTTGTTAGAAGATCAACAAACTAAAAGACCAGCCTCTAGTCCTCAGATGTCTTCATGCAGCTTCCATTGTCCTGCACTTGCACCTGAGATCAGAATTTCCCCCCTGCATTTTTATATTATAGTTACATAAATACAAGCAGAAAGGTGGAAAGCAATAAGAGATCATTTATATTTAATTTAGAAATTAAAATTAATTTAAATTTCATAAGAGAATAAAATATGGAAACCCTGCTTCCTCCTCTGCTTTCATAAGCTTGGAGATTATGGGACTGTCACCATGTGCACTCATTGCTGGTGGTACCTCTTCCTGGTCATCTGGTGGATTAGCTCTGCCAGGTATCGCACCATCCTCTGCTGGGATCATCTCCAGTCCTGTCTCATCCAGCAGCCCCTCTCACCTAAGGAGCAGAAGCCTCCTCTTCATGACTCAGACCTCTGGCTGGGTCTCTACATGGCTTTCCCCTTCCATGGGTTACCCAAAGTCCTTCCATGCAAACTGTCTCAGGCAGTCTTCTCCAGCACTACATTATGGTGCCACTTCCATAGTGGCCAGTAAGGGAACCCAGGCCCACCCACTACTCCTGGTTCCAGTCCAGGGATCCTATACCTGCAACTATGGCCTGCTTTCCCATAGCCCTTGTTGCCACTTCCCTGGATTCCTTCCTGCAAACCCTGGTTCCCCTCCTTTCTCTGGGTGTACCAGCTCCTCCCAGGGAGTGGCTACAGCCATTCCCAGCAACCCTGGTCTTCTGCTATCTTCTTGCCTTTATAGACCCCTTCTGTTCCTGCCCAGCTGAGTCTACTTTCAAGCAATTCCCTGTGCCCTGGCTCCCCCTCCCAAGTGCAGCCCATGGAGTTAATTGGCCTGTTTGGCCATCTTAATCCTTTCCAGTCTTGTGATTAGGTGTCCATCACACACAATCTCACATTTACAGACTGGAATTTCATAAGTCAGTTAGGCTGAGAGAAGTTTGGACTTTTGTCTGAAGTCAAGAACTGTTAGATTTATGAAGAGATGTATTTTGTAGCACTTTATATATCCCAGAGTAAATACAAGACCCACAATAGAAGAGTTTATAGAAAAAAGTCAGATTCACTAACCTAGACTTTTTAGGTTCCAAGCATATTCAGTAACCCCATTTCAAATGAAATACTTCTTCAAAACCGTACACTTCAAGCCCTTTTTAGAAGGGTACGAAACCAGAGAGATTCTCTAAATTAGTGATTCTAGACACACAAAGAGACCACTAGCCTTCCTTTCTGACAGATACTCTGAATAATGTTATCAAACTTGTTTCCTTCCTGAGGTCACTGTAACCCTTTGAAATTAAGTCTTGATCCTGTAGTATCCTCTGTGCAGGCATCCCCCTATGCCTGCTCAGAGCCCCAGGAGCAATGTATGTGGAAGTCTATTCACATGCAGCACCTTGCAGAATTGGTGTCTTTGATTCTAAGCTCTGAGGTCTGGGCTCTTACTTTCTATACATTTGTACAGCAGCCAGCACAATGCAGCCCCAGCCCAGCGTGGAATTTTGAGTGCTACCTCAATACAAAAGAATAGATATATCAACATATAGCTAAAACATAAAAAGGCAAGGATAAACTGCAGGAACTTCATCCACAAACTTAAGTGTGTCTAACTTTAAGGTATGTACTTAAGGACTTTGCTGAATCAATGCTAGGAATATGTGTAGATTTGTAAGGGTACCTGGTCCCTAGTCCACTGCTCAAGCCACTAGATCCTGGTTTCTCAACACTGGTGTCAGTAGAGGGTGGATTGGATGTGTGTCCCAAAATTCTTTTGCAACATGGGATCTTGGTAAGGAGGCAGGGGAGAAACGGGATGAGAACCACTGCAATTGATCACGCTGCTTTTGCCAGTGGCCGTCAACCCATTCTTCTGACAATGGGAACACCTCATCTCATGGGAGCTGGCTATGTTCATTCTGGTTTTACTTTGGCTCTGTTGATCGGCTTTGAAAGGAAGCCCTTGAAAGCATATCTTCCCAAACTTTGATTTGGGGAAAGACTTAAAAACGAAAGTGTAGGATGTAATTCCTTCTACGCAAGACAGCTGAGTGAGCAGGAAGTTGTTAAATGCAAGCATGCCATGTAGAACTGATTTCTACAGAAAATAAATAAGAACAGAAAGGTGGCATGCATCAAAAAGATATATTGTGCCTAAAAAATATCAATGCCTGAAAAAAAGACTACATATTTCATTGTCATTTACAAAAAAAGGTATTATTCACTATTATGAATTAAGTTACAGTAACTTAATGATGATGATGCCTAAACTCGATAACCATCACACAAAAGGACATTTTAAAGAAGTATTTTGTATTAGAATTTAGAGAGCTTGTCGCAGTGAAATATGAATGATGTCAAATATACACTGATGAATGGTGAATGAGGTTACAGGAAAGTCACAAACAAAAGTAATGTCTCTAAGAAGACAGATTTCAGAGTAGCAGCCGTGTTAATCTGTATCCGCAAAAAGAAAAGGAGTACTTGTGGCACCTTAGAGACTAGACAGTGTTTTGAGCTTGAGACTAATACTATATGGGAGTTCCGTTGTTCACAAACGGAACTAAACAAAGCTCTCGAACAGCCAGATTTTCAAGAGAGCTCAGTATCCAGAAGTACCCGCTGAAGTCAATTTACTAACACTCAAGGCCAATAGGAGTTGCTGGATGATCAGTGCTTTTAGGTGCCTGAATCTAGACGCTTAACATTATGTTCCTTCTTCAAAAGAAGGGGGCTTGGGGGAGGGGAGGAGAAGAGAGAGCCGGGGCATAGATTAGTTTTTCTGCAACAGAAAGTTACTGGCAAAGATCCTCTCGCTATTGTTTTAGGGTTCTGTTATTTCAGGTTTGCTGTAGTATGGAAATCCCATTTTAAGTTTATATTAAAAGTAAGGATCATTGTCTGAAGTTGAGGGAAAACTTTAGACTTTTGACTCAGATGGAAGCTCTCATGATTAAAAAAAAATCCAGTAAAGGAAACAACATGGTTAAGATAAAATCAAAGATGCTAAAGATACCCAAACCCCACTTGGTAATACGCAGTGGAAATACCATTCAACCTCTTCAGAAAGGCAATGCAGATGGCTGGCCTTCTTGTAATACAGCAGTAATTTCTACAGCAGTCAACAGCATTACTTATTCATAACTCCAATTCTAGAAATTCATATTTTGCTCCACAAAATACGATATTTTGTATATTACCTCTTTGTAGATATGTGTCATTTTTCTACTACATTAGAACCTTGTATAAGAGCTGGCTGAGGAGCTTGCTGGACCATCAGTGTTGATTTTCAATAAGTCTTGGTGCAAGGAGGAAATTCCAGAAGACTGAAAGAAAGCGAATGTTGAGCCAATTTTTAAAAAGGGTAAAAGGGATGACCTGGGGGATCATACGCTCTTCAGCCTGACAATGATCCCAGGCAAGATAATGGAGCAGCTGATACAGGACTCAAGGCTAAGTGTAAATGTATCTCTCTAGGAACAAGGAATGTAGGCCATGCTTCTAGGATGGGGAATTGTATCCTGGGAAGCAGGGACTCTGGAAAGAAAATTGAGGGTGGCAGTAGTTAATGAGCTGAACATTAGCTCCCAGTGCAATGTTGTGGCCAAAAAAGCAAATGCAATTCTGCATTACATAAACAGGGGAATCTCAAGGAGGAGTAGAGAGGCTATTTTATCTCTATATTCGGTACTGGTGCAACTAAAGCTGGAATACTGGGTCCAGTTCTGGTGCACACAAACAAGAAGGATATTGATAAATTGGAGAGGGCTCCAAGAACACCCAGAAGAGCAAACAGAGGATTAGAAAACATGCCTTATGGTGACTGAGCTCTTTGAGTCTATTAAGTGTAACAAAGAAAAGGTTAAGGGGTAATGTACAGTACTTACAGTCTTTAAGTATCTATGTGGGATATACATATTTAATGGGCTCATCCATCTAGCAGAGAATGGTATAACAGAATCCAATAGCCGGAAGTTGAAGCTAGACAAATTCAGACTGGAACTAAGGCAAAATTGTTTAATAGTCAGGGTGATGAACCATTAGAATAATTTACTAATGGTTGTGGTGGACTATCCATCACTGATAATTTTTAAATTAGACTGGGCTGTTTTTCTAAAGCTCTAGGAATTATCTGGGGTGGGGAATTCTGACCTCCTGTGGAACAGAGGCCATGGAAAAAATCACAATGGTCCCTTCTGACCTTGGAATCTAAGAAAAAAAAATAAAAGGAAGCATTCGGGTTACTATTTATTAGAAAAGCAAACATCTCCTCCTACAGAGCAGCATTATGTAATCAGGCAGTCATTGGCATGGAGAAGTACAGAGAACAGACTATCTGGCTTCTCCTGGAAGAATTCACCTTGGGGGTGAAGGAATAGAAATACCAGGGACTGTTCAGGAGAGAGAGTATGGAAAGGAAGCGAAGTCAGAGGAATCCCTGAATAGGTTCAAATGCAGGTAAGCATCCAAATGGCTCACTCAGGTTCTATGTTCCCTTACAGTTGTCCTCTCCTGCTGCACAGCTCTCGATTTCATGAGCAGTCTTTCAACCTACTGACAGCAGCTGCAATCTATCAGATTTTGCATCCAGATGTATCATTGCACAAACTCTGAAGTTTGTGAATTCCTTCCAGGTTTGTGCAGTTTTCACAGCACTTTTTTCCCATTGGCTCCAACAGCGAACAAAGGAGTTTCCAGGTGAGCTATTCTATGGCCAAGTCCCCTGTACCACCCATGTGGGAGTGGGCTGGGAGTTGATTGGGCAATCATATAAATACAGTGGAATTTCAATGGGGAAAATTCTCAACCTTAGTGTCTTTCATACAAGCTATACCCTGGACCACTTTACATGATTGAGACATTGATTCACAGTAAAGCACTTCAGCACCTGCTTATGTGCATCCCTACTAAGGGAGGGTGCTTAAGAACATACATAGTTTTAAGCATATGTTTAAATCCTATTGCCTTCAAATGCCCCCTTCCTGAATAGGAATGTTTTCCACAATTAAAACCTAAATAATTAGTTCTGCCTGGGCTATTGGAAATAAATTTAGGAAATGCAGAGTAAAGTTTTCACTGTTTCCATTTCACAAAACCAGTCTAATTTCATTGAAAATCTGTACAGTCTTGCAGATTTTTCCCCCTCAAACACTCTTTTGAGTGGCAAGGACAGGAAAGTATCTAAAAATTCATGCAATAAATCCCTTGTTAGTTGTTTACTCACCTCTATTTTACAACAGTTGTTTAGATCTGTGCAAGACTGTTTGAGTCAGCATGATTTTTTTCATTCAAAGTTGGCTTCATAACCACGAGTTTTGAACAGGTTTCGTCTTAACACATCTGGCAGAGCCAATACCCAAAACAGAAGTATGCAAAATATTCATAATAAAAACAAAACTTGATCATTTTGTTGGGAAATCCATATCTGTCCTGTTTGTGACCATGTCACTATTTCTGTAGAATTTTATGAAAATGGGAAGTTTTGGGAGCACAGAAAGGGATGAATCTAAGTTTGTGGAAACATTTCAAAGTAGTGTATTGCACAGCCCTGATTCATTTGGAGATAGAAATTCCCATGTGTTATGTTTCCACAAAGATTTACACAAGAGTTTTCCCAAAAAATAAGAGACCTACTCTGTGATTAACTGTTACAAAAATTTAGTTAGGACAAACTTCATCTTTTAAGAAAAGAAAAAGCAAATATGTTTTAAGTCAGGACAAATTTCCCTTTATTCCTATTATTGAAAGATTAAAGAGGATCTAAAGAACTAGACCTAACATAATTGGAGTGGTTTCTATATTTAAAAACCTGAAACCAAGTTTCACGCATTTTAGCCTTTGATTTTAAACTTGCACAACACATTTTTATATTTTTTACAGCCACGATAATTAGGATAAAAGCAGGTAAGAGTAACCTGATAATCATAATGTTGATAAATATTTTCTGTTCAGGTCATATCTACTTCACTGACAAAACCAAAGGTTACTCCTGAACAACAGATACAGTTACTGGGGAGTTAAGCCAGATTCAATTCTGGGTTGTGTAGCAACAAAATTACTTGCTAGGTTCCAACAGCAGAATATTTCAGATTGGTAGTGTTATTAACAGTGAGAATGCAGCTTAATTTTCAGGAAGAATTTGCAGAGCTAGCAAGTCATTCTTTGACTTATAGAAAGAAGTAAATTTATTATGACAGCAATTGAGAAAAAAAATAAATCTATAGCCCACAATGTCATTTGAACAGAGTCACTTTTCTGACTATAATTCCACTCTTAAAAAGTGGACATAACCTCCTAACTGTCCTTGGTTTTTCATGTTAAAGTTCCCTTTTTCTCTGCCATAATTCATCTCTCTAGGATGTGAAAAGTGTGAAGTTATGACAGATTTTGATATAACAATTGCTTCCTTTCAAAATCACTAAAATTTACAGCATTTTCTAGCCTTCATTATTCCTTTTTCTAGTGGGTGTCCCTGAATTTATGTGTGTTTTGTGTGTGATGTTTGATTTTTAGGTCAGATATTTGAGAAGCAATGCAGGAAAGCATTTTTCCCGCCTAGGTCAAAGTGAGTATTTCAGATCCAGTTCTGCTTTGTTTTTCTTGGGGAAGAATTGAGTGAGATACCTTCCAAAGATGGGTAAAGTTTGCAGAAATAGCCATGACATCTCTAAAGATCTGTACTATCACATATAAGCGTTACTGATCGACCTCTGGGCCACCTGTTTTGCTTCTGGTGGCACTAATTACCCTTTGCTGTGCTGGTGAGGTTCCCCTGGGAATAATATTACAGCAATTGAAATGCTGATTTGCCCAGACCAAGATGTCAAAGTGAAAGATTTTCCTTGCCTCTTATTCCTCAACTACCACATGAAGTGCCAGGCCCCATGATCAGCTAAAGACTTCCTTGCCTCCCACGTTAGCATTGCTCTCTAGGGATATTCCTCTCCCTTTCTATCTAGGTTCATTTAAGGTCCTTATTAATGTAGCACTTGAGCCTCAAGAGGCTGTGAGTGCCTGGAGGTACTTTCAGACTGCACATATGGCTGCTGCCATTGCTGTATTGCTCTCCCTCATCCTGTTGTTTTCACATGTGAGAGGAAAGAACACTTCCCTTCCCAACTAAGAACAGCTTGGAAACTTATTGTCTTCCCGCTGTGCTGTGGGAGAAAAAGAGCTGTAATTCTCTGACAGCTGGAGCTTAGCCTATTCGCCTGCTGTGTGTGATGCTCATAAGGGAGTTAAAAGAAGGGGCAGCTCTCCTAGCACTTGGAGCGGAGTGATTTCTTGTCTATGTGTTCCTGAAAAAGCAGAGAGAATGCTTACCATTGCTTTTCCGTGAGGCTATCCTTTCAGGCAGAGCAATTGTTTCAAGTTGGTAAGTTGGCAAGTGTTTATATCTCTTACCTCGAGGCCACAAATGTCTGCTGGTTGATTTAAAACTCTGGGAGCACAATCAGCATAACCCAGATCTCAACCAATGCAGAATAAGCAACCTCATAATTTGAACGCTGAAAATGTGCTCCAATTGCATCATCTGCCCTTGGTTATCCTACAATTGTCTAGCAACTTCTAGAGTAGGTTAAATCAAGACTCTGTCTGACCCAAATCCCCAGCCGTGGAGCACTGTTGTCTTTCAGCATTTCCCCAACCTCGGCTTCCTTTTTCTAAGCTCATGGTACTATTTGTTCTACCTCCAAAATGAGATGCAAAATGAGTTCTTCTTTATGCCCTTCTGGAAGATCAGAAGAATAGATGGAAACAACTAACATGCCTCTTGCTATTATGGCCTCTGTGCTAAAACAGTTAGTATCCCCAATGAATGTGGAAGGCAAAATATACAGTATAAAATGCTGCAGAAAGTGATGGATATGAACACACAGGCCAAGAAGCAAGATCATTTCCCTAGCTTGTTTGTAATTAAGTGTTTTGGTTGTTTTAAAGAAAAGAAAAGAAAAAATGGCAGAGCAATGTTAGGGAATAAAAGTCTCTTGAGGAGAAGAAAACAAAGTCTGGAAAGAAGGAAGGGACAAGCCCACAAGGCACTGAGAATATTGAAGAAGTTTGATTCTAGCATATTCAATATTTGTCTCCAGTGACACACTAGAGGCTGTACAAAGAGCTCTAAAAAGTTTTGAATCAAACATGCTTTTAAAAACAGAGAGAGAGAGAGCACGAGCATGCACTCAGAAATGGAAGATAAAGCAGTAAGGAGGCCAAGTAGTGATTGTCTCTGTCTAATTCATCTCCCCGCTCCCTTCAGTGTGAAACACTAGAGATAATGGAGGAAGGAGGGGAGGGGAGGGGAGGGGAAGGGAAGGGAAGGGAAGGGGAGAGAGGAGCCTTCTACTTCTCCCAGATAATGGAGCAGGGATCCCTAGAGTACCTCCCCTGCTTGGCCAATGGGACCAGGAGGGGAAGGGAATGGGAAACCCTGTTGCACCCTGACATACATGCAGCTGATGAAAGGTGGAGAGCCATCTCCTGGGCAGTGAACGGAGAAGCACAGCAGCACCTTGCAGCAGGGTAGGTGGAGGATGGAGAGCTCTGGTCCCAATAATACGAAGTTTTGATTACACAATGTGTATCATGGCATAGATATAATTGCAAACACCTGGTGAAATCCTCCTCCTGTTGAGGGCAATGGGAGGTTGGGCACTGACTTCAAAGGGGGTCAAGGTTTCACAATCCCAAAATACCCTGCAACTATAGTTTTAAGTGCATTTTTCCCTCATCTGGGGTTCTGTCATACAGACTAAAAACAGGGCCCTAGAAATGCTAAGGCAATCTCCCCCACAGGAGATCAAAACTGCCATAGGTTAACTCACAGGCAAGACATGCACCTGTTTGTGATGCCAAAGCATCGACTCTTCTGCTGCACAAAACTGAGTGTTTCAGTTGAGAGGATCTGCATACAAGCTTTAGAGAACCATGCACTTGTGTTTGGTCTTTGCCATTTCATTGGAGTATTGTTGTGAAGCTGGAACCAAGTCTGATTATCTGCACACGTCTCGAGTGTTTCCCTCCCCAGACAGGGGCAGTAAGCAAGGTCAAACTTGATTTTCAAGGACTCATTTTGAAATAAAATGTGGAAAGCTCTATTCTACTCCCTACCCCTCCTTACCCAAAATCCATTTTTAATTAGATACACAGACTATGAAATGAGCACAAACAGACTTAAGATGTATGCAAGCAATTAGCACCCCGGGAGCTAAACTGACAGCTAGGGAGGGGTTGACAGAAGTGTTCTGTAAATGGTGTTGGTGCCACACCATGGAGAAACAGCAGACGACCAGGGACAATATCTGAAGATTTCAGAGTAGCAGCCGTGTTAGTCTGTATTCGCAAAAAGAAAAGGAGTACTTGTGGCACCTTAGAGACTAACAAATTTATTAGAGCATAAGCTTTCATGAGCTCTGAAGTGAGCTGTAGCTCACGAAAGCTTATGCTCTAATAAATTTGTTAGTCTCTAAGGTGCCACAAGTACTCCTTTTCTTTTTGCGAATATCTGAAGAGTGATGAAAAGCAGGCAATCCATCGGCAATGCTATTTGTGGAGCTGCCAGTGACTATTATTCTTTGCTGACAGTGGCACAGTCTCCCATTACCACAGCCTGTTAGCAGGTCTGGAACCCTGCAGAGAGCACAACTAAATTAATGAGTGATAACTCATTGTGCAGCAGGTGTGGCTCATTAGAGTCCATCTTGAAAATAAGGTAGGTGGGATTAGACATCTAGGGCAAAGGGCAGATGGGTTTCCAGGATCAGGTTGTTTTTGGAATTAGAGGGATGACACCGTAGGGTCACTGGTTCTAGCAATAATTTTTTTTTAAAACTGTAGGGGACTGTCTCACCCTGGTAGAATCTGTCTAAGCCAGGGAAACTTTTAAAGAGTGGCTACCCTACTTTGCTAATAAAAACAGGCCCAAAGAGCTGTTGTTTAAGGGTGCTCTATGTCTACATGTGTGAAGTTGCTAGTTAAACTGCCAGTTGATGGCGCTTGACAATATGAAGCATAATTCCTGTGCTTTGTAGGACTAATGTAACTTGTTTCATGCACAGCAAGTTACATAGGTTTTGTCTGGTGCTGGGCAGAACTCCATAACCTTGTAGTATTTAAGTCAGTTACACTGTAACTGACCAATACAATGCAGCCATACTTGTGGCACAGGCCTGAGGCTGCCACCAACCAAAAAAAAAAAAAAAAAAAGCCCCACCTCGTTAGCGTTCTAATGGAGTTGCAAATGAATGTTTCCTTACTCCAATCAGTTGGAGGGATAAGACGGGTAACTTTCTTAATATTAACCTATTTTTTGGTTGTGGGGTTTTTATTTTTCATCGACTTAATAAAATTACAGAACATGGCTTAAATTATAGAAGTCTGCACCTGCTAAAGAAGGTTGACAGGTCTGTGCCTATGCCAATGTTTAAGGTGTTCAAAAGCTGTAATGTTCACAGCTGGCTTTCTGGTTTGGCCTAGTATTAATATAAACACTTGCTTGCAAAATACAGAACCAAGTTTAGATTTTGAACATTTGAGGTAGGGGAAACTTGATACCCAGCATTTTGCAAGTATTGGTGCTGATAACAGCGGTAAGATGGTGTTCTCAAGAACCAATTGGATACAAATTAATAAGAAAAAATTGTGGAGGAGGGATGGTCCGAGCTTACCCGATACCCTGGGCAACTCATTCACACATCTGTACCTCAGGTTTCCTCACCCATAAAATGAGGGGAATGTTTGCTTACTACACAAGGATGTTGTGAAGCTTAATTAGTTTACAAAGTACACCAAAGAAGGGAGAATAAAAACAGGCAGGAAGGAGCCAGTGTCTTCAGATTGCCAGTTCTCTCTCCACTTCTATCAAACAGACAAGGGGAGCTAAAATTTTTAAAAGTACAAAAGGCAAGCCAGACACAAGTTTATTATTAGGGGATAGACACAGTATTGGAGTTGGTATTTGGGGTTACAAATTAGAAACTCATCTTCTTCTGATTAATAGTTCCATGGAACTATTTCTTCACTCACACCCCCTGACTCATATACCAATCCACTTCATTATCATGGCATGCTAAATTTAGCAGTTCCAGATATACAAATATATTTATATATATACACACACACACACACCCCTACCTCATATGTGATGAATGCAAACAGAATTCTGCACAAATGTCATACTTGCAATAGTCCAACTTGACACTTAAAGGCTTGATTTTTATTTTTATTTTTTTAATCTTCCAGCAGATTCAAAATCTTTCCAGTCACCTGAAAAGGTTTGAGACCTAGGTGGTACACTTAGTGGATTCCCAGCTGAGAAGTAGCAGGATGGGCTACAAATGAAGAAGTGATTGGTGTAAGTGAGGTAATGTAGGCCCTCCCTAATTGGAACAAGGGCACCCAACAGCGTAACAGGTATTCTCTCAAACAAGGCTAGATTTTCACCCAGTCTGTACAAACCTGTGAGGGAGTAAAGGCTTGTTTACACTTGAAACACTACTGCCTCTGTAGTGCTTCTGTGTGGACACTACCTACACTGATGGAATGGGTTCTCCGGTCAGTGCAGGTGATCCATTATCCCTGACAGGCAGTAGCTAAGTTGACAAGTATTCTTCCATTGACCTGTTGCTGTCTACACTGTCAGTTCGGTCAGCTTAACTATGTCACTCGGGGTGGGGTGGGGAAGGGGAGGTGTGTGTGGATTTTTCAAATACTTGAGCAACATAGTTGGGTCAGTTTAACTTTTTAGTTTAGACCAGGCCTAAGATACTCTATTACATAGCCTCTTGGGCTTGAGGCTTAGGTGTGTAGACTTACTTCACTTTCACACACTTCAGAGCATCTGGTTGGGGAGAAACAAGAAACAGGCAGAAGTTTGGCTCCACACATTCATTAACCACAGCATGAAGTGTTAGTTTACCTCTTGTAAAGGCCAGCTGT
Source organism: Dermochelys coriacea (assembly GCF_009764565.3). Lineage (NCBI taxonomy): Eukaryota > Metazoa > Chordata > Testudines > Dermochelyidae > Dermochelys > Dermochelys coriacea. The sequence continues at coordinate 116,740,412 of NC_050072.1, forward strand.
ACGTTACCACCTTCCCAGGAGGGAGCAGGAAGCAGTTGTGTGCAACTTGGTGACTGAATAACTTCTGGGAATGATATGGTACCCATCTAATATGTAAATTACTTCTAATTTAATATGTAAATCACTTCTAAACTAATGGCCTCCATTAGTTTAATCCACCCTCCTCAATGTGTTTATCCTTACTCCACCCCTAGGAGGCAAGAAATGCAGTCATCCCAATTTGATAGACAAGAATTGGAAGTAGTGTGGCTAAGTAACTTCCTGTGTGACCTTCGGCAAATTTGTGGCAGAACAAGGCCTTGGACCAAGGGCTTCAGAGTCGCCAGCAAGCATGCTAACCACTTGGACTAGTCTTCCTCACAGCAAGATATGCTACTTCATTGAAGTCTATTTAGAGCCGTTTAGACTGAGGATCTAGCCCACAAATAGCTCTTAAAATATATACAATTTTTAAAAGGATCTATATCTTTGCTCAAGTGGCATTAAGGTTGGCAAAACTGACAAGACCTGAAATTCAATGTTTGTGCTGACATCCTATCCTTAAAGCAATAATCTTTCAGAATAAGTCAGGTTTTCAGTAGTGCAAGTTAGGGAGAATGCCAGTCGTTGTGTAAGACTTTCTGGCATTTTAAGTTTGTGCCATTCCTTGAATGTCATTTAGCTAGTATTTTGTATTTAGTTTCCATGGCTCTCCTAAAGAGAAAGAAAGAGCATTCATTGAAGGTTATAAAACATGCATTATTTACCCAAGTGACTGGAACAAATTCCTGAGGAGCAGTTTTTAGTCTTTAAATATATTTATTATTTAGGAAGTTTGTTTTCACATATTATATATTTATGTAACTTTTAATACAGGGTTGTTTTTCAAACCCAGACCAATATGCAGCATGGGCAATATCTTGTTAGCATAATGAGCTTTGAGGAGAAGCAGGGAGCAGAACTGTGCTGGGGACATGGAGGACTTCTGAGCCTTTGGGGGCGGGGGGAGGGGCACAGGCCAGACTGGGGTGTGAGAGGAAGGGGCTTTGTAGCACTCTGTACAGCCTCTTAGGAGAGCACCATTTCCCCTGCTGAGCAGACAGCCTGCACAAGATAGTCTTAATTCCCATGGAAATCTCCCAAACTGAGCTTTTAAGTGATTTATAGACCCATGCTGTATGTCTGCACAAGGGGAAAGGTTGCCTGGTGGCAGTGCGCATCCCTTCTCCCAAGCCAAGGGGCCATGAATACTCTGGCATTATGGTAACTGACAGTCATGTTAGCCACTCCCTCAGGGTAGCAATAATGACAGTGCAAGACTAGAATCCCACTCTACTTCTCTATGGCATGACCAGGGAGCTTTGACTCTCTGTTTGACCCTGCAGGATCTTGCCCTGTGCATGTGCGGTTTTGAAACAGTATTAAACAGGAATTTAGGCATATCATAAGATGAGGCAAAATTGTGTTCGAAGAAGCACTTAAGAGTCTGGTTAAATGAGAACCCTATGAGTCGAGCGTAAGGCTCAAATACTAAAATGCTACCTTGAGACATATGTCTTGAGCTTACAGCATAGTCAAGTTACTGGAAGAGAAGGCTGATGTAGGTAAAGCATGGAACATTAGTGCCCCTCTTGACTTCTTCTGGAACAGCATGAGAATCTCAATGCTGGTCTCTGTCTTCCTAAGAGAAACCTATCTCTTACCGGTTTCAGAGTAGCAGCCGTGTTAGTCTGTATTCGCAAAAAGAAAAGGAGTACTTGTGGCACCTTAGAGACTAACAAATTTATTAGAGCATAAGCTTTCGTGAGCTACAGCTCACTTCATCGGATGCATTACGATGAAGTGAGCTGTAGCTCACGAAAGCTTATGCTCTAATAAATTTGTTAGTCTCTAAGGTGCCACAAGTACTCCTTTTCTTTTTGTTATCTCTTACCAACTATCAGAGCCAAGAGAAGATTGGTTGAGAATTAATGGGTGGATGGAATCCTGTGCACTTCTTCCCATAATGGCAATATTTATGGTCTGTTAAGGGACACACATGATGTGGTAGTTAATACACACACACACACACACACACCATGGACTGATGCTGTGCCAAAGTCATGTTTTGATCCCACTAAAAATAGAAATAAGCATCTTACTAATGTATAAGTTACTCTCGCCCATTTGATGTTTGTTTTGCATTAGTCATTTCATGGGCAAAGAAGTGGGTGGGAAAGGGCTGTGTCAGCCTTAATCAACTCATCTTTATTTCCTGAAGAAGTCTACTGTGAAGAGAAAGACCCCCATCTCACCCAAGAGCCACACACTGGCAGAGAATAAAGCTCATGTATAAGTCACATTGGACCCCAGAGTCTCACTTGCACTGAGTCATGAGTACATGTGTGGACATCTGAGTTAACACCAGTGTGAGAAGGGAGTGATCCCCCTAGAAATTTACAGTCAAGTTCACACACATTTATCTTCAGGAACAAACAGTTTTGTAGCATTAAAATACTGTCAGGTTCCAGTCTTTTCTTCCAGGTGTAAAGCATTCTGTTACCGGTCTATGGGAGGTGCCATTCCCCAACAGCGAATAGCAGCAGCAAGAAGCCATAAGAGAAATTCCCCCCCCCCCCATCTTCCACACCCACACTAAACAAGTGTTTCTAACAGAAAACTTTTATCCAGAAGAACAATATTTCAAGGAGAGCCTGTTTCATTAGAATTTAAAGAGGAAAAAAACAATCCCAATATCTTACTTTAGACATACTGCTGCCTGTTTTTAAATCTTTACTGACATTTCCAACAGCCAGCACATAAATCATTTGTTTCTTTCTTTAGTCTTATAACACAAAAATACATTTTTCTTACTATTGGTTTCATAAATGGATCACCTTGTATCTGTCTAAAGTGCTTGGTGCTTTATTTACACACCCCTTGTTTTGAAGAATCTTATAACTATTCCCCACATTTTAGTGAAGACACTGACTCCTGTTAGGATATAGATATTCAGACCTGTCCGTAAAGGCCTATGCTCTAAGAATTTAGGTGTATTCTGATCACTTGGCTAGTTCTAGAGGTATAAAAGAAAGAATCAAAATCACTGTCTGCCGGTGTAAGGGCCTTCTCTGACTGTGGCAGTCTGAGGCCCTGTGCTTAGGCTAAGATCTTTGGTAAGCTGCAGAGGCAGCCATAAGCTGGGAAGCGAATGGTCACATCCGCACATTCCAAACTAGTCACATTGAAAGTAGGTGCTATTGGGCTGTTAGGATACAATCCTGTCCTGATAATGCCTATCGCCTCCAGAGATGTAAAAGGAAACTTAGTTTGATAGCATCCTGTCTGGCAAGAACTCACTTATCAATAGGTGGGATGTGAAATCCTCACTTGTCATTATAGTTCCCATTTTGCTATTGTTTGTCTGTATAATCTCTGTCTGGTTCTGTGATTGTTTCTGTCTGCTGTATAATTAATTTTTCTGGGTGTAAACTAATTAAGGTGGTGGGATATAATTGGTTACATATTTATGTTACAATATGTTAGGATTGGTTAGTTAAATTTCAGTAAATTGATAGGTTAAGGTATAGCTAAGCAGAACTCAAGTTTTACTATATAGTCTGCAGTCAATCAGGAAGTAGTTGGGTGTGGTTGGGGAAACGGGAAGAGGGAATGGGGGTGGGAAAATTGGAATCATGTTTGGCTAAGGGCAGGAATGGGAACAGGGACACAGGTAAGGCTCTGAGGTGTCAGAGCTGGGAAAGGGGACACTGAGGAAGGAAACTGGAATCATGCTTGCTGGAAGTTCACCCCATTAAACATCGAATTGTTTGCACCTTTGGACTTCAGGTATTGTTGCTCTGTGTTCACGCGAGAAGGACCAGGGAAGTAGGTGGGTGAAGGAATAAGCCCCCTAACAACTCCCATGGCCTTTTACCTTGTGTAGTTACTTACACATGGATAGAGTATTTAAAATGCTACTCTAGCAGATTCTCCATTCATACTGGGACAGAGCAGGGCCCAGCTTGTGCAGCAGCAGAGGCGTGAGGGGGCTTCAGGCGCCCCCATGTGTCCTGGATAGCATATGCAAGGAAGTGAGGCAGAGCACAGGGAGAAGAGGAGCTTCTGTGGGGCTGCTAATCCATTACACACACACTGGATGGGGTGGGAAGTTGCTGGAACATTAGCACCACCTGTCAACATGCTGGGTAACTTCAGCAACATACCAGCTTTTGGCCATGTGCAAGGTATTGTTCCACAGAAAGAGGGAGGCAGATCTACAGACTGCTCCAGAGGGTGGGGCATATGGCAAAACTACAAACAGATATAATGAGGCAGCAGGTCCACCCACTTTGCACCTTGTGCGCTCGGTGAAGAAGCAGGCCTCAAATATTCTACTTTTATAACAAAAGGAGATCCAGAGAATTAAGAGATTTGCACTTTATTCTGCATAATGTACATTATATTTTCTTCAAAACCTTCTCACAGAACATCACAATTTTTCCTTTGTCCTGCTGCATCGTTCTAGCACCTTATGTTTAGAATAAGTTTTAAATATAACCCAATAGTTCACAACTCAAATCCCCAGCTGGCATAAATCAGTGAAGCTTCATTTGCTTCGAAGTTCAGAGCTTCATCAGGTTACATCTGCTGAGAATCTGACCCACAACAGCATTCAAATATAAGACATGAAGAGCAAAAGAAAAAATATAGACTTGCTTGAAATATATGCTCCCCCGTAGAGAGTGATCAAGAAAGCTAATAAATACGTTAGATTGAGGAGACTGTTCTTTTCTTAACAATGTAAACCCTGATGTCTCTTTACAGCAGCATGGGAAGCAGCAGCAGCAGGTAACTAAGAGGACCTTCTATTTTGTTCTTATTTTGAAAAATGCTAGAGCATGGCAAGAAATAGAACCACCTTAAATGTCAGTGTGTGGGAGTGGGATAAACACAGCAAGATGGTAATCCATCTCCTTTGTTTTACTACTGATAGCTGATTTAATTGTTAGTAGGAATAACCAGTAGAATTGGGCTCAATTCTGTTTTAAAGTAGGACAGAATCTGGTCCGTGGAACTCATTGTGTTGCATTCAAACTCTTTCCTGGGGGAAATCCTTCCCTCCACTCCCCACTTCATGTACTGGAGGGGGTCCCCAGCAGCAGAACCAGCATGAGGTCCCCCTGCAGAAGAGTGGAGGAGGGTAGAATTTAGTAAGCAACGTAGTCATAAGAGCTCTTCCCCAGATATTTGGGTTAACAAACGCAGTTGTATAGCTGGTCATGGAACAGTAGCAGCAGGAATACATTCCCTCTGAATGAAGATTCATTAAAGAAGCACATGAATGTTTTTCCTTGCCATCTAGGCAGCTGTACTCCTAGGTTCTATTCGCAGCTGCGCTGCTTTGGGCAAGTCACATTTTCCAGAGCAACTATTCCACTGATCAGATTGGGTATCTTTACTTTTTATGGCTTAACTTGAGCCAGAGGTACTAAGCAACTGTAGTTGGAGTTGCTTGGCTCTGCCAAAAAACCCATCCCCACTTCTTTCAAGAAAGACTTCCTTAGGGGCCTTGTAGAAAGCACTCCAAGTGAGTGGCTGTTTTTGAGAAGGACCACCTTAATTTCTCTGTTCCTTAGTTTACCCATCTATTAAATGGGTACAACAGTACTTGCCAACTGTACCCTTGCAGGTTTCAGAGTAGCAGCCGTGTTAGTCTGTATTCGCAAAAAGAAAAGGAATACTTGTGGCACCTTAGAGACTAACAAATTTATTTGAGCATAAGCTTTCGTGAGCTACAGCTCACTTCATCGGATGCCTTCAGTCCCTTGCAATTAATGTATGTTTATAACATGCTGTGAAGTCATTGGATAGGATGCTGAATAAGTATAAAATAATCCCCTTTGGGGGAGTAAATTCTGCTAGCCTCACTCCTCTAGTACCTTGGGGTAGATGCTGTTATGTGCACAATAAGCTACTATTCACCATGAGAAAGGATAGGAGAGTTATTTTTAAAGGCTTTCTTCTCCTCCCAACACACACACCCAAAATCTTGATTTAGTCTCATTGCTCGCCATCTCCTGCATAGGTGCAGAATGAATGGACACAAGGAGCCTCTCTCTTCTTGGAACTCCATGGAGGGCCCTGGAACTTCAAGGGCCAAAGTTGGTTCTCACTAGGGTCATCTAGACTGCAAGTCACCCCAAAGGGTGTTGGATAGAAACAAGGGGAGGCTGTGGCTCCCTGTAACACGGAGCCTCCTTATGTTTCTGCTGGGGCTGTTCAGCTCTACTCTACCCACAGTTGCACCGCATGGGCATAGCCTAAGGCTGGCTCACCACTCTGCACTTTGTAAATACCTCTACCTGGGCCAAACTGGGAGATAGTTGATGAGCTGAGCTCTCTTGTTAGGAGATGATTAGCCAATTATCAGGGGACTGTTACATGGGAGACAGGAAGGGGAAAAAAGGAGGACAAAAATCTCAGGGAGGCAAGGCTTCTTCTACTTCTTCCCCCCATACCACTGGGGTATGTTGAAGCTTGGGAAAAGCCCCACGGTGATGAGACACGAAACTGCCTTAGACATTGTAAATGAAGGGCACTGCGGTGAACTTATGTAAGAGTGTGCCTGAGGACCATTTGCAGAGAGACATTCAGGGTAAGGGAGCATACTCTGTGCTCCCTCACAATGGAGCCTTTACATACATTTAAGAAGCCCAAGAGCCAGCCTCTACTAGCCAGACTGTGGATAGTTAGATCTGAAAAGCCAGTCTAGTGATTTATGCTGCTTTTCCTTGCCAGAATCCTGTTAAATACATTGGCAACAGGATAGGTAGGATATGGCAAAACAGGCTTAAGATTCAGGAGGGTTAACACAGAGGCTTTGGCATTGATAATACAGTTTAGCAAAGTCAGAACAAACTCTTCTCACTGCAGGTTTTGGCTAGAGACCATTCCAGGGGATAAAGATAAGTATTTGCTTTGCCTATTCTTTATTATTAATCAAAAGAGTTCATTAAAGTTGTAGGAGACAGAACATGATATTTTCAAGATAAAGATGGAGCAAGGAAGGTGTTCACTTTCCACCTCCAGGGGCACTGAATTTCCATAAATTCAATTGCACTGGAATAAGGCAGGAGAGCACAATATAAATGAGACTCGCGGCATGATGAACTCAGCCCATCAGCCTTTTGCAGTACGGTGAATTCCATAGTTTAATATTGGCAAGTGATGTTTTTCAGAGGCAGGTTCTCTTTGCTCTGTGCAGACATCAAGGAGCCCATGGCAATCCTATTCAGGTCTTCCCCTCTTTTCTCTGTTTAACTTGCATATCACTGCACTTCAGTGGTACTGTATAAACTGGCTGGTTGTTTGTAGAGCCTCTGGAGATCCTTCAAATGAAAGGCACCAATATGTTTTTATAATTTTGGGGAATTAATTTTTGATGTTCTTAACATAGGGGTACACACGCCTCTCTTCAGAATGTGCACACATGCAAACCTCAGTGCTACAGAAAATTATGGGTGCTCACCAAGGGAGATAATACAGCCTTTTAATAAGAGTTATGTTTTTCAGATTGTGTGCGCGCGCATGTGTATATATTGAGGGGAATATAGTATAACCAGTTCCAAGGGAACAGAAGAGTGTTCCCATGAACTGGATATAGTTTGAGCAATGCATTAGTGCCCTAAGCAGAAGTCTCCTCCCCTAGTCACTCATTACACCCATTCTCCCTACTCCGCTCAGCAACCCCCTTAGTCCAACTCAGCCATCCATCTTTATCGTTACCTCCCCATGCTGCAACAGTTATGGGGAGGGGGCAGAACCACCACCTATTCACTATTGAGCAGAGAGCCTACCCAGGATTATGTAACCACACCACGCACATATAAGACCTCAGAATAAGTCTCCTGTTGTCCCTTCAGGGACAGGGGCAAGAAATGTCCCAGACTCCCTTATTACAAGATTAAAGTAAAAATAATTCACAGTTAGTTGAGAAGGTTCTTCTCTCCAAACAGCCCACCTTCCTCAGACTCACCATGGCATGCACTCTCTTCAGCCATTCTCATTAACCTACTTTCTTTCTTCCTTCCTCCCTCCTTTACAAGTGGCAAACTAATACCAGGGGAGGCTAATCAGCTCCAGCTGACTTTGGTCCCCACCCACTAACTGTTGCCTACCAGTACAGAGTTCTATCATGGAATATCTGAGCCTCCTTTCTGATAGTCCAAGGTCTTTGGAGGGGTAATTTCTCCATCACATTGGCCAATCAAAACAGCCTGAATTTTGAAGATCAAACACTTGCAACAAACTGTTCATATATGAACTAGACATAGAGAATTATGCACTGATATTATTTGATAAATCAATTACCTTTGAGAAAATAGAAAATTCTGTTTGGGGAGAAGTTGGGGGAAAAGTGGCAAAATTCAACAGCTATATTTTTAGTTAGAAATTAATTGTCACCCTCTATTCCCAAAGCTGTTCTAGTACCCCCTTATCTATTAAAGGTACTAAACGTATGGCCCTCATCACTGTAGTACCTGATCATCTGACAAGGCCCCTATGAGGTAGAGGTGTTGTGGTCCGCATTTTATAGAGGGGAAACTGAGGCACAAACTAAGTGACTTGCTCACAGTCATGCCAGAGGTCTTCAGCAAAGTAAGGAATTGAACGTAGGTCTTCCACAGTCCAGGTTAGAGCCTCAACCACCAGGCCATCCTTCCTTTCTGATTTAGAGTCTGCAATGAGCTCCATGTGGATCTCTACACAGCCACCTGCATCATCTGTGTCAGACTGATGGAAAGAAGGCATTTGTAAGATACAATATTTCCCCCATTTTCCAAAAGAAAGATTGCACAGACCTTAATCCTCGGGGATCTACAGATTTCAAACCTAGAAGGGACCATTGCTCATCTAGTCCAAGCTCCTGTATATCACAGGCCATTAAGTTTCACCCTGTTACCTCCCTATTAAGCTCACTGACTTCAGTTAGCCAAGGGTTCTCAAACTTCATTGTACTGTGACCCCCTTCTGACAATAAAAATTGCTACATGACTCCAGGAGTGGGGGCTGAAGTCTGAGTGCACCCAAGCCCCGCTGCCCTGGGTGGGGGGGCCAAAGCCCAAGAACTTTAGCCCTGGGCCATGGGACCCGGGCTTCAGCTTCAGCCCTGGGTGGTGGGGCTTGGGCTTTGGCCCCAGACCCCAGCAAGTGTATGCCCAGCCCTGGTGACCCTATTAAAATGGGGTCATGACCCATTTTGGGGTCCCAACCCACAGTTTGAGAACCGCTGAGTTAGATTAACAAATTTTGACCCAGATCATCAAAGGTATTTAGGCTCTTCACTGCCCTTGAAATCAAGCTTCTAAATACCTTTGAAGATCTGTAAGTAGTAGTGTTGGAGCTGTGTCAGTCCCAGGATATGAGAGAGACAAAGTGGGTGAGCTAATATCTTCTGTTGGTGAGAAAGACAAGCTTTTGAGCTACACTGAGGAAGACCCAAGGAAGAACTCTGTGTAGCCTGAAAGCTTGTCTCTCTCACCAAAAGAAATTGGTCCAAAAAAAGATATTACCTCACCCACATTGTCTCTTTGAACATCTGGGCATTTAGTCCTCAGAAGACTAAACTGTTGTAGAAACAGGAGAGACCAAGGCACAATCAATGTTCCAGGCCCCTGCAGTGGCAAGAAATTGGTTAGGTGAGACATACCCAGATGATCTCCTGCTGCAGAGGTAGACCAAAAAAAAAATCAGTTTCCTGCCAGAATCTGATAAGCAACATCCTCTAGATTCTAAGATCATTCTTAAGAGTTCCATGAATATTTTTCTGATTTGATTTCTCTTTGGTCTATTGGGAAAATGTATGCCTGCAACCACATTGCCATAAATAAGGCTTGAATATATATAAATATTCAAATATATACATATTTGCCCTAAAGTGTTTGAGGGATTTCAGGGAGTGCACAATTTTAAGAGATATCTTGCAGATTCTGAACTCCTACAGTCTTTTTTGATCTTCAGAATTGTGTGTAACCTGGTGATTAAAGTTGACTATTAAGGGGTTGGTTCTGAAAACCCTAATTCACCTGAGTAGTCCTTACTTAGACAAAAGTGGTCCTGTTGATATTAAGGACTATTTTCATAAATATGAGTTGGCAGGAGCATAGCCTAGTGTGAGCCAGAAATGGGCAAGCTTTCCACCAAAGAATGATAACATCTCCATCACCTGTGTATTCTAAGCCATAACACAACTCACCAAAGACAGAGCCACAACTAAAGCATATGTGCCCAAACCCCATTTTAGTTTAAAATGGTAGCGTAGATATCAAAACCCATTTTATACCTTTTTAATTTTAAAAAATATATTCAAGGCATGTTCATAGTATGAACTTCTGGCATGAATGCAGTTAGTGTTAACCATGTTTTCATTCTTATTGCAAGATTCAAACTTCTCTTGTCTCATTGAAAGAAAGAAAAAGCAACTGCTCTGGTTATGGGTTTTTTATTTTAAAAATAAAAGTTGGTAACATCACTGTGGCAGCTGACATGGGTTTCCTGAGTGCTGCCTGGATCAAACTCCACAGCCTAGCTGGCTCTAAAGCAACTTTCCAGGAATTGGGATTCAAAGATCGTGGGGGGGACACACTAAAATCTGTTTTATGGTCCAAAGCACTTTTTTTTTATAAAGGTCTTATTTGATAGATGTCTTGAAGTTGCTCAGAATAAGTTTAACAGGCAGAAGAACTAGAGTGGGAGGAATAATGGGGCTGAATATTTGTTTGGATTTTTAAATGAATTCGCTATGACTGCATTTTCACCCTTCCATGTTATCTTTGGGTGAAATTCACCTTTGAGCAGAGGGCCAGCACAAAACCTATACAGACTTTACATCCCTCTTAAGCCATAAAAGAACATTTTCCCATAGCATGAAACCACACACCCTGCAATATGGGCTTTGGCCACTGACAATTGTCAGTCATAAAGAGTCTGATTTTCAGAGATGTTAGCATCTGCAGTTCCCACTGGTTTCAAGTGGAGTTGCAGATGCTCAGCAACCCACCAGATAAGACCCTAAAGGATCATGGGCTTAATCTAACTCCTGTTGGAGTCAATGGAAGCCTTTCTATTGGCTTAAAACACATTTCTAGGATCAAACCAGCACCATCCATGATTTTAGTACCATGTCGTGAGGCCTACAAAACGCTTGACAATGACTATGCCATGGGCTGTGACTGCTGTTTATCATATTAGTCATAACTGTCTCACTGTTACTTTGTGTCCCCCTCCCTGTTTTGTGGTATCCACCTGTTGTTGCCCATAGTCTTACTGCCTATTCTTAGACTGTAAGCTCTTTGGGGCAGTGACGATATTTTTGTCTTGTGTGTGTGCATGCACACAGAATGCCTAGTGCAAAGGGGTTCTGGTCCTTGAATGAGGAGTCTAGTTTGCCTAGATGCTACCAAAATACAAATAATAATTATATGTGTTGAGGTCCTCTAAGAACATCATTAATTTTATCATTTTCTGAGCTTCTCATAGACTGTAGCTAAAAATAAATAATCACCTTTATATTATTCCTGACTGCTTCTACCACGATGATGGGTGTGAATGTAAAAGCAAGCAAAGTGCACCCTTAGCATTGCTCAAACACACTGAAACCCATTATCAATTTGGTCAGCTACATATATAGGAGTAGACAGAAGATCACTCAGAGTGTAGTCAAAACTCGTTTTCTCCAGTGTATGCATTCCTAATACTCCCACAGATCACAGTATCTGAATCTTCCCATAACCATTTCGGAATGCATAGGAAAGAAGACTTCCTACCTGTTATTACTTTCTTGAGAAGACATCCACTGTCTGGATGGCCACCTTCAGCATCTTCAGCAAGTCACCCGCTCCCTGGAAAAATCACAAGGGGTCTCTTTTCATTCCCCTGCTCCCCATTTGGCAGTGGGAGGAGAGGCTGATTATGGGAAGCTGTCAGGTGCAGGGTCTGGCATTCAGCAGCAAATCCCAGAAGTATTGTGGCATAATACTGCCAAGCTTCCCACAACTCTGGTCCTGTATATTAGTAAATAGTAGTGCCCCCTTTCCTAACTTGACTCAGATTATGGTAGTGCCTCTGTGCTATAATTTATTGCCTACTGATTATGATAGTAAACTTCTGCACACAAAAACATGACTCAGCAGGTGAAAGTTGCTTTTAGACACCTTCTTCTGCTGCCTTTGTTTCATTGTAACACACACCTTTTGCTTCCCAAAAAAAACCCCAACCAAACAAAAAACCCTTACAAAACTGCATCGGAAAAAAGCAATCTTTCTTTCAATGCAGATCCATGGCCTGGCAGGAAAAATTTCCCACTGCACAATAAAGTACCAATCCCACAGCTCTTACTCACATGAATAGTCTCATAAAATAAAAATCAATAGGATTACCCATGTGAGTGATATCAGAACCTAGAGATTTTTCTCCCCACTGCTTTACTCTCAAGTGCTAATGGTGCACAAGTTAGTGGGCTGAACACCATACAAGAATATTATGTCAATAGTAAGATTTCCATTGCCTTCAATGGGCTTTGGATTGGGCCGTGATTGCATTCAGCACCTATGGCTGAGCTCTTTCTGTTTTTATTTTTAAAGATTTTGCTCAGTAAGTTAGGAAGGAATTTTTTCTTCAATAAGGAAGACATCAGGATCAATTCATCCTGTCTCTTTTGATTGACAGTTGTTTGTCTGGACTTATAGGAGAAATTTTATAGGTTTGAGTCATTACGTTGGATTGTTGAATTGATTGACTCTGATTAGGAAAATATGTGGCAGGATTTTCACTCTGGCTAATATAACAGATTTGATGTGCTGATGGAAAAAAATGGATTTATGGTCAGTAGAGGGTATATATGTGCACATATGTATGAATTGCATACCTAACTTCTGAAGCACCAATAAGCACTTCTTTGATATATAATTTGCATCTAAATTAGTTACAGCACCGTAATTTTTGCTATTGTCAGATAAAAAATAGCCCATGTTCTCTGCAAGGATTTAATATACTGTTGGACGTTTATTGATTTTTCCCAAGGTTTGTTGTGTCCTTGAAGCTTTCCAAAGAAAATTCACACTTGGCTCATCTGCTCTGTACACATATAATTAGGGCCCTACCAGATTCGTGGTTCATTTTGGTCAATTTCACCGTCATAGGCTATCCTTACTTCTGAAGGCAGAGCCGCTGCCAGCAGCAGCACAGAAGTAAGGGTGGCATGGTATGGTATTGCCATCCTTATGTCTGCACTGCTGCTGGCGGGGCGCGGCCTTCAGATCTGGGTGCCTGGCCAACAGCGCTGCTTTCTGGCTGCCTACCTCTGAAGGCAATGCGGAAGTAAGGGTAGCAATACTCTGACTCCCCCCCCCCAAAATAACCTTGTGACAACCCCTGCAACTCCCTTTTGGGGCAGGACCTCCAATAGGAAAAATGCTGGTCTCCTCTGTAAAATCTGTATTGTATAAGATAAAAGCACACAAAAGACTAGATTTCATGGGGGAGATCAGATTTCACAGTCCATGATGCATTTTTCGTGGCCGTGAATTAGGTAAGGCCCTACATATGGTACATAGCTTTATCACAAGCAATTGGCCCAAATTTACCCACTAAATACACTTGCCAAAAAAAAACACAAATTAAGACTGAGATTAGCTCAACATTTCATGTCATAAAAATATTCTTTAGAAGTGGGTATATAAAACAGTGACAATTAGAACTCATTTGGCATTACAGGCCAAAATTAGTATATGGTTTGCATGTGCCTCATTTCTGTGCACAGGTGCCTGATGCTAATACATCAATCAGGTATTTGTGCACACACATGACCCATTAGAGGCTTAAATGGCTGCGTGTTTCAATAAATGCCTAATTTGCACACTGCAAGCATAATTTTAATACATATAAATATATAGACACTATCATGAGATTAACTTTGAATATCTGGGCAAAAGTTTTCAAACTTGGTTGTCTAAAAGTTGGCCCTTAAATCCATACTTAGAAACCTAAATTCCTATTGAGTTCTGAATCTCCACAGGCCAACCATGAGAATTATGAGTGCTCAGCATCTGATGCATCCGATGAAGTGAGCTGTAGCTCATGAAAGCTTATGCTCAAATAAATTTGTTAGTCTCTAAAGTGCCACAAGTACTCCTTTTCTTTTTTCTCTCAGCATCTCTGACAATCATGCCAATTATTTAGGTGCTTAAATATGGACTTCAGTATGTAACTCTAGGCACCCATGTTCGAACATTTTGGTCATGGCCCCTAATTTTTTTCCCCATCGGTATGACACAAAAATATATGCTACCTCCTATATGTATAATTCATTCTTGTTCACATTTGAATCGGTTGACATTTAAGTTATTAAAAATATAGTCAAGGGTCCGGATCCTCAAAGATATTTAGGACTAAATACCTTTGAGGAGTTTGGCCTAGGGATAGAATAATCAGGACAACTGAGATAATGTTGGAAATAATTACATAGTAGAGCTAATCAGTAAATGTTCATGAAAATAAAACATTTTGTGAACATTTTTTTCTGTTTTTTGCCCCACAGTGTAAGAAAGTGTTATTAATCTAGCATCTTTAGTGTAAGAAATGATGAAGGAATCATTCCTCCTCCTTACCCCCAACATTGGAGCATTTGCATAGAAGCTGAAAAACTTAAATTACTTCTTGTTGATGATTCTATGATGGGCAAGCAAATACCTCTGATCTGCAGGAGTGCTTAATTTAACTTTTGCATTTGTTAATACAGTCCCCCTTTTTTATATTCTTGTGCAGTGAACAGTTTCCTATTGAGCATCTGATTTTAGTTTTGTCTGCTTGGATGCCCTTTAGGTAAAGGACACCATTCGGTATTGGAATTAGAAGCATTCTATTCATTTCCCCCTCTCTCCCCAGCAGCCCAAGGAGAAAGAGAGAGAAGAGAGCAAAGAGGCAGAGACTCAAACAAATCTAGATGCAGCAAATTCTCCAGCCGCTGAGCAATGAGGTTTCATACTCTGCTGGAGGACCCATTCATCTTAATCCATCTGGAAATAGGTCTACTTGCAATATTTCACAATCTAAGTACTTTCTGACAAATCTATTAATTATGCACTCAAACAAATTATTTGCTGCCTGTGGAGAATTGCTACTGGATTTTCTCTTGAGCCAGAATCCTTGTTCTTTCCCCTCCTTTTAACTCGTTGCTGTCATCACTGCAGTCAGATTATGATCATCATTTTTTTTTTAACCTTTAGTTGTTTCAAGTCCAGACTCATGCGGGGGAAGCTAAGTAGATATAATTGCTGGAGCAACACTGGTCCAGGAAAGGGCAATAAAAGTCTATTCCCACCACATGCCACTCTCCTCAATTCAAGGGCTGCTGAGTGCCAATTAAAGTGGGTGAGGGGCCTTAGTGCCACCCTTCCCAGCTATGCTACTGATGCCCTGCCCACCGCCTGACCCTCCCCCATCTCAGGTGCTCCCTCATCACTAGCCTGATCCCTATCCCATGATCCCTCACACCTACCTTATCCAAGGAGCCCCAACCCTCAAGGGAACCCCCTACAGTCTCTTCCTAAGAGTCCCTGACTGCCCACCATGCTCCTTACCTTACCGCTCCCTGATGGTGAACCTTGCCCTTGGGTGCTGGACCTGTCTTGCTTTGCAGCTCATCCCTGAAAGGAGATGCTGCAATTTTGGCAGCCGGCAGGTGAGGGCCCAGCTTGCTGCACACTGAGGCCACTCTACCTATAGCTGTGACCCCATGTGCCAGGTCGCAATGCCACTCACTCAAATTTGCCAAACCTGAACAGCAGTGCGACCCTATGCATCTAGGGTTGACAACCCTTTAGGATTGTCCTGGAGTCCCCAGGAATTAAAGATTAATATTGAATTAAAGATTGTTATGTGATGAAACCTCCAGGAATATGTCCAACCAAAATTGGCAAACGTACACGCATCAGTTCCAAAATCAGTTGAGCAGTACCACATGGAGCCCTAAGCCAAATTCTGCTCCAATTAACATCTCCTGGAATATCCCTGGCTTCAGTGGGATTGCTTTAGACTTTTGTCAAGACAGAATTTCGTGCCCTATTCCTGTGTTTTCATTGTCCCCTTGGGGCTATTCTTCCTCCACAGCTTGGGTAAAATCCTGACCCCACTGAAGTCAACACAAAACAGCAAGGGGTTCAGGATTTGATCCCTCATGAATAATAATTTTACATAAAGCATTGTAAAAATGTAATTATTATTGAGATCTCACGGGACCAATGATCCCCAAGAGCTGGATCTGATTCTTGATAGGCTGAACAGTTCAGTTTGTCTTACATTACTTCAAGTACAAGTATCTCCTTAGCTGTCGGGATATCAAAATGTCTCTCGACATGACAGAATAGATTGAATGCCAAGCTGTAACAGCAGTAACCTGACATGGGCAGACAGCGGGGTAAATTTTCAATATGATCAGGGATTTATCAATGTGACACTCATGGACCTTACTGAGAATTGTTCAGCTAACTCCCCATTCAATGCATTGAAAGTATTATCCTGTATGACCAGATTTTAGCAACAATGCAGTCCTCTGTGGTCATTCTTTTCACTCTCTCTCTTGCACAGCAGCACAACACACGGTATCTAAGGCATGGAGCTAGCTTGTCAAGGGATATTTTATAAGGCAAAAGTGTTTTGGCATGAAAGTAGAATTGGAAAGCTGCTGTACATACTGTACAGCCAGCACATGACACTTCTTAAGTTTATGGCACATAAGGAAAAAAATATCTCAGCACAAACTTCACAATCATCATTCTGCTTCTGGCCCTGCTTACTATGGAGATGTGATGCCCCTTTGTACCGGGTATTACCTGAGCCTGTAAATATGTGATTAAAATTAATATCAGTGTCAACCTACTTGGCCCATCCTCCTCCCATCTGCAACACTCAAAATATAACCAATGGCATGTGATACTTTCAAAAATACTTCAGCAGCAACACCATACACTATGCACAATTGACCTTCATTTAGCTAAAACAGATACAGTACTTGATAATTTGTCACCAAATAAATAAATGAGAACATTAAGTGCATGGATCTATCCTGCTGCTCAGTAGAAGAGGAAATGAATATTCGGTGCTTTTTCCATCATTTATCTGAACTATATAAAACCCATCAATTCTATTTGGACAGCAGATGGTAATGTCATTTCTTCTTGCAAGTTTAATAGGCTTTGGGCAAACTACATAAGATCAGATCTCGCTCTATAGATTATATTTTATTCGCAACAAGCCACTGAAAATGAAACATCGAGTGGTGGGGGTGGGGAGGGAGAAGGGAGAGAACAAATGCATAATCTCACTTTCTTGAACCTAGTTTATTCTAAATGTCCATGTTTTCTCATAAACTATGGTAGATATAAATACTCCTGGCTATACTATGTGTAATCTCCTTTTACAGAGTGTTTCATTACTATTGCTATTAATTATTTGATGATAAAGTACTAGCTCCCAGAGGCCATATGCAGGATGTTTGGTGGCCTACATGAAATGAGATGGTGGGTTCAGCACAGTTCGCAGTTGACAGATATAAAATCCATCGCAGTTTGAACTAATTGTTAGCAATGTCAGTAGGATGAATGATCATACAGGATGACCTATACGTACCTTCTCATTCTAGTGGTGGTCTTTTCAGGTACGAGAATGAAAATGGGTACTTTCTTCTTTTTAATACCAGATTGACAGTGCTGGAAACTGACATCCTCTGTATGTCCAAAGAACCGGAACAGCATGGCAAGCGAAGGAGATCTTTAGAGGTGAAACTCTGCAAAGACAGAAAGAAGGAAACCCAGTGGTGGAAGATCATTTCTATTCTGTTAATGTCACATGGTTCTTCCACAGAAGCAGAGTCCAAGGTGGGTTATGGAGCATGTCTACAGTTTTAGCGGCTGTCAGAACTGCTACAGACTTGGAGGAAAAGCTTTATGTTATGAGCGCTTCTATTCCATGCTCTATTGCAACTGTCTTTGAACAGTCATTGCCTTGTTAAAATGCCCAATGAAGATAAAGAACTTTCATATCATCTGCTATGGTGCTCAACACAGACTGCTGATGTTGAAATGATCTCTCACCTCTGATCACTGCTCTTCGTAAATGCAAAGGATTGCCAGTTGCATGATAAGCACAGAAAAATCTCTCTCTTCACATAGATTCATAGATTCATAGATACTAAGGTCAGAAGGGACCACTCTGATCATCTAGTCCGACCTCCTGCACAGCGCAGGCCACAGAATGTCACCCACCACTCCTATGAAAAACCTCACCCATGTCTGAGCTATTGAAGTCCTCAAATCATGGTTCAAAACTTCAAGGAGCAGAGAAGCCTCCCTCCAGTCAACCATGCCCCATGCTACAGAGGAAGGCAAAAAAAAACCTCCAGGGCCTCTCCAATCTGCCCTGGAGGAAAACTCCCTCCCGACCCCAAACATGGCAATCAGCCAAACCCTGAGCACATGGGCAAGATTCACCAGCCAGATACCCAGGAAAGAGTTTTCTATAGTAAATCAGATCCCATCCATCTAATATCCCATCTCAGGGGATTTGGCCTATTTACCCTGAATATTTAAAGATCAATTACTTACCAAAATCCCATTATCCCATCATACCATCTCCTCCATAAACTTATCGAGTAGAATCTTAAAACCAGATAGATCTTTTGCCCCCACTGCTTCCCTTGGAAGGTTATTCCAAAACTTCACTCCTCTGATGGTTAAAAACCTTCGTCTGATTTCAAGTCTAAACTTCCTGGTGGCCAGTTTATACCCATTTGTTCTTGTGTCCACATTGATGCTGAGCTTAAATAATTCCTCTCCCTCTCCTATATTTATCCCTCTGATATATTTATAGAGAGCAATCATATCTCCCCTCAACCTTCTTTTAGTTAGGCTAAACAAGCCAAGCTCCTTAAGTCTCCTTTCATAAGACAAGTTTTCCATTCCTCGGATCATCCTAGTAGCCCTTCTCTGTACCTGCTCCAGTTTGAATTCATCCTTTTTAAACATGGGAGACCAGAACTGCACACAGTATTCTAGGTGAGGTCTCACCAGTGCCTTGTATAACGGTACTAAAACCTCCTTATCCCTACTGGAAATGCCTCTCCTGATGCATCCCAAAACCGCATTAGCTTTTTTCACAGCCATATCACATTGGCAGCTCATAGTCATCCTATGATCAACCAATACTCCAAGGTCCTTCTCCTCTTCCGTTACTTCTAATTGATGCATCCCCAACTTATAACTAAAATTCTTGTTATTAATCCCTAAATGCATAACCTTACACTTGTCACTATTAAATTTCATCCTATTACTATTACTCCAGTTTACAAGGTCATCCAGATCCTCCTGTATAATATCCCGATCCTTCTCTGAATTGGCAATACCTCCCAGCTTTGTATCATCTGCAAACTTTATTAGCACACTCCCACTTTTTGTGCCAAGGTCAGTAATAAAAAGATTAAATAAGATTGGTCCCAAAACCGATCCCTGAGGAACTCCACTGGTAACCTCCCTCCAACCTGACAGTTCGCCTTTCAGTAGGACCCGTTGCAGTCTCCCCTTTAACCAATTCCTTATCCACCTTCTGATGTTCATATTGATCCCCATCTTCTCCAATTTAACTAATAATTCCCCATGTGGCACGGTATCAAATGCCTTACTGAAATCTAGGTAAATTAGATCCACTGCATTTCCTTTATCTAAAAAATCTGTTACTTTTTCAAAAAAGGAGATCAGGTTGGTTTGGCACGATCTACCTTTTGTAAAACCATGTTGTATTTTGTCCCATTTACCATTGACTTCAATGTCCTTAACTAATTTCTCCTTCAAAATTTTTTCGAGGACCTTGCATACTACAGATGTCAAACTAACTGGCCTATAGTTACCCGGATCACTTTTTTTTCCTTTCTTAAAAATAGGAACTATATTAGCAATTCTCCAATCATTCGGTTCTATTCCTGAGTTTACAGATTCATTAAAAATTCTTGCTAATGGGCTTGCAATTTCAGGTGCCAATTCCTTTAATATTCTTGGATGAAGATTATCTGGGCCCCCCGATTTAGTCCCATTAAGCTGTTTCAGTTTCGCTTCTACCTCTGATATGGTAATATCTACCTCTATATCCTCCTTCCCATTTGTCATGCTACCATTATCCCCAAGATCCTCTTTAGCCTTATTAAAGACTGAGGCAAAGTATTTGTTTAGATATTGGGCCATGCCTAGATTATCTTTAACCTCCGCTCCATCCTCAGTGTTAAGCGGCCCCACTTCTTCCTTCTTAGTTTTCTTCTTATTTATATGGCTATAGAACCTTTTACTATTGGTTTTAATTCCCTTTGCAAGGTCCAACTCTACTCGACTTTTAGCCTCTCTGACTTTATCCCTACATCTTCTGACCTCAATTAGGTAGCTTTCCTTGCTGATCCCTCCCATCTTCCACTCCCTGTATGCTTTCTGCTTCTTCATAATCACCTCTCTAAGATGCTTGCTCATCCAGCTTGGTCTACAATTCCTTCCTATGAATTTTTTCCCCTTTCTTGGGATACAGGCTTCCGATAGCTTCTGCAGTTTTGATTTAAAGTAATCCCAGGCCTCAACTACCTTTAGATCCATAAGTTCTTCAGTCCAATCCACTTCCCTAACTAATTGCCTTAATTTTTGAAAGTCAGCCCTTTTAAAATCAAAAACCCTAGTTGCAGATTTATTTTTGTTAATCCTTCCATTTAGTTTGAACTGAATTAGCTCATGATCACTTGAGCCAAGATTGTCCCCTACAACCATTTCTTCTATGAGGTCCTCGCTACTCACCAAAATTAAATCTAAAATGGCATCCCCTCTAGTCGGTTCAGCAACTACTTGATGAAGGAATCCATCAGCTATCGCATCTAGGAAAATCTGAGCCCTATTATTATTACTAGCACTGGTCCTCCAGTCTATATCTGGGAAGTTAAAGTCTCCCATGATCACGCAGTTTCCATTAGTATTTACTTTATTAAAGACATTAAAAAGG
The DNA here is from genome assembly GCF_009764565.3 of Dermochelys coriacea. Taxonomy (NCBI): domain Eukaryota; kingdom Metazoa; phylum Chordata; order Testudines; family Dermochelyidae; genus Dermochelys; species Dermochelys coriacea. Next base: position 116,761,454 of record NC_050072.1, read on the forward strand.
GCTCTATCCATATCCAAATTAGATCCCGGAGGTCTATAGCACACCCCAAGCACTATCGTAGGAGAGGCTTTACTAGTTTTCTTCCCCAATGTAATTTTTGCCCAGACAGACTCTGTCTTATCCATTGCATCGCTTCTTATTTCTTTACATTCTAACTCATCGTTGATATACAATGCTACTCCACCCCCTTTACCTTTGTTTCTGTCTTTCCTAAACAGCACATACCCTTCAATACCTGTAGTCCAGTCATGACTACTATTCCACCATGTTTCTGTTATCCCTATAATATCTGGTTTCACTTCCTGCACCAGTAGCTCTAGTTCCTCCATTTTGTTACCTAGACTCCTCGCATTGGTGTACAAACATCTTAATTTTTGCTGTTTGGACTCACTCACATTTTGTACCCTATTAGGCACAGTCATTCTACAGCCAGTATAACTTATTAGACTAGTATCCACACCGCCCTCGCTCCTTATATACATTCTCCTACCCATGGCTGTATCCTTTCTTACTTCATCTTCTTCCCTCTCAATGCTAAAATCTGGCGTGGAGATTTTCTGGACATCTCCCATCCATCTCCCCCCAGTTCCTAGTTTAAAGCTCTCTTTATCAGTTGTGCCAGCCTCGATCCTAGAAGTCTATTTCCTTCCCTACTCAGATGAAGTCCATCCCGAGAGAACTGACCTCTGTCCGTGAATGCCTCCCAGTGGCCATACATCCCAAAGCCCTCCTTATAGCACCACTGCCTAAGCCATCTGTTGACAGTCATAATCTTGTCAGACCTTTGTTGCCCTTCTCTAGGAACAGGAAGGATCCCGCTAAAGATCACCTGAGCCTCAATTTCCTTAAGCGTCTTCCCCAGCCTAGCATAGTCTCCCTTGATACTTTCCAGCGAGAATCTGGCTGTATCATTTGTTCCCACATGAAGGATAATTAGGGGATTCTTTCCTGCTCCCTTGAGTATCCTTTTCAACCTCAGGTCTACATCCTGTATCTTAGCACCCGGAAGACAGCACACCCTTCTATTCTCAGGATCAGCTCTAGTTACAGGCCTGTCTATTCTTCTCAATAAAGAGTCCCCGATCACATAGACCTGCCTTTTCCTGGTGACAGTGCTATTCTCCAGTCTCTCCCCTGTTCCCTCTGGCTGCAAGTTCTTTCCATTCCTATTTTCCCTTACAATTCTCTTCAACCCATCCTGTATCCTCCTGGGGCTCATATTTGGTGTAGTCTCCCTTGACTCTTCCCCTTTTTCTATAGGGCTAGCCTCTCTTCTCTTCTTCCTTACCCTTCCACCTTCAGCGACTACCTGCTGAGCCCCTTCTTCATTTTCCAACTCTGCAAACCTGTTCCTAAGCTCTATTTCTCCTGCACTAGCCTGTCTTTTTCTCTGCCTGGTTCTTTGAGTCACATGTTTCCACTGACCACTTTCCTCATCCAGTCTCCCCTCAAAATTCCCCAGCCCTGCTTCCATCTGCGAGTCTGAGCTTTTCCCTTCAGATACCTCATATCTTTGCTCCATCATCTGCTCAAACCCCTTCCTAAACTCAACCAGACTTTCCACCTGCATCTCCAAACCTCGGATCTTTTCCTCCATCAGCTCTATCAGACGGCATTTCATGCAGACAAAACTCTTACCGGTTCCCCCCTCCAGGATCATGTACATACCACAGCTTCCACATCCTGTCATCCTCAATGTGTCTTTCACTGCAGGAGTCACTCCCACAGCTTCCTCTGTATCTGTCATCTCCTTCCCACCTAAATCCTGTTAATCTGGGAAACACAAGCCACACCAAAAAGACCACCCCCCCAGCAAAAGCAAACCCCAAACAAGCACAATACAAACTCCCCTTGCAAACTCCCACTCAAACTCCCCTGTTTAGAGCTCTGTTTGCTGGCTCCTGTGCCGCTGCAGCTGTCTGCATATGTTCTTATTGTTTGGCTTTCTGCAGGCTTGTCCACTTCCAGGCAATATGTAAAGACCATTAGTAGTAACTTCAATTTCAGGTTTGTCAGTTTTTTTTAATATAAGGTGAGTATTCTTACCCCCACAGCTGGAATAGGACATTTTGGCTGTGTTTTCAAAAGTCATTCTCCACTCATTTGTGTCAGCATTACCCACAAGCTATGCAAAATCACTAGTTCAGATGGATAAATCTCAAGAGGCCATGAAGTTCTAAAAGATTTGGTTTCATTTTTTACTTTCCTATACTGCACCCTACTCCCCGCACATGCACTGTCTTGATTCTCTTCCTAAATCCCTGATTCACCCAAATCCCATCTCTTGCCTTCTCCTAGCTGTTCTTCATCTGTATCCCTTCCTGGTAACAATTTCCCTGTCATGGTGTACATCTACATGTGGAAATATAGCAGATTAGAGCATCAGAGGATACAGGCTAAGAGAGGCAAGAGAGGACAGAAGCAGCAACTGGGAGTAATTAAAGGTAAGGATCAAGAGAAGATCTACAAATAGAGAATTGAGAGAGTCAACTAAAGAATCATTTGGGGAGGCACTCTCACTTGGGTTGCAACCCCAGGTGTGTGGTACAGGCTGGAGTCTGAAGGAATTCGTTGTTCAAAGGATGGTGGATTTTGGGGTCAGTAGCCAGAGTCTGGGGGAGTAGGAAAAGTCAATTAGGGACAAATTTTCACAAAGTAATGCCTGAGTGAGGTCTGTATGCATTTGTGTGCCCATTTTTATACTCCATTACAGCAGCGAGGGCACACAAACAACATGCATATGTCAAATGAACCCTTTCAATGACATTTCTAACATAGGCCCATTCTTCTCCAACCCCATTGCAAAACCACGACTGCATCTTTCCAGACTGGCTATAACTTCCCCTCTCCAGATTCTCACTTCTCCCCCTCTTCCATGTTGTGAGAATGCACTATCCCTTCAGAAATACAGAAAGAAAAATTAAGGGAAAACATGACAGGAATCGAAAACACTTACCAGCTGAATGAGAAAGATGCTGCAAGCAACAGCCAGTTGCAGAATGATCATGTTAAGGCTGGTTGCCTTTGCCAAATTTAAAGGGCACATCGGAAAACCATGTGAGCAACAGTTCCGACAAAGGGGAAAGCCCATAGGCAATCACAAATAGAGATGTGTGATTCCTGAATCCATACTTATTATGCACCTAAACAGAAGCGGCCTTATTTTCAGAAGTGTGCAGATTCCATTGACATGAATAGAATTTGTGGGTGTCCAGCACTTCTGAAAATTAGGCCATTTTATAGGTGTCTGGGAACTTGCTTGGAAAATTTTGGCCCTAATCTTTTCTTGCCTTACTTCAGTGGAAGATTGAGAGTCCAAATCCAGTTCAAAGATGAGTATCTTTCCTGCAAGCAGAGCCAGATTCTGTTCCCAGTGCTGTCAATCCCCATGCTCTTCAGTGGAAGCAGGATTGGGTTCAAATTTTGCAAAGCTGAATTTTTTTTTTTTTGTTAAGGTCACTGAGTTTAACGAAGGGGGAAAGAGAGCCTCCAAATTTGTGTCACTGAATTTGGACAGCAGAAAGGAACTGCTGGGCAACCGTATAAAGCATCTCTTTTTATTTAAATGAGACACCATAATCTGGCCAAAGGTCATTGTTTAGGGATTTCCTGAACAATGAAGCAGAATTTTTGATTCTGAAATAGAGATATTTTGTTTGAAATATCCACACCACTTAGACATAAAAGGATCTTTGGCTTATTAAGGGGACATTTGAAGCAAACGCACAAATACGCATTATGTTCTTTTTACTGCTGAACGTCTTTTTGTTTGTTTGTTTTTAAAGCAAAACTGCAAAAAAATTACAACATTTTAAAGGAAGATTCTTCCAACAGGGACACTGAAATAAAAATTGTGCCTAGTAATATTTAAAGTGGAATATGAGGCAAGATCTAAATTCCTATGGATGCTCCATCTGATTCAACTGCTCCTCTTACAGAGTGATTGCCTGGTGTTTCTGGTGTGATGAACTCCCCCTCATTCTTGTTTGCTAGCGCTTTGTCTGCTTGGAAGTGTAAGTGGACAACCTGCAAAATCCAGTGGGAATCAGTGAGCCAGCACAGCTTTAAACTCAACAATCTGCCTACCATCTAACTCATCCCAGGGATGGGGTAAGAGTAATTGCCTTGTAATGTCAGTACACACTCTAGACAGACAAGCCAGAACATCAGATTACAGTGAAGGGGAATCAAATGTTTTAATATTTTGGTATAAGCAGTAACAAGCAAGAGCCGTGCACGGAGGAAAAATTGATTTAGGTGTGGAATTCAATAACGCCAAGATCAACCCTCTATATTAACAGGTTTCAGAGTAGCAGCCATGCTAGTCTGTATTTGCAAAAAGAAAAGGAGTACTTGTGGCACCTTAGAGACTAACAAATTTATTTGAGCATAAGCTTTCGTGAGCTACAGCTCACTTCATCGGATCAAGACACTCACATGCCTGTGATTTATGTGAGACGCAAAACTTACATGGAAATCTCCACGTCCAATCTACTGAGGGTGTGACATGGACACCCCTTGGCAAATGGTTCCCTGTTCTTTGCAAACAACTCTCACCTCAGACCTGACAAATTCGTTACACCAAACACATGTCTTGCAGGATACTTTTTCAGAAAGAGTAACATATGAGGTATCTACAGAAAACTCATAACTTGTCACGATTCACAATCATTGCAAGATATAGGTATGGGTAACATTTAAGGAACAATATATTTGTATTTAAAGTTTGTTTTATGTACTTGGAGTTAAAAGTAAAGATTAGTTTCTGTAATGCCCTATCTGGGCAAGAGGGAGTTGTCACCCCATCCTGTCTGGCTAATGATGCAATGCAAGTCTCAGTTGTTTGGCTTAGTACACCTAGTGCAATACCAAGGGCTTGTCTACGCTTAAAATGCTGCAGCGGCACAACTGTAGCACTTCAGTGCAGACACTACCTATGCCGCCAGAAGGGATTCGACCAATGGGGTAGGTAATCCACTTCCCCACTAGGCAGTAGCTAGGATGGAAGAATTCTTCCACTGAACTAACACTGTCTACACGGAGACTTAGATCAATTTAATTATATTGCTCAGACGTGGATTTTTCATATCCTTGAGCGGTGTCATTAACCCAAACTAATTTTCTAGTGCAGACTAGGCCTAAGACTTTAAATGGGAAATTATTAGAGGCAATAGCAAAGAGCTGAAACCACTTACAAGTGGAAAAGGAACATTATAACAAATGGAGTTTCGCCCTGGCTGTGAATAGAAACAAAAGATGGTTTTCAGTATGCAGCGTAGTTGTGGCCATGTCGGTCCTTGGATCTGTTTTCAGCATGACAGAGGCCAGAGAAAGACACTCGTCATCTATTCATTGATGAAATCCCTTGAGGACCCCGGTCATTCATGAACAGTCAGCTCCTGTTTTGTCCAAAACCAGCCAGCTCTGCTAAAGTCTGAGTTTGGTGGTAAATCCAGTTTATTATATTGAAAAGGCAGCCATTGGTTAAGTGTAGACCCAGGTTCCTGTTTTATGATTATGTGTTGTACTGGGATCACTTTTTTCCACCACTCCCTCATTTCTAAATCTTTATTCATACTTAACTAAACCTTCTTTTGTTTTATTATTAATCTTCACAAGTGTTGTGTGGTGTAAAGTAAAACTGGGGTACACTTTGGGAGCAGAGGATCTGGAAGTTCTGTAAATAGCCAGTGTCAGGAGCTGGATATCACAGGGGAATGATGCAAAGGGACTTGGGGATTGAACTGTTAACCTATAAGGTCAAGGAAGAGCTGGCATAAGCCCAGAGGAGAGTAGTTGAAAAGTTGGCCATGCAAAGGAGCTAACACCCAGCTACCACAAGAAAGATTTCTTCTCACAGGAGGTAACTACAGTCCTAAGTACACTAAGAAGCATCCCTGGGGCCTTACAGATCTAGACCCAAAATATATAGCAAAAAAGAAATCGATGGGAAACCTAGGATCACCTTTTTCCCAGCTTTTAAAAACACCCTGATTTGGTCCTTCCTTGATGTGTCCAGTACCATATCTGTAGTCTGCCTGGGATGGATTTACAAGGGAATCCAGATCTAATGATCAATATGGGCAATTCCTATTTTTGTTCTTTCCAGGCAAATGACAACTGCAACCAGTGGGAACTTCCCAAACCAAAAATGTATAGTGAGGCAAAATGTCCACCTTGCCAAGACAGAGCAAATCCAGGAAGACATTTTAAAACCAACAGAGGTTAGATAAGTAACTGGCTCTAAGTGACATTTTACCTTCCTCCTGCATATGACAATGCAAGTTCCCATGGTGGTGGGGAACCTTCTACTCTCTTCATTGGCGGGGTGGGGGGGGAAGCGTGATAGAGCTCTATAGGTGGAACTATGCCACTAATATTCACAAAAGGATTTACAGAGTGGACTTCAAATAATATGTTTCCCATGTTACCAAGGAGATCTGGAAATTTGCAGTGAAGGAAATGGAGATTCCTGATGAACAAAATGGCCCAGCTTAAAGAAGTAGCAATTTTTTTCTACTACCTCCAGGTGTTATAATCAAGGAAATTCAATGAAGGTGAAGAGTCACCCACCAAACTATACACACTGGTAGTCTATATACTAGTCATTACTCTCAGACAACAACAGACAATATGAATGAAAACTAAATTATTATTTATTGTTACAAACAAGTTTAACAAGCTGGGATGAAGCCAATCAAAGAAGTTACTGCCAGTCAAATCCCTGACTGGTAAAGGGATAAATGAAACTTCATCAATAGGAAATGGCTTTTGGAAAAGAGTTTTTGATCCATTGAGCTGAATAATCCCTACTAGTGTTGATCTCTAAAACTGAGTTCTACCACAACTACAATTCCCAGGAGTAACTCGGAACTGACATCAGCACTATTCAAATTTATTTAAAAGACAATGAAGTTTGGAGCCTGACAAATTGCAGAGCTGCAAAGATGGCATATAAACAACCCCCAAACATCTCTCGAGACTCACTCATTGCCTGGTATACAGGCTGTGCTCTGATGACACCAGACCACATGGCAGAAACTTGCCCATACTGATTACAAATGTGTCAGCCTTTAAAGAGGCTTGTGAAAAGCTGATGAAAGGCTGTAATAGGAATAATTTAATTTTGAACCAGTTTGCAGGATTCGGTTATTGGATTAATCATGTGGCTGCTTTTTGCAGTTTTGTCAAAAGATGATGCTTGAATTTCTGCTACTGAAGTACTTGCTCTTTTAGCTAACAGGGAACATTAATCACAGGGGAACATTTCCTATTGATATTCTCACAATCGAAGGAAGGGTCTATGCTGTTTTCTTTTGTTTTGGTACTAGAACAGTTACTCCCAGTCTGACCCCTTAGTGCAGAGATGCTGCATTGATGAAAAAAGTGTTTTCTTAGATTTACTCTGGATAGAGGCCAGTTCAGAGCATCTTCACTCTAACCCTGATACAGCAAGTACTTTTGCACATACCTAATTCACCAATTTGTCCACATCCCTTCTGTAGTGGGGGGCCCAAAACTGGACGCAATACTCCAGATGGGGCCTCACCAGTGCCAAATACAGGGGAATAATCACTTCCCTCAATCTGCTGGCAATACTCCTACTAATGCAGCCCAAAATGCCATTAGCCTTCTTGGCAACAAGGGCACACTGCTGACTCATATCTAGCTTCTCATCCACTGTAATCCACAGATCCTCTTCTGCAGAACTTCCGCTTAGCCAGTCGGTCCCCAGCCTGTAGCAGTGCATGGGGTTCTTCTTTCCTAAGTGCAGGACTCTTGCACTTGTTCTTATTAAACCTCATCAGATTTTTTTGGCCAAATCCTCCAATTTGTCTAGGTCACTCTGGACCCTATCCCTACCATCCAGAATATCTACCTCTCCCCCCAGCTTAGTGTCATCTGCGAACTTGTCTTTAAAACCAGGCATGTACTTAAGTTCCTTGCTGGACTGGGGTATAGCCCTACTGCTGGGAAAAAAAGGTGTAGAAAAGGCTAGTTCTCTTCTTTCTTCCTTTTTAGAGGGGGCTCCAAATATGAAAATTCTAACTAATGGTTGGGTGAACCAGTTGAAAATAGGAACATTGGACCATTTTTGTAAAGGTATTTAATCACCTAGAGATAGAGATAGGCATCTAGTGGGATTTGTAAAAGTACCTAACTTTGAAATCAATGGGCATTAGGCACCAAGACACATTTGAAAAATCCCACTAGGTAACTAGCGATATCTTTAGGTGCCTGTAAGGAGGTGGAGACTAGAAACTGGGTTTATAGTGCCTGGGCCAGTTGACGTTCCTATCATGCTACAGCCACAGCAACGGAGCACTGTGAAGAATAGGTGCTGCGGGAAGTACTGCACAAGGGATTGAGTGACAGTACCCTGCAGTCCTCTGATTAGCCTGAGGGTGCCCCAGGAAGTTGTCTGGGCAACTACCAGACTCCAGACCTCACCGCATCACCTGCCTCTGATCCCAGCCTTTCGCCTCTTGACTCCAGCCTGGTACGGTCTCTGGTCTCTGACTTTGACTCCAACTCTTGCTTATTGAACATGGCTCTAGCAATTCCTCCAATCTCTGTTCATCCACTAACATCTCTGACATGTGTGACTGCTAGGCCAGACTGCTTATGCCCAAGTCCGAGTAAAAATGGGGCTCCTTTCTCCTATAAATATACCACCACTGGATCTGCTGAATAATCCCCCATATTTTTAAAACCAAACTTGAACTGACCTTTTCCACGAAGAGTAAACTGTTTGCATACTTCACCCCACACACTCTCTCCTCTTCTGGGTTTCAGACAGGACTGGATCCAGAGGTGACAATGTAATAAAAGAAAGGTTTTCATCCCCATATTTCTGGCCAGGTCTAGAGACAGAAGTGCCAGAAATTCCATGAGAGGCCTGCTCTCAAGAAATTTCCAGCCCAGTTTTGCAAATGCAAGTGATTTTCATAGCTCACTTGAGCATCTGAAGTCACTGAGAACTGTAGGGGTTTAGCACTTCTAAAAAATCCAGCCAACTATTTAGGGCTTGTCTACATTGCCCTACAGTTTGGACTATGGGAGTGTGAATAGCAGCATGCACTGCAGTGTTGCAATGTATCTCCTCGGAGTGGACGCCACGTGCATCAACTAAATGTTTGTAGTTCACATTAATGCAGTGGGGCTATATTAATGCAAACTAGGAACCTTTTAGTCAGCACCATGCTGTGGAGTTCTAGTGCAGCACTTTGAGGCTCACGGCTATTCACAGCAGAGCAGTGTAGATGCAGCCTTATTATTTATTATGGATTTCAGTGCAAGTAAGCTTATGGGGTGATTCGGCAGGAATAACACAGCAGTAAACAGCAGAAGCAATTCTTTATCAGCAAAAATCATCCAATGTTACACTAAGGAAAAAGAACGTGAGTACTTGTGGCACCTTAGAGACTAACAAATTTATTTGAGCATAAGCTTTTGTGAGCTAGAGCTCACTTCGTCCGATGCATTCAGTGGAAAGTACCACCACTGAATGCTTTCGATGAAGTGAGCTGTAGCTCACAAAAGCTTATGCTCAAATAAATTTGTTAGTCTCTAAGGTGCCACAAGTACTCATGTTCTTTTTGTGGATACAGATTAACATGGCTGCTACTCTGAACACTAAGGAAAATAGACACAACAAAAAGATTCCCTAACCTGTAGCTCATTCTGTTCCCAGAACCTGGGTGTGGAGCTCTCCCTTCACACTGAGATCCTCTGCTGTCTCTCCCACAGCCGTTGTCTCATTTTGAAAATGCTGACGTTAATCGCTCTGTGCCTCAGTTTCACCATCTGTAAACCAGGGATAATAGCATCCAGCTTGAGAAGGCACTTCAAGATGCTCAGGAGAAGAGGAACGATGTCAGGGAGCTCATTTAACCTCTTCATGGCTCAGTTCTGCATCAGTAAAATGGGGATAACAGTACTTTGCCACTTCACAGGGGTGTTGTGAGGATATATATGTATGAATATAATGAAGGGCTCAGAATCTGGGGGTTGATGAAAGGCGTTAAAAATGCCAAGTATCATTGTTCATTGGTTCTCTGTCCATATTTTATCTTTTCACTCCTGCTTTCCATTTGGATATATCTTACTCCTGAAAGTCAGGCTATAGAGTGGGAGGTTGGATTTCCATTACAATGAATGCACGGTGAGTCACCCATATAGTCCCATTATTTATCATTAACAGGAGCTGGGCATACTATGAAGTCAAGATTATTTGCTATCCTGTGTCTTCCATCATGACATATTAGTAAAATACATAAATGAATAGTTGTGCATGTAGCCCTTGTGCAATGAGATATCAGCTCCCAATGTATATAGTGTATATGATAAAGACTTGGAACAGCAAACTGAGTAGTAATAGCTATAGTAGGTTTGGGGAAGATATTACGGTGTTAGGAATCTGTATTAAATTATTTTTGTATGGAACGTATATATCACCACAGTAATGCTGTAATAAAGATCTTTTCATAATTATATGACCCATGCTGACCAACAAACTCTGAAATTAAAAATTAATTAATTAATTAAATAGACTTCATCAAACTGCAATTTGAATAAATGCCCATATATTTGCATAAATTCAGGTACAAGCCAACAGAAGTACATTCCTCACATTTTAAAGTTAAGATGCAAGAAACCCCAATGTGGGGAGACAATTGCATGCATTTCTGGTGACCCATATGTGGTATATAAGCCACAAATCAGTGAGCTTCCAGGCCATATTTCCAATATGGGTCCCACACTCTTTCATGGTGACAAGTTATAATGAGATAGAAGGGAAGGGATGTCTATTAGAACCACTCCTAATTTGGGGTTAGATCCTGACTTTAGGCACAGCCCTGAATAAGGACTAGCCCAACTCATGTGCAGCCCCAGAAGACATTATGTCTCAGACACACTTCTGAAGTCCCAGTTCACGTCCTGCTTCCTATTTGCTCCCAGGGTAGTAATATACTGCTGGCCTATACCAACAGCTAATTAGAACACCTACTCCTGAGCTTGCTCAACTACTTGGGTCAACAAGTTCCACCAATTCCCCACTCCCTTTCCATTGCTCTGGAGTAGGAGTAAGCAGGTGAATGGCCTCACTTACTCCTATGCAGGCAGTCCAAAAGTCTGGCTAGGCTGCATATAGGTGCTAGCACTCTCTCATTCCCTTCCATGGGCACACAGTCTGAGTCAGAACCCAGCTCATAATTTTTGGTTAGCTAACTGAATAATATCAAAAAGGAATGGTGAAAGTCAAGCCATGCTGTTGTCTGAAGAACTAACAAAGACATTTTAAGGTTGAACCCTGAAAAGCCACAAATCCAAAAAAAAAGCACCCTTTCTTTTTCATTCTGCCAAGTGTTTGCTCTATGACCTCAGGAGACAACCTACAAAAGTTCAAGTTCTCCCAGGTAGCACTCACTGAAAAATTCATCATTTAGGACCTGTGTGTGTCTTATCTTGAAGACGATGAACTGACAAATCTGAGTCGTGTGGTCATTAAGAAAGAGAGAGAGAGAGAGAGTTACTTAACATTGTGTCTCATGAAAGAATCCTGGAGGTCTGCAGGTGGATGGTATAACTGAGGAGAAAGAGTCAGGGGAAAGAAAAGATGACTTCGAAGCATTTTAGTGTCAAGACTATTTCTCTCTGATTTCATGTGAAATACCAGCCTGGAGTCATGTGAGCTCAACATCTGGGGGGGAAGGAGTAGATTGCTCTATTGTCCTTGTAGAAGGGGTCAAAAACCTGCAAAGGTAATCAAATCTCATGCTTCAAGTCATAAACTCATGGCCACAGAAGTAAGGAAGTTTCATTTTCACCCATACAGCATTGGCTAACTGGCTCAGAATGGGAGAGTTTCTTCTCCCTTTGAAACAACAGGCATTGGCCACTATTAGAGAGAGCATACCAGACTAGGTGGGCAAATTATTTGATCTAGTATGGAAAATTCCAGACATAAATTTGTCTGAGTTTCTAGTGCAACCCCCCTATTTGATGGGATAAGTGAGGAAGGAGAAAGGATGATAGTTCAGCTGTTCTAAATCATATTGGTCCCTATTTTCTCCTCCTGAGTAAAAATACAAGTAGAGGATCAAATTAATCAGAAAATTCTATGGCTCTGCAAGCACAATATTTGAGGCACATTCTCCCAAAAGACCATGGGACCAGCAGGGCAAACAAAACTTCCAAAAGCCAGGATTCACAAGCTTCAGTCTCTCAGATCCACAGTCACTTCTGTGGAGACTCTCTCTCTCTCTGCCTATGCCCATCTTCATCCCCACTCGATCTATGGCATTATTCTGTAACCACTGAGTGCCCCATGCCATGGCTGTACTCTGTGACTGTACTCTGATGGGAGTTGGAGAGCATACAGGAAGAGCTAATGCTTCTCCAGGCAGCAATTTATGTGTGAGACACACAGCTTTCCTATAGGAACATATTGTGCAGAGCAACTGTCTCATCTGACCACACTGCCTTTCTCCACATGGATAACTGGCCAGGTGGATATTTTGTGGAGAGCTCAAAGCAACCTTTCAGAGAAGAGGATCATACATCTTATACAGCTGATGTTCTGCTCTTCGTGGCCCTGTACATGCCCCCTCAACCCCACCTGTTGTTACTTATTTGCACTCTATAGAGCAGCAGCGAGCATTAGACTGAAACTTGACACTCAAGTTGTTACCTGCATAATATTCAATCCATTTCTTTCTTTTAAAAAAGGAATCTGAGCAGTCAGCTGGTAAAAATGGATATTTTCAGGATATTTTTTATGCTGAGCTGAGTCCATTAATAATTTTTAAAACATCAACCAAAAAGAACTTAAAAGAATGAATACTTCAAAATAAAACACAACCGGCCACAAATAAGCCTCGAAAAGAAATAGCCAATAAGACATACAGATAACGGAGCTGCAGAGGGAAAATGTTCTTGCCCCAACACTGGTGGGATAATAGGAAATATAGGATGAAATTTCCCCTATGCAGAGGTCCAGTACAAGGCTTGAGTGACGCATAAGCTGGTACTCTACAGAGGGGTTAATTTCACTAATAGCAAGGAGACTTGTTCTAGGCAGGCAGAGGGGACTGAGAAAGGGAGCAGAATAGAAGGTCGATGAGATAAACCAGAGCAAGGTTATGGAAGTTTTTAACAGGAAAGGCAATTTTGAACTGGCTTCTGAAAACACATCTATACTTCATGAATGAGTCCGACTTCATAATTCCTATCCTTTAGCATATTGTGCACAGAATAAGTGGCCAGACAAGATTGGAGCATGTAACTGAAATGAGGGGGGAAATCCAGATAGTTTGAAATATTTAGCACACTACTGAGCTCAGCTAACATAATGTACAGCACACATTTACGTCAAATAGCAGGAAACTTTACAGTAAGAAACAGAGTTTTCCTGGAAAGTTTGAACTAATGAAGAGATCAGCAGTACAAGCCAGGAAGCAACATGATACTAAAAGTAGATGCAGTTCATGTCAGTCAGATGGAGCTCAGAGAGGAGTTATTTTGCCCTGTCATTTGTATGTGTGTGAAAATTCTTCTGATTTAGAAAAGTTTAGAGAAAAAAATCTCTAAAACTCTTCTGTCCTAACCTGGTTGTACAAGCTCTGAGATTATTCTGATGTGTTATATCTGAGAGTTACATATCACTCTGATGAGTGATATCACAGGTATAGCTGAGGCACAAAGAACACATACCAGATGTTACAAAAGAATTAGTGCATATTTTGGAGAGCTGAATTAATGCTGTGTAAATAGGCAGTCAATCCAGAGGTATCCAAACAGGACCCAACCCTGTAACCTTTATCCAATTAAACCATAACCTAAACACCTTAAGTAGTAGAAGTAGTTGAAAAATGAAAATATAATTGAGTTAAAAAATTCTAAATTTTGAAGTTGTTTCCATTTTGCAAGGTTCAAAGTGGAACAATTGTTTGTTGTTATAAAACTTTTTGCAAAATATTTGTTTGTGGTTGTTTAATTTTTGAAATTTAGAAATCTCTGTGTTTTCTCCACTTTATTCCTCTTTCTGCACTGACTGTATTAAAATGAAGTAGGTCCAGGAGGTGGGTTCCCACCTTTTCATTGCTTCCTTTTACTAATCTATAACTGTCTCAAGCATTTTCAACTTTTGATAAGCTATAGCATAGCAAAGTCACAAAGTTACATTTTTCTTCTTGCCACTCTGTAACTTTTCCAAAGTTGAGTAAGTTTTAAAAGTCAGACAGTGGCAAAAGGAAAAATGAAAAAAAGAAAAATGAAAAATAGGAAAAATCCACTCCAAAAATCATAGACATAATTCATTCTCTTGAATCCAATGGCAAAAAGACGTGGCAAAAAAATAAAAAGAAGAAGTGGGTGGGGGGAAAGGAGAAAAAATTGAAATTTCAACATTTTCATTTTCAGAGAAAAAGTGAAAACTTTTGGAAAGAAGAAAAAGCTTTTCACTAAAGTTTCCAGTTTTGAAAATAAGCTTGTTTGTTCACTGAAAAACTTTGAATGAAAAATTTCAGCAGCTCTACTAAGTCCTATCAAGTAACATTCAAAATACATAAAGCCCTATGCACTGCTTACAATAAACCACAAGTTTCAGAGTAGCAGCTGTGTTAGTCTGTATCTGCAAAAAGTACAGGAGTACTTGTGGCACCTTAGAGACTAACAAATTTATTTAAGCATAAGCTTTCGTGAACTACAGCATCTGATGAAGTGAGCTGTAGCTCATGAAAGCTTATGCTCAAATAAATTTGTTAGTCTCTAAGGTGCCACAAGTCCTCCTTTTCTTTTTGAATAAACCAGATATATGTCCAGGCCTAAGGTAACTATTCACTTTAGGGCAGAGGAAAAAAAACAGGAGTACCTGTGGAACATAGAGATGAACAAATTTATTTGAGCATAAGCTTTCTAGGACTAAAACCCACTTCATCGGATGCATGCAGTAAAATACAGTAGGAAGATAGATAGATAGATATACACAGAGAACATGAAACAATGGGTGTCATCATACCCATTATAATGAGAGTGATCAGTTAAGGTGAGCTATTACCAGCAGGAGAGGGGAAAAAAAACCTTTTGTAGTGATAATCAAGATGGGCCATTTCCAGCAGTTGACAAGAACATGTGAGGAACAGCAGGGGGGAAAATAAACATGGGAAAATAGTTTTACTTGGTGTAATGAAACATTCACTCCCAGTCTTTATTCAAGCCTAATTTAATGGTGTCCAGTTTGCAAATTAATTCCAATTCAGCAGAGGGCTGTTCCAAGACCTTCTGCACCAGGAATGCCCCATGTAAGTGATCCGGGGCCTGACCCTACATCCATTGAAGTCAACGGTAAAGTTCCCCTTGATTTCATTCATGCAGGATCAGGACCTTGAAGAGGAAGATCTTGTGGTAGTATTATGAGAGAACTGACTTGACAATATCACTGCCATATTGTGCATTTAGCCACCATTAACTGGAAGTAAAAACACCATGCAGTCAGGAATAACTTGAGCTTTGTATAGGCATAAGAAATAGTTGCAGTTTTGCTAATAAATATTTAAAAATTACAATTTTTAAAAAACTATAAAAATGGGCAAAAATATACATAGCTGGCCTGGGATCTGAATGTTCCTAATTATGAGTTTTTGCTGATGTTAGGAAAATTTTAGTTTGCAAGGGGTTACTATAAATTATGTGCTTTGTTTTAAGCAACCTATAAAAAATAATTAAAAATATATACATTTTAGAAGTTCAAAGAAGTTTTCTACAAGCTAAGATGCTAACACCTCATTCCCCAGCAACAGATTATTGCTACTTTAAATGCATGCTGTAAACCTAATAAAAAAATGTAAGTAAAAGCACAAAAGTTTGTGTCAATAATTTATCAAACTAAAAAACCTCATCAATTTATTCCTAAAACTGCCTAAAAAAAATTATCTTCGTGTCGGGTTCACAAAACCTTGAGTAACAGTTAAGGCACTGGATTGGGCGTGAGGAGATCTAGGTTCTATACTTAGCTCTGCCATAGACTTTGAGTAACACATTCTCTCTGTGCTTCAGTCCCCATCTGTAAATATTGGACAATACTTCCTACCATAAAGATGTGTCATAAGGATACATTCGTAAATCTCTGTGAAGTGCCCAGATACTATGATGAGAGGTATCACAGGAAATATATATTCACATAATATATATTACATAAAAAAGTGAAAACAAAAATAAATGATGTACAAGGGCTTGGCCTGGCCCTCTGTGTAGTGTGAATTTAATTTATACTCCTTGAAGTGAATGGGAGTATTTGCACGAGTCAGGATTGTTCACATGAGTAAGTATTGCAGGACCAGCTGCATACAATTCTTTATATTAATGGTACTAAGACTTTGAGATAAATTGAGTTTGCAAATGCACACACACGGCTGCCACGAATTGCAATAGTAGCCATACACTGCCTCTGAAGGATAGTCTATAGGTTCCTTAGTGTATTAATCCCAGGCTGAAAGTCTTGTGGGGCACAACAACGTCAATGAAGAACTCACAATCAGGACCCAGCCATAAGTACACACCTGAGATATTCTCACACCATTTCATCATTGTATTGAACTTCTGAATATGAGGATATTTGCTGAACCACATACGGGTATTGACATTATCTTCTTTTGGTGCCTGATCAATATTCCTGCTTATAACAGTTTGTGTGACTACCATCTCCAGAAGGCAGAAGCAAAAATAAATTGGAAAAAAATACAATATAACTTTTCTCAGATGCTGTCTTTTATTTTATAGTATATACATTGTGTGTGCATGTGTGGCTTATTATGAGCTGGATGAAGCTTTGTTATGGGGTGAGTTAAAACCTCACTGAGGTTGATGTGTGAATTCATCCTTCAATTAACATAACGGTTGGGATAAGTTAATGACCAGCCCCAACCTAGAACAAAAGGGTTATGTGAATCTGCCCAGGAGTTTTAGACGGTGTGAGTGGAGGGGCTTTGCTGAGTACTGACAGGGGTAAAGGTGTGTGAATAAAAAGGCAGAACACAAAGGACTAGAGAGTCAAAAAGCCTGAAGAAGCAGCTGAAAGCATAGGGGCTGACCCTTGAAGAAACCTTGGGAGAGATTTTGGGGTCAGGGTGCAGTTGGAGGAGAGCGTTGTTGGTGCTGTGAGCAAAAGAAGCTATTAACTGCAATTTGATTTGTTCCCTGTTCAGAGACACAGATCTTTATACACTCTTTGTAAATAAATACAACTGAAGCAAAGAAATACCTATCACCAATTTGTCCTTTTAACTGGAACCTATTAAACCATCAATTTTTGGTTCAGGTAAAAAATGGGTAATAATATAGTGAAAAGTTACCAATTTAGGCACAAGATTTACTCCCCGGCTCTTCATAGTGAAAAAAATATAAATATTTTACATGCGCACCAGCAAAGTAATGTACTCACCCCGGGTGAATGGGGGAGTAGAATTTTGTATGGTTGATATATGTGTGTGTGTGTGTGTGTGTGTGTGTGCGTGTTGCTCATTTGGAGTTTCTGGGGTTTTTCTTTTTTTGAATCTCAACCACTCTCTCTGCAGTTTCCTTTCCCAGTGCAATGGCTTCCTCTCTACTCTCTCCCCTGAAAATTCCATTCACCTCTACTCCTCCCCACACCAATGGAAGAACCCAGTGGCTGCTTTGAAAAAATATCAGATCAAATGGGAAAAAATCTGTCTTGGCTAGATTTGTCCAGTTTAACTAGATATCAAAGGCTTCCCTGTTCTCTTTGGCTCCAACCTCAGTTACTGTTTGTGTCCACTCGTAGCAGGGATGGATTTAATATCTAAAGAAGCCCCTTTACATATACAGTATCAGTAAACACCTTTTGCAAGCTGTCAAGACAAAAAATTCTGACATATACAGAATACTAACAAGATTCACTAGATTAGCAGTCTCTATGGGATGAATTCCCAGATGGACTCCTTTGGGGCTCAAGTGCCCTCTCTTTTTATGGTTGACATTAAACACTTCATGCAAAAATAATGACCCTGTCTCCTCACTCTTCCACCCTTTAAGAAATGGAAAGCAGTTTAGATCCAGGCAAGAAACAGTGTAAAATTGGCATAGAGAGGAGGAGAAAGAAAACTTACATTGGAAATGTTTTCATGCAGCTGCTCAAGGTTTTAATCATGTGAAGGTCATCCACATAGCTGAGATTTTATTTTTATCTCTTCTCCAACATATTTATATTTGGCTGGTATTCCTGTCTACCTTTCCCAGCTCTGCTGTGCATATTCTGAAATAAAAATGGTTATGTAAAGAAGACAAGTGAGGGAAGGGAAGCAGCTTAAAACACGAAGGAATTCAGTATTTCCGTCCATTTCTCTGCTCTTCCCCTGGGTGAATTCCCAGAGGACTCCATTCTAGCTATATGTTTGGATCTTTATAGTGTTTACTCAAGTCCTTTCAGATGGTATGATTTCTCCTCCTGATAACTTAATTTTCATTAGATCATGGGAGTGGAGTCTATAAATCTAAGATACTTACAAAGAAAGGGAACATTTTCTAAGCAGTCGCTAGATGCATGTATCGGGGGGGGGGAGAAAACTGAAAAAAAAAAAGAGGAGGAATTTTGTTGTACAGCTTGCTTATCTCCTGATGTGAAATATTCATGAATTCTGCAGCTACTGTACAGTACATTAGATACAATCAAAAGCTCTTACACAGAGCAGAAATCATTGAAAAGAGTCTTGTTACCTTACAATACCCCAAAGCAAATCCATGAAATCTGCATTGCAATGAATTGTTTTTCATTGCAATAACCTTACGGCCCACAGTGCAGGGAGAGGAAGCAATGACCTCCATTTTCTGTAATAATATTCTTAACAGGAGGCCACATCTATGAGTCTATTTTAACATGTCCTGTGTGTCATTAAGACAAGTTCTCATAGCCTTGTCTGAAATCGTAAATCACTTTTCTGACCTACTAGATAGTGGGTACATCTTATGTAACATTTTAAATACAACAAGAAGAAAATCTCCAAAGGAAAATTAGAATACACCCAAAGGACCTGATCAGTTCTAAGCATGCAGGACTCTGCAGGATCAAACTCATCATTCTTGCTGCTGCTATTTTGAAACTGACACACTCCAGGGCTCATCAGTAAGGTTCCCCCTTGAATGCACAATGTGCCAGAGGACTCCTAGAGCATGTGACATGTGCAGCTCTTCCTAGGGGTGCTGTATATTCTGGGTCATGGTTACCAGAGAAAACCCAGAGAGATACAGTAGGTCCCAACGAAAGGTAAGGTGATGAGAAGGAGAAAGAGAGAGGAGTTAACTGATTTTGTCCTAAACTCCAGCAAAGATTTGTACTTGGGCAAAGCATTGGGCTCTTCTGTTGGCTCAACCAGTTTTGGAAATCCCTGCTACAAACAGATGGTAAAAAAACAGAGACGGGTTGACTCCCTCACAGTTCTGAACTAGAGAGAGGACTGCCACAGCACAGTTTTCTCAGACTGTCCCTCTAATGACCTCGAAGTGGTATATGCCCAGCTGTCATGCCACTGTATGCCTCTGGGTAATGAGCAAAAGCACACATCCCAGTTTGTCCCAAGGAAAATGATAGCCATACCACTGCACAGGCTTAGTAAGTGAGAAAGAATGTTCTCCAGTCCTGAAGTTTATGAAATGAAATCCTTCATAAAGGGACATAGTTGAGTAAAAAGATTCTGTCTTCTGGGATATGGGCAGAGAATAAGCTTAGGATATTACGTAAACACCATGGCAAAGTCAAGCATAAATGGCATACATTCTTTTTCTCTGTTTTGTACTATTAACTGTATTTGTTTAGGACACAATGGGTGGTAAAAGATGCCAACATCTGAAGTAAAAATATGTTTGTGTTGGCTATTTTGGGGACTCTGAGCCAAATCACTCTTGTAGCTATACTGTTGAACTGGTGCATTCAGTTGAATAGCTGTGGTGTAACTGATAGGACAATTTGTTCCATTTCTCACAGAAAGTGAAATTCACCCCCATGCTGGGAGTCAACACAAGGCTTATGAACGACTTAAGTTCCACTGAAATCCTATACTGAGGATGTAAGTAGGATTTAACCTCATGCTGCTCCACATCAGAGGGGTGAATTTCACCTAGAGAGCTCATCCAAATGAACCCACTGAAATCAACAGTTACCCAGTGGATGTGTTTGTCCCATCATGGAGATAATGGTATACACTGTATCCAAGGATTCTAGGCAATTGTGCATAGACAACTAATGGTATTTTATGTTAGCATTAAAAATATGTACGTTGCTAAAAGAAAATGTCAAATATTTTCTCAACACTGTTGTGCCATTTACATCAGCCTGGAAGTTTTAGAGTACACACAGATTTTGAGCCAGACCCTCAACTGGTATAAATTGGCATAGTTTTATTTATTTACACCACCAAATGAGGATCTGGCCCCTTGTGTATAGTTTATTTGGCTATTCACCTAATTTAAATGGATTTATCTTGTACGTCTATAAATCATTTAATAACCAATGTGCAATCACCAGTAATATTCTGGGATGCCTGAAAAAGTGATTTTCAAGTCTCCTATGCATCAATACTGTCTCCTAAATGTGTTTGTATGGAATTTCCAATGCTTACACAATAGGTAATGCACACATATGCCTGTTAGATACTACAGGGTGACCAGCGATGAACATTAACAATTAATTGTGCCATAACTGCATGAACTGGAACTAAGGCTACATCACAGATCCAAACTGTAATGTGTTTCAAAGATTAGCTGTGTGAATGCCAACTAGTTGGGTGAGAAGAATGCAGATACATGTGTCCAGCAGGGCTTTATGAAGAAGAAAGTTATTCATTGGCTATGCATGCCTATTGCCACCTTCTATCGGGACTACAGCAATGCAGTATGGGTACAAAGCCATCAGCCTTTAGAAAATTCAAGATAGTACAGAGTACTGCATCTTCTATGCATGGAGAACACAGGTCTGTCCTCTGCTCACTACACTGGCTTCCCACAAAATATAGAGTCAAGTTCAAGGTCTTTGTCTTTATTCAATGCCGTCAATGGCATAGGCCCTAAAGCACCCTGGATAATGATCATGGTCAACAGTTCTGCTCATCAGGTACAATGGAATTTTCTACCACACAAGAAAATGGGTATCTGTGCAGGAGACATAGCTTTCTTAAGGGCCAGTCCTGTGGAACGAATTCCCACAAAAACTAAGATCACCACACATGTCCTCAGCTTCCACTCCAAATGCAAAGACCCTTCTTCAGTCTTGCCTTCTCCAACATAAACACCAACATGTACATTTAAAAAACAACATCTAAATTCCTCCCAAAACAAACCACTACTCTGCATATACAATTCTCCCTCTGAGGGGGAAGATAAGACAAAGAATGAACTACACCTGACAGTTGGTAATCATTGCACTTAATGCACTATTGGAAGGCACTCAGAGGGCAGAACAACAACTATACAGAATAGAATAGAATAGAATAGAAATGTTATGTGATCGCAAATGGGAGCAGAGATGGCCAGAGCAACTGGGAATGGAAGGGAAGGTGGCTTATTGGTCAGTCTTTCTATTAATATGTGGATGATAAGGAAAGGTTTGAGAGCCCATGACTTAATCCAACTATCTAGTTACAGAAGTATTTAAGTTTTCTTTATATATATAAATATATGCAAGATTTCTGAAAAAAAAACCACCTGTCAATGCAACATTACATTTCTATTGAAAAATCTAAAAATAAATCCGAAAAAGCAAGAGTTGAGACTTGTACAGCAAAATTCACAGGCCACATTTTTCATACCTAGTATTTTATGATATGCATTCTACTAGAACAGTAGGAAAATAAAATAGTATTCAAAGGATGAGCTGCATACCCATAGTTACATTACTGTAGAAAGTTAGTTTGTGCATTTCCAGACTTTATTTGATTTTCAGTCTGCAACCGAAGAGCCAGATTGTGACTGATCCCTGTGTCAGGAGGAAGTGCAACTAAATTTCCCCCCTTTCTGCCCCTTGTGTGGTGCTAGGTGTAACTGTAGTACCTGCACTTTTCCAAGGGTTGCAGGCCAACTCACCACATTGAGTGCTGCTGCAAGCAAAGTTGCAAAGCTGGAAAAGATAGGATATGAAAAGTGCAAATCAGTTGTAGTTAAAGGAAACAAGGCAGGGTGGATGCTTCTTCTGGAATGGCTCACAGTAAATGCATCAGAAGTGCAGAAAACAAAGCAGACACAAGGGGTTTTAAAGTTCATGGTAGGCACCAAATGGCCCACAGAGCTTTCACACAGTGTAAGACATAGTGCTGCAAAGCATCACGAACAAGGACAGGAACATCCATGGTGTTCTGGGCCAAGGTGCTCAAAGCACCACAGGTCCGGCAGGAGTACTCTAAGAAAAACGAGGCTTACACACAGCTGTGAGTTATTGGCTTTATTGAAGGTGAGTGACCCACCCGCAACGGGGACACCAAGCGTTGCAGTCATGGAGGTGGGGAACCCAGCACACCGGAGCTTTGCCTGGGACGGAGTAGCGCTTGGCTGTAGACAATGGATCGAGTGGTATGATCTGGATGAAAGCTCCTTTCCCCCCCCTTGCTGTTGGTGATGGCTTATCTTAAGTGATCACTCTCCTTACAGTGTGTATGATAAACCCATTGTTTCATGTTCTCTGTGTGTGTGTATATAAATCTCTCCTCTGTTTTTTCCACCAAATGCATCCGATGAAGTGAGCTGTAGCTCACGAAAGCTTATGCTCTAATAAATTTGTTAGTCTCTAAGGTGCCACAAGTACTCCTTCTCTTTATCTCAGTGTTTTATTGCTGACTTACTTTATTTAAAAACTTTCTTTAATGTGAATTTCACCATACTCTTCTCTCTCTCTCTCTCTCTCTCTCTCTCTCAGACAGACACACACACAAAATCTGGCATGCAGTCCCAGTTTTCAGAACTTATATGAAAGTAGAGTTGTGCTGTTTGATTTGTATGCAACAGAATTTAAATCGAAAGTTTAGATTCATCCTAGCTCTGTAAAAATGAATCTGCAATAGAAGAAGAAAAGCTTTAATTGTGACAAAGTATACTGACACCACAGTAATAACCTTATCTCAATTCACCTGTGCAAAATAAGTTGTATAGCAAGCCACCAGATGACAATTTAATTGTTATTAAAATATGCACAGGCTAATTCAAAAAATTTTAGGACATTTTTGGCTATAAAATCCTTCTTCAGCTAAACTCAATTTAAATTGAAAATAAGCACTTGTATAGCAGAACCATTGATCTAGATGAGGGAATTTATTGTCTGAAACATCCTAAAATTTGTTTTGAATTACCCTGTGTGCATTATACACATTAAAATTATCATCTGAGGATTTCATGCATATTGTTGGTGCCCTGTCGTTAAGTTAACCTTTTAGGGATGGAAAATTCTTTAATGAGGCTTTCTTCCATGGGTAAATTGGTGTACTTTTGTTGTGGCTGGAGTGCTAGAGCAGAGATTCTTGAGCCCCATATTGATGGACATGGATATGTACAGTAGCTATAACAGTTGTGACAACAAGGTTTTCAAAGACAGTTAGGTGTCCAGCTCCCATTGTAATTCAGTTGAACTTGGGCACCTAAATCCTTTGATAAGCTCCCTCCAAGTATGACCACGAGCTTCTAAAGGGGAAGTAAAGCAGGGAGCTTTCTGAGAGTCTAATCCTGCAGTCTTGGCCAGGTAAAACTGCCATTGATTTCAATAGGAGCTTTACCTGAAGAAGGACAGCAGTACTGGCTCCAATTGGTTTATGCCAGGGATGAATTTAGCCCAGTGTTATTGATTTTGAAATGCCTTTTCTCCATCAATTCTTTCCAGGCTTCAAGCAATATAATGTACCTGGGTGCACAGCATTATAAAAGCAAAAATCCTTGTCTAAACTGCCGCTGTCCCTAAGGTAGGCATCTATTCCGCTGTTCAGGCATATTTCTAGTGCATGAGGTTTCTTCCTCCAGTGGGTCCTAAAAAAGGTTAAAATGTCAGGCCATAAAAGAACAGTCAGCTTTCATATAGAGATGTTTCATAGGGAATGGCACACAGCAATATATAAGCATCATTTTTTTTCCATGGTGGGCAGGTATTGTACAGCTTTTATAGAGACATTTTTTTTAATTTGGAACATAAATTAAATTAAATATTTATGCCAGAGCTGCCAAAAGGAAGACAAATTGTGCAGGCAAACAATTCTCTTAATAAAAATCAATCCCTGTAAGGCAAACTGTTGTCAAAGGGTAAGCACAAGTTAACTTTTTCTTTAAAAAGTTTTGCTTTATGATTCCTGGCATTCAGGATGGAAGGGGCTGAGACGAAGGTGTTTATTTGGGGGCCAATACTGTTCCCACTGAAGTAAATGTGATTTTTTTTCTACTGGCTTCCATGGGAGCAGGTCAGGTCCTTTATCTATTTGATTTTTGAAATGTGTGTTTTTGTGGGGAAGGTCAGGGGGTTGCTTTTGTTTTATTTTGTTTTATGAGGAAGGTAAGATGATATTTTGCAAAACTTGTCTATGGCAGGTGGGAAAGAAATAATTGGGAGAGTTTATTTTGTTTGATGGATGGATGGATTGCCACAAAAATCAGTGTGTTGTAACTTCTTGGCACATATCATCTTAACATCCTGCTGACAGTACTCTGGCACAGGAAATTATTTAGGTCATAAACAGCTGGAAACAAAGATGTTATGTGTCTATGAAAATAAGGTATTTTGAAATACATAAAAACACATAAAAAGTATAAAATCTCACACCAAGCACACCTGATAAGTAGCCTCCACCTTCCACATTTACACCCCTCCTACCTCTTCATATAGTTTTAATGTTTACTGAGACTGGCATTTGGGGAAAGAAAAAAAAAACATCTCTCAAGGAGGAAATCTGTTCCAGACTTCGTTTCAACTGTCTCTCAGTTTGAGGGAGCTGCTCCCTTGGCTGATGTTTTCTTGTTGAATTCCTTAGTTGGGCTAGGAACCCTGGTTGCCTGAAAGCAGATGACCCTCTCTACTCTCATTTTGATCCAATGTCTATGCCAAATGCCTGAAATCCTTGCTCAGCATCAAATTCCTCATATTTTGTGTGGGAGAGTGGAATCCTAGTGAGGATCAATTCAGTGTCCTGGTAAAAGGAACAGGACCTACTTAAGCATCCTGCTGAATGGGAGCCTTTCTTACCTCAGTGGGAGAACTCACATGGATAAAGACTGCTTCAGTGTTTAAAGGTTGCTGCATTGGACTCCCTATAGCTAAAAAAAAGTCTTTGAGCCTAGTACTGAAATGGCCTACCTAGGGAGGTGGTGTGGCCTTGTGGAAAAGGTACTAGCTTAGGACTAGGAAGACTTGGCTTTAATTCCTGCATCTACCTTTGGGTTATCTTGGGCATCTCATGTCACCTCTCTGTGCCTCAGTTTCCCTATCAGTAAAATGAGGATAATGTTACTAACCTCCTTGGTAAAACACTTTGAAATCTATGGGTAAAAAGAGCGGGTTGATAGCATTATTGTTACTTGACACTACGTAAGATCCAATTACAAACTTTAAAGCCCAAAATTATCCTGGGGGCAATGTCTGTCTCTTACTAGGGGCTTCTCTATGTGAGCATTTAGTCTGTGGCAAGCTGGGTTGTTAATCTTTCACCTTAGCCTGCTGTGCTCTAGGTGTCCATGGGGACCATGCTGCCCACACGCTACAAATTCTCTAGCATGTCTTAGACTACTCCTGTTTCAAAGTGAGGGAGCTAAAAGCAGACTACAGAACTTGTAGTGCATGGCAGCAGGGTCCACATGGACATTTAGTGTGCTGCAGGCTAGGGGTAGGGAGAGCAACATTCCATCTTGCCTCATACTAAGTGTTCATGTAGACAATCCCTGTGTGTTTGTACAGCGTCTAGCACAATGGGGCCCTGATCTCAGTTGGGGCCTCTAGAGACTACTGTCATACAAATAATAATAACCCCATCAAAGCCAGGCATGAATTTGGTGCCTAGGGTCTTTGGAGCAGATCCTCAGCTGGTGTAAATTGTCAAAACTCCACAATGGATCTATAAAAATCAATAACAGCTAAGGATCTGCTCCTATGAGTCATCTGCCCTCAAGGTTCATCTTTGTAATCTATTGCATGACCAGGTCTACCTTTTCTACAATCTCTGTCAGCTCTGGGCTTTGCCCTGACGTTTACCTTATACAGAGTACTTTGCACTGTCTATCTGCTATACATAATGAGCCTTGGCCCCAAGCATCATTTGTAACTCACAGAATACTCCAGACCTCTGCACACTCTAGACATACATTCCTGTCTTTTCCATAGAAAAATATTCTCTACAGAAAATACTTAAACATATATTTAAAGCTCACGCCAGGTGCTGTAATGACAATCCTGAAAAAATCCTTCATGGCCACACAACTAGTGCTGAATGGATCTTAGCAGTGTGAGGTTCCCACAATATCCTGCCAATTTTTCCTGGAGGGGTCATCTTCAAGGTCGAAAAGGTATCTTACTCTCAATGTATATTGGATCCTTGACGTTTCTGCTAAGGTTGCGAGCTCAGGTGCTAGTTGTGCCGGGGGAGGGGGGAATGTTGTGGAGTGGATGTCTTTTGACTCAGATCAGCACTTCGACCACCCACTCGTTTCACACCTGCCAATGTGGAAGGCAAAGATACTCCATTAGAAAAGCACCCCAAAAAGAAAGTCTTTATATTTTAATACCGAGATCTTCTTTTTTCCACAACTGTCCAGCGATATATATTAATATAAAGCAGGCTCCAGGAGGGTCAGCATCAGATGTATTGTTATACCAGGGTAGGCATCTGAAAATAAAATTATTGTGTGTATGTATTGAGTCGTATATCACACTGGCTGAGAACACATCGTCTAATGATTCAATAAGTTTCAATGCTCACCTCATTTGATATCACAGGTCAATAACTGGAGCTATTATTCACCTCTGATGTCAAATGCCTTCCCCTCTAGCAAGCAGAAAGTTTGAAGGGATTGGAAATACCATTTATAAATTCAGTATCAAATGAAATATGTATTTTTTCCCTTCTGGCTTATTGATTTCTTCATTGACTGCGATGAGATTTGATTATCTAATCTGATTTCTGACTTGTGCAGTAGCAGTTCATAGCAGTGACATTGGGACTGCTTTGCAACTTCATCTTTTATATTTTTTTCCTTTTCATAATAAAATGTATAGAACAGAACCCTTCTATTGGCTTCTTTTATGATCTCTCTCTATTTTGCCTTGAGGTAAATTTTGATATTGAGCTCGATGTGCATCAGCAACTGCTTTTTATCGGACAGTCAAGCAATTTTTAAAAACCGGCTGTAGAAGACGGCTGGAACTCTAGTTCAGTGGAGAGAGTTCTTAAAGTTACCCAACCCAGGAATCACTTTCCTCCTTGGCTGATTTCTATGTTGCTATCAGCTCTCCAAAGGGGCCTTCTATAATGTTCTGTGTAGCAGATATTTTAATGATGACATTATTCTTATTAAAATCATATCAGATTGCTTAAACCCTGGATTGAGGCCCCAGTCCTGAACACGTGTCATGCAAGCTCCTGGTCAGCCAGCTAATCAGCAGCAGACCAATCTATTCTAGAGAAACTTGGCTTGGTGCCTAAGGAAATAGGAGGGAAAGCCACACCTGCTGGGTAGCAGTGTGTTGCAGAGCTGCCTGTGGGTTAGCAGCTCATATAAATGATCTATCTGTCCCTCAGAAACATTGTTCTTTGCCCTAACTCTAACTTCTACTGAGGCTATCCAAGAAGCAGAAGTTACTAAAATCTTATGGCTGCAGTAACACGTATATGTGGGTGCAACTGCAGTGAAGAGGAGAAGAAATGGATCAGGGAAAGAGACCACTACATGGTATAAAAATATCAACAGTATCTTGCAGATAGGTTCCTGCCCCTTTCTAGCCCCAGATTACCACAGGGCCAGAGAATATCCTTCACCAATAGGCCACTTGCAATGACTTCCTGGCTGAGTTCCGTTTTGGAGACGTCAGCTGGGATAAGGGTCTTCGGAGCCACATAGCCAGTCCTCCGGGAACCTACTCTCCTCTGCAAAATCCGAGTAGCACGAAACATGCTTTGTGCCTCCCATGACATTATTCTCCAGTGTCCGTTTGGAGAACATGCAGTATGATATATTAGTAGGACAGTATCACCTACATTAATACGATTCTGGGCAAGTAGGCCTTTTGTTGTTTTAATTCATTTTCTCTTAAATAATTTGTTCCTCAAAAACCCATACATTTATTTAAGAAAGATGCGCTGGTTACTGAAACCCACTGGAAATAAGTCCCAGAAAGGAACAGGAACTGCAGATATTCAAACCCAGAGTAAGAAAGGCTGGTACACAGGGTGCTGCAGAGCCCCAGTCTGACTATGGAATGGAAGAGTAACCGAAGGTTTAATTTTGTGGGAGCCAACACAGTAGAAGTGGGGAGTTTAGGAAAACTTACATAGCCACCTCAGTGGGGAGCTTCCTTTGTGAGGATCTGGAGTATCCTGTAAAAATGCAGAGCCCAGAGAGGCTCTGCACATTTTGAACTTCCAAAGTGTTTTGCTGACACTTTGGATCCTGGAGAAATCCTAGGCAGAGGGCTTGCTTCTCCTCTCTCAGTGTAATGCCACTGACTTCATTTGAATCACTTCTGATGGGCTTTACTGTTCCCATTCACTACACCCTTTCTTGAATATGACACATTACACTCACTTGTTTGTTGTCTCCACCTCATTGATGCACGCACCGTGTCTTTCTGTGCTTTTAGGAAATGCCTAATATAGCCTGATCTATAGATTATGAATAAGAATTTCCAGTTATCACTTTAAGGGTAGACAGATTCTTGTCCCAAGATCAGGCCCCGTATTATTAAAATTATTATTATATAGTTGGGAACCCCGATGTGTACAGGGGTAGCTCTCACATTATAGGAACTCTTTTATATTTACAAATAAATGTATTAATACATTTAGCAAAGTCACACACACCCTTACTCAGTAAGGTAGATAGAGATAATACAGAATGTACATCTGAACATCTATTCTCACACCATCCCTTGCAGAACAACCTGAAATGTTAGCCATTATCTTCCTCATCACCATCACCTTCCTCATATTCACCAGTGGCCATCATTCTGGCCCCTCCCAAGGGCTACATCTCTCTCTCCTCCTGATCACAGCCTGGGATGCCACTTTTATAATGTTACACTAATGTTACCATGTCTAATGCATATTCATTAGGGGTTTCTCCCCCTTCCTTATTTGTATTTCCTCCCCTTACCAACGTTAAGGTATCCATTTTCTATAGGTTAGTATATTTATGATTTTAACTCATTATCATATACATCACTTCGTTGCCATGGCACTCTTGCAGTCATATTTTCCAGCCAAAACCGTTCATGTTAGTTCATGGCTGGCTGATGTCATTATGGACACAATTCCCGCCACACTCTACTTCCTGTTCCCCAAAACATATGGGTTACCTAAGTTTATCTATGACAAAGTTCACAGGCCTCAAGCCTCATGCTAACTGCTGAAGCCAATGACTTACAGGATGCAGGCCTGTAGGTTCCTTGCATTACTGCTGAAAAAATAAAGCAGAATATAATGCAAAGTAGTGAATATAACAGAGGTAAACTGGCCCACTGGGCTACACTAACCCAGTGGGGCCCAGCCTCTCACTGAGGTCTTTGTGACACATCACCATACAAATAATCATAATAATAGTAAATTAGACATTATCAGATAATTGGGCCCATTGAGTACATAATCCTTACTAGTGTCCAAAGGGCTATATTCTGCTGTTATTCACACTGGTGTAAATTCACCATAAATTAATTTACTTCATTGGAGTTTATGATGGATTTGGAGTTGGCTGTTGCAGCCTACAAATGTTATATGCTTTAGTGTATGCTTGTCTATGTATTATAAAGATATTTAATGTGTGCATGTATTGAGTCAATCCAGTATAGGACTGTAGAGAAGGTGGATCCAGATACCTATCCATCTTCCAACACTCAAGAGACAGAGCATTGGTTCATCCCCCGGTGTGCTTGTCAGATGAGTTTCTCAAGTGAGTAGACACACGTTTGTGGATCCTGAGAACAAAAGGCTTGGCTGTTTTAAAAGGGACACTCCCTGATGAAGCGTGATGCAGGTTTTGTAAGAGACTGAGATGGGTTCTCAGACAAAAGTTGAGAGCGCTAAAATGAAGAGAAACTGAGACATGCTGGGAGGCCTAAAGAAGTGGGTCTGCCTTGGTCAGTTACATTAGAAGAACTCTGGGCAAGCTAGACGTGCATGTGGACCTCTTGTTGTTTTAATTCTTTTTCTCTGAAATAATGTATTGCTCAATAAACAATGTTTGTTTTAAGAAGGCTGCATCGGTCACTGAAACCCACTGGTCGGAAGTTCCAGAGGAGAACAAAAATCACAGGTATCTGCACTCATTCAGACCTGTTGGGGAAGAATGGTCAGTATACAGGCAACTGAAGCCCAGAGGAAGTCAACTACTAGCTCACGAAAGCTTATGCTCAAATAAATTTGTTAGTCTCTAAGGTGCCACAAGTACTCCTTTTCTTTTTGCGAATACAGACTAACATGGCTGCTACACAGATATCAAGTGTGAGAGGAACCGGAGAATCAGGTGATTCCACATAGAGAGGTAACAGGCCTAACGTGAGAATGCACTTGGGGAGATCACAGCCGGGACAGGAGGACAGCTCACCCTGAAACATGACGTTCTGGCTTCACACCACTATACACGGAGCCAAATTTGATTCAGAAGAGCTTAATGTCCAGCCATACAGAAACATTAATGTAAGAAACATCAGTTTTCAGACATTAAAACCTGATTTAATGAGCAGCACTAGGAAGAAATATCCAAAGCTGTCAGGAGGCAGATTGAGAGACTGAAAACTTAAAGTGTATAAATGGGTTACAAGGGATTCTTCATATCTCTATACGTTAAACTCGAAAGTAACAAGACAGCTTTGAAGGATGTGTAAAAAATCACTGTAAGTGCAATCCAGAGAGTGGAGAAAAGAGTGCTGACAGAATGAAAATGGAAAGAGAAGATAGATGAGAAGATGATGACAGGGTTTGTTTGTTTGGGATTTTTAATAACAGCACTTGTTTATTTATTTTACAAGTACATTGGCAATCTAGTTGAAATGCTAGAGTCTGAATAAATCTCCAATCATGCAAGGTTTAATTAACTTCAATTACAGCAACAATTGTATATTCGGGGGCGGGGGGGAATCAACACTGAAATCAACTTTTAATAAAACAACAATCATAGAGTGGGGGGAAATGAATTTTTTTAAAAATTGGCCAAGATGCAGAGCAATCTATCTGATCAATGTTTGATGATTGTCAAAAATACATAGGTACATTTCCTGGCTGCATTTCATCATTAGAAATGATGCATATACCCTCAGGAAACAATCCTTCCCGTTACATTAGCAGAGCCCATTTTCCGTAACTCTTACCAATGCAATAAAGTTCACAAGAATTAAGTGGAAGAATTCATATATTTATACTCTGACATCAGGCTTCATTTTATTTGATCTTTTTCTGAGTGGTTTTAAAAAAACCTTATAAATTAATTGAACTCTGTAAATCCATTCTTATTTCTCTCCCACAATCCATATTTATGTTGCAGTAATACCAAGAAGCTCTATTGTGCTAGATGGTGTGCACACCTATATGGAGATATACAATATCTAAATGTATAATATCTACTGTTAAATAAATCATGTATGAATCAGGGTCACAATCCTGCAATGCAGTTCCTGGGCAGACTACTGCAGAGCCCCACTGACTTTTACTGATATGCAATATATACACACACACCCTCCTATATACATTATACTATTTTAAACATGTATACTATTATCCGAGGTGATACAGAAATATATAGAAAGACAAATATATAAGTAAAAATAAATTAATAAGCCAAATTTGTAATTTTCCTCTGGTACTATAGTACTTCCACATAGAAGATTGTCTGAATGTTAGAGATTTACAATAATAGTCTAATTGAGTCTTGAACTTTGGAATATCCTGGCTTTTGAATGTTTGATGTCTCACCCTTATCATTGCATTAATGATGGTGTTTCCCTCACCCACCCATCAAATATTAATTGAGGTGGAAAGTTTCAACAGCAGCCTAGGGGAGTTAGGTGCCAAAATCCCATTGAAACTGAACGAGATTTGGGAACCTAATTTGCTGAGACTCCTATGAAAAGCCCAGCCTCAACCTCTGAGTAAGTGACTAAAAGCCAAGCCACATTGCCTTGGTTAGATTTTGAAAAGTCCTACCACCAGAGAGCATCAATAGCCAAAGAGACTATAAACTAATATGTTGTCTGCTGCTCTTTATTGTATAGTTATGGCTGAATGTATGCTGATAACAGCTGTTATGGTAGATACCAAATACTTGAAGATAGGAGGGAATCTACCTGTTAGAAAGCTAACTCATAGGGTCAAAGCCAATTCCACAAAAGCCCGTGGAATTACACCAAGTAAAAACTTTTTGCTATGTCCCCTTTACACCTCTTGTCCCCAATATCCTGGTACAGAGGTGCAGCCTGGCTGCTTTTTCCTTTCAAACAGATATCATTTTACACCTGTTTATATTCTCAAAGCTATATCCACAAGAAAGAGGCTGGGATAAAATCTTGGCCCTATGGGATTTTTGCCATTGACTTGAGTAGGGTTAGGATTTCACCCTAGAAATTTAGTATTTTTTTTAAATGAGCCAACGTTCTTATTTCTAGTTCCTTCAAATCAAGATGGCCTCATACATAGGCTTTAAAGGGCCACCAAAATCATCTATATTCCTAATACATAGAAAAATACTAGTTAAGAAATACGTATATGATTGGATGGTTCAAGGGATTGCTAATATCACACAGTCTTTCAACTGCAAACACCGGGTTCAAATGTAACAGGTGGCTATAATGACTGAGAAACCAGTGCTTGAACTCCTTGCTCTGGCAACATCCCACTGAAGTTAACAGGAATGTTGTTTGAGTCTGGAGTCCATAATCAGATCCTCTAAGCCATTTCTAGTGAACAGCTGTTCCGTTGTTTACACAAAATTAATCCATGATATCAGTTCAGTTCCTAGTGGGCAGGTCTGATATCCCAAAAATTGCCTCTAGAATTGGCACTAATTGGCATCTTTGCTGGCAACCCTGGATGCCTGTGGCACCTTGGAGGGTTGGTTATTCTAGGATTTCCCCATCTCTGGTAAAGCATCCGCAACATTCTTGTTTATAAACTAAGGAACATTAGCAAAGAAGAGACTCTTCTGCAGAGCTGTGATTGCCAAGAGAAGAAGAATACAGCTGCCTTGGCAATTGTGGGCTGAAGTTTGTGTTCAGACATCTGTGAAAAACTAGCTCTAAACGTAAATATCATATGGCTGCTTTGTTTTTCATTTCTTAACTAAAAATATGCATTTTTCTTGGATTTCAATAAACACTGCATTTTTAATCAGCATGTACAGAGTGCAACAGAGACCAGAATCAATGAATATGAAGTAAACAAAAGGGGCTGGTTAGCAGGCATGCATACACCAGATAAGGAATTAATGATCCCAGGAAATATGACATTTCTCCCATTAAGATTTTGAAACATGTCGTTCATTGCTCTCAGTGCTGAAGACATCTGAATGTAATGCCTCGCTTTCTCATCAAGAGGAAAGTGAGATTGTATTTGCTAATGAACTAACACATCGCATAGTGCTTAGCTGTCCAGAACATAGTCCAGATAAATGATGCAAACTCAGAAGCCCAGTATCCAAACTTATTAACCTCACTTATAACAAATGAATATGTACTTTAGACCTTTCTTTGTTTTCATCTTCCACTCAGCCTGCATTTTCTAAGACTATGGAGACTAATCCAAGCACCTCCTGTTCAAAATTAGTTAGCAATTTCCATCAGATGCCAAACTTTCTGTTTCACTAAATTCTCTTTAGGGTGGCCAGGGATAGCTTCTCCTCTATGAAAAATACGGTAAATTATATCTATGTGATTGTTTTATTAAAACGTAAGGGATATCATTGGAGCATTCATTAAGAACTAGTGGAACACACACCATACTGAGATTGCTGCCACTTTGCAATCTAGATAACAAAAGGCAATCTGCAGAGGGTAGAAGTGAGATTGTAACCACAGGAGATAATAATCAAATAAGCCACTTTATTACTACTACCATGCTTTAAAATACTTTAATATTATGGCTACCCTGATGGTTTGCTTGACAGTTCTGTGAGACAACATGCTGATAACCTGGATTTCAAAGCAACTACAGAATTTCTTAGTCTTGGAATCGCTGAGGGCAAGCATGACGTTCTCAGCTACTAGGGTATAGGAGGGTGCAGACTGCAATGCTGCTTTGTAAGCCTTTGTCCTGATGCTCTCTAAGCTTCTCATTCTCTGGGCCACTTTGTAAGAGAGCTGTGCTCATCATGGAATCACCCCAGTGCTGCTAGGGAGTGCTCCAGGAATCACTGCTGGCAACTGGATCACAGCTGGAGATGCACTATGTTACCTGTCAGAATGCAGTTGACAGCTACTAGGTACAATCACAGCGTTTACACCAACAACTCTTCCTTGTCAGGAGAAGAAGAAAAAAAGAGGGTGGGGAAAGACAGAAGGAAGTTGAGATTAAGCCACAAGGTTACTTAGGGTACGTCTTCTACACTACCCACTGGATCGGTAGGTAGTGATCAATCAGGGGTCGATTTATCACGTCTACTGAAGACACGATAAATCAATCCCTGATCGCTCTGCCGTCGACTCCTGTACCACGGCGAGAGGCAGAAACAGAGTCAATGTGGGAGCGGTGGCAGTTGACCCCGCACCGTGAGGACGCAAGGTAAGTCGACCTAAGATACGTCGACTTCAGTTATGCTATTCTCGTAGCTGAAGTTGCATACCTCAGGTCGATCCCCCCCACCCCAGTGTAGACCAGGCCTTTGTGAAAGTATCAGGGGGTAGCCATGTTAGTCTTTATCCACAAAAATAACTAGGAGTCCCGTGGCACCTTAAAGACTAGCAGATGTATTTGGGCATAAGCTTTCATGGGTAAAAACCCCACTTCTTCAGATGCGTTGAGTGGAAAATTACAGATGCAGACATAAATATACTGACACATGAAGAGAAGGGAGTTACCTCACAAGTGGAGAACCAGTGCTGACAGGGCCAATTTGATCAGGGTGGATGTAGTCCACTCCCAATAATAGATGAGGAGGTGTCAATTCCAGCAGAGGCAAAGCTGCTTTTATAATGAGCCAGCCACTCCCAGTCTCTACTCAAGCCCAAATTAATGGTATTAAATTTGCAAATGAATTTTAGTTCTGCTGTTTGTCTGTGAAGTCTGTTTCTGAAGTTTTTTTGTTCAAGTATAGCTATTTTCAAATCTGTTATAGAATGTCCAGGAAGATTGAAGTGTTCTCCTCCTGGCTTTTGTATGTTACCATTCCTGATGTCTGATTTGTGTCCATTTATTCTTTTACGTAGGGACTGTCCAGTTTGGCCAATGTACATGGCAGAGAGGCATTGCTGGCACATGATGGCATATATAACATTAGTAGACGTGCAGGTGAATGAGCCTCTGATGGTGTGGCTGATGTGGTTGGGTTCTGTGATGGTGTTGCTAGAGTAGATATGGGGACAGAGTAGATAACGAGGTTTGCTACAGGGATTAGTGTAGTTGCTGGTGAGTATTTGCTTCAAGTTGGGGGGCTGTCTGTAAGCGAGGACTGGCCTGCATCCCAAGGTCTGGGAGAGTGAGGGATCATTTTCCAGGGTAGGTTGTAGATCGTTGATAATGTGGCTGGAGAGATTTTAGCTGGGGGCTGTACAGGATGGCCAGTGGTGTTCTGTTATTTTCCTTGTTGAGCCTGTCCTGTAGTAGGTGATTTCTGGGTACCCATCTCGCTCTGTCAATCTGTTTCCTCACTTCCTCAGGTGGGTACTGTAGTTTTAAGAATGCTTGATAAAGATCTTGTAGGTATTTGTCTCTGTCTGAGGGATTGGAGCAAATTTGGTCATATCTTAGGGCTTTACTGTAGACAATGGATTGCGTGATGTGTCCTGGATGGAAGCTGGAGACATGTAGGTAAGTATAGAGGTCAGTAGGTTTGCAGTATAGGGTGGTGTTTATATGACCATCACTTATTTGCACTGTAGTGTCCAGGAAATGGATCTCTTGTGTGGATTGGTTCAGGCTGAGGTTGATGGTGGGGTGGAAATTGTTGAAATCCAGGTGGAATTCTTCAAGGGCCTCCTTCCTGTGGGTCCATATGATGAAGATGTCATCAATGTAGCGCAAGTAGAGGAGGGGCACTAGGGGATGAGAGCTGAGGAAGCATTGTTTTAAGTCAGCCACAAAAATGTTGGCATACTGTGGGGCCATGCGGGTACCCATAGCAGTGCCACTGACTTGAAGGTATAAGTTGTCCCCAAATCTGAAATGATTGTGGATGAGGGCAAAGTCACAAAGCTCAGCCAACAGGTGTGCTGTGGCCTCATCAGGGTTAGTGTTCTTGACAGCTTGTAGTCCATCCTCATGTGGAATATTGGTATGAAGAGCTTCTACATCCATGGTGGCTAGGATGGTGTTTTCAGGAAGATCACCAATGCATTGTAGTTTCCTCAGAAAGTCGGTGGTGTCTCAAAGATAGCTAGGAGTGCTGGTCGCGTAGGGTCTGAGGAGAGAGTCCAAATAGCCAGATAATCCTACTGTAAGAGTGCTGATGCCTGAGATGATGGGGCTTCCAGGGTTTCCAGGTTTATGGATCTTGGGTAGCAGATAGAATAGCCCTGGTCGGGGCTCTGGGGGTGTGTCTGTGTAGATTTGTTCCTGTGCTGTAGCAGGGAGTTTCTTGAGCAGGGATTTTTTTGCACAGCTGACTAGCCTCATCCTGAAAGTGACAGGTAAGTAATGTAGAGATGCTGTAAGAAGGCAGAGATAAAGAGAAAAGATCAGCAGAAAAGAGAAAAAGGCTGAGACACAAGACTTTTGGGAGGAGTGAAAGCATAGATTCAGAGAAAGCATTAAGATATAAGCAAAACCATGATAGGGAGGAAACCAGATCTGCCTCCACAGCTCTGAAGATGCTTCAGGAAGATAGCCTATGGTATGAAAGGCTGCTTTGAGTTCAAGGAAATAATGAGGAAGGAACGGAAGGCATCCTCATCAGAGAGAGAAGGGTGGTTAATTACATAGAAGAGAATAGCTTCTGTGCTGCACACAGTGCTTAACCAAGAATGATATCAGCTGAAGACATTGTGTGATTGGAGAGGCAAAATAACATTTTCCCAAGGACTCTGTTGAATGTGATGGATCTTTTTACTTTGCAGCCTTTTGCTGCAGAGCTCACAAACTGTACCCTCACGTTCCCTCCAAGGTGAGACTCATCGTTTCACTTCCTCACTGATAATCAATAAATGGGATGCCACTTACTTTTTGGGACATAAGCTGCAGCATCCCTTCAAGTTAACAACCTTTGCATCTCTAGCACCCTCCCTCAGATGATCTTAAAGTGCTCTGCAAACATTAACAAATTAAATCTCATTACACTCCTTTGAGGTAAGTAGTATAATCACCATTTTACAAATGGGGACACAGAGTAAATGCCATGTCCTGCAAAAGCTATTCACAGTGGTTACCTTCACTCATCCGCTGATGTCAAGAAGACTACTTACATGAATAAGGGTTGCAGGACTGGTGCTAAGTCACTTGGTTATGATTGATAGAGCCTGGCAGAACCAAAAAAGAAACCCCAGAACTCTTGACTCCTTCTCCTATGCTTTAGGCATGAGGCCACCCTTCCTCTCCTACTTTCCAAAACTATCCAGTTCAACAGGCAATTTCACCATTGCAGTCTAAAAGCAGAATCTATAAAGAAGGCTTAAAATTATAATGGAGAAAATACAAACAAAATAAAATAGTAAAACAGATTGCAATATTGTGTATATCCTTTGCTAACCAGACACACGCTTGCCTGATTCTTCAATTACATATAAAAGATTAACCACTGGAAAAGTTTAAGGACCTCATGATTTCCTTTTTGGGAAGGAGCATGTCTTGCAACAACTTGTTATTCCCTGGCCAGTCACACTAGTCTGTTACAGAAGAGAGTGTCTTCCCAAGAATCATGTGGGCTTCACAGATTTCAGCATGAGAGGAATCCAGTAGATTGTCCTGACTAGAGTTGTGGGAATAATGGATTTTTCAGTTGACTAGCACTTCTAAAAAAGGAGAAAAAAAATTTCATGACAATCCAAAAATGATGATTTTTTTAAAGTTTCAGTGCATCAAAAAGTAAAAAAAAAATTGTTTCATGTTGAGCAAAACCTTTCATCTGAGCCAAAATAAGATGTCATTTAGATTTTGAGCCATTTTTAAAAACATTTTGACTGTTTTAACTAAAATTGAAGGCATTGAAACAAAAAAAGCATTTTTGAACCAAAAAAAACAAAAATTTTGTTTCAAAAAGGTCAAAATGCAACATTTTGACATTTTTGGAATTTTTGGGGGGCAGGGGAGGGGGGAGTTGACATGAACAATTCTGCAAAACTGTCAAACATTTTGATGTTGCTGAATCTACATTTTTTGCCAAAAAATCTTGCCTGAAATATTTCACCCAGTTCCAGTTATGAACTCCTTTTTCCTAAATCAGTAGTCAGATTGGCCTTTGCCTAAATGTTTCCCTCTTGCTTTTCAGTTTCTCTTATATGTTATCTTACTAGACATTATGTTTGATACACCATGGTTGGTGGGATCCATCTATTAACAGGCGGGCTTACTCATTGCCTTATTAGAAGAAGTGCCCAGTCTGTAAGCAAAAAATAAAACTCTTTTCTCCTCTGTCTCAAGACTCCCAAAGTACCAAATTAACCGGCTGCTCTTTCCCCTCCTCTAGATTAGAGACTTCAATTTACTTTTTGGTTGGGATTCAAAATTCAGAGAGACTCTCCTTAGCTTCCAGTCAGGGGGTCTGGGGAGTACAAGCCTGCAGGGAGCAGGAGCCTAGAAAGTGAGGAGCATAACTGGAGGATAGCTTCACTAGGAGTAGGAGTGAGTGGGAGTTTGTTTCCATTTGAACTTTATGTTAACAAACCAGACCCAAGAAGGATTTTATTTGACACATGAAAGTTAAATTACTGGGGATCCCAAGTCTGAGAAACTGAGGCAGTGGATGGTCCTGAAGCCAGACCAGGTAGTTGCTTGCTGCAAGGTAATACAGTACCATCCAGTGGGCTTGGAAAATAAAGGGGAAAATACATACTACTAAATAAATGCAACTGATAGCTCTATTTGTCTGTGTATTTATTTTTGGTCAAACAATTTTGTGTCCTTTTGAGACCCTGGGAGTCCAGGGCTCCTCAGAGCCATCATATGAGACTCTTTTGAGATTCCTTTAGTGGAAAGCACCAGGCTTACTATAACAGTGCTGATGCTTCTGTGTTACTGGTTCACACTTATGTAAAGTTTGCCCCTTGTTCTGTCCTTCCTCCTTCCTTCTATTGGCAAGGGGAACACATGGAAACTTTGAAGAGTGACTCAGCAGTCCTGCAGTCTAATTTAGTCTAATGATACCATCAGCCCATGGTATTTCCAATGCCAGGAGTGCCTATTTTACTATGCTTAACCTGCAAAAAGAAAAGGAGTACTTGTGGCACCTTGGAGACTAACAAATTTATTTGAGCATAAGCTTTCGTGAGCTACAGCTCACTTAATCGGATGCATGCAGTGGAAAATACAGTGGGGAGAGTTATATACACAGAGAACATGAAACAATGGGTATTACCATACACACTGTAACGAGAGTGATCAGGTAAGGTGAGCTATTACCCGCAGGAGAGCTGGGAGGAAAAAGCCTTTTATAGTGATAATCAAGGTAGGCCATTTCCAGCAGTTGGCAAGAACATGTGAGGAACAGTGGTGGTTGGGGGGGGGGATAAACATGGGGAAATAGTTTTACTTTGTGTAATGACACATCCACTCCCAGTCTTTATTCAAGCCTAAGTTAATTGTATCGAGTTTGCAAATTAATTCCAATTCAGCAGTCTCTTGTTGGAGTCTGTTTTTGAAGTTTTTTTGTTGAAGAATTGCCACTTTAGGCCTGTAATCGAGTGACCAAAGAGATTGAAGTGTTCGCCGACTGGTTTTTGAATGTTATAACTCTGAAACCTATGCTTAACCTGGTGAGTATTATTTAAATCGTCCACTCCCAGTGGTGGTCTACATACTACTCATGCCTCTTGCTATGCTTGGGCCCATGGAATTCAAGGCAATATTTTTTTTTGAATGTCATCATAAACTGGTTTTTAAGAACTTACCCATCTGATAATTTAGCTCAGTTGCTGACTAAGGGGCAGGATTGTTCTATAAAGGCACTGACTCCATGGTGTGCAGGGTGATTGTGCCTGCTGCATCACTGTATAATAGGGTGGTTGTACGGTGCAACGTTTGCTCCGTCCATCAATGGCCAGCTCTAGTGGCCAGTGCTGTAGAGAAGTGGGATCATGGCCCTGCTTTTCCCCCATTCCATTCCATTCCTTCCCCGAGCATGCCCCACCATTGCTCCTTCCCCTGATCGCAGTGGGAGGGAGGTGCTGGGAGGGAGGAGGAGGAGGCGCTGATCGGCTGGGCCCCCAGTGGCCTGGAGACACTGGAGACAAAGGGGAGGAGCTGATCAGTGGGGCTGCCAGTAGGTGCTGAGCACCCGCTATTTTTTTCCCCTGGGTGCTCAACGGCTGGAGCACCCATGGAGTCGGAGCCTATAGTCATTAACAGGGAGAAGACTCTGTGCTCAAAAGTGTACAGGAAGGAGTGCATTTGTGCCTAGTACCTGAATAGGGTGGAGTAAAGCATTTCAAGAAAGGCAGTGTTCTCTCATGGGAAGAGCACTGGACGGGGACTCAGGAGACCTGGTTTGTATTCCCAGCTTTACCACTGGTGACCTTGGGAAAGTCATTTCATCTGTGTGCCTCAGTTTTCCCATATGCAAAATAGGAATAATGATTTACCCTCCTTCATAAACCACTTTGAGACCTACTGAGGAAAAGTACTATATAAGAGCTATGTATTATTAATTAACTCTCACAACAGTTGTTGCACGGTGATAATTAGGTGGGGGTTTTTTTGTTTGTTTGTTTTTAACTGTGGATGCTTTATGTGCCAGTAGGAAGTGAGGCCACCAACCACTTCACATAAGCCACTGAAAATTCACTAAACTGGGTTAGATTTGAACTGTGACCTGGATGTGAGAGGATCTGTTTATCAGCAACCAAGCATAGTATCCAGCCCCAGACATAGCTGTATGAATACAAGTTGCATGTCAACATCTCAAAGAAAATTACAGAAATGCTTTTCACAAGTTCAGATCAGGACATGTAGTGTTATTCTATGGAACAATCCAGTTATAAAAGAATAGTGCTACATGGGGACAGTATTTTATCTGTCGTCATATTGGTTTATTCATTGTTACTTTTGATAATAAGACTCAGTCAAAATGTTCAAAAGAGGGCTTACATGCACTAATACTAAAGCAAACAAGCCCACCAGAATGGTTATGACATGTAGCTTGTATTAATGAAATATAGAACAAACCATGTGTTTACTAAAATAAAATGTTCTAATACTTTAACTCTATAGATTAAACTATAGAAAGCCAAGGACACAGTAGAGACTAATTAAGATATAGCTGAAGGCCCAAGTAAACCCAGATATATGTATATGATCCTCTAGAAAATGGGACTTTTGTAAGCTATCATTGCACAAAAGCAAACCAGGCATCTGGCACTTCTTAACACAACTAGGTCCAGACAAATTGCATCCTCTAGTTTGGGGTAAAAAGGAAAACCCTTAGCAACCCTTTTTAATACCTCATGAAGGCCCTGATCCAGCAATGCA
Organism: Dermochelys coriacea; assembly: GCF_009764565.3. Classification (NCBI taxonomy): domain Eukaryota; kingdom Metazoa; phylum Chordata; order Testudines; family Dermochelyidae; genus Dermochelys; species Dermochelys coriacea. The sequence goes on from NC_050072.1 coordinate 116,803,447, forward strand.
CTTCAGCAGATCCTTAGCTTTAAGCTCATGAGTAGTCCCACTGAAGTCACTCACAAAGGCCCTGTCAATGGAACTTCTCATGATCTTAAAGTTAAGCATAATTGCTTTGTTGGAAAAGGGCATAAGAAAGAGTGTTACCACAAGCCTAGAGGGAGGTAAATGGAGTTCCTACTGCTTACAAAAGACACAAAAGAACATCTATTAATCTACTCCACATCTTACAAACCTGATTTCAGTTGCAGGGAAGATATTGACGACACTGACAAAAGATTACCTAACTTGTAGGCTACATATTTTAGCTGGAGACAGCACAGATTCATAAAAGGGAGATTATGCATGACAAATGTGCTTGAATGCTTTGAGTATATTACCAAATTGGTAGGCAAGGGTGAAACCATAAACATAATGTAGATGGATTTCAAGAGTGCATTTGATAAATTGTCGTACCGAAAAGAGAGAGTAGTAATGCTGGTCTATTGGGGGTGAGTACTGACATCCATTGCAAGTAGGCTTCAGGATAGGCAACAGAATCCCAAGGAAAGGAAAGAGGTCAGTACTGGTGAGTGATATAGTCAATGCAATGTTTTGCAGAATGTGAGTCATGGCATTAGAGCCATTCTTTTTCACAGGGTATGTGAGCGATTGATCTGTTTGTCCAGGAGTTTAGACTGGACCTATCCCTGTGGTAACAGAACAAGTCAAGAAGGGTCTAGTATCAAAGTAACTGCATCTGTTGTGGCACAGTCAGAAGAGTGGGAGCAGATAGAGTGGAGGTGGGAGGCAGCAGCAAATAAAGAAGAATAGGAGTGAAAAAAGAAACCAAAATAATGCATCTTATCTTATAAATTTACAGCTCCAGCAGTTAACTGAAGACAGTGTCCTTTAGTTTGTATGGATCTGTGCATTTGCCAAGTCAATTTTTCCCCCTGTATCACCACCCTCCAAGTGGAGAACAGGTATTTTGTGGTATAAGAAAAATGATTTCTGACCGGGATCCAAAACCTTGGAACTCTGCTGGTCAGAGCAGGACTCGGGCCACCATTCACAGTGTGTAACAACAACTTCAATGAACTGACAACTTAGGAACAATGCTACATTTTGTTATGTGTCGGTACCTAGCATTCTGTATACTACACACTCATCATCTTTATATAGCATTCCGAGAACACCCACGCAGAAGCAATACAACAGCCCAAGGTAGCCACAGGAAACTTAAGCCTTTAGGGGGAAATTGCCCTATTGCTGACGCTGGCTTTATAATGTTTGGACGCTTCTTCTCCTCACCTCTCTACTCTCTCCTACCTCATGACGGTTCCTCTTTCACGCCACATGCCCAGGATGTATGTTGTATATTCTTTCCATGTTTACCACTGGTCACCCATCTGCCGAATGGCAACAGATGTCTGGTGCTTGCAGGCTGGTTTCATGGTGGAGAAGAAATCAGGGATGTGGAATGTTGGTATATTCTAAATGTAACTTCTTTTATGTATCCATATACACTAGTCCTGGAACAGAGGTGGCTACAAACAGGCAGATAGTGCCCTCTCCTACAGATCACAGCCCACTACCAATGCCCAGTTCCCAGAGAGCAACTCTGCCTCAAGAATTAACTCTAATCAGAATCCACAGGAAAGCACAAACTCCACAGCTGCTCATACATTTCCCTCTACCGAGAACTTGGCATAGCAAGAACAGCAACCCTATGGCATGTCTTTCCATGACTAAACATTTGCTCTCACATGAAGAAAAAGAATTTGCAAGATTATGCAATAGCACCAACTGGTGGCACCTGCCATAACTCTCTCACGCCACTTATTCATCAGGAAGAGGACAGGGGCCTGTTTGGCTGGATTTTACTCCAGAGCAGGAAAGCAGGGAGTGCGCATCAGTTTGTACTTTGCTGGGCCTAAAAATGAGGCGTAGCTAACAAAACAAAGATCAATGAATTCAGAGTTCCAAGGTAAATACAAACTCTGTGCCAAAAATTGGGTGGGTGGGTGGGTGGGTGGGTGTCCGCCATGAGTTTCAGGGGTCTAACACAAGCTGGCTCTGGTTTTCCTGGGGGTGGACTTGCAGACATGATATTCTATAAAGAACAAGCACTCTGTCTAAAATTCAAGCAAAACACATGGTGATAAACCAATTTCTACTGAAAGGAGGTGACTGCTTTTCATTTACATAAAATTATAAATTCTGATCTTCCTGATTAATTTTAAACAAAGCAATTCAGAAAAATGGGCATTACCAAACTAAAAGAACATCCCAAGAAATAATACAAAAAAATTAGGCTCTCTCCTGGATAAATCTGGCCCATTACTTATAAATCTGAATACATGGGGATAAAAACCAGGATATTACAGAAACTAGGAAGGAGCAGGAGAAGCCAGCTCAAATGATTTGGAACTTCAGGGGTATGAATTTTATTGGAAAAATTATCTAATTGACTTATCTTCTTGTCTTTGAAATAAGAATCAGCTCTCAGAGACACTATATTTAAGATCCTGGAAAAAGCATATAGAGCACACTGAGTCATTTATGATCAGGCGGAGTAACTAAATCCGAAACAAGAGGTAATTGATTGAAGTTGACAAGGAACTAGTGTATGAACTATTCACGCAGGATAGTGATATACGAAGGGCCTAGAATGGGGCACAAACTAGAAAAAGCAGCAGCAGGAAGTGAGTAGTACCATCTAAAGGAGGAGCTGGATGTATTTTTGGAAAAGGAGAGCATTTCTGGGCTACCGCTACAAAGACCTTGCCCATACTGGGGAATAATCCCAATTTCAGCAATTGGTGGCCAGCAACCAGTGCAGCTGTGCAAATGCAAAGGTCTAGTGTACACAAGGAAAACTGTAATTTCCAGTGGCGTAGTACAGATCTGCTGAAAACCAAGATAAGCACTAGTGCAAACCATAGCTTGTCTGCAATAGGGGCTCCTGCTGACACAACCCCACTTGATGATAAAATCAGGACTAATCCAATGTAAAAAATGTTGGGATTATGATGGTGGAATGATAATGATATGATAATTCATTTATTCTGGATTTGCAAGGCAGAATCTTACAAGATCATGTATGGTCCCTAAAGTAGATTTAAATTTGTAATTAAAAGCTAAATGTCCATTAAGGGCTTGGTTATGTTGTCCACAAACTACTATTATGTCAGAAGGAAAAATACTAAAAACCACTGCTTCTAATTTTGTAAGACAAACTCACATTCTGCACTATCTCTGCCAGCTCTGCAACTTTGCTCATAGAATTGAGCAGAAATCATAGGTGAAGAGCTGGTCCAAACGAAGAGATATTGATACTGGATGTTGATGTTGTTAAAAATCACAGCCATGTTAGGGCTAGATTATCCCCGACTCTTGAAGTGGGAGGTGCAAGATACCTTCCCCTGTTAGGCACCTTCTTTTGAGCAAGTCAGGTACAACATCAGTCCCTGCACTCGCCTAATTTCAGAGATAGCCCGACACTAATGTCTCTGAGGCACAACCCACACCAAAGGGGACAATACTATGGCCCCATCTCTCACCCACACCACTGGAGCTGACTGGACATGCCAAAGGAAACATATTTCATTGCACTCTTGGGAGGTTGTAGCATGAGCTCAGGAGTCTCCACCAGGCAGCAACCTGGTGTGAGGAGGGGAAATGAAAATAAATTGAATGCCTCCCTGAGAAATTCTCACACAAAAAGCAGAACTGGAGAAAGAATATTCAAGCACCTTCTGACTCATCGACCAGCAAGGAAATATTGGGGTAAGACTCAAGTTTGCTAGCTGAACTCCCAATGGCCACTGAAATGGTTATGTCTTTCCATGATGCTCCCTATGTCTCGCATGTCCACGGGTGTCAAACAACGTTGGAAATTAGTAATCCCCTAAAGTGGGAGGTAGTTTAGAGCTGCAGGAAACACTCCTGAAAGGGAAGGAACATGGTAGGTAGGGCATCAAGATAAACTGGCAACTGGCACAGTCATGCTTCAGAGCCACAATCATTACTCCATAGCATGCGATGAATCTACCTGCCCTACCACAGCACTGAGACCGGCAGGGCTGGAACTGCTGACATTGCCATAATAGAAACTTGAGAGGATGAGACTGGACCCCCTCCATGCAGATCCAATGATACCCTCCCATTCAACATACACAAGAGTCCAGCTGTGACATCTTTCATGATAAGGCTAGATCTTGCATTTTCATTTCCTTTATAATTTGTTACTGTGCAGGTGTGGAGGCAAAGAATGGGAAGAGGTTTTATAAAAAAAAATGTTTCCAACAGTTCTGGAATTTGTTGACTAGCACATCGCGTTGCTGTTGAGAAAGAATTCTTGGGTTTAGTTATATTTGTATTACAAGGCTGAAAACCTGAAAACAAAAGCTCTAGCATGCCCGGGGCAGCAAGCAGGGTTTTCATTTTTGTTTAACTTCCATCTCTGCACTGTGTGGTTTTGATGGATGATATGATTAAAGAAGCTGCAATAAATGCCCCATTCAGCATTCCAAATAAATTTGCAACAGCAGAAGTTCCACTAAATACCATACACCTTCCACAGCGCTATCTCTGCTGCTCTTTATGGAAATGGCTTCCTTCCTTTTGTCATTATTCATATTCAATACAGACACACAGAAGATGACCATAAATAATATATTCACAGCAGTCATAGTATTATGGTATCACTTTCAGGCCCCAAACAAGATCGTAGCCCATTGTGCTAGGCACTGTTCATACACATTAAGAGACAGTTTCTTCCCCAAGAAGTCTAAATAGACAAGACAGAGAAAGGGTGGGAGGGAAAATAGAAGCACAGAGAGGTGAAGTGACTTGCCTAAAGCAATAACAGCAGGCCAATGGCAAAGTTAGACTTAAATCTCAGGGATCCTGGGTCCCAGTTCAGTGCCCTTTCCACTGGAGTACACTGCCTCTCCAATCGGCAACAGTAGAACATGCAGATGAGCCATCTTGGTGCAAATGCTGGGATTGGCACAGTGAAGATGCTACTAAAACATGACACTGGAACTTTACAAAGTATTTACAGTCACATTTAAAACATTCACATTTTTCTTTGTTTTCAAGTTGTCAGAAGTTTTGAGAAAACGTGTTCCCTCTATAGCAATTTTTCATTGCTGAAAAGATGTTGTCAAAGTTTGCTTTACAGATTCTCAGTCATAGCTATCCCGAGTGCATTTTGATTCTGGAGCTGGGTTCACTGGGATTGATCATGAGGCTGAAGTCACATAGCATTTCTTCCGGTTCCCTGATTGGCTCAGAACAACCCTATTTTGCTTTAAAGGGTCAGCAGGAGGAATATCAAGGACTAATAGGTGTGGAATGGTCACTGGTGGGTTCCACATTACAAAGAAGCAACATAACAAGTGTAGCAGGTGGTATAATAGTTTAATAAGGACTTGTTATTTTGACTGATTCTTAGAAATAGGCTTCACTACTTTAATGTAGCCTAGATAAAGTACTATAATAATTAATAATGATGCAGTTTGAATCTTCCTATATTTACAATTATAATATAGTCTCACATGACTGGGGTACCTTTCATAAGGAAAGCACAGCCTCATGAGAATCTGGTCTTTTGTGCCAGTGGCATCAAAGGCCCATGTGTCTTAATTAACTGAGGCTTTCAGTCCTCTAGACTACTCCTCTATTTAATCCCCTAATTTATATAGCCAGGGAACTGCTTGCATTTTTCTATATTTGAGATTATAATATAGCCTCATTACTATCCTTACAAAATTGCAATTGTGGAATCTCCATAATTGGAGATTCTTAAGAGCAGGTTAGACAAACACCTGTCAGGATGGTCTACTTAGTCCTGCCATGAGTGCAGAGGACTGGACTAGATGACCTCTCGAGGTCCCTTCCAGTCATACGATTCTGTGATCTGCTATACCAGACTTAGATCAAAGTGATGTTTGTGGAACAAGTCCTTATTAAACTATTATACCACCTGCTACACTTGTTATGTTGCTTCTTTGTGATGTGGAACCCACCAGTAACCATTCCACACCGAGTAGTCCTTGATATTCCTCTTTAAAGAATAACACTTCACATTGCAGTATGTCTTCTTGCTCAGTAATTCAGATTCTTACCATTTTATCTGTAGCATTCACTTGATTCTATAATGTGCTGCATCTTGTGTGGTCATTCACATCTGTGCAAAGTGAGTGTAGAATGCTACCAAACCAGAGTGTGCAAGACAAGTGAGAACCAGGGTCAACCTCAAAAAGCATAAGTTACGGGCCAGAAAATACTCCTCTAGCAACATCATCCCTCCAACGGCAATTAAAACCTGCCATCCAATATGGAGCTCTGATGATGAACACACTAATAAAGAGTGTGTCCCCAAACAACAAGAGTGAGATGTTTGTAGTTGGCAGCAGTATTTGATGTATAAAACATTGTGTAGCTCTTCCTCCACTTTGCTCTCCTGTTTGAAGCCCTCTTACGACTCACCTTTTTCATCAAGTGTAAACTGCTACCCCTTACGTACAATGCCCTGCTCAACTCTGCCCTGCTTAAATCTCTGCTTCCATTTCTACCTAGTCCCTTCCCACTAAATGAGCTCTTTGCAAGCTTCTAACCTACTCATGCCCTTCCCGCTCTCAGCCTTTGTGCTTTCCTTCTCTCTAAACCCTATGCATGGTACAATCTGTTACGTCTAATGCCAAACACCAGTTGACCACTCTTTCTTTGCTCAAATTCTCCTTAATGCATGCTTTGAAAGTCCATTCCCCAATAAAGCCAGTTCCACTAGTTGAACTGGCTAAACTTTATTAAATATAACTAACAAGAAATATACACAACACAATAATTATGCTTTCCGTGGGAAAAAACCAACCCTCCCACGAATCCTTCTTCCTTCCTCCTCTCCCCTAAACAGCATCTTCCTCCCCATACATATACACTACCTCTGCTGCCTCCTGCCCTCTCTCCTGTGATCAAACCTCATCAATGCCAGCCTTCCTCCTCTTATACTCTGCTTCTCCAGAAGGGCATCCACTCCCCAAAACAAGCTCCCTCTTTTGTTCCCTTTGCCTCACAGCAGTACCCACAACTTACTCTTCTTCTTCTACCCTACCTGAATCCAGCAAGATCCCCCTGCCTGCCTTGCCTTGAATTAGAATTCTTTGAGGGGGTCAACAAGCATGTGGACAACGGGGATCCAGTGGATATAGTGTATTTAGATTTTCAGAAAGCTTTTGATAAGGTCCCTCACCAAAGGCTCTTAAGCAAAATAAGCAGTCATGGGAGAAGAGGGAAGATGAAGTGAGCTGTAGCTCACGAAAGCTTATGCTCAGATAAATTTGTTAGTCTGTATCCGCAAAAAGAAAAGGAGTATTTGTGGCACCTTAGAGACTAACACGGCTGCTACTCTGAAACCTCTCATGGATTGGTAACGGGTTAAAAGAAGAAACAAAGGGTAGGAATAAATGGTCAGTTTTCAGAATGGAGAGAAGTAAATAGTGTGTCCCCCAGGGGTCTGTACTGGGCCAGTCCTATTCAACATATTCATAAATGATCTGGAAAAAGGGGTAAACAGTGAGATGGCAAAATTTGCAGAGGACACAAAACTACTCCAGATAGTTAAGTCCCAGGCAGACTGCAAAGAGCTACAAAAGGATCTCACAAAATTAGGTGACTAGGCAACAAAATGGCAAATGAAATTCAATGTTGATAAATGCGAAATAATGCACATTGGAAAACATAATCCCAACTTACATATAAAATGCTGGGGTCTACATTAGCTGTTACCACTCAAGAAAGAGATCTTGGAGTCATTGTGGACAGTTCTCTGAAAACATCCACTCAGTGTGTAGCAGCAGTCAAAAAAGCAAACAGAATGCTGGAAATCATTAAGAAAAGGATCGATAATAAGACAGAAAATATCATTGCCTCTCTATAAATCCATGGTATGCCCACATCTTGAATACTGTGTGCAGATGTGGTCACCCCATCTCAAAAAAGTTATCTTGGAATTGGAAAAGGTTCAGAAAAGAGCAACAAAAATAAAATGCACTGGGAACTTCAGCCCCAGAGTCCTGTTCTCTGGGTGCATTTGCTATAGAAAGGCCATTGGGTCAACCAGTGAAAAGAGGGAGTGAACGCTCAGGTTGCTCATGAAGTTATGACCTAATACTAGAAGGCAAGGGAAAATAGAGAAGAGAGTTTCCCAAACCTGAAAAGACTTTCATGTTGACTATGAAGGAGCGTCAAAATTTTGAACCTGTTCTTATTTTGCCAGAACAAACTTTGTTCTTTTCTATTTATCAGCTGTCCCATAGAGAAAGCAGCCCTGTAGAGTCATTTTTTATAGATGGCTGTAGTGGGAAGTTCTGGACTGGATAATGTTTTGAAAGCTTTTATATTCATGTCAGCTTCTGAAAGACTTTTATTGTCCATTTCATTCAGGCAGTCGAAATTGATAGTAAAGTTTATTGGTGGTATTATGTTGTTGGAAGAAGTGCTGGGAGGTTGAATTAAGTTTCCGCTGTTTCATCTGTGGTCTACAGCACTGATGATCAGAGGTTACTAAAATGCCATCTCTGGTGTGAATTTGTTCTCTTGGTGCCCCTTCTTACACCATATTCAATTTTATGACTGGTAACCTTCATAATAATTTTTGTTTCAATAGTATTTTAATTTTTTGTAGTGGCTGCTGTTGCCTTTAGACAGTGATTTGGATGTATTTTGGAGACTTCTGCTTCTTTTCTTTTTTGAATTTCTCAAGGGTATTTATTTGTTTGTTTATTTATTTTTGTCATCCTGAATCCAAATGACATTTTGGTTTAGTCTTTGCCAACAGGCCTTCTGGGTTTGGAAATGCATGGTTCATAATTGCTACTGGGTTTGTTCAGTGTTAGTCTTGCTTGAAGAATATGATCTATACCTTAACTTATTAGGTTTTGGATGAATTAGAAAGTGTATCTATGTTTTCTGTTATGATATTGAGATGTATGGAAGATATAATTAGTTCCAATGTGTTGGTTATGATCCAGATTGATCCACAATGTAACTTCACTGACTTGCCAAATTTAGACTGCCACATTCACTCAAGCTAGCCTTTCTAGTCATTTTGGATTATGCAATCCTGATATTTGAATTTCAAAACATTTTTGACTTGCTGGGGAGAAGGAGGATCTGATTGACTATGGATGCACTACATGGCAGTCCTTAAGTGGGGAATACTCCCTCAGAATATGCAAGGCTTGTATGATTGCAAAGCCCAGCTGGGCTGGGCGCTGCACCATGAACAATACAAGGAAAGTGTTGGACTGTATATCCAGGAATGATGAAAAGAAACAAGTAAAGCTGGTAAGATACATTCTTAGCTACATGACAAACTATATGCAATAAGATATCATGGAACACTTCCACTTTTCAGAGGCATTTATGCTGATGAAATGTTTTCATGAACAGAGTCAAGCATGATTACTTTGTGCCATGATCTGTCCACGCAACACAATGTGGCACGTGAATTCTGACCCCTTCATTGCTGCCAGAACACAGACTTGTCCCACCATCTGTTCTTCCTAAAGAGTGCGCTACCCATTAAGATCACAGTATATACTGTGCCCAATCTCTGTCTCTATACCACAGGAGCAAGGCTCTCCTGTGCAGCCGTAGACTGGCAGATAGCACTGAAACAGTCTTTGATAACATTTTGTATTGTATAGCTCCTGCATTCGAGGCTTTCCAAGTATCTTGCAAACATCACAGCATGCTGGTAAGGCAGGTGACATACTCATTTCACAGATGGGCACAAGGAGGCTCAGTAAGGTCCTATGTCACATAGTGAGTGTCAGGAATTGAACCCTGCCACTCAGATCTCTTCTCTAATCATAAGACCACACCAATCCCTCTATTTTAAATAAAATGTGAGTGGAAATCAGTGGCCAGATTCTTAGCTGATGTAAATCTGCATAGGCCTATTGACTTCAGCTGAGCCATACCAATTTACAACAGCTGAGGGCCTAGCTTCAGAACTATAAATATAATTGCTTGAAATTGGGGATTCATTGAACAAATGCTTTCACTGGGAAATGTCATTTTTGAACATACTTTCTGATTTTTTTAGAGGAATTTTCTAAAAGATACACAAACTGGCATTTAGATTTTGTTTTGGGTTTTGAAAATCATTTTAAATTGACATTTTTGTGTCCTTCCCCATGCATTTCTTCATCTCTGAATGCAACAGAAAGAATGATAACAAGGGGTTTAGTTCTGCCCCCCCTTCTATTTTCTTCTCTCCTTTTTCTACTTTATAACTTTTTAAAAGTTCCTCAACTATGGAAAAGTTACAGAGTGCAAAAGGAAAAGAAATGAAACACTGTCAGTTTACCAGTGTAAACTTCCAAAACTTGAGGAAACTTTGAATAGTTAAAAGCAGCAGTTATCAAGTTTCATTTTTCGTTTTGCCACTCTGTAACTTTCCTAAAGTTGGAGAAGACTTCAAAACTTAGAGTGGAAAAAGAAGGAGAAAAAACACTTGGATATTATTCATTTATTGCATGTAGCAGCAAAAAAAAAAATAGGGGAGAAAATGAACATTCAAAAGTTTGTAATTTTGAAAATTCAAAATATTTCATGAAAAATGAAAATGCTCAATTTCAAACCTTGCAAAATTTTCTATTTTTTCATGAAATTATTTTTTGCTTTTTGTTTGTTTTATTTATTTGTTTATTTTTCAGCAAGCTTTATTATTTAAACAATAGCATTCAAAGTTCTCGGAACTTCTTGCAATTAATGATCACCTGGGAAAAGTGGATATCTCAAAGTACAGCCAAGGCTTACTAACTTCCAATAATTAATACCAATGAAATATCCTGCACCAAGGATGTTCTTGCTAGTATAAGCTATTTATGGGGTTTCTTATGGCTCATATAATTTCAACTGGAATGTAATACAGAGTTTTTCAAGAGCATTAATGCACTGTACCTAAGTCACATCAATAGACTTCTCTCCCAGCAGTCCATGCACCTTACAGCTACTGTACTATGATGCATTACCATCACCACAATTTGACTCCTGGGGATGCTATATTTAAGCATTGGATCAGATTGTAGACCTCAATTATACAATGAACATAGTCTCATATGTGTAATGTGTCCTATACATCTGAGATTATGCAATCTGAGTCATGGTAGTCTGGACCCAATTTTAAAAAGCAGAAGCTCTGCAAGCAAAGCAACTATCCACTGATGTAGTCACTAGTGGATGCCATCACGGTCACCAGATTATTTAGTGTAAGGGGGGAAGGGGGAATAGAATTTCTGAATCTCTCTATACATTTCAGGGCAGTATGTTATGTATTTATCCTGAGAAACTGTTCCTTCCACTGTGTCTCCAATTCCTTGATGTGAAAAAATGCAGATTTTCTTCTTCTTTTTTTTTGTAATGTTCATCAAAAGGCATTTATGCTCAGAGCTACACTAATGAAACAAAGACAGCACTGATGGTAGGACTGTTTTGTAGTGTCCTTTTTCTGTTCTTCACCTACCAAAAGGAAAAATCATAGAACTGAAAGGCAGTTTAGCAAATAAACACTGCCCTCTGTTGGAAAAATGTCCCGCCTCCACCACAGCCTTCAGCAGGTCTTCATGCTAAATGCTTCCACACTAAAAAGTACAATACTAAAATAGTACAATCCTAAAATACTTAAATATCAAAGTGCATTGGAGCTAAACTGGCTGTAAAAGGAGCTAAACTGGCTGTAAATGTCAAATTTGCAGTATAATCTACTTATATTGTTCCATTCAGAAAAGAGGAATGTAAATAAAATAATAATCATGCTGTTTGATATAACTTGTACAGTACAGTGTAAATAATACAGTATCACAAATGCAGTCTTTATGAGGACAAAAGGAAAAGTGAGACATTTTATTTGATCAAAAGGCTGTTTTGTAATGCAAGATTACACAGGAAACTGGGTGTATTGTTGAAACATAGAAAAAACACTATTTATTTCATTCAACAATGGGTTCTTTGGAAACCTCTCTGAACGTTAACTCTAAATCCCTGCAATGAGGATGTTACAAATTGTCAGCTGGATGTTAATTCGCGACCGCGAAGAAAAACTTCCAGTTTTAGTATCTGCAACGTTTCTGAGGGGGTGAATGCTGGGATGGGCCTGCACATACACTGCTGCTCACACGGAAAATACCAAAGGAGAGAGAAAATTTAGGACAGCGAGAGAGAGAGAGACAAACCTTCAGGTGGTGTAAATCAGCTCCACAGTGGCAAGGTCATACAATCATACACAGAAGCACTGTACAAAGCACTCCAATAGACTGGCACACACGTGGGTGTCATCAAACCTAAGCGATTTGATTCATTGTGTCACATCCCAGTTTGGATTATATATACAAAAACCAAAACCCTAAAAGGTTAAATTGCAGCATTAAACCACCTGTGGCTGGTGCAGAGACTCATTGCCCCAGGGGGATTTCTGTGGGGCATACCTCATCAGAAAGAATATATTATGTCCTAAAGCCTGAGCTCTAATCCAAGCCCAGCCAGCTCTACTGGCTGGTTAGAAGAAGGAGCTGGGCTATAGCCCTGTGTCCTCCTTCACTCTTGCCCCTCCTTACAGAGGCTAGGGTTACAGAGGCTAACTCTGTAGAGTGCTTGCATGTTCTGAAACACAATTTCCTCCCTTTCCGTTCTTTCAGACAGGAGTCATCTAGAAATATTAGCCTGTTGGTCCCATGTATTTCTGTCCACCTGATTGCTGCTCAAGCAGCAGGCTTTTGTTGATCTATTCAGAACAGCCTATTCCCTCATCTCCCCTTGCTATCAATCATACGATGATATCCCAGAAGCAGCTGCAGTCTCAGAGCAGATACCAGGCCCAAAGAGGTGGGGTAGCAAACCTGACTTAGGCCTTAATTCAAAGGTGTAAATGTAAAATGTTTCATTTCAGACTGGATTTCTGAAGGAAGTTGTAAAGAGTAATTAGGAAGTCCGAAAAGAAGTTGGACTTGTAAAGACTAGCAGGCCCATTAGATGGCATGCTGTTTGAAGAGATGCAGAGTTCTTTAGTAGATTTTCATCTACTCAGGGGATGAGGATGTGAGTCACTGGAATCACACAGCTAGAACCTGGGCAACTCTTTGGAATGATCTAGATCACCATCTATACAGGCCCTTTGCTAGGTCATTCATTGATATATGGATAAGTAGATAACAATGCCAGGAGGGACCGCTGTGATCATGTAGTCTGACCTCCTGCATAGCAAAGGCTATACAGTTTCCCTGATTTAAGTGCTGTTTGAACTAGAGCAGATATTTTAGGGAAAAAATCCTATATTTATTTTTAAAATTGCCATTAATGGAGAATCCACCCCCATCACTGGTGAATTGTTCCAATGGATAATTACCCTCTCTGTTAAAAATGTGCATCTTATTTCCAGTCTGATTTTTTCTATCTTCAACTTCCAGTTATCAGATCTGACCATATCTTTGCAAGATTATCAATTTTTTGCCATATAGATATTTATAAATTGTGACCAACTAACCCCTTAACTTTCTCCTGGTTAAGGGAAATTGATTGAGCTCCTTTCACTCCAAGGCATATTCTCTAATCCTTTAATCATTTTTGTGGCTCTTCTCTGAACCCTCTCCATATTATCAACATTCTTATTGAATCGTGGACACCAGAACTGGATACCATATTCCAGTAGTGGTTACACACATGCTAAATACAGAGGTAATATCACCTCCCTACTCTGACTCAAGATTCCCTGTTTATGCATCCAGTGATCACATTAGCCCTTTTGGCCACAGTGTCATACTGGGTGTTCATGTGCAGCTGATTATCCACCATGACCCCCAAGTCCTTTTCAGAGTCACTGTTTCCCATAATAGAATTCCCTACCCTGTAAATATTGCCTACATTCTTTGTTCCTAACTTTACATTTGGCCATAATAAAATGCATATTGTTTGCTTTCACCCAGCTAGCTTACCAACCTATCCAAGACTGTTCTGCAATAGTGACTGTCCTCTTCAGTATTTACCACTTGCCCAGTTTTTGTGTCACCTACAAACTTGATCAGTGATGATTTTATGTTTTCTGCCAAGTTGTTGATAAAAATGTTAATTAGTGTATGGACAAGAACTGATCCCTAGAAACATACCTGCTTGATGATGATTCCCCATTTACAGTTACATTTTGAGACCTGTCAGCCCATTTAATGTGTGCCATGTTAATTTTGTATTGTTCTACTTGCTTAATCAAAATGTCATGCAGTACCAAGACAAATGAGTTACATAAGTCTAAGTATATTATTTCAACATTATAACCTTTATAAACCAAACTTGTAATCTATATCTTCAACTGCAGGGAGAGAAATTAGGTAATGGTATCTGCTGGACAAAATATACTGCAGAACTTGTTTTGTATATGTATCTGATATCTCTAAGCATCTCTGATCTACTAGGGTTAAATAAAATGAATTTTATTTTTATTTTTCCCATTAGCCACAATTTGTATCTCACTTTTGAAGCTGATTGCTTTGTTGGCATTGGGTAATCACTCAGAAGTGAGGGGTAAATTTGCTCATTCATTCTCTTTTCATAGTTCCATCAAACTCGGTGACATCTCAGAGTTCCTTTCCGGAACTAGCCATCAATTTTGCCATCAATTTGGCTAAGAAAAAGGTGTCAATGCTGTCAAAGATTTAATCCACCACTTGACATTTCCACCAGAAATCATGCAAAATTTAATTATAGTGGCAAGGATATTTCCCCCTTACATCTCACTGTCTTGACCACAAGCCATGTTGTAGCTTCATTTGGGATCTGACAGAGTTCCTCTACTTACTGGCTTTGTCATGAAAGGACAGACTTTGGAACTTACATTTCCTATTTTGCTGATGTGTGGAAGAGTGACTAAAATTTTTGAGGTGGGATGGTATAGTCTTGAATGTGACACTCATGTTTTTGATCCTATGGGACAGGTGATGTAAGTGTAGCAGGATAGTCTTTTATAAGATTCAATTGTTGTGGAATTGATCAGATCATCTAGAAACCTGCCACAGTTAGAGTTACTAAATAAAACTGCTTTGAGGCCATTTGTGAGCAGTTAATATAGAAACACAGAAAGGGTATTTTTTTTTTATCACCAGTCACCTTGCAGTGATGACTCCAGGACAAAAACTTTCTCAAAACCTTCTCTCCTCTAAATGTAGAATTTCCTTCTAAAATTGAATTGGTCTTGGCAATACTCAGTCCTGCAGTAGAGACAACTTTCAGGTTTGATATCTTACAGCCCTGCTTTATATGATGGCAAAGGGGAGGTTCCAACCTTTCCAACAGGACACACAGAACTTGCTATTTGTCCTGAAGGTCCTGAAATATCAGACTTTAAACTTGTCTAGAAAAGTTGTATTCAGTCATTTTTAGTGTTTTTTAAGAATGTATTAGGCATATTTTCATCTCACGCTCTGAAGTGTGTATTTGACTTATGGTACCGAGGATGCCAGAGCTTCACAAGTGGAGGGATAAAAAAATAGTCTCACCTTTTTAAAAAAAAATTAGCTGTCGAGAACATTTCTAATTTTTTTAAATAAAATTGTTTTCTGGTAAACTTGTGGCATACACAGAACATGTGACTGATTATATATAGATATTCACATTAATGCCATCTATATACTGCATACATAATACAGACACACACACGCGCATGCTCTTTGTACTGTGAGATGCATAGGAAATAATGGTAAACTAATCAAATTTTCATATGTTTTCCTCTGACTGATCCTCTTCTCAATTTCTGTGAACTGGCCATTTGCTAGAACTGAGTGACACTCTAAGGGCATGTTTCAGAGTAGCAGCCGTGTTAGTCTGTATTCGCAAAAAGAAAAGGAGTACTTGTGGCACCTTAAAATTTGTTAGTCTCTAAGGTGCCACAAGTACTCCTTTTCTTTCTAAGGGCATGAATTTTGTTCACAAAATATGCACAAAATTGTCAAACAAGTAGCTGTACAGAGAGAATACAGATTTAATCATAGAGAACCGGCAATGGCCAGCACATGTGTGGTACTCATTTTATGTGTCGTGAATATGCAAATGCACATTTTTATTTTTTACATATGCATACTTTCTACATGTATATATGTGCCTATTTTATGAGCACAATTTAGACACCAATATTTAGAAATGTATCCCTAATGCTTTTTTTTTTTTTTTAAGAAACATAGGCAGGACCAGTGATGGACTGCCGAAAATTTACACTGGGCTCCCTCAAAGCTTTTCTAGCTCAGTTAATGATATTTATGGGTCTGTCCAGATCATAGTTACTGGGTGTGATTTCAGCTCGAGCCGACACACACAAGCTAGTTTTAAACTCACTAGCGTGGGTCCCAGAACAGTAAAGCAGCAACAGAAGTGAAGATTGTGCAAGTCTGCCTGAAACCCAGGATAATTACTCATGGGGCTAGCTCATGCTGAAGTTTGCTCTGGCATGGCTTTACTGTTCTGGGACCTGAACTAGTGAGATTAAAGCTAGCTCAGGTATGTCGTCTCAAGCTACCATCACACCCAGTGATTGCAATCTAGATATACCTTATGATTCCAAACAGTACAATGCTGTTCATCCCCTACATGGTTCTGGTGGAACAGTTAGTAGGGGAGTTTCCAAACTTAACTGATTCATTTTACATAAAAACATACATATGAGAGAGAGGATGGGGCAAATCTTAAGATCACCCAGCCACACGGTGCAGAAATAGAACCCAGTTGATTGCTCCTTTCCTGTTTGTTTCGTATTGATTTATGTTTTCAAATCTATCTTCACAAGGAAAAGTTCTATAAATTTAGGATGAAATCCTGTCTCCATTGAAGTCAATGGCAAAGCACCCTTTGACTTCAGTGGGCCAGGATTTCACCTCTACTTTTTATTTAATTGAAAGCTGAGGTTCTCCATCCTGTCTCTCAAAAGCCAGCTCTGCTACAAGGGGCCCCAGTAAGCCCCATCCAGCTTGTCACTGAGCAAGACCATCAGAGGTTCTTTGTTTGCCTCTCCTTCCTGTTAGGTTTCGGTGGATAGAAGAGAGTGTGAAATATCAGGTATCATTGGTGATTAGCAAATCCAATTTCTTAACCTCCTGAATAATGCTTTCTGTAAAGAAGAAATTCTAGAGAACCACCAAATATGCCATGTCTGACTCCAACATTGCTGCAAACACATTTCTGGATAAGACTCTCGCTTTCTGCATCTGTCTCTGATGAGGATAATCAATATTTTCCCCCTCAAACAACCCCCCAACTGGTGATAAAAGAATATAGTCTGAATAGCTTGCTTGCATTTGCTCTGCTTGAGTGTGGGTTTGCATATTTTAAGCATCTCTCTGATACAGCAAGCAAGTCTGGAAGGAACAGAGAATGGTAACTAGTCAGCACCAAAGGGACATCAGTTTGTGCATTCACAGAATAACACCTCAAACCATATCTCTGATATCCCACATACCTCTACTGAGGTTAACGTGGTTAATAAATCCTTATTACACTATTGTAATCTGCACAGAAAATTTCTTTGGAAACAGTATGAAATCTTTCAAATGATTCCAAGTAGCAAGAGATTAAATGGAATGGTTAAGAGAGTGTTTTATTTTATATTTTTTCCAGGTAGATATAAAACTGTTCAATGAGAAGCTATATCAAATGTTTTGGAGATTCTTCATATCTCACTTCAGTATTTATAATTTTGAAGACTCCATGCTGTTTCTAACCATTGGTTTGAAGGGGGCTGGGTTGGCGGTGGCAATTTTGTAGGGAAAAGAGGGATTTTGACTTTCTGTTGTCATGGTAACCCATGTATTCAGGTTAGGAAGCTTTATTGAATGTTTTGGCTATTTCTGTATCCCTGCCTTCATTTAATAGATCTTGGTATTCAAATATTTAATTCATCTCTTCATCAGCATTCAAGCTGTTTGCCTTTTAATATTTTTTTAAAAGCACTGCTACCTACAGGAAGAAATTGGATAGTGAAGGGTGGTTTCCCCTTCCCCCACCAAATACTTCCTTAGACATAATACTTCATGTGCAACTTCCTCTTCTGTTCCTTATGGACAAGTGGAGCAACATTCCCAAACAAGGTCTTCCACCTCCAAAGCTTTTCAGTTGCCAAACGGTTCTTATCTGTGGTAGCACCACATTATTATGGCTTCTTCATATAAGAGGCCAATTCTGCCCTCAGCTACTTATGCACAACAAAGGTTCTGTTTACCAGATGGAAAATCCTAGGGAAAAAATGCCCTGCATATCAAACATGATCTGGAAGAATGAACACAGGGCTGGGAATCAGAAAAGTCAGAGTTCTAATCCTGGCTCTATTACTTCATCTTTCTAGATCAGTTTTTCCACGTGAAAAATTTTACTTGCCTTTCCCAGGGGGGTGTGGTGAGGATTAGATCATTTGTACAGTGCACTGAACATATAATGTACTAACAAATGCTTAAGTGCTATCCTTTCTTCAGAGATTCTACATATCTTTAATCACAGCCTCATCCTCATTTAAATCTAGTACCTATTGTACAAGACATGGACCAGAACCAGTACCACGGCTATGATAACCCCCAGGGTTCAGAATCCAAATCTGGAAACAGATCCAAATTTCATGCCTGGCTCTTACCTCATTAATGGGTCAAGAGCAAGACTCTGAAACATAACACTCCAAACTTTGGGGGCCGAAAATTATAGTTCTAGACCTAACTTTTCAAAAAGTGGTTATTGACTTGCAAGTCAGTGGAGTTATACCAATTTACACCAGCTCAGAACCTGGCCCTATACTGATCTGTGCTTACATTTCCCCATCCATAAAAATGGAGATAATTCTATGTAGGAAGGCAGTAGGGACTAGTGGCTAGTGCGTAGAGTTGGGACTCAGAAGCCCTAGGCTCAATTCCCAGCTTTGCCACTAGCCTCCTGGGTGAGTCTGGACAAATCACTTCACCTCTGTGCACAACAACAATATTGATGTCCTTTGTAAACCACTCTGAGATCTACTCATGAAAAGCTCTATAAGGCTAGGTATTATTCATCTTTGTAAAGCACTTTGGGTCAAAAGTGCTATATAAATTCTATTTATTATTCTTTGCCTTCCCAAGCTAAACAATTCTAGTCTTTGTAATGTTAAAATAGCATGCACTCACCACCATGCTGCTAACTATTTTGTTGCCGTTCCCTGGATATTTTAATCTATTTTCATTTCTCTTTATTGATTTGAATATTTTACAATGCCCACAGAAGAGTTTCAAAGGAAACATTCCCATTGATCCCCAGAGTTCAATAACATTTCTAATAACAAAACATAAATATCCCCTAAGAAGCTCCCTTTTAGGAACAAATCCCAAGATCTTCAAATGGTGGAAAAGAAAATTAAGCGTATAAAGAGTAAATTCCAATCTCCCAACTTGGATAATCAGCAGGTAATGTTATGGACTGATTTTCAGCTGATTTGCTGTAGCTCAGTGGATTTTAATGGAGCTATAAACTAGTTGAGAATCCAGCCTTTATCTCTGTACAACAGGCCAATTTCAGACTTGGTGTGTGTAATTGCAACTCCAAGTCTGAATGACTCCCAACTAGAGCTGATCTGCAAGATACTCCTTGAAATACATCGCTGATGAAAACCAAAAATATTTCTGACAAAAATATCGTGATTTTCCCCCCATTTTCCAACAAATTCCATTTGATATCTTTATCAAAAAGCACTTGAGACATTTCTTCAACAGTATACAGGCAAGCCATCTCTCCAAAGAGATTTAAGCAGTTATTAGCTTTATTGTTCACAATATTGCCAACTCACCTATTATTTTTACACAAGTCTATGATATAGATGATCCTTATCCTCATGTATTTAGCATTGCTTTCATCGGTTTCTCTTTCTGCTGTTCATTTTTAATGTACATAATACACACACACACACACACACACACACACACAGATCATCTTCTCCATTGGCATTTACATGGGTAGCCATGTGTATGCTGTTCAATTTCTTCCTCTCTACTGCACCCTGCTGATATATACAGAGACTGATACCACTTCCATAGAATTCAATGGGAGTTTTTCTATTGACTTCTGTGGTCTATTGACCACTGACACCTATTTCCTTTTTAGAGAAAATGAACCCAATTGGTGCAGGCATATTAGTGATTTCTATGAATGCTCTTATAAATGCCTCTGTACTGTTTTCTAGCCTCTTTTGTAAATGCTTTTTATCATCATATTTAACATCCTATTTTCTTGACCATTGCAGAGTACTCAGTAACCATCTTCACTAAGCTCTCTCTGCTAGGACACCTCAATCTTTTCTTGGGAGGATCTGAGTAATTCAGAGCCCATCAATGAACATGTGAACATATGAAAAGTCCAGCTGCTTCATCCAACCATTGTATTATTTACTAGGAACAATTTCAGGTCATCAATATGCTTTTCCACCTACAAAGGATCCCCTGCCAAAATTCAGACTTGTTCAATACCCATCTTCTGTGTCTCCTGCTTCTCTCAACAATCGCTCCACTACAACTCCGTTGTGGAGTTCATCCCATTACCAGAAGAAGGGAGATCAGGCTCTTGATGGCTGCAATAACAGAAAAATGGAATTCACATGCAAGCCCATTCACAAACGCCTAATTGACTAATGGGACATCAAGCTTCAAGAGAGTTGCTGACAAGGAGTTGGCAGTAGAATAGGTGTGACAATCAGTGACATGTCAAAGGCATGAGAGAATAAGTATTTATACATGCAGTGTCAATCATTTTCTGTATGCCATTGCAAATGCCTATCCCTTTCAGGCTGGCATCCAAAATATAGCAATTAGTATTTAAAAAAACGCTTCAGACATTTTATGGAAATGAAAGTAAATGGGTGAAAGACCCAATGGAAATAGCAGTATATGACACAGACATCATTAAATGTCACCATGCTGCAACAGCACATTTGGCTACTGACATCAGCACTGTGGATAGCATTTATATCTTTCAATGAAAGCAATGATAACAGCAGACTCCACTAGAGCTGGTTGAATAATGTGTGTATGAGTTGACAAATTTTGCCTTTTTCCCTTATATTTACATTTTTTCCATTATTATACAGCAGGGCAAATAATTCACAAATAAATACAATTCTGTGATTTTTTAATTATTATTTGCCCTAGTCACTCAAAAGAGGTGGTTAATCATAAATATAAAATAGAATTTAAAGCTGAAGCAATTTTTAATTACCTAAGATGTTATTAATATAAGCAAAGGGGATTTTCATTTTTTTAAATTGCATGAGTTTTTAACTGACAGTGTAACTTTAAATCCACATAAAAGCAAATAATAATAAAAAGCCCATAATCAATTGTTTTTCCCTATTTATGGGGGAAGAGGCTGGAAATGTCATCAATGATAGATCTAGTCATAAACCTACCTCTCATATCAAGTCATATGTCTAGACACTTGTCCCCCATGAATGTACTCCTAAAACTGTGAAGATCCTTGGTCTTTTTTTGAATGCCCCTGTGGTGGGGCGGTGCCCCACCCCTAGGCAAGATTGGGCTACAACAGGCCAGAGCAGCTGCGCAGAACGGCAGCCAATCAGAGAGGGTCTGTGGGGGAGCCCATCAGTGCCAAGCAGAGGGCAGCCAATCAGGGCCAGGCTAAGCCCTATATAAAGGCTGTCCAGGCAAGAAGCAGTGAGTTTCTCCCAGACTTTCAGATGGGAAGGTGTGTCTCCTGAGCTAAGGAGCACAGCACAGCACAGCACAGCACAGCACAGCACAGCACAGCACAGCACAGCCTTGCGGGAGCAGAGGAGAGCTCCAGCCCGATGTCTGTCAGACTGCAGGCCCTGACCAGAAGGGACTAGAGGTGCAAGGGGTCAGAGTGGAAGTGACCCAGGAAGGATGGACAGATGAGGGGAGAGAAGGAGGGTGGAGAGGCTGCCACTAGAGGGTCCCTGGGTCAGGTCCCAGAGCAGTGAGTGGGCCTGGGGTCCCCTTCCCCCTTGTACTGCATGTGGCTGTGGAGGAGTGGCAGTGACAGACTGCAACTGGCCCTTGGCCAGAGGGGCTAGACTTTGGGGGTTGTGGTTGGCCACTGCAGCGGGGGCGAGTTGGAAGACTGCTATTAACACACACACACACACACACCCTGCCCTGCCCCGGAAGGAGGTGAGGACAGACTAAGGGGCACTGTCAGATGGCAGTGACCAGAAGTGGATGTCACTGAACAGGGAGCAACACGAGTCCAGATACCAGCACAACAGATGATAGACGGGATACCACTGACAGAGGGCGTTCTGCAACAGACAAGAGCTAATTCCCAGATGCGCCAATGGGAGGTGCTGTGGTGGTGAGTCCCAACCCCGTCACAGCCCCCCTCAAGCACACTGTCACCCTGATTTAACAGCAGACCTTGTTGTGTGTCATGCTTACAAAGGTTCAACAGAAGTTCTGAGAATTAGCCATTAGACTACCTGGAATGGATCACAAAACATTTTAATAATATGATCTTGGCCCCTTTTCCTATTTGTATCCCTCTCTGTTTCATATGATATTTCACTGATGATTAAAGCAATTAGAATCTGCAAATTAATTTTACATTGGGGTGATGTCTTTTGCTGAGCTGGTGATTTTAACAGTCTTGTTTGATTCTCGAACCAGAACTGTGGTTTAGTCCTGAAGATAATCTCTCTCACCATTCACATCCAGCCTCAACCTTTCAAATCAGCTTTTAAACTAGTATCCAAATGAGTTTAAGACAAATAATTTTACAAATTGGGATCATCCGTTTTAGTTCATGCATAATACAGCTGAGTGAAGAACTGATTTTTTTTGTTTCTCTGTCCAAACTAAAGAAGCTCTCAAAAAATTCATGTTGGGTCAACCTATAACGAAATTTTTTTTGTTTTTTCTCCCAAAACTGAAATACTGAAAACAAAAAAAAATGTTTTTAGGTCAAGCAAAGTATTCTGATTGAGTTAAAACTACACTTTTTTTCATTTTGTTTAATTATTGGGTGTTTAGCATGATTTTGGTTGGGGTTTTTTATATAAACCTAGCCACATTTTTAAACAAAAGTCATTTTGAAAGGAAAGTCAAAATGTTTAATTTTGTTTTGACATTTTTTTCAGCTGACACCATTTGCCAGATTTGTGAATAGTTTTGGTCAGCCTGAAACTACAGTTTATTCACCAAAAAAAAAATATTTGTCTGAAAAATTGCACCTAGCTCTCATCCATAAGCCACTACAACTGACAGGTATTTTATTGTTGGATATTCTTCTAACTGGTTTCAGAGTAGCAGCCGTGTTAGTCTGTATTCGCAAAAAGAAAAGGAGTACCGGTGGCACCTTAGAGACTAACAAATTTATTAGAGCATAAGCTTTCGTGAGCTACAGCTCACTTCATCGGATGCATTTTTCTTCTAACTGTTATCTAGATCTTTCTATCAGTAGATCTCAAAGCACTTCACAATAGTGGAACTTGAATGGAGAACTATTTTAGATTTACACTTATATTACAAGCGAAACTTTTCAGCTAACTAATGAAAAAAAATCTGCTGTGTCTGAATGCTGATCATCCTTAGCATTTAGAGACCACACTTCTGTAACTTTCATTTCTTTACCTATACTTTGAAACTTATCTAACATCTTCCTAGTGCACTTTTGTTCACACCTCACTCACCTTTGCATAGTTTGTAGTACAGAGATGTTGCATTAAGGAAATCTTATCCAATCCTAGTACTTGTGACGCTAAGGTAGCATTAGCTGTCAAGAAATGTCCCCTGATCTGAACCTGATATTATGCTGATGGCATTCTATTAACAGGTAGGTTTCTTTTTAATTGAGAGTTCCTCAGGAAAAACTCCTGGATGCCTCGATAGCCCTTTAATAGTGAGGAGAAACTGTTCAATGCAGACAAACATCTGATATTTCTTTAACAAAAATAAAAGGCAATCTTTATGAATTGTTAATGTATTTCTTTAAGCTCAGTGTCATGCTATAGCAGAAAAGCCTGCACTTTACCTTGTGCAGTTGTATAAAAATGGAAATGTAGTTGGCTAGGTTCTGTTAGATCACTGATGGCATTGTAGTTTAGATTGCAGGGGTATCAGATTTTTACATTAATGTATTTACTTCATCGGGCTTCTTTATAGATTTTCAGCAGCTGTGCCTGAGCAGGGAATCAAACTACTCCAATTAAAGATTTCCTTCCGGAGGATATTGTAATGGCTAGATCATGCTTTGGTCTACACTCCTATGCTGAAGAATAACGAGCAATAAGTCCCCCAACACACACCCTTTTACACCCTGTGTACCCTATCTGAATCCTGGGTCCAGGTGCACAGAAGTAAGCTCAGCTATAAACTGAGGAGCTTTGGTTCCTCCCATCTGCACACCGGCCACCCCCTCAGAGCAAGGAGGGAACTGGGACTTAGATGTGCCTCTGAGACATGTTGTCTCTTGGAGCTACTTCTGAGGTGGTGAAGCTTGGCTAATACAGAACCACAGATAATATAGGACCCACTCTGCAGGAGGCAAATACTGGTAGCATATGCCATTTAGCCTTAAACTAGTTGCCTATTCCCATAGTGGATGCACTCATGTGCCACTTATTTCTATGTTGCCCGGGTACTCTATTTAACTGTAATAGTCATATCTCTGTTGCTTTCCATTCAACTTCTTCATAGAAAACCATCTTTCATTTTTTTTTCATCATTGTCCTTTATTACTTATCACTATCTAATATTTGGGGCTGACTTTGAACACTACCACATGCCTGATACCTAGAATTTAGGCACAATAACAGCTCACAAATAAGGGAAATTACCACTCCTAAAAGTAAGAAGGGACATCTCGTACCATATTACCTGAAGCTGATCTATAAGGAACCCCCACATGCAGGTTATCAAATGCAAAAAGCTAACCAAATATCCAGAAACATAAAATTCTCCTTTCCAGAGTTCAGTTCATTCATGAAAGCAGTAGTCAGGGAAGCGCTGACGATAACTAGGGCCGCTCATGCTGTCCTTCTTGGGTGGTAAGAGAGAATAGAAAATACCTGGGTCCCTTATTAGCTGAGATTGACAGTTCTTTTGACAAGGTAAATCTGCCAGCCATTCTAAAACATAAGAACAGCAATATAGACCAACGGTCCATCTAGCCCACTATCCTGTTTTCCGACAGTAGCAGATGTCAGGTGCTTCAAAGGGAATGAACAGAAAAGGGCAATCCTCAAGTGATCATAAACACTGCCCAACCAGTATCAGAGAAACCATCACTTAAATCTAGTGACCACACATAAGCCAGTGTCCATCCTATCTTTTCTAAGCAAGCTAATAGAGAATCTAGAAAAAAATAAGTCTCTTTGGGTCACCTCTTAGTATCCTGGATTCCTTTCAGTCAGGCTCAGGGACAGATCTTAGAGTCAGAGCATGGTCGGCAAACATGCAGCATGGAGTCCAATGATCACTGTTATAATTCTGGAGACAGCAGAGGAGATAGACAGATGCAGAGGGAGCAGATGGCTTCAAAACTTAAACTAACACAAAAGTGAGGCTTTGCATTGGGGGGTAGGGAGTACCGAACATTTAAAGGGATAGGACATCAGTCAGGTCACCTTAGGCTGATTTAAACATAAAAGTTAAAATTAAAAAAGTGGAATCTCACCCAAATTGTGGTGTTTCAATAATTGAAAATAAGCAAGCCCTCAGACTACAGCCACACTTTTCCGTGGTAAATTGTTCCATGATGCTGTCCAGTTCCAACCTTGCTGTCTCGTCTTTCTCCATGGCAAGAAGAGCAAGGTCACGCAGCGATGTCTGTGATAGTGTTGAACGCATGTCATTTTTGACACATCTTAATGTGCTCATGGCACATTCATCTATAGCCACTCCAATTGGTATGGTGAGAAAGAGTTGACACAACATTTCCATTTCTGGTAAAACATCAAGAGAATTTGACACAAATGAAATTCAAGTAGCTCTGGACTCCAAGTGACAAACTGAATATCTTTGTGTCCTTTGTAAAATAATACATCCCAAAATACATAATCTCCTGAACCAAGTATAAAGAAAAATGTGAGTTTAAGAACCTCCTTTGACTTTTGTAAAGTCATATTTTGAAGTCACCTGGGATGGAGCCAACTTCATTGAGTAGCTCTCATTTGAAATCCCTCACACAAAACTGAATATTGAAAGCAACTTGTCAGATGGGAGCTTCAAATCTATTTAAGCAGGAAGACTGCTTTGACCTGCTTCATTGTTGACCTATTCATCTTCAGGAGTTTTGTTTTGTTCCTTTCTAGTTCTTCTACAGGGTCTTTGGGGTTTTTTGGTTTTGAGATGATCGATTCTATGGGATCTTTGGCTTTGTTGGTTTGTTGCTGACCTATAGGGCCTTCAGTTGTGCTGGTTTCAAAGACAGCTTCTCTGAAAATATCAACTACTACTTCAGGTACAACTTCAGGGATACTGCACAAATAGTTTTCCTGACTTAAACCATGACACAATGACAGATTTTAGCCTGCTGAATTGTAGAAAGTCAATAACTGCATCTCTTCAGACTGTAGGAGTCAATCAGGAAGTTTACAAAAAGATAGTTGCTGCTGCCTAGGATCTTTGGAGACAGTTTGTAATATCTTTTTCTTCTCATTTTCCAAAAGGAGACTTTTGATTGTATTTATGGTTTTCATTTTCAGAGACCTTCCAGTATAAGAATAATTAAACTGGAAATATTGGCCTAAATAAAGTGTATTTTTGTGCTGCCTAATTTATCCTTCGGTTGTGGGGGTGATCCTAAAAAAAAAATGTCGATTTTTCTGTGCAGAATCTAGTAGAGATTGGCAGAACTAGAGTGGGGCTGGCTGGAGAGAGTACTGGCCATGCTCAAATGCTGTGGGGTTTTGCAAAGGCACTGCAGGACAGGTGGGAGAAGGTTATCTTGGGAACCCTTTATAAATGGGGGCTGATGGCCAAGGCTGGTGTTAGACACATCCAACCCATGCAATTCCATCAGCCCTGAGGCAGCAAGCGGGCCCCGGGGTGACTGCATCAGTTACTTGTTAGGGTGAGGCCCTAGAATTGAGCTGAGTGAGATAAGAGGGCAGTGGCAGAGGAACAGCTGGTGCAGCTGTTCAGAAGCCCATGAACTGGAGCATCCCTGCAGGCTCAGAGCTGCTCGGTTGCACCATATATGCCGGCACAGCCTGCTGGAACTTCTAGGAAGGGCTCTGGTACCCACATTTGAATTTTTTCAGGAAACGGGCCTCCAAAACAGTAGCTCTGCGGTGAATTCTGATTAGCAGGACTGCCAACGGCAGAGCCTCCATTTTGGTTGAAGGCTCCTCCTCCCATCCCATTGCCCAGGCAAATTCAAATGCAGACAGCAGGAACCAGAGTGCTGCTCTTCCTAGCGACTGTGACTCTAGCTCTGGTGGCAGCAGCCGTGGTTTGCAGCTCTGGCTCCTGCTACAGCAATTCTGGCTTTGGTGGGAGCAGGGCACTGGCGCAGGCCAGAAGGAGCAGACAACACAGCATGGAGCTGGGTGGCGCAGATGACTGGGGGTGGGGAGTGAGTTTATTTGAATGTGGAACATATGTGAGGGCCCACATTGAAAACCTGCACTTGGTCCTGTGATTTTGTTCTTTGGCCACTGGCAAATGGGAGGAGACAGGGCACTTGAACCAGGTGGGGCCCAGTCAGAGTTTGCTGACTGTTAAATCTGCCACTAGCCAGGCTGCAGACCAAGACATGGTACCGAGACAATGCTCTTTGGAAGATAACATCCTCCTGGTCACAGATAAGGGAAGTATGTCCTTAGTCTTCCTACAGGATCTTTGTGACACCCTGGTCACCTAGGTTGCTGCAGCATAGGGAAGACTGCAAGCTTAAGTGAAGTCAATTAACCAGCTTCTGTTGGGGATTACTAGATTTCCCACAGAAAACTGCCTGTGTTTTGACAAAAGTTTTGTCACTTCTATATCAGATTCGGCAAAACATTTTGTTTTAGTGAATCAGTATTTTCCAATTACAGTATGTCTTGTTGAAAAATTTCCAACCAGCTCTAATCCCTATTTTCACAGATGAGGAACTGAGGGAAAGAGAAACTAAGTGATTTGCCTAAAGTCACTTCGGAGGTCTGCAGCAGAGCCAAGAATTGAACCCAGCTCTCTTAAGAGTCTAAGCCAGTCCAGTATTCCACAAGACCTTCCCTCCCCAAGGTGCAGCATGCTCTTTTCTGCTTCGATTCTGCAGAATTATTATATGATAGCCAGTAACAGGGCTTTACTGACTTGAGCAAGACTGTTAGTATGATTATTTGATTAAACAGGTCATCAGAGCTTACTTACAGTTGAAGACTGAATGTTGTCTTGCACCAGCTTAATGGCTATTGTCCAGTCTTCAGACTATGTACTCTTAGCATCTGTAATTGCTGAGGTACGTCTCTGATATGTATTTTATTAGGTCACTAGAAATGCAAGCATTTTTTTTTTTATTTTTCCTCCCCAACATTACAGGTCATTTGTTCAGCAGTAGCTTCAATTTCTTCCTTCACAAGTCAATCACAGAATCATAGAATATCAGGGTTGGAAGGGACCTCAGAAGGTCATCTAGTCCAACACCCTGCTCAAAGCAGGACCAATCCCCAACTAATTCATCCCAGCCAGGGCTTTCTCAAGCCTGACCTTTAAAACTTCAAAGGAAGGAGATTGCACCATCTCCCTAGGTAATGCATTCCAGTGTTTCACCACCCTCCTAGTGAAAAAGTTTTTCCTAATATCCAACCTAAACCTCCCCCACTGCACCTTGAGACCATTACTCCTCTTTCTGTCATCTGCTACCACTGAGAACAGTCTAGATCCATCCTCTTTGGAACCCCCTTTCAGGTAGCTGAAAGCAGCTATCAAATCCCCTCTCATTCTTCTCTTCTGCAGACTAAACAATCCCAGTTCCCTCAGCCTCTCCTCATAAGTCATGTGTTCCAGTCCCCCCATCATTTTTGTTGCCCTCCACTGGACGTTTTCCAATTTTTCCACATCCTTCTTGTAGTGTGGGGCCTAAAACTGGACACAGTACTCCAGATGAGGCCTCACCAATGTCGAATAGAGGGAAACAATCATGTCCCTCGATCTGCTGGCAATACCCCTACTTATACAGCCCAAAATGTCATTGGCCTTCTTGGCAACAAGAGCACACTGTTGACTCATATCCAGCTTCTTGTCCACTGTAACCCCTACGTCTTTTCTGCAGAACTGCTGCCGAGCCATTCGGTCCCTAGTCTGTAGCGGTGCATGGGAGTCTTCTGTCCTAAGTACAGGATTCTGCACTTGTCCTTGTTGAACCTTATCAGATTTCTTTTGGCCCAATCCTCTAATTTGTCTAGGTCCCTCTGTATCCTATCCCTACCCTCCAGCGTATCTACCTCTCCTCCCAGTTTAGTGTCATCTGCAAACTTGCTGAGGGTGCAATCCACACCATCCTCCAGATCATTAATGAAAATATTGAACAAAACCGGCCCCAGGACCGACCTTTGGGGCACTCCACTTGTTACCGGCTGCCAACTAGACATGGAGCCATTGATCACTACCCGTTGAGCCCAACAATCTAACCTGCTTTCTATCCACCTTATAGTCCGTTCATCCAACCCATACTTCTTTAACTTGCTGGCAAGAATACTGTGGGAGACAGTGTCAAAAGCTTTGCTAAAATCAAGGAACAGCACATCCACTGCTTTCCCCTCATCCACAGAGCCAGTTATCTCATCATAGAAGGCAATTAGATTAGTCAGGCATGACTTGCCCCTGGTGAATCCATGCTGACTGTTCCTGATCACTTTCCTCTCCTCTAAGTGCTTCAGAATTGATTCCTTGAGGACCTGCTCCATAGCTTTTGATAGAAGCTCTCAGTACACTTTTACGACTATTATTCGCAGGGTATCACTATGAGTAGACTTGATGATGGTGGTCATTAATGCCTGAGATATTATGTAATCATCAAATAGTCCTTGAGCTTTCTCAGTTATTGCTGGTATTTAAGCTCATAAGACTCCTCATTAATGTATGCCTCCTTCTCACAGCTAACCAGCCCTTGTGGGTATATTTACACTTCACGCTAACCTCAGGCTCTGACTCAGGTTTGTGCCCAAGCCCTGCTTTTGTCCACACACAAGTCAATCTGACTCAGGTCAGCAAGCACTCAGGACTCTGCTGCCAGGGTGGTTCAGAGCCCAAGTCCCACTGACACTCAGATCCAGGCCCTGTTATTTTGCATCATGGACACAGGTCAAGCCCTAACCTGAGCGAGGTCTGTGTAGTGCAGTATGGACTCATTACCACAGCTGTGAGGTATGAGTCCAGCAACTGTAACCCCAGGTTTACAATGCAGTGTGAATGCTCAGGCATGAGCTAAAAAATACCAAGTCCACAGGCCCAGGTTTACAATGCAGTGTAGACATTCCCTGTATGTCTCTGCTCCCTTTAACATATTCCAGCCAAGCTGCAGTACTGTGGTAGCTCCCTACTTTGGTAGACCCTACTTTTCTGCAGGCTTTCATACCACTTCTTGAAAACCAGCTTCTTCTTTGAACATTAGTACACTCAGATCATATCCTACCACATATCTGAAAAATGAGTGGTTGTCTTTTCTCAGCTCATTTACTATTGTTATATCCGCATTCCTGCAATACTTCAGAACAGTTTGTTAGTGTCAACCACACATTCATCTCAGATAGCATCCAGTGTGAAAATGAATAGTTGACATAATCATTATGTTTAAGATGCTGTTCATTCTCTTTAAAAAGTAACTAGTGATCTAAACTAAATCAAAGAATCATAGGACTGGAAGGGACCTTGAGAGGTCAGTAATAACTGGCTTTTCAAAGTTAATCTCACTGGTTTCCTATCTCTCATAAATAATAATATTCTCTTTGGTTCCTAGTAAATGGCAGATTTGCTTTCATTAAATGCCAAAGTAATAACAACAACTAGCTTTTTATCCAAGTGGGCAAATGAATGCCTGGTTTAAGCCCAATAACACAGTGGACTGACATCAGGCATGAATTTTCCCCCAAAAGCCTGTGTTCAGGCTTACTGATTTATCCTAGTTGCTGTCAGCCCTAGATGTTGATCTGTAAGCTTCCTATTCTTTGCCCAAACATTAAAACCTTTTTGCTATGCCAGTGTAGACCACTAAGCCACAGATCCTGCTCAATTTACCCAGCTAAGTAGCCTAATTGGTTTCAACAGGTCTATTCATTTGAGTTTGGAGAACCAGCTTTGCCTCTAATACAGCCTTATTGGAAAATTCTGGTAGGCAGCTGAGTGCAAGCCCACCAGACTTGGGGGAGGAACCACTGGACCCAGCTGAATTCGGGGGAACAGCTAAGGAATAATAGGGATGGGAATAAGGGTCATAGATTCAGAACTAGGGATCCAAAGGGGGACACTGAGCAAAGGACCCTGGACAGCGCCCACGGCTACTCAAAGCTGTCTAGGAAGCCAGCAGATGCCGCCCAGAGGAACTTTGCCCAGATGCATGAGACAAGGAAGGAACAAAAATAGGCCCCACAGTCGCAGAGAACCTCTTCATCCAACATCCTCCTCCTGGTGTTGTAGATGGCCACTACAGGTGGTAGAAGGTACTGCCACTTGGTATCAGGGCAGGACATGAGGGTAAGTGAAACGTGTGGAGCGCGACCATGTAAAATTGTTCCCTTGGCACGGTTCAGAAGCAAACCAGCTGCAGGGTGTGCAGTCGGCTCAGGTTATGGAAGGGAGGGAGCTGAGGGGAGGGCGGTTCACGGGGCAGAGACCAAATGACAAAGTCCAGAAGGCCTGGGGTAAGAGGCGGGCAGGGAACACCTCGCTGGATCCTCTCAAGGCTTCCCCCACCTCCTGGAGTATGCACAGGGAGGTCTGAAGGATTGAGAGCCCCATGCACCAACAGGGCACTCAGGGATCCACCCAGTCCCTGCCTGGTCATAGTCCAGGAGGTCTCAGATTCTGTTGGTTTCTGCCAGGACCAGCTTCCAGCTGCACTGGACTGGGAATCAGAAGACTTGCGTTCTATTATTGGCTCTGCAATGGGGCCTTCTGGCTGACCTTGGGCAAGTCACTTCCCTTCTGTGCCTCAATTTCTCTATCTGTAAAATGACAATGATGCTTACCTCATTTTTAAAGCACTTGGAGATTTAGAGACGAAACGTACTATAACAGAGCAATGTATCATCATCATCACATCATCTGGCAAGGGCCTCTTTAAACATGCAGTGACATTTTAAAAATATGCATATCCTTTTTAGGAATAAGCACACAGGTAAAAAAATAACTATATATGGAGTATTTTAAGTTCTCCTAAGTTACCTATGCCATTGCCTGACACTTAGTGTCTAAGGTCTTCTTTGCCTTCCAGTGGGCAAGCCTTAAAGAAAGGGGAAGATCAGAAACACCAAACAAATTCATGTCTCCCACATGACTGTGAGTATTGGGATAGATGTGATATGAATAGCTCAGAAAAATAAGTCAGGCTTATTGAGTGAATATCGTGACTAATGAAGAAACTCTCTGAACATTGAGTTTGTCTAATCTCACATGTGATGGGCAATTAAATAGTTCCAGATACATGTTCTTTTAATTTTCAGTATGAATGTTGCAAGCAAAAGCAACATGTTTCTGACATAACTAACATGCCATAGTTATTGGCCTTCCCCACTGCATAAAATAAAATCCTCATTCTGCCCAACTTCATACATAGGAAGTGATTTTTATTGTTCTATTTTTATATGGAAGACCGAAGTGTCCCTTGTTTATGAATGAACGATGTTGCTTATTTTGCTTAGTGGTCCAAACAAAGATTACAAAACCTCAGACTGGTATGATAAGACCGATGTATTGAAGAACTCCCAGATCTCAAGTCACTCACTGTAAGCTCAGTTGTTTCCTAAATTCCAGTGACTGGTACTTTGCTGCACAGATAACCTCACCAATACTAGTGGGGCTAGTCAGAGAATAATGGTGGCAGAATCTAGCCTGAAATTATTAAGGAAGAGCTAGTGAATAGGCTAGACTGATGTGATTGGTACAAACTTCAGGATGATAGTCATTATGGGAAAGATAACTTACTGCATTGTGACAGGTTTCAGAGTAGCAGCCATGTTAGTCTGTATTCGCAAAAAGAAAAGGAGTACTTGTGGCACCTTAGAGACTAACAAATTTATTAGAGCATAAGCTTTCGTGAGCTACAGCTCACTTCATCGGATGCATCTGATGAAGTGAGTTGTAGCTCACGAAAGCTTATGCTCTAATAAATTTGTTAGTCTCTAAGGTGCCACAAGTACTCCTTTTCTTACTGCGTTGTATATTTGATTAACGCCTTATCTAAACCCTAAGTCAAATGGGAAGACTGTTCCCTCTCCCAACCATGACTGCATTGAACGTTGCTGGCCCATCGCAAGTTCAGTGGTCTGAAAATGCATGTTAATACCCCAGGAAGTAGAACAGCCAGCAATTTGGTAAATGGGGTGGTATTTGCTGAGGAGTGATCCCCTGGCAGTCCACTAAGGAGCACTATGTATGATACTGAAGAAGAATGACCAGGAAGAAAGCCACACAAATGGAGGCATGTGAGAACTGTTACAAACAGTGATTTGCAGAAGCTAAAATAAACCAAAACCACAGGATTTCTCTGCCCATATTGAAATACAGGTTTCACTTGGGACTTATAAAAACCCCTGGTGATAACTGGCTTGGGATCTGAATAATCTTTCCAAGCACATTTTGGATTGCAGCCTTCCCACTGACCCATAAGTTTCATTATCAGTTTAGATAACAAATGAATCTTAATTGGGGCAGTAGTCCAAAATTCCCTGGGATTGATTTGTCAGAACCTGGGTGATTCCTTCCCTGGAAGATTCATAAGCCCCCTGAGAAGACATGTGCAGAAAAGACACGTGGTTTCAGTCTTGTGCTGGACTTTACCCAGCACTAGACAGTGAGGAAGCAGACCCACAACTACATTCTCAGTTTTGATTAGACAAGATGTAAATGCTCTAAAATGGAAATAATATTCCCTTTGCTGCAGAGCTGCACTGCCAATCAGAGGTTGCTTTGAAGGGAAACGAGTAATTGAGGCCCGAGTTTGATTTAATAAGGGGTTCACAAAACATAATGTTAATAGAAATCTATTTTTAACAGTTCTTTAATAATTTAAAATGTCCCCTGCAGTTTTGGAAAATCAAACACAATTACACTTTGCAAGTATGTATGAGAATCAGAATGAAATTGACGATAAACTAATCGATCTAATTTCACTGGTTTTTAATAACTGGAGTTGTTAATCAGCTCAGTCGTCAAGTCTTCAGAGCAATGCTCAATATGCCTGAAGCAGGAGGCAAAAGTGGTCTTATGCCACATTTCAATCCTTCCATCTGATTCTGAGGTCAGCCAGCAGCTGGTTCTACACTGGCATCACTTAGAGCAACCTCTAGGGTGTTGTACATTGCCCCATTTTGTAACACCTCTACCACTATGCCAACACTTTGCCACCCAACAATTGCTCGATGCTTGGAAAATCCTCAACTGCCATTTTCAGGCAGTTTTAAATTCTCCTTTACATCACTGGAGCAGTACAAAAGGGGACTTAAGCAGAGGCCAGGATCTAGTCCAATGTTAAATACAACTGTCTTCTCAAATATCCCTTTCAGGATTTGTTCAAATGAATGTACATACCAAAGCCATCTTTCCTGCCTGAGGATAAGGTAATCTGTTGTACTGATCACCAGAATGAATACTATTTTAAATTAATTGCATCAAATGTTGAAGTTCTTGTTAGTTTATGCTCAATTCTTAGGCTAGACTCCCAATGAATTTTTGATAAAAAAACTGAGCAAAGACATTAGGGTTTGGTCCAAGAAGTCAAACATACGCAAGAAGGGTCAGAGATTAAATGGAGCATTGAGCTCAGCAATAATAATCTATCAAGGAGAGAAGACATGGAGTTTGAACTACCTTAAGGTCATCTGGTGAAACTGCTGAGCAGAACTGTCTTCCTGCATTTAAAGGCTGTGATCCCACAATGAGATGCATGAAGGTGGATCCCTATGACCATACGGAGGCTCACTGCCTTCAGTGGAATTACACATGGGCATGAAAGTCTGTCTTATGTACTTCTAATTGCAGGATCAGGGCTAAAATATCTCTTTAAAACTAGAAGATCTATCACTATTTTCAAGAGGTTATAAAAAAAAGAGAGAAAATTTATATGTGAGACCTACAGAAAAAACAATATTTTGTTTCCTCTGCATTCAAGCAAGTGAAATGAAATGTTAATTTCAAGTCCCATTAGGAATAGAGGAGGAAAGCAATGGCTGCCAAATAAGTAAGTTCTTAGGATAAGAATGCTTATTTCCAAGCTTCTGAGACCACATTACCAACAAAGGAGAGGAAATAAAAGTATTTAAATTATTTAGAAAGTATTTGCTACTATGCCTTCAAAGAGAGTTAAATTATGATGTTATTAAACTCAGAGAAACGAGTCTTCCCAAAAGGACTAGATCTGTAGTTTCTCTGACTGGAGCTTTGCCAAGTAAAATTGTTCAGCCTTAGTGTGATTACAGCATTAAACTGCTGGGGGGTTAAATAAATTTAACAATAATATAAAGCTAAACTAAATTTGAGTGAAATACTAAAAAAAGGCAATTTATGACACACAAATATGTATTTGGAATGAATATTTAACAAAAACAACTTCATTTGGAACTAAATAAAAGTTTTTATAAAATTTATTTATTTGTATTTTTGAAGATGCATTCATGCAGCAAACCTGTGTAAACTGATAAAAAGTCCTGGGATTTTGTGCACATTCAGAAAAGAAGAGAAGTGTTTCCTTTAATTAATTGGTGAAGTCTGCTTCAGTACTGATTAGTTCTGCCACACAGTGGGAAATGATAAAAACTGAAGGAGTACTGGTTACAAAATACTAGAAAATGAAAACGAAGTGAGGCAGAAAATTTAAAGTGCTGTTGTTTTACTTATAAAACTCAAATTCAGCAGCATTTTAAAGGAACCCAGTTTCATTTCCAAGACTTTATCTCAGTCATCCTCTTAAAAATAAGCACAATAAGAAAACTGGTGGATATGTAATGTAATCCATAATATCTACAAATAAATCTAGGAAAGGATATATGAGCATGCATATAAGAAACAACAAATACACTGGGCCTGATTCTGTTTTCCTTCACAGAGCCTTAACTGTCCTTGTCCTTTGAGATAATCCACTAGGTCAGAACTGAAGCCAATTATGAGATCAGCATCTATGCAAAGAGAAATTCTGTGGCTAGACAGAGGACTTCAGTCCCCACAGCTGTCAATCTGTCACCTTCACCTGTCACTTCACAAGTACTGCTAATAAAAGAGTAGAGAGATCAGTAAATAAAGTATGAAGTGCTGTGTAAGGGGATGCAAATTAGACTCCCTC
Organism: Dermochelys coriacea; assembly: GCF_009764565.3. Classification (NCBI taxonomy): domain Eukaryota; kingdom Metazoa; phylum Chordata; order Testudines; family Dermochelyidae; genus Dermochelys; species Dermochelys coriacea. The sequence continues at coordinate 116,839,924 of NC_050072.1, forward strand.
ATATTACTTTAGACTGAAATACCCATCAACCCATGTATACTTACTTTTCAATACAAGGCTAGAGCTACACTCTGATCCCGGGGGTGAGTACCCTGCTTGTGTACACGTACTCTCGTTGAGCTAGTGTGAGTGTAAACAGTAGTATAGCTTCAGTCACACAGGTAGTTTCAGCAGAAGCATGGCTGAACTGGGCTGAGAACATACCCACTGGTTTCAGGCGACACGGCTCAGCTGCACCTGCACTTCTGCTAGCTATTCTATTGCACCTACACTGCTCTTTATCCTCGATGAAAGCTAGTGCAAATACTTATACAGGAGCCGAGGAATCACACCCTTCATTCATAGTGTAGACATAGCCTGAATGTGAATGAACCTAAAATGGTGTAACTTACAGAGAAAGGAGCCATACAAATTAACCTTAATTTGACATAACTTTAATTTGGCCACCTTATGCATATGCATAATGAGACAGTCTTTACAGGATTATATACTATTTTCCCCCCGCCTCATTCAGTGCACAGCAAGGATGGTGTTCACAGACATACCCTGAGAGCACAGGAAAGACAGGCTCCCCGCTCTCAGATCACGTGCCTGGACATGGACCCGGCATGGCTGACAGCAGCCTAGAACTGCAATCTCAGAGAAAGTTCTGCTCAGCCCGGGGCTTGCCCAGTGTAAATACAATCTTCCAGGAATTTAGCTTCTAAAATCTAAGAAGCCTCTACAGAATATGTGTGAACTGAGATTTTTCAAAGGATTATACACGGACTAAATTTGGGTGGATTTTCATGAGAATGGCACAAGGTACATCCCTGACACAAAGGCCACCTGCCTGCCACATTTCAAGTCCCTTCTCCCAAAGCATGGTGGCTCTACAACTGCTCAAAGAAAAGGTTTCCAATATTTTTAATGCATCGGAATGCATCCGATGAAGTGAGCTGTAGCTCACGAAAGCTTATGCTCTAATAAATTTGTTAGTCTCTAAGGTGCCACAAGTACTCCTTTTCTTTTTGCAGTATTTTTAATGTGGACAAAACAACACATTTTTCCCCAGACACAGTTGCAGAAACAGCTGGTTGGAGAGAGGGGAAAAAAAATCCCTCAGCCTCAGGCATACACCTGGGCTGTAAAATTTTAGTCCCAACAGTTAAAGTTGGACAAACTTATAAGCAACTGAAAATAGGGTCTTATAGCAGAAAATGCCAGCCAACCTTAGCAGACAGTGTTGCCAGCCCCACCTATAATAATGTAGAAATATTAGAAGATTATTTATGGACAAAAAATGTTGCAGAATCAAATTATGAATCTTTTGCTAAAATCTGAAAACATTCGGACATCTTCTAGGTCCAGCAAATTTACAGTTAGCACTTTGATCATAAATAGGCAAGTTTTAAAGTGTGATGTATTAGCATGAGTGAGCCATGTTGCAATAGTTTACTTTGTGTCTACAGTTCAGTGAGGAGCATCTGATGAAGTGAGCTGTAGCTCACGAAAGCTTATGCTCAAATAAATTTGTTAGTCTCTAAGGTGCCACAAGTACTCCTTTTCTTTTAATTCAGTGAGGAGCAGACATGAGAGGGAGGGCACGCTCAGTGCCATGCAGCTCTGCTCAAGGGAGGGTGGCAGGGTGCATCTCAACAACTGGTATTTGGAACCACAGGCACTGAATTGGTTTTGCTAGTGATTTTTCAAGCTGAAGGAGGAGGGGCTGTGATCTTTGCAGCCAACATGAAATTCAGGAAGTCCCCTTCCCTAAAACTGGGTGAGATCAAATGCTGTGTGCCCGTCTTGCATGAGAGTGCTAGGATGAAAGAAAGGAGTGCCATTAGCATACAAGATCACCTTCGTGCTCTCTCTTTCTATCAAAGGTATTTATATAACCTCCCCCCACCCCATCATTTGCACACATCACAACAGTTAATGCATTTTCCCTCACAACACTCCTGTGATATAGAGAAGAACTATTGTCCCCATTTTACAGATAAGGAATTGAGGCACAGAGAAACTTGCTCACTGTCACATAGATGGCCTGGAGTAACACCAGAAATTGAATCTGCTTCTCCCACTGCCCAGACTAGCACTCAAGACACGAGTTCATCCTTCCTCACCTGCTAAAGCTGCTCACTGTTGTGGTGATATAATTACTTTGGTTGATAATCAGCGACTATTGTCCATGTCGAAGACAACTCTTTTATAACCTTAACCGGAACAAGAGCACTTGATTATCATCTCTTTACTTTCATGTGGTGTCTATAATAGTCACAAATAAAACCCCGGGGGGAGGGGGGGGTTAATAGGCTCTGCAGGGTGTGCAGAAGCCAATATGCTTTTTATGCAAACTGGCCATCAATTCAAATTTTACTGCTGCCATTCTTTCGATTGTCACAGAGAAGTCACCTGACCAGACAGACTGGGAGCATTCTACACACTTCGTTACTTTAGATTTGGCTTCCAGTTCTTAAAATCGGGATGTACCTCACACATCTATCCTTCAGCTAGAATCCTGACTAATACCTATGTCAAAGCTTCTCTCTCCTTACAGAGGAAAATAAAGGTGTTCTCATTCATCATCCTGCATCCACACCACATCCATTTGGTCATTAATGGATATATGCTAATAACTTTGATTGCATGTATACCACATTTAGAAGGCAAAAGAAATTGTGGAACTTAGCCTCAAGAATTAGACAAATTGAGTTTGTGCCTAAAGTTACGCCTGTGTTGGCAAAATAAAGCTCCCAAAGAGTCCCAGAGTGATCCAGAGGATAGGACACTTGAGTGGGAGTTAAGCAGCCTAGGTTCTATTCTCAGCTCTGAGCCTACCTTTTGCATGACCTTGGGCAAGTCCCTTCATCTCCCTGTGCCTTGGTTTCCCCATCTGTATATATATAAAGCTGATAACTTCCCCTTTGCAAAATACTGTCGCAGCTGCCTTATGAAAAGTGACATGTGAGAGATATATATTACTATTCATAAGCTTAATGGTGTTTTGAGTTTGATCCCATCAGAGAAGTTCTGGAAAGTCAGGCATAACATGATGCTTGGGAATAAGCTGGTAACTGAGAGGAGGACATCCTTCCTCCATATCATTGCCTTCCTAAGGGAAACCAGCTCATGAAAAAGAAAGAGAGACCTATGCAAGTGTAACCCACGCACTTTCTGGATGTGGTGTTCTATCTCATCTAGGAGCACTGAGACCACTTAGAGAGAGTTAAATGAGTCTGTTCTACAGACTTAGGTAATGGATAGTTGGCTTTTAGCTAATGCAGTAGAGGCTCATGCACTAAGCTCCAGAGATCCCAGGTTCAATCCCTACAACCGGGGTCTGTCAGCATTACACAAGGAAGGTGTTACTGTTCCCTGCTGAAGACACAGCCTGCAGAGGATAGACCCATATTAAAAATTTGACCAGCTGTCAGATTCCTGCCATTCTGCTTTTTCTAGTAGTTGTCCACAAAATAAAGCCATTAAGCACTGGCCTATTCAAGTTATGGAGAGGTTGCCTAGTATGCTCAGATGTTTTTCAATAGACTATCTTTTTAGAGATTGATCAGTTTGCTCTTGCCATGAAGACATTCAGTCTAGTGAAGAGAGGAGAAGTGCTGCGGAACTGCTAAGTATCTCATTTTTCCAATCTGGATCTCACGCTTGTAATTGGCATGGTGTAACACTTGAACTTTCAGTTAAGTGTCATTCTTATATTAACACTATAATATACTTATTCAGAACAGGGATATTAATTAATTGAGAGAACAAGAAACTAATTATGTTATAGTAATAGTGAAAACAATTTGTATTACTGGGAAGCAAACTCACACTCTATCGGGGTTCTTTCACTGAAGAATCTTGAATTAACTCTTTGTTAGTTGTGTGAAGTCACTCCTGCATGCCTAACCAGAGAAAAGCCATCAAAGCAAGAGTTCAGGCATATTATGTTCAAAGACAATAACAGGCTTTAGGTGAAGTATATAAGCTAAATAGGGAAAATTTAGTCTTGAATGTCCTAACCAGAAAATGAGATTCTGTTTGGTTTGGGATAATCAGATAAGGAAATAAAGTGGATGCTGCATGATAATTATTTTCCCTGAAGTTTAGGGATTAGGATCTGCATGTTTCTCCTACTCCTGGCTTCTCACCTTCCATTCACATTTATTTAGTTCCTCTCTACTACGAGCAAAACGGAAACAGGACTGAGCCCTACGTCGTCAACTCTTTCTTCTTCCCTGCTCACAACTTCTTCCATCTCCTTGTTCCTTCCCATCTCCAGATCCACTTTGTTTCTCTTGTGTGTGCCTGTTTCTCTTGCTGGTGGGTGCTCTGTAAATACAGCTTGTACAGCTTTGTTCCAGCAATATTCTATTGAACATATATTACCACAAGACCAAGAGTTAATTTTTACCCTTCACTCTGCACAGCACTTAGGATACGGTCAGTGCTCAACAAATAATAAATATTAACTATTTCCATGGATGGGACTGTAGAATTGTACCCACACAGGCCAGGATAAATGTATTATCCAATCCACTTACAGAGAGAGAGTGCATGTGCACACACTCACACACACAAACGCACACACCCGTGAAACATGCTGCATCTTTTTCTAACCTTGCAAGATCTAGAGCTATCAGACATTAAAATCACATTAGGTATGGGAAAGCTATTTGTTCATGTTGAGGTAGATCCAGAATGCATCTGTTTATATTATATATTGTCTTTTTGATTCCTGCCTGGTTGGAAACATTGGCTAAAGTTTTGTTCGGGGGAGATGGAACTGATCATATGGGGGAGTGATGACAGTCCAAGAAAAGTAAAATAGGCATAGCTATTGGGGTAAGTCAGGGCAGGAATTTTTCATGTGTCCTGATAGGCATATTCCTCAGGCAGGGAGGTGTCAGGGCACATTTCAAGCCCTGTTCCTCACTCTTTCCACAGATAATATGGGGAGGGAATGGGTAAGCAAGCTATGAGTTGTGAACCCTAGCTTCTCCTATTCCCCCACCCTTAGGCCTACCCTGGACATTTCTGAGCTACTGATAAGGCAGGAGCGCATGCCAGGTGGGCATATTTATGTATAGTTTCTGATCACTGTCCTTTCCTGTCTAGCTGTTAGCTTCCACTCTTGGAGGAATCGAGCAGTGGTAGCTTGGGTCATGTTGCAGCATCTGTCTGAGACAGTTTCAGAGTCACTGCCGACATGCTGCCTTACTTGTTACACCTCAACGTACACCAACCTTTGGCTGTCCCCATACTCACGGCTTTATTTATAAGTGGATTGGAGCAAGTGAAAAGGTGACATGGGAGAGAGCGGCCCTATCAAAAGGGCTTGCAGAAAGACCTGGATGTGCTTGAATTGTGCACACACTTATTACGATTACTTTTAATTATATTACATTATAGTCTAGAGGCCCCAATCAGGATCAGGGCCATGTTGTGCTACGTGCTGAAGAACTGAACCAGGTCTCCCAAGTCCCACTCCTTTTTTATTTATATCACACACACACACACACACACAGAGTTTATGAACAACTTGAGCTCATGCTACATGTTCCCGCTCGGGTTCTAAAACTCAGGGAATGGGGGAGGTTTCACATTCTAAGCTCCAGCCTGAGCAGGAATGTTTACACAGCTATCTTTAGCCACGTGAACCCAAGTGTGTAGATCTGGACTCACTGCTGTGAGTCTTTATTTTTGCAGTGTAGCCTTAGGGCTAGTTTTCACTACCACGTTCAATCAGCGCCATTGCAATCGATGCAGTGGTGTCAATGTAGCACATCTGGTAAAGATGTGTTACATCAATGGGACCACGCTTTTCCATCAATGTCATTAATCCACCTCAATGAAAGGCAGCAACTATGTTGGTGGGAGAGCATCTCGCACCCACATCGACGCCACATTAAATCTATGTAAGTTACGTTGCTTAAGGGGTGATTTTTCACACCCCTGAGAAACGTAACTTTCATCGACTTAAGAGATAGTGTAGACCAGTTCTTAGATTCACTTCACTGTCCTATTGCTTTACACCTGAGCCACTCACAAAACAGTGAGTGCCCTTTGGCACTAGTAGAGGTGACCTCAGAACAGTCTCTGCACCTGCTTTACCAGACAATACAGGATTTCCCAATTATAGAGGAGAGAGGAAAGTTTAATTAGTAAACACAGAGCAGTATAAATATCTTCAAGCCAACCCTCCTCCTGCAATTTTTTGTTACAGTGGATGCATGAAATATTTAGACTTGCTAGAGCTCCATGAGGAAAGCTTTTATGCCAGCAAAAGGGAACATAGCCAGGAGCTGCCTGCTGGCACTGCATGCTGGGATGGCCTATCTGGTCTGTGCCATAGCTTTTCCCCTTTCACTATCACACACCAACCTATCCTTGAAAGTGGGCGTGCATCTCCCAGCAAAGTGGAATCATCAGTATCCCTCATTTGGGCACTGGACCCCGTCTGAATTTTTTAGTGTCTGGGACACGCCACTCTACATGAACCCCAGGCACAGCAGCGGGGACGTTACAAATGAACAGAGAGAGACAAAAAGCTGTAAAAAAGAAGCGAAACATGCTATGTTTCTGTGTCTTCTGCCTCAGCACCTGCATTATCATTTCAGTGTCTTCTGCAACTCACATTTTTTTAAGCTGGCAGACCAGATTTTTGCAACTTGTCAGCAAAAAAAATCCACTCACTTATATTTTATCATTTTTTCTTCTGAGCTGGGCTGGAGCAGCAAAGCACTGGAGTCATATTCCACCAAAGCCAAAGCACAACTGGGTACAAATAGGATGCTGAGAAAATGATGGAAAATTAGCGTGCATTTACAGGCACTTGTGGAGTCAGTTGAACAGGGAAATGAATCCAGGCCGGTTTGATTAGATCCCTGCAAAGCATGCTGCCTTTGTAATGCATACAGCAAGTCAGTGAAGAATAGAGCATCTCAACATTTCAATATACTTTGACTGTGTATCTGTCAACAGATTTTTTTAATGTGCTTCTCACCCTGGTATAAAGACCCTACTTAGCTTTTTCATGTACATCAAGGCAAGATTAAATGTATATAAAATATTTTTAACAAAAGGCAGAAGTATTTTGGATCAAGTTTTTCCCATTTCATTAAGAGGTTGAAAATGGTCTGTTCTGGCAGAAAATTTCACCAAGGGAAGTGAGGTTTTTCGCGTCAACAGGCCAATCCACATTTGCCCCCTGAAAAACTGTAAGTTTTTGATCAAAACAAAACAGGCTTATTTCTATGTGAAAATGGGCAAAAATGGATACATTTCTCAGAGAGATGGCTATTGCATCTAGCACATTAAAAGACACAAATTTTATTTTCAATGTGAAAATAGGCATTTAACTGAAAAATGCAAATAAATCGACCTTTGACAGATGCAAATTCATCCTAAACTGACTGGTGAAAAAACTTTCATGTGAAATTCCAAAAACCGTATGTTTCACATAACCTTTAATCAAGCAATGCATTGATAGTGACCACCAATTATCCCAACACAAGAAGCTATATTTCCATCCATGACACAGCAATTGGCATTCCTATGAGTTATCCCAAGATAATCTTTTGCTGTCAGCATTTCAACTGTGCATAGCTGGAATCTGTCAAACTTTGGTCTAAATCAAACCACTTCCAGGAAACATTTAGATTTCAATGAATTGGCAGATTTTGACAAAAATAGTTGCATCAGAATTTTTCCAACCAGCCATACTTGACACTACAAAGTTCATGAGGCACAGATCAATGCCAGTTGAAAAGAAATGTTTTTATTTGGGAATGTCAAATGATTGCTTCCATTGAAAATGTCAAAACAAAACATTTTGACATTTCCAAATACAATTTTTTCAGAACTTTTTGTTGGATGAAAAGTTTTCATATTTTGACATTCAGACCTATTTAGGAAAAATACAAATATCTAAACATCAGAATTTTCCGTGGACAGAATTCCATTTTTTAATCAGCTCTACTGAAATCTTGTGAACCTACTGAAGCTTGTAGCAAGAGATCAATCATGAGATTTTGGGGGTTTGATAGGACACAGCTCCAGAGAGCCCTATCATGTTAAATGGTATTGTTGCTAGGCTGTATGGCTGTTTGGCATCCTCTAGCTTAACACATGCCACTGTGAGGAAAATTATCAAAGAGCATTTGTTGCAACATAGTTATTTTGCTAGCTGCACAACTCTATGTGAGAGTTGTGGGGAAAAATTCAAACCACCACTGAAACAGTTTATTTTAGCGTTGTATCTCAAAATTCCCAACCTTAATCTGAGCTGGCAAAACTCCATGGCATTTCCATGGCAAAACTCATTCTTCTAGACACAAGATACCACTTAACATCCTCACCTTGTTTTGATGTTGGATTTTTGGTAGGTTTTTAGACTATTGTTTGGGTCTGTCATTTTGTCATTGCATTCTAGCAACCAGAGCGGAATTAACAAAAAGGGTTAAGGCCTCTGACAAACACTGATTCAATTTGGAAGGATGCTTTTGGCTGCATCCCCCAATGCGTTTTATCCACAGAAGTATTTCGTCAGAGCTGTCACGCTTCCCTTACCTTAGCAAGTAACCAGTCAGAATGATTTGTAGAAACTAGCTCCAAATCCTTGCTCAGCAGTGCTGTAGCTGAGAAAGATTCTTGAAAGATAGAAGGTTAAACTCATGGATCACTTGAACTGAGAACCACAGAATCAAATTAATCTCTGGTGTAACTCCATTCAACTCAGTGGATGTATCTGGCCTATTGTTCTTCAACATATTTATTAACAACTTGGCAGAGGGAGCTAGAGGTGAATAACGGGGGGCAATATTTGCTGACAATGCAACATTCCATGTAGTTGTAGCCATGTCAGTCCCAGGATATTAGAGAGACAAGGTGGGTGAGGTAATATCTTTTATTGGACCAGAGAGATCAGCTTTCAAGCCACACAAAGCTCTTCTTCAGACCTCACTCTCCCCGGTTGTTAATAAATAGAAGATATTATCTCGCCCACCTTGTCTCTTTAATACAAAATTCAGTTAGTCAAGTCTGGAGGGGATGGACGCACATTCTGCCATCAGTTACACCCATGCAAACCCACTGATGTTAATAGATGCAACAGAGAGCAAAGTTTGGCCCTCCATAGGGAACGCCAGAAGGGGACATACATTTAGGTAACTGGATAAACATGGTAGGAGATATAGTTCAACATAGACAGGGGCAAAATAATGAAAGAAACAGTGTAGACCATTAGCACACATTTATGAATTATGAATTCATAGAAAATTATCTTACACAAAGGTGGCTGCTGCCCAGAATAAGTTGTCAGGTTGGGACTGGGACTTGCAATTTGATAGTACTCTCCTACCTCTCAGTCCCGCCAAACAATTTCAGCCCGTTTGCCCACCCCCAGGCCCCCAAAAAGATCTGATCTCCTATTAAAAAAAGCTGGAGCTGTCCCCCTCCCCAATCAATAAATTCTGCCTCCCAAGAGCTCCTTTGCTGTAACCCCACTCTGCCTCCTGAACATGACCAGGCAATCCCTGTTCTGCTCGGCTCCTTATTCCCTGCACCCTCACTGGGTCTCAGTCTCCTTTGCTCTTCCTTTCACTCCCTGCATCAGCTTGTAAGCTCCCTGGTCCCTACTTGGCCACAGGCCTCTACTTGCGGTCTCCTCTAAATCAAAAGACTGACCAAGTCGTCGTTCCCTCTGACTCAGCTCTCCCCCCGGGGCCTGTAGGTGTGGAGGTTTGCACTGGGGCCTCAGTGCTGCTGACTAGAATCCTCCAGATGTTCTCCCCGCCTGCCTCCATTCCATCCTGTTCTCTCCACGGTGCTGCTAGAGAGAAGGGAGAACACAAGGCATTTGCCACAAAAGATATTTGTTTAAAGAAAGGAAGGGTAATTTAATTGGTGGGGCTCCTTACCAGCCCCACCAGCTATGGTGTTGAAGTTTGCTTAGAGATGACATCTCTGCAAGGCACCACCTCAATTAGAAAGCAAGTAAGATACAAAGTTAAGAAGCAAAGTTAAGGAGCATGATATGGAAATTCCTATAATGGTACTATTAAAGACAATGATAAATCCTCTTTGAATAGTGTGTTCAGCGGTGTTACCTCATCACAACAAAGCTACCTGCAGCCCAAATTGATCTAACCAAACCAAGTTTTTAGTTTAATCTGGTTTTGATTAAATGGAATAGCTGAACATCTTGTGAGGACTGCTTATCTCTGTCCAGGTTTGGAAAGTGGCAAAAAAGTGTATTTCATGTTTGTCAAATCTCAGTGCTTATTGTAGCTTGACTATTTTCTGAATGCAATGCAACACGTTTGTTAGACAGTAATGGAGAACAGTGTTTCTCTAAAGCTTTACTTAGCCTCATTAGGATTCTGAATTCATTATCCCCGTGTTGGTCTCTCTAGTAACTCACTGATATTTGGAAACTGAACTTCCTTTTTTCAAAAATCTTTTTCTTACTGGGGAGCATGTCTAGGAACCTGGTGTCTGACATGAAGTCACAGAAGTGAGGTAATACCTAGTAACCTATCTCCTTTGCTTGCCTTCTTTTTCGGTATGATTTGCTGGTACTGTTCAGTGAACTAATAAATCGAATAGTGAATTACACTGTTCCATAGCTGGAAAATCTTGTTAGTATGGGTTTTTAAAACCTGTTGACTTTTTAAAAACTGTTGTAGTGCAGTAATTCAAAAATGAAATAGTTCCAATATAATGGCAGATGACCACCTCAGCAGAGCTAATGAGCTTGTTTGAAACAAGTTATCACTACTCCTTAAGTTGGACTAAAGATGAGCTATATATAAATAGTCATGCTGGCTAAGAACCTAATGGTGCAAATCTCATTAGCATGATATAGAGTAGGAGAGTGCCTTCTCTGTGGCACTGCCTTCACCTCCACCTGAAATCCCACAGAAGCATCTCCTTGGGTTCTCAGTGAGGATCTAGCTCCATGGAATGGGGCAAGAGTGGGAATACCCATTTTCTGTGCTCTTTTTCCTTCCCATAGTGGTGTTTATCCAAGCAGATAAGTGTATCTCAGGTAATGCTGCTTGAAACAACAACATTAACTGAGTCTCTATGCCTCCACCTGCCTCAGAGGGGGCAGTCTGGGTAAGCATAATGTGTATGGCCAGTGGTAACACAAACAGCACCTTCACGAGCAATGCTGTATGTGAAGAAGGCACCTCAGAGGAACAGCATGGAGGGATGAGCCCATAGGGGCTGGAAATATTGCTGTCCTTCCATAGGGTTCCCCAGGATCCACAGGTTGGGAGACCATACATCCTGGCCCCCTTCATACCCACAAACTTTTTCCACCTGTGGGTGGGGGGGGGGATAATAAATTGGAAGCTCCATGGAGGTCAGCTTCACAGTTTCCAGCCAGTACCCAGGTATTTCTACAGAGACATGATTTAGTTCCTAATGTTTTATTATTTTTCAGTACTAGTGTTTCATGAATGATACAGATGTCAGAGGTTTATTTATATTTGTGATTATCCTAGTTTGGTCAATAGATTTTGTTTCTTAAAGAGACATTAAGTATTTTTTCTAGAATTAAATGTCTTCACTGCCCCACACAAAAAAAATATTCCTGTAAGATTCCCAAACAAGGTTCCCCAATTGCTTAAAACTTAGACACTTACATGCATGTATAGACACCGATCCAGCAATGAGTTCCATGACGGTACTGGAGTCCACCCATTTGGAGTTCACTGCAGGCACCTACAAAAATGTGAACTGATTTTCAAAGATACTAAGCACCCACAACTCCTACTGAAGTCAACTGAAGTCAGTTGTGAGTACTTGGTTCCTCTGAAAGTTAGACCACTACTTTTCCTGCCTTAACATGGATTTGTGTGTCTTGATTTGCATACTTGGGTCTCAAAGTTTTGGCTATTAAGGTGTTTTCTTTGGTATATGATGTCATGGACAAGTTAAGGGAGACAGTATTGAGGTGTACTGCAGAATAGCAATGGACAGGTTAGCATGCGTACACTTGTCAAATTGCTAGTGGCATCCTTGCGATGTGATCTAATGTAACAAACATGCAGAGCATATTGAGGCATGAAGCATAGTTAACTTTATTGTTTCTCTCCAAGAGCCATATTGAACCATCTTTACTCACACTGAGTAGAACTCCACCCTTCAGATAGTTCCATTGAAATAAACAGAAGTATTCAAACAGCAAGGAGCTACTTAATAGGAGTAAAAGTCTAGCCATGAATTTGAGCTAAATTCTTGTCCCAGTGCAATCAACAGCAAATACCACTTCCATTGACTGCACTATAAACAGATTTGGCCCTTAGGGGAAAAAAATCCCTGATCTAGATCATTGTTCATTTTTCAAAGCTGAAATAATTCATTTTCCCCTTAATTAAACAACAGCAAACAAAGGAGGATAAACCAGTTCATAGAACATTACATGGGAGAAAAAAGAATGAATTTGGTTTTAGCTATCGCCTCATGTATTTTATAGCCTGATTTTGCATAGTCTTATTTGTATATTCATCACTGAACTGGAAACATTATATATAATGACTACAATTATATAGACAAAATTAATTGAATACATCAAGGTTGCTATAATAATGGGAAAGCTTTCAAAGAAGACTCCAACTTTACCTGCGGTAAATCCATTACTTTATCCTGCAATTACTATTTAATTCACTTTTAGCCTTAGCACAATTGATATCTGCAGAAGACATTTTCCATTAACCACTTTAGAAATAAAGTTTACAACCAATTTGTACTTATCACTTAAAGACATTTATATTTATATTACATAATAGCCAAAATGCTCCTGATTTGAGCCTGGAACTCTTGTGGAGTTCTGTGAGATATTTTGAGAGAGAGAGAATTTGGCCGTCCAACTATTTCTAGTTGGAATAATTACTTTAAATTCTACTAGCTGGAACAACCCTATATAGGCCATTGTTGACCTAGGATCATAAGTGGGAAGTACATTCTGGCCGTACTCCCTTACATCCCTGATGCAGATTGAGCTGGAGGCTGCTAACTTGGTAGACATTGTAAGAAAGAAAGAAAACAAAGAAACTAAGCCACTCCAGCCTGGCATCTTTACCAAATGAATCTCATAGTAAACAAAGTAGTAAATGAAAGAGACAGAGCTATGGTGGTGGCCACAGTATTGAGGCTGAAGTTTTTAGCATGCAAGCTCTACCTCTCTCTCACCCTGCCAAGGCTTACAGGTGGAATAAGAGATTTTACCCCATATGATGGGGCTGATGGTCTAGAGCTGGTTACAGAGAAATCAGTCTCAAATCCTGGGTCAGCATAGGCTGTAAGTGTTGGGGAGGACAAGGAAAGCTGAAAAGATTGTCCATCAGTTACTCTACCTAGTAATCCTTCTGGCCAATACAGGGAACAAAGTGAATGGGCATTGAAGAGAACCTTTCTGAATAAGAGAAAGGACTGCCAAACAATGAAAAGCTGTTGAGAATGAGGAGAGGGAAATACAGCAATCAACGGGGGATCAAGAGAACCTCAAAATCTCCAAAGGGAAAAAATATCTGGGAACAACTCCAACCTTAAAAAAATATCAGAGGAGGCTCCTGAAGTAATGTGATCTTAAAACAAACAGTTTCCATTCTCAGTTTCACAGTTCAGAAATTATGGTCTCAAATGTAACAACAGCAAGAAAGATAGAGAAAGAGCAGAGTGATGTTAGAGGCAGTTTTACCTCTGTCAGACATGAGTGAAATCCCTTATGACTTAGAGTAGGAAAGATTAGTACACTCTTCTCCACCTCATCTGTATGGAACCAGCTGTATAGTACTAGAACCTGACAGACATTTCTATAGCTTTGTGCATTTTGTTGGCAGTGAGTGAGCATGGGAAATATAAAAAGAAATTTGGTCAAAAATCTCCACTTATCGAGACTTTCTATGGGAGATTTCCATGAGGAGAATGGAACTTCAGTTGAAGTATTCCTCTTATAGATATTACTGAGGAAGATGCAGAAATACAGGAGACAAGAAAAGCAAAAGAACTGATTCTTCTGTTGGGAAGTTACAAACAGTGACAACCCTATCACTGGCATCATGTGCATGCACTTTCCAAGACAAAGCCACAGACTTTTATTAAGATGCTTGAAAGGAAGACAGCCTAGAGTAGATCTTTTGGAGCAGCATTAGAAGTTAATGAGTTAATTGCTCAACTTCTTGCCAAGGGCCTGCAACCATTCTCTGTCCTAAATAATGCATGGGTTTTTAATTTTTTGTATCCTGGCATGGAGTCCCCAGTTCCTTCTCCCATTGCCTCTGTGGTTGTTTGCTGTTTCAGCAACACAGCTCTGATACTCAGTTTTCTGCTCCCTTGTGTAGTTCCAATGATTGTGGTGCTCAATATGTTGCAGACAGCTGCACCCCAACTTGCAGCACAAAGAGAAGATCAGCAAGTAAGTATAGTACACAGCCAGCAGCTTTACTATTCAGGCAGTCACTGGGAAATGTCATAGAAGCTGACCATCAATGTCACTTTATTTCTGCCAACTTTAATAGCACAACCTACAAATTAACTCTCATCTAACTTCATTGGCAAGACACAGTGGTGTTCTTGGCATCCTACTCTGGTTGTTATAAATAAGGAATAGTTGTCCTGAGTTACACTTCTTATGCTCCTCTTAGGAACCTCCTTTTTTCTTCCAAGGAGGGTGACTTCACATCTTGACCAGTTAGGGCCTAATCCTGCTCCAGTTGAAATCAGTGAACAAATTCACATTTACTTCCAAAAACAGCAGGGTGGAGCTCCTCTCTCTCCTAGCTGGAGAGAACAAGGCTACATTAGAAGATTTGCAACACAATGGAAAATACCCCAAACCTAATTTCTCTTTTTAAATTTGGAAAAAAAATTGAAAGATTGCCTCATCTTGAAAATATGTCTAATTTGGTGGAATTATTTCAAAGAAAAATGGCCAAATTACCCAGTACTGAAAAGCACATCCTCAAGCAAAACCATGGTCTCATTTGGGGAGGGGGAGAGAGAGTGGCTTTGAAACAAAAATGTGAAAGCTTGTGGTTTTGCATGTCTGATGTGCAATCAGGGCTTGGTCCAAAGCCCATTACAGACAATAGGAAGTCTTGCACTGATTTCAGTTGGATTTGGAGCAAGCTATTTGACTGAATTTCACAGATAAATGAAATATTAGAGGTGCAAAATCACTCAAAACAAACTGGTGGAACTTGTCAAATTAACTATTCCCCACTGTCACTCTGTGAAGGCATGAGGACTCCAATCAGCGTAATGTTAATGAGCCCTACAGCAAAAAAGTCATTTTTTGCTGCTGACCACGTGCAAACTTCCTAACACTTAGTGCGCTTTCTTCCTTTCCCAGCACATCACTGCCTTTGACACTTAACCACATTCTTTCATACCCATTTTTTGTTCTCAGTCTGTCATACGTACATTTGGTTACTCTATCTTCCTACATTACAACCAACTAAATTTTACAATTCTTTTAAAGAGGAAATTTTCAAAATGTAGACAGTCATTGTGTTGCTGTTCACATCAATCTGGATTTTAGAATTCTTCTGTGAATATAAATTAATGGAAAACCATGTATAAAATGTTATAAGTTGGCAAACCTGCTTTCCAATACTCCCTCCAAAACCTTTAAAAACCCTGAATATTAAAAAAATACATATAAAAAGTATTATGTAATAATAGGCAGTTTATTATTTTGTCCCATTTTTATTATGGTCTCTGCAAAAGGATGGGGGGGGAGTTGTGAGATTTTCTGTTTTTCTATTGTCCTTTATTTTATTTGATTAGATTTTTCATATGTTGGGATATGGGCATGGGTATATCTTAAACTGAAATATATAGTGGTGGCACTCAACAACTTGCCAGCTTTATCTCAGATAAATAGATTGGTTACCTCAGTATCAGCATTATTCCTTATAATTACTACAACAAACCTTAATATTGATATAATGTTCTCTACCTGCAATCCTATTTAGTTATCTAAGGTAATTGGCTAGTTGTTCAGTACCCCCACTACATCTGCATACAGTACTTTCAAAATGTACAGCGTACAAAAATAATATATATCCCATATACTTGTAGAGATACCAGAAAGAAATTCTGCTGTTATGTATGATAAAGTCACGAAAACATACCAAGTCAGATAGAATCACCTTATCACAACAGCAGTTTAAGCATACAACTCTGATTTTCTAGAGCAAATGGTGTCCCACTGACCAACCTGTCTAATTACAATTTGGTAGTACTTTGACCTACTTTTTGGCAATTTGGTACACAGTCCTCTGAAGTTCCACAAATGAATTCAAAACTCCATCCAGAAGAAAAGAAAAGGAAAAAGAAAGGAAGACCTGGTCCTGCAGATCTTGATCACGCAAGTAGCTTTCATTGACTTCACTGGGACTTTTTGCACGAGTAAAAACTACTTGTCTGGTTAAGGATGTAAACTCAAGCCACAGTCCTACAGCAGTGAGTGGTCCAGGTAGGAACCTACTGGTTTAAAAGGGAATATGCAAGTGGTAGGGCACCTTGATGTTGGAAATGAGTCCCTCCCTCTAAGATGCTCTAGCATTTGTTGAACTTCCTGGCATACTGGCAGGCTCATCTGTTTTCCTGAGCTTTGCCCCAGGGAGTGGGTTGAAAGGAATGGGATAGTCAGAGGAGAGTACTGGATTGTTGAAAAGGACAACTTTTATTATGGGATGAGTTTGGCTTTGGGTTTGCAACCTGGGTCCAACATAGCCAAAAATGCCTAGAGTTTTGGATAGCTGATGTAAAAACATGTACTATATTGAGCCTTGTTGCTTTTTATACCAGATATAGAAAGCCAACAGAGTTAGAAAATTGATCTGATTCACTAGAAAAACAAACTTGACCTCCTTTATCACATAAGAAAAAGCCTGGATCTGGATTCTGAATTCTAATTTGGAAATGAGATAAAAAAACAACTAAAGCACCAGATCATCCTAGAAAGACATAGGCCATGGAGCACATATGACACAAGATGATCAATGACCACATTAACAGCTAATCTATGGCATAAAACATGCATAAGGCATTAGCATGGAAATCTAACACATTCCAACCCCAGGTGGCATTCGATTTCTAATCTGTTGTCCTGTCTAATAGACAAAAAAAAACCTTAAATGGCTTATTTAGAGCTTCATTTACAAAGCTAATAATGAGGGTGATTTACTTAGAGAGAGAGAAAAGGATGATGTGCCATAAAATCAAAGTCTGATCTTGAATGAGCAAATACCATTTTTATCCTTACTTTTACAAATTGGATGGCAAGGATCTCCATATTTTATATTATAGGATTTGCACAGAGTGAAAAATATGAGCACAGAATAAATCCTGCCTGTTTGGCAGGTCATGAGCTGAGCTGGTCTGGAATTTTTATACAGTAGCCACATTATTCACTCCCACCTCCTCCCTACCCCACTACATGAGATAATAGTCACAAATATTTTTACACACAATGTCAGGTAGACCTCTTAGACCATAATGTCTAAAGAGGGAATCCCAGGCAATCTAAGCTGTTAGACGGTCTGACTCTGCAAGTTTTAAGATTGCACCAAAAATAGATCCAAAAGGTCCTCTTCACTGAAATGGGTAGAAAAGTCAAGCACTGATAAATCCTGGAAGTGCTGAATGGAGAAGTGTTGGCTTATGGCATCATTCCCCAACTTCACACAGGCCCCTCTGTGGAGACTGGGCTCTGTAGTTGAGAAGGAGACAAGTCAGGTGTCAGATGCCAGGAATCTCTGGGGAATGTCACTTTCAGTCACATACTCGGTTGTTATTTATGAGCACTTAAAAGTGGACTTATTCTCCCCCACTCCCAGCAATTACACACACAAATACAGCACCATGGGGGCGGGGGGGGGAAACAGTGAAAAGCTGATGCTCTCAGAATTAACTTACTTGCTGTCCCATCTTATAGTCTCAAACTCCTCTCTATGGGGAAGGTTGGGACAGCAGCCGCTAGCAGAAAAGAATCCCACATGCACACCTCCTTAATACACATCCAAATAAAGCAATCTGAAGCAAACTCTCAGAGTTTCCTGATAGGGGACAATTTAGCTCCTAGTTTGGACAAATTAGCTTTAATGGAATGTATTTTCATGGGGTAGGGAGAAGGGAAATAGCTCTTAATATTTTTTCACCTCTTTTCTCTTTATTTGATTATAACTTTCAAGGTGGCATTCTTGAGTGTAACCTTGTACCAGTAGGATTGGTCAAAAACTACTAAAATGACATTTGAGTTAAGATCATGCAACCTCCTGAAAAATTGCAAAATCCATCATCTCTAAAGTAAAACAACACAGTTATTCATTAAGGGCACAATTCTGCCACCTTGACTCATGCTGAGGAGCACTTACTCTGCAATTACTTCCATTGACTTTAATTAAACTAAATATAAGGTAAGCTGCTTCTCAATAGTAATCAAGGTGGCAGAATTGGGCCCTTAACTTATTTTATATTTGGTAACACTGCAACAACTTACCAAGGATCATACTGCATCCTCCATCCTCCACTGACCATTTTAAAATCAAGAGTGGATGTTTTTTTCTAAAAGTTCTGCACTAGAAATTACCTTACGGAAGTTCTATGGCATGTGTTATGAAGAAGGACAGACTAGATGACCACGATGGTCCCTTCTGGCCTTGGAATCTATGAATTGGGCTTTAAAACATGTGTAACTAACTCAAATGCTATTTTAATATTTTTGAAGTGAAGATCATTGTAGAGAAAAGTGATTTTTCTCTCCCCCTCAGTGCATTTTCATAAAGCTATCCTTAATGTGAACTCCTGGCCAGACACGTGTCGTTGCTGGGAAATACCATGCCTGGTCTACAAGAAGTCACTTTGCAGTTCCATCAATATCAGACTTGTTTCAGAGCAGTTCAGTCTGAAATCCAATAGGGTCAATGTGTTTGAGAACTGAATTGGCATTGAAAAAAGTGTGTTCATCCCTTCTTGAAGACTGTGTTAAACAAAACCCTACTTTCGTTTATGTAGGCAGATATTACATCTCAGAAGTGAGAGTGGCTGAATCACTTTTTATAAAATAAAAATCTCTCTGGATCTTTGTCCAGTCTATGACGGGGTGTACCAACCCTGCACTGGGCCAATGGGGTCAGACCAATCACTGTGGGCCCAGGAGGCCATGCCCCCTTTCCCCTGCCACGCATGCTCTGGGCAGGGGGTGCCAACCCTCCAGGATTGTTCTGGAGCCTCCAGGAATTAAAGATTAATTAAATATTATGTCATGTGATACATAATCTCCAGGAATACATCCAACCAAAATTGGTACCCTAGCTCCAAGAAGAAGAGCCAGGTAAAAGGATACAGCCCAGCTCAGTTGGGGCTGGCTGTGGAGGAGGAAGGACGTGTACTGCAGGCTTCTCCAGTGATGCTCCAAGCAGCAGAGCCCATGGACCCAGGCTGTGCTGCAGACCACTCACCGACTGTGGAGACTGATGGAGATGCCAGGCCACCAGCAGCAGAGGAGAAGCCTGGGATGCAATTTGTGGTAGGAAGTGACCCAAGGGAGGTAGTAGAAGCTGATGCTTAAACCCTTAGCAGGGAAGTCACAGCTTCATAGGGCCCTGGGTCAGAACCCTGTGGTGGGGGGGGGCGGGTTCCCCTACCACACCCCACAGACCACTAGGCCTGACTGCTGTTTGCTCTCAATCCCACCCCAAAGGCTCAGGGACCATAGACTGTTTGTTTGCCCCGCCCCACCCAGGGACTACAAACTGACTGCTGTTCTGCCCTGGCCAAGAGGTTGATTCCTCAGTTGCTACTGTCTGCCCCAGCCAGGAGGATCCGGGGCTATAGACTGTTTGTTCTGTCCCTCCCAGAGGGCCAGAACTCCAACTGTTGTTGTCGGTCCCAGCCCGGAGACTCTGGCTACTGACTATTTATTGGCTCGGCCCCACCCAGAGTCCAGAGCCCACTGTACTGCAATTACCTGATCTAACAGGGAATCCTGACAACTGGGTGATGGGATGTACCAATCCCGCACTGGGCTAATGGGGGGTGGCCTACCTCAGCAAACAGGGCCCCACAATCACACAGTCCACGAATTAAAAACTTATGGTACCTGCTGTGGTAAGTCTTTGGAGGCAAGCTAAGCAGCCCTCTGCTCTGCCCGACCTAGCATCTGGCTTGGCTAAAAGAGTAGCTAGCTTGGCAGCCCCCCATCCTTGCCTCTTCTTGGAGCCAGGAAAAGGGTCAAACAATACAGAAGGTAGCAACGCTAAACTTTTGGAAGTTCACTCACCACCACTCTGAAGAGTCTAATAGAAATTGGAAGAGCCCCCCCCCAAAAAACCCTACATTTTACTTCACTTCCTCCATCAAAATCCCTTTTGTAATTTGCTATAAATAAGATTCAGCTCTTCTAATCAGTTTTAACTACAGAGCTCATGACTTAAGAGGCTACAGTAATATAGCTAATTTGACAGGTAGAAAATTTGCTCTAGGGGCATTATGATTTGTAAGCCTTTGGCAACTAGTTTATCATGAGATCTTCATTCCTAAAGGAATCATATATGGGTTTAAAAACCCAGCAACAGGGTTTTGAGAACTCCAAAATTTTACTTAAAGAGAAAACTAATGGTAAAGCAAAGAGACGACTTCTGGTTTTAATTGCAGAACAAATGCCTTTGGCAATGTTACACTTAATCAGAACTTTAAAAAGTGAGAATTAAACTCTCCATAGTCTTAGAGAAATTTTGTCTAACTGTGACTGAACTAAACTCTCTATGCACTTAATCATATGCCTTTGAGAGGATTGTTTCAAACAGGGTAGACTTTTCAATCAAAAAAACTATAGAAAATATCAAGTATCAAATGTGATTAAGTATGAACCTGCTACCAAAGACACACAGCAGAGGAAAGTTTTTAAGATCTTTATTCCAGATGTACTTATTCCAGAAGCCTATCAGCCACTGACAACACTCAAATTACCACATTAGCCATTGACAGAGATGTGATACAATCAAGCTCATAAGTCTGCCAACATTCCAGTTAGGTCAAGATTTTAAATAAACGGGTGCCTAAAATTTGGCTCTGATTCAAATTTAAGGCACCTAGATAAGAGGTATGATTTTCAGAGGTGCTGCGCTATTACATTTTCCATTGAAGTCAGTGGCAGTTTTGGGGTGAACAGCATCTTTGAAAATCAGCCAAATTTATTTAGGTGCATAAATATGGAGTTAGGAACTACATTTTAGGGATCCATTAAAAAAAAATCAGGAATCTTAGAGCCCTAACATTCAATATTTGCATTTTCTTTAAACCAGACTAAAGATCTACAGGAGGTATCAACTTGGTAGTCAGTGTTTTTAGACATACTCCATAGTTTGTTATACATCAGTGCCTGCATTTCCTATATGCCCTTGCTGCTCCAAATTTCTTTAAGCAAATATTTCAACAAGGTAAGTCAAGTCATTCTGTCTTTGGATTGTTTGACCCAGTTTCTACATATTGAGCTTTCCTGAAAATCAGGTCCAGGAAGTTTTGAGCATCTTTTCTCAAACTCCTGATTCTGGGGATGGAACAATTCTTTCTGAGATTATCTGATAAACATTAGTCCAGAAAGACAGTAATTTAGCATCACACAAAGGCATGGGCATCCAAGAGTTGTTGGTAAAGCAACCCTTTGAACAGCCTAGGTTAGCAACCATGGTAGCTGCTTGATTGACTACTTTGGGGAAAGAGAAATGAAGATTTCCCCACAAACACACACAATCCCACCAGCAGTTAGGTCTTAGGGAGGGGAATGGAAGATCATCATCCTTCCAACAGCAGTAGCTGCTGGCAGGAAGCCTCTTCCCTCTCTCGTTGGTAGGGGAGTGGGACCAGAAGCAGGAGTTCAAGAGGTAGTTGGGGGGCATGGATAGCTCAGTGATTTGAGCATTGGCATGCTAAACCCATGGTTGTGAGTTCAATCCTTGAGGGGGCCATTTATGAATCTGGGGCAAAAATTAGGGATTGGTCCTGCTTTGAGCAGGGGGGTTGGACTAGACCTCCTGAGGTCCCTTCCAACCCCGATATTCTAGGTGTGGGCAGGTGGGGCTGAAATGTATAGATTTGAGAGGTCACAGAGTGAATGAGTGAGTGAGTGTGCACACAGGTGCGGGGTAGTCATTGCACATTCTGCAGGAATCTGTCTCTCGTTTTAAGATGACACATTAAAGAATCCCCTAGGTTTCCTCCATTCCAATTCCCTCATCACCCTCAATATCTGAAATTTTTCCTACAGTCTATGTTCCATACTAACTAACTTGCTCTTGTCCACACACTCTGTGCAAGTCATGCAAATGTTGTTGTATTATGGTCCCTAACCTTAGTTTGTACCAGCAACACAATTTACTCTAGTTTAGCCACCTAGGATCTCACAGCCTCAGACTCCGATTTTATTGTGGCAACTGTCTCCAGCCAGCTACACAGCCTCCAATTCATTGCCTGCATTCCTTGAGTGATTAGAGCCTTTTTTCCCCTTTTCTCTTCTCTTGCTGTTGTTAAAGTTCATCTATATGAATAAGCAAACGGAAGCGACATGAATCAGTGCTGAGTGGTGGTGGTGTGGGGGGGGGAGAATACTACCTTCAGAGCTTTGGAACTGATTAGACTTGCACAGCAAAACTTAACAGGTGTGACTGAAGACTAGAAGCCTGAGGCTAAAAATATGCTGCACATCTTTAACTCCCATTGACTTGAGAGGGAGTTGAGTACTGAGCACCCTTAAGAATCAAACCTTGGAGCTATACATAAACAGACTACATCATGCAAAGCAAAGGATCATTGTATCTTTATCAGCTTAGTGAGGAAATTTTAAAAAATGAATCATTGCTCCACTTTTTTTTTTGCCACGTTATCACTGTCAGTTACAATAAAAGGTTGGGATCTTTAAATGTTAAATGTTCTAAAAAAAAAAAAAAAAACCTTGAGCTGATGTTCTCATCTAGGTTAGTCTCAAATCCTCAGGCTTGTCCATCTTTTCCTTATCAAAAACTGAACGCTGAGTAACTACTGAGCAGTATTAACATAAATATTATTTATAGTGCAGTAATGCCTAAAGGGAACTATGTTGGGTCCCATTGTGGTAGGCATAGTATAAACACACAATAAATGACATTCCCTGTTTCTATGTACTCAGAGCTACATAGATAAGCCACTTCTTGGTTTTCCTTTTTCTTTCTTTTATTTTATCCCTTGTTTTGTTTTTGATATTTTTCCCTACTTGGCATTTGCATTATTCTTTATGTATGTAATATGATCACGTATATAATGCCTCATTAGTTCCACTGAAGTAGCACTCATTGTTAAAACAGATGCTCTGCAGACATATGGATAGAGACATTCCCTACCTTGAAGGGCTTACAATCTAAAAAGATTTAAAAAAAAAATCCCAAAGGCAGAGGAAAAGGGATAACTGCCCAGGAGCTCCAGTTTCCCTGCTCCCCTGTTGCTGCCTGGTGATAAGTAGTAATTATGCCCTCCTTTCAAACTGGCCACAAACACCATAGATTTCCAGAGCACTGAGAGAGCCAAAACTTGCACAGTCAACTAAGCCAATGTTAGTAAAAGTTTCTACAAGTTTCAGAGCCTCACCCAAACTCTTGAACTCAGCAGTAACTTTCCCCTCTCTCTCTTCCATACCTGGGGAATAGAGGGAGAGGTTGGAGGATACTTCCTGAACTGGGGCTTTATGGAGCAAGATATATAGGGCCAGATTTTCAGTAATAGTGTCTAATATTGCAGAGGCAGTTTTGCACCCAGATGTAGATGTGGGTACAAATGTGAACCCATTTCAATTCCCCTCATCTGATTTCACCCACAAATCGGCTAATTAGGCACCTTAGGGTTTTCAAATACTTGGTGCTCATAGAGCTGATCCCTTTAAAAAAAAATCAGAGCCACAGGGCAGGTAATCATACATGCTACACTGAACACAACAAACAGGATAGCCCCCCCTTTGCTGCTGGGCTTCTGCCTGCATTCTCTCCTACAGCTACCTCGGTTAATGATAGAGCTTTTGTTTAAATCAAGAAGTTTTGATTAGAGTTTAGTTCAGGTTTCTAAAACTGGGGGTCGGGACCCCTCAGGGGGTCCCGAGGTTATTACATGGGGAGCCGCGAGCTGTCAGCCTCCACCCCAAACCCTACTTTGCCTCCAGCATTTATAATAGTGTTAAATATATAAACAAGTGTTTTTAATTTATAAGGGGGTGGGGGGTGTCACACTCAGAGACTTGCTATGTGAAAAGGGTCACCAGTACAATAGTTTGAGAACCACTGGTTTAGTTTAAAGGTTTTAAAGAATGGCAAGTGTACCTCGCCCCCTTCCCACTCCTGTTCCAAACGCCCTCTTGAAACTCTTTTAGCGGCCTCTGTTCACAAAGCTACTTCCTTTCTCCCATCCTTTGCTATCTCGCTTATTTAGACTAACAGCTCTGCAGGGAAAGGACTCTACCTTAAAATATGTACATACAGTGTACAGAACAAACGGAGACGTGCTCAGTTAGGGCCTTGAGGCACTCCAGTGATAAAATACACAAACAACATTCTAGTTTTATCACAAAATTTTCTCCTGGTCTGAGAACTATAAAAAAAATAAATACTGTTTAGTACACAAGGTGCTCCCTTTAAAGCACAGACCTGTCAGCACACATCATTTCTGCTCATCTGCCATCTCTTCCCCATCCCCCCCACCACACAAATCCCTATACAAGTGAATTTCTGACATGGAGTCAAGTGCATAGCTGAAACTGTGGGACAGCTCCAAGAGGTTCTGTATTGTTCATTTTCCTATCCCAGAGGAAACCAAGGGATTGTGAGAAAGATGGAAATCATTTGGAATTTTTATAGAGGCAGATTTTTTTTCAGAAGGGTAGTATGTGTACTTTCAGTATTTGAAATGTCTCGGATTTTGACAGCTGTCAGGGAGATGGCATTTTTTTTCTTGAGGAGGTGCTTGCTTTTGCATTTGGAATGAGATTTGGACCTTGTGCAGCTGTAGATATATACAAAGCTTTCAAAATATTTAGAGCAAGATCTTCAGAACTGTATGTGTGTAAGTGTGTAAAAAAAAAGGCAGGTGCTGCATGGCTAGTTTTATGTGTGCAACTACCACTACTGCATTCACAACTTAGATATCTGCACACACAAATGATTAGTGAAGTGCATAACCAGCCACTTGTGTATACAATAATGCATGTTCCCAATCACAGAAAGGGCAGCAGCAAGTTAAGTTTACACTTCTGGCAATCTACTTCTTCACTTCAACTGTTGATTCATCTTATTCTTGATTTAACTGTTTAACTGAAATGTTTATGTGAATTTCAAAACAGATTTTAAAACATTGAAATGAAGCCTCTGCTCTGCAATATCTGGATTTTTTTGGTCCTACACAGCAAATAAGGAATTTAGCCAGCAATCAGAATGTTCTATAGTCTCCAAATTCCCTAGAAAACAATTTTCTCTCTCTCCACCTTCTTCTCTCCCTCCAGGGCTCTTTACAAAAACTAGACAAGCCATTTACAACACACACTTTGCTTCTCTACAAAAGAAAAAGGACACTAAGCTATCTAAACTACTACATGCCACAAGGGGCCACAACAGTGGTTCCCGTAACCCACCCAGCAATATTGTTAATCTATCCAACTATACTCTTAATCCAGCAGAAGAATCTGTCCTATTTTGGGGCCTCTCCTTTTGCCCTTCCACCCCCATGAACATGATACAGTTCTGTGGTGACCTAGAATCCTATTTTCGACGTCTCCGACTCAAGGAATATTTCCAACACACCTCTGACCAACATATTAACCCACAGAGACCTTCCTACCAACACTACAAAAAGAAGGATTCTGGGTGGACTCCTCCTGAAGGTCGAAACAGCAGCCTGGACTTCTACATAGAGTGCTTCCGCTGACGTGCACGGGCTGAAATTGTGGAAAAGCAGCATCACTTGCCCCATAACCTCAGCCGCGCAGACCACAATGCCATCCACAGCCTCAGAAACAACTCTGACATCATAATCAAAAAGGCTGACAAAGGAGGTGCTGTCGTCATCATGAATAGGTCGGAATATAAACAAGAGGCTACTAGGCAGCTCTCCAACACCACTTGCTACAAGCCATTACCCTCTGATCCCACTGAGAGTTACCAAAAGAAACTACAGCATTTGCTCAAGAAACTCCCTGAAAAAGCACAAGAACAAATCCGCACAGACACACCCCTAGAACCCCGACCTGGGGTATTCTATCTGCTACCCAAGATCCATAAACGTGGAAATCCTGAACACCCCATCATCTCAGGCATTGGCATCCTGACAGCAGGATTGTCTGGCTATGTAGACTCCCTCCTCAGGCCCTATGTTACCAGCACTCCCAGCTATCTTTGAGACACCACTGACTTCCTGAGGAAACTACAATCCATTGGTGATCTTCCTAAAAACACCATCCTAGCCACTATGGATGTAGAAGCCCTCTACACCAACATTCCACACAAAGATGGACTACAAGCCGTCAGGAACAGTATCCCCTATAATGTCACAGCAAACCTGGTGGCTGAACTTTGTGACTTTGCCCTCACTCATAACTATTTCACATTTGGGGACAATGTGTACCTTCAAATCAGCGGCACTGCTATGGGTACCCGCATGGCCCCACCGTATGCCAACATTTTTATGGCTGACTTAGAACAATGCTTCCTCAGCTCTCGTCCCCTAATGCCCCTACTCTACTTGTGCTACATTGATGACATCTTCATCATCTGGACCCATGGAAAAGAAGGCCTTGAGGAATTCCACCATGATTTCAACAATTTCCATCCCACCATCAACCTCAGCCTGGACCAGTCCACACAAGAGATCCACTTCCTGGACACTACGGTGCTAACATGCAATGGTCATATAAACACCGCCCTATATCGGAAACCTACTGACCGCTATTCCTACCTACATGCCTCTAGCTTTCATCCAGATCACACCACACGATCCATTGTCTACAGCCAAGCGCTACGATACAACCGCATTTGCTCCAACCCCTCAGACAGAGACAAACACATAGAAGATCTCTATCATGCATTCTTACAACTATAATACCCACCTGCTGAAGTGAAGAAACAGATTGACAGAGCCAGAAGAGTACCCAGAAGTCACCTACTACAGGACAGGCCCAACAAAGGAAACAACAGAACGCCACTAGCCATCACCTTCAGCCCCCAACTAAAACCTCTCCAACGCATCATCAAGGATCTACAACCTATCCTGAAGGACGACCCATCACTCTCACAGATCTTGGGAGACAGACCAGTCCTTGCTTACAGACAGCCCCCCAACCTGAAGCAAATACTCACCAGCAACCACACACCACACAACGGAACCCAGGAATCCTATCCTTGCAACAAAGACCGTTGCCAACTGTGTCCACATATCTATTCAGGGGACACCATCATAGGGCCTAATCACATCAGCCACACTATCAGAGGCTCGTTCTCCAATCTGCCCTGGAGGAAAATTCCTTCCCGACCCCAAATATGGCAATCAGCTAAACCCTGAGCATATGGGCAAGATTCACCAGCCAGATACTACAGAAAATTCTTTCCTGGGTAACTCAGATCCCATCCATCTAATATTCTATCTCAGGGGATTAGACTTCACTGAGGCTATGCAGATTCAGTGCACCAGAGGATCAGGCCCTGTATATTTTCTTTCATAATTCAGCTTTCACTACTTTAATAAAGTCTCAGAGTAACGGATTTCCTAGAAACAGAAATAGAATTAGGTCTGTGTAACTAGGGTCATTCAAAAGATACAGATAAGGTGCCTTGAGGTCAATAGGTACCATCGTGATGAGCATGGTCAAGAACCTGAATAGAATAGGATAGTACTGCATTATCTGTATATTTATGTCTAAAATGAAAGACTATTTCTTAATATTTTGCAAAATGAGGCAAAGCTGTCCAAAAACAACCTCTCTGAAGACTCTGGGTATGTCTAATGTCTTTTATATCAGGTATTTTACCTGCTCTTTTCCAAAGGGAGGAATCAAGGGGGCCAATTGTCTTTTATATCGCAGCAGATTATTATGGGAGAGTTGTGGCAGCTCAATATACTGTAAACCTGGTGCCAAATTGATCTCAGGTGTAACTTCATTCAGTTTGGTCTCTGGATTCTGTTACTTAAGCCTTCTCAATTAGTGGCTACCACATAGCACAAACAGCTCAGAAAAGTTAATGCCATCAGTTCTGAAAAGGGTTTGTCCACAATGTTACAAAATGGGGAGAGTTTAATGGGAATGAGAAAGATTGGGTGGATGATTCATCCACTCAAGGATAAGAAGCAATGGGTTTAAATTGCAGCATGAGCAGTTTAGGTTGGACATTAGGAAAAACTTCCCAAGTGCCAGGGTGGTTAAGCACTGGAATAAATTGCTTAGGGAGGTTGTGGAATCTCCATCATTGGATATTTTTAAGAGCAGGATTAGACAAACATCTGTCAGGGATGGTCTAGATAACAACTAGTCCTGCCATGAGTGCAGGGGACTGGACGAGATGACTTTCGAGGTCCCTTCCAGTCCTATGAGCCTATGAACCTCTCAAAATAATTGAGATGGAAAGGGTTAAACCCTGTCCCAAGCAGCCAGGCAACAGCCGTATGTAGACTTAATCAAAAGTCACTATGTAGACTTAATCAAAAAGCTGGGGCCATATTCAACTCTGGTATAAATCCATTGACTTCAGTGGGGTCACATGAGGAATAGATTTGGCCCAGGAGTTCCTCAGTATAATACCAAGAAGCCTTTGGTAGTAGGTACCCAATGCCTTAGAGAATGGGGAAGGTAATGCAGCAGCATGGAGTGAATGGTGGAAAGAGCTTGCGAGGCTGAAAGGGCAAGATGGCATGTGCTGCCATGTTCTCGACTGAGCTGCCAGAAGCTCAATGGATTTATATTAAAGACTTTTAGCTGCCAGGTGATCCTCTCTTTTCTGTTTAGATTTGGCTGAGGGATACTGCACCAGAGTGACCGAGTGAAAGCCTTAGACTACAGTTTCCTTTCCTAATACAAAAGGAAAAAATTGCCCCCAAAAGAATGAGGATGAGCCTGGTGGGCAGCGAGGAACAAACCAACCAGGACTCCCTCTTCTCTCAGTACAAAGAGGTTGCACAACATGGATTTTTTCCTGACCATGGATGGTGTGAAAACTTAGAGAATTCCCTTTATGCCAAAAAGGATACCCTAGTGGGTGTTCCGGTGCACCTTGTATGCTAAGATGGACCTATCTCCTCCAGGTTCAAATGGATGGAAATGCATAAGTTATGATATTTATGCCCTGTGGTAGCCTGTGAGGGTCAAGGAGGATGAGAGGTAGTAGCTGTGTGTCTAAGCATACAATGATCTTCTCATTCTTTCACTTGTCTACCACAGTATAGATTGTAGTTCCTTCATTTTCTCTTCTCCCCCATCCTCTTCTTTTATGTTGCTTCACCCATTAAGGACCCAGCAGCCTCAAAACTCAAATAATTCTCAATGTTCTCCTGAAAAACAACAGTGGTGTCTCTGGAGTGTCCCAGTACAGTCTTCACCTTGGGTTTCTTCCTTGAAGTCAAGCATGTCATTTGCTTCATGATAATAGCACGGACTTGCTTCAATTGAAAGCAATGAAATTAGATCACCTTTATGCATACTTTTACATGATTTTAGGCAGTGCATAAAAATTGCCCATTTAAAACTTTTTAAATTCTTAAAAACCAAGGGGGGAGGAGAAGCTTACTTGGGAATACTACCTGCCTCTTGCTTTTTTTCCTGTTACTTTCAAAACAAAATCTTAAGACCCCAAATACTTCTTTTTCTTCAGCATTTAATTTTATGCATTAGAGTATCATTAAACAAACCTAGGCCATTGCAGCTGTTCATCCTGGTGCTAATATACATGGAATAAAAAAGAAAACACAGAGATCTGCATAAGTCTTTATAGTTACAAGTTACAAAAGATCCAGATAATCAGATATGGGAATTAGCTTGGGTTTGTGTTGGGGAGAAGGAGAGGGGCAGGGGCAGTTCAAACTTTGGCTTTCTTAGCAACAGAAATAAAAAAACTGAGGTCTTACCCATCCCTTTCTCTTTCCCCTCCCCTCTCCAACCCCCATCCCACCCACCCACCTACACTTCGCCTCCAGTAAGATTAAAAGTTGACTCACTGCCTTAAGGGCAATGTAACCCACTCAGTGTGGTGACCTGTCCCACTCTAGTGGTGGCAAAAGACAGCTAGCCAAGGCTGAAGTAGGCTCACCACCTATCTGGAGCCCTGCCACCACCACAGGGGAATAGAAAGCTGGATCTTTTCGTTCAGGCAATAAAAGCTCAAGCTTTTAGATCTAGAGTTCCCACTTTCAATCCTCACTGTCAGATGGCACCCTTTCTCCACTTCCCCTCCAGGGGCACAGCATTACAGTCACACTGCAAAAAGATGGCTATCAAGCTATCTGGGAAGGGTTGTCTTTCCCAGGTGCCCACGGTGCTGCATGCTTTCCTCCTGGATCAGTAAAGGGCAGAGCAGAAGCACAAGCACTGGGCCATGGACCCAACTTCTTTCCATACCTTGCTGCCCACTTTAGAGCGAGTTGGACTCCTCAGAGGGTGCTAGGAAAAAAACACTTAAGGGTGTGCAGAAACTGCACTTGTGCCTGGCCCATTCTGCCCTATGATGCTCTCTTGCGCTCTCTTTAATCCCTTGTGCACATGTGCAGGGTACAGTCACAGTCTGGTTTCATGAGTAGAGCTCGGCAGAGACTAGTGCTTCCATTTGGTGGAGGATTTTGATATTTAAAAATTTGGTTTCATTCCAATTAGTCATGAAAACATTCAAAGTTCTCCACAAGAGGGCATGGAGCCACAGCTCTAGGGCAGTCCATCTGGCAGGCTGCCCCAGAGCCACAGACCTCAGGAACAGCCCACCAGGCAGTTGAACTAGCAGGAAACTAGCAGGTCTCAAAACTTGCCTGATAGGCAAGGTCCCACCGGAACCCTGTCTGGGTTCTGTCAGAACTTCAGCAAAAATCAAACTGTCTCTGCAAAACACTCCAATTTACTGTATCAGCAAATTCCAGGGAAAATAGGTTTCTTTGGAACTTTTCCAACCAGCTCTATTCATAACTTATACTTCATTATTATTATTTATTTGGATTGTGACAGCACCCCCAATGTGTTAGGCACATCCCAAACACAAGAGAAGACACAGCCTGGAAAACATCTTAATTCAAGCACTAGAGGCCGATTCACCTAGCTTTGTCAGGTCCCTCTGAGGTTCCATCTCATATACTTATTAATTAACATAACCTTATACAGGTTGAACCCTTCCCTCTAACCTCTGTTTAGCAGTTTTGGGGCAGGGACCATACCTTCTTTTCGGCTAGTACAGCATCTAGTGCATTGTGGGAACTAGTGGAAATAAATGACAAATTAAATTACATGTTCAAGTTTTAACATAATATGAATCTGAGAGACTAAGAGACTAACACATAGTTCAGGGAATAGAGTCAGAGTTTAATGCCTGAAGGGACCTCCAAGTCATGTAGTCTGACCTCCTGTATGCCACAGGCCACCAGCACCCACACACTAAACCAAAATTAGACCAAAGCATTACAACATTCAGGAGAGTACTAGTAACATGCAGGAGTAGTTTCCCCTCTTTGGGCCTGTTTCAACATACAAGATATCAACTGGGATTTGGTAAAATAATCATCATCATCATCATCATCTTCCTTAGCTACCCACACACAATTATTATTATACATGGGGCCGCAACGGAGATCAGGGTCATATTGTGGTAGGCACTGCACAAACACATAGTAAGAGATAGTCCCTGCCCTGCACAGCTTATAATATAAAGAGACAAGGCATACAAAGGATGAGAGAATGGAATTCTTAGTATTGCCATTTTATGTATGGAGAGACTAACTGACTTGTCCAAGGTCACATAGGAAACCTTTGACAGAACAGGGAAATAAGCCCAGATTTCCCAGGTCCCAATCCATAAAATCATCATTTATCTCAGACATAAGCAGCTTTACCTTTGTTAGAAGCTTCTATTCTCTCACAATCAGACTGTTCCCACCAACATTTCCTTTCCTGGATATTCCTGAATTAAGACTGTTTTAAATTTTCTACCCTTCCTTGAGGTGGAGCTCTTAGACATCATCAGCTTTTCTTTCATACTGTCTCTAGGAGTTCGTACGGTTAATAAAAAATTATTCTGGCTGAAGGTCACACATAATGCAGTTAATTGCTTCATACATCACCATTTAGAACTGGTCTGTTTCTTTTCATTGTAACAGCATAGAAATAAATAAGCAATTTTCATACATACTACAAAACATAAGCATGACAGAGCTTAATTCCTATTATTGTGATTAATAAACTGGAGCATCAAGTTGAAATACACCTACTATAAAAACACCATTTCATTAGTCCATTCCCTTAGGTGTGAAATATCACTGGACTATGGCTCAGTAGAACACCTGCGGGGGAAAGTGTGGGGAGAAGGAGCTTGAGTCATCTCCTTAGAGGACAAACATAAAACAGCGGGGGGGGGGGAAGAGCACAGAGGGCAAGATGATGCCACACATTTCAGGTGATATTGGTCTTGGATGAACTACAAGCACACCACACTATTTTCCAAGCAAATATCATTTCTGTGCCTTGTTTATTAATGGACAGAAAAGCCAGCCCGAAAAATGAAATTGATTATATTCATTTACGATTTTATACTCCATTGCACAACCACCACCCAGCAAGTTCTTCATTAAGAGAGATAATTATTTTAATGAAGATTAAATATAATTTAAAATTCACATTCATCTTTATCTACCTATTGCAGGTCTGAATTAAACCTGAAAGGAGGGCTCTTCAAACAGATCTCACCCATTCAATCAGAGCCCAGTTCTGGAGGTCTTCGGTTTTCCATCTTCTTCCTCCTCTTTTTAATCTCATCCATCAGCGTCTCTCATATCAGCCTCAAACTAAGAACTTCTGCCATTCTGTTAATACAGCTTTTATGATGCCCACCGAAGCATGCAGGACAGTCAGAAATTAAAAGGAAAGGAGTAGTAACATTGCACTGTTTGCGTACATGGCTGCACTCATAAGAGAATATTTCAGATTAGAGGCAAGGCAGATCTGGTGGTGGGAATATACTCACTTTCCCCAGGTACACCTAGCTGTTTAGTTGTGGTGAGTATTGGATAAATTCCCAGACAAAAATAGGGTAATGGAATTAAATCAGAGTACATATCACAGAGATGTTTTAAACATCTAGAGATAAGCATTATAAACCCAGGTGTTAAGGTTAAATTTAAAAGAAATCCAAACACATCAAGGCACGGAAATGCATAGTTCTGGCACCCAAACAACCTATAGTACAATAACCATACAATTAGGAGTATGTATTATATAGTTTGTGGTCCCATATTAGATTAAACGGATATTTAAAGACATTTGATTTTCCAAGAAACAGAAAGGACCACTAAGAGTAGCAAGAGAATGAAATTGGCCATCATTGCTAAAGGCAGCCTGGCCTCAGTCCCATTGGGAATAGGAGATAGCAGCCATTGTGAAAGAAGGCAATTCTTTGTACACTTCTTTAAAGGGGTATGTTATTCTTCAATCTCTGTTAAAGTAGAAAGAGGAAGTGTCACCTTGCACAGTAACAATAGTTCTTAGAGATGGGTGTCCTATGGGTGCTCCACTGTAGGTGTGTCTGCATCCCTGTGCTGCTGATTGGAGAAATTTTGTAGCTGTGTCCATTTGGCTCATGCATGCACTGCCTCGTTTCGTGTTCTACCATGAGGCTAAACCGTGCTACACGGGCAAACCCTCCTCAGTTCCTTCTCTGCTGCAGAATTTATGGTGAGAACTCTGAAGCAGAGGGGAGGAGGGTGGGTCGTGGAGCACCCGTAGGGGGACACATCTTGAAGAATAGAAGAGTGGCTAATGGATATATTTATGTTTTCTCCCCAAAAAGATCTAAGTGCTTCCAGTTCCGGTCGTAGGGGTGGATTTGAGATGGTGCTGGTGACCTCTTGAGTTCACCATGGCCACGATGAGCTAAGCGGGAGGCAGGAGGGAGAAGAGAAATTCTGAGTCTTTTGCTGGCACATAAAACTTTGTCGGCCCACTTGCCTATGTGGGGCAACGAAGCAGGGGTTGGCGATAGGAGTTTGGCAGGGTTTAAGAGCACCTCATTAAATAGGGAGGGATACTCTGGACAACACAGAAGAATGTAAAATGCCCACTAGTTTGTGTTGTGACTCGGTCCCCTCCTGTAGCGGTATCTGCAGTGACTGTCACCTGCTGGGCCAGCTCCTGAAAAAGCTTAACGTCATCTGCCAATGGTGGTGTGGGAGCATCACCATCTCGCCTTGTGAGGACAATGAAACATTAGTCGGGGGAGGGTAGCTTCCTCCTTGACTTCAGCCTCTTGTTCCTCTTAATTGCTCAGGGGGCTCAGATGTCCTCAATGCAGCAAATGAAAGAGGATGTCTTCTTGGCTCTTGATAGGCCACGCTAGAGCTACAGGAGGCTCAGTGTCTGTGTGCCTGCCAGGGGTCCCAGTAGGGCTATGGAGAGGATGGGAAGGAGCCCAGTGGTCGGTATCATGGCTGCCAATTCCAGGGAGGCTGGGGATCACAGGGACGATACAGTTGATGTCCACACTGGAATTGGGCACCATAGGATGGGTGAGAAGAGCAGCAATAGACAAAATCCTCTTGCTCACTATCTGACTCAGTAGATAAAAATGTGGGTGCAGTTTGATGTTGCCAACTAGTCTAGAATTCTGGGTGAACTCAGAACCAGGGCCCCGGTACTGAGGAGAGGTGAATCCGGTGTGTCAGACACCAAAAGGTCTGACGCATACTGGAAGTCCAGCGGTGCTGAAGGCTTGGGTAGCTGTGGTAGTTGTTGATGCCAAGATGTCTGCACCAAAGGAGTCAGTGATGAGGACCTGATAGTGTGGTCTGCTGGTACCTGGCATGCCGAAGACGGTACCAATGTCAATGTCTGTACCAAAGGACCCTTCCCCAGGGCAGAGTCTCTGGATTTCTCACGCTCAGTCAGTACTGATGATTCCTTGCCTTTGCCCATTGGGTTTGTATGCAGCCCAACATGTTGTGTCAGGGCGGTACCATGCAAGCCCTGGGTACCAGACTTTGATGGCTTTGGTGCCAATACTGAGCAAGCTGGAGATGATGGCCCTTTTCTTAGAGGCCTTGTGTGAGTGTGGCTTGGGGGCATCTTCTTGAGCTCACCTCCTTTAAAAGTAGAAGGATGCAGTGAGGCTTCCCACCATCCAGCATCTTGGTACGGCTCAGAGGGTGGTTGAAGGGCCTCCTCTATTAGGAGAAGCTTGAGTCTCAGTTCCCTATTCTTTCTGATCTGAGCTTAGGTTGTGGACACAAACCACACTTCCGTGGTATGTGATTCTCTCCCAGACAGCAACCGCCCTGAGAATATCTGTCAGTCACTGGGATAGATTTCTTGCTACTGAGGCACTTCTTGAAGCCCAGTGAACTGGACATACCCTTGGAGGGGTCCCAAGATTGGGGGTGGGGGAAGAGGCTGAGGAGGGTCAAAGGAAAACAGTCTAAAATAAATTGGGTTTTTTATTTGTTTGGTTTTGGTAATAAAAGATAAAGGAGTAAAGAAAAGAAAGGGAAGCTTCAAAAAGGTAGCTAAAATTAACAATTCTGAAGAAACTAACGATCCGCCAATGGACAGCTAAAGGTCTGTCTCTAGCCAAGGGCGGTTGAGAAGGAACTGAGGGCGTGGCTACACTTGCAGATGTAGAGTGCTGGGAATTAAACCAGCCTTTGGAGACCGCAGCAGGGAAAACGCTGCCATGTGTTCACACTGTCAGATTCAAGTGCACTGGCGTGGCCACATTAGCAGCTCTTGCAACGGCCACAGAGAGTGGTGCATTGTGGTAGCTATCCCAGCATGCAACATGCTTTTCAAATGGGGGAGAGGGGTGGAGTGTGATGGAGTGTGCTGTGTATATGTGCGGAAGAGAGAGAGTGTTGGTTTTTGGGGGTCTGAGAGTGTGTCAGCATGCGGTCTTGTAAGTTCAGACAGTAGCAGACCCCCCTCACCTCTCTCACACACGCTCAGAGCAAGCAGCATTCCACAGTAATGGTTTGCTTTGTCCTGAAGCAGTTAAGCATGCCGGCTGTCAGAAACGGAGCATCGAAGGGATATCCGCATTCCTACAGCCCAAGATCAAAACAATGACAAGAGTGGTCACTTGATTTGAGGGGATTATGGGAAGTTTCCAGAGGCCGATCGCAGTGCAGCAACGCAACACCTCGTTCACACTGATGCTGGGGCGTTTCAGCTGGGGCGCAGCAAGCGTTGTGCTTCTCGTGGAGGTGGATTACCAGGAGCGCTCCAGCTGCAGAGTCCAGGCGCTCTAAGTGCCTTGCCAATGTGGATGGGTTGGGAGTTAGGGCTGGGGCTGCTTTAATGCTCTCTAATTCGCAAGTGTAGCCAAGCTCTGAGTAGGGTTTGCCCGCACAGCATTGGTTAGCCTCATGGGAGAGCACAAGGGGGGGACAATGTGTGCACAGGCCAGACAGACACCGCTACCAAAGTTCTCTGATCAGCAGCGCAGGGCCGCAGACACGGCTACAGTGGAGTACTCATAGGGACCCTACTCAAAGAAGAATATTCAGGACAAAGAATAATTCTCAAATTAATTTCAAAAACTACCTTTTGCATCAGGTCTGTTCATGAGTCACTTCTCTGTCAATTTTTATCCAGGTAGAAAATGCTTGAGCTAAAATCATCCAGGACAAAAATGTCTGCCACAACCTGTTACATTTCTTAAAGGACTCATTTTAAAATTAAACCAAACTAGTTAATGTATTTATTTTTAAATTCCTAGGAAATTCATTCAACACTCAAAGAATAAGTGCGGTAATTTTGGGGAAAATATGCTGTATTCTTTGTACATACAAAAGCTGAATCCCGGCTTTAGGAGCAAAAGTAAATTCAAAATTAAGCACGGAGTTAGGATAGCACCTTGATATGTTTGTAACATGGTAGCACTTAGAATCCCCAACCAAAATCAGAGCATTATTCTGCTAGATTCTGTTAAACAGAAAGGCAGAGATAGTCTCTCCCTCAAGAAGATTAAAATCTGAACTGAAAACAGAAAGGGTGGAGAAAAGTAGCATCATTAGTCCAACTTCATGGATGTCAGAAACAAAGCACAGAGTAACACAGTGCTCCAAGTAACGCTGAAAGTCTGTGGCAACGTAGGAACTGAACCCAGATTTTTTAGTCCTACTCCAGTGCTACAGCCATACTACTGTTCAGTTATTACTATTTGCTACAAGTACTTGTGCAAATACCTCCACAGAATGTGATGGTTAAACTAGACCACTTCTAATATACCTAAGCACTTAGACCATATACATCACTGTGATACCTGAGCACTTAATTTTGATGCTTAAATTAAAATCACACGGTATTGGGACACCGCTTCGCACAGCATGATGATAAGTTTCACAAAAGGCCTTCACCTGAGTCCTAGCACACAGACAATTAAACAAGCCAGAAAGGATCAGAATGCACTGTTCCCAACTGGGACCGTGCAACCACACATCCCATTTAGGATCAGACTCTAATACCCTTCTTTAAGTTGATTAGTACCAGAGTTTGCTTCACTGAAATCAATGAGACTTACTCAGACTGAGTAGTACCTTACTCCTTGAGCAGAGTGGCAGGATCTGGACTCTAATGTGAATATGATGAGAGGAAAAAAAGTTGAATTCAAATTCTGCACCCAGCAAATAAATCTGTCGCCTAAATTTTATAGGAATGTTGCCTCATGTAGGCACTGTGTGATACACAAAACAAAAATTATATAATTCCAGGCATCCTCTCCCAAAGTGCTGCAAATCATCAATGGTTACTTCCAGTCCTCCTCCTGATTTGAAGAATATGTGTATCCAACCAGGGAACACAAACAAGACCTTTCAGAGTAGCAGCCGTGTTAGTCTGTATTCGCAAAAAGAAAACGAGTACTTGTGGCACCTTAGAGACTAACAAATTTATTAGAGCATAAGCTTTCGTGAGCTACAGCTCACTTCATCGGATGCATTTGGTGGAAAAAACAGAGGAGAGATTTATATACACACACACAGAGAACATGAAACAATGGGTTTATCATACACACTGTAAGGAGAGTGATCACTTAAGATAAGCCATCAAAAAAAAAACAGACTCCAACGAGAGACTGCTGAATTGGAATTAATTTGCAAACTGGATACAATTAACTTAGGCTTGAATAGAGACTGGGAATGGATGAGTCATTACACAAAGTAAAACTATTTCCCCATGGTATTTCTCCCCCCCACCCCACCCCCCACTGTTCCTCTGATATTCTTGTTAACTGCTGAAATTAGCCTACCTTGCTTGTCACCATGGAAGGTTTTCCTCCTTTCCCCCCCCCCCCTGCTGTGGGTGATGGCTTATCTTAAGTGATCACTCTCCTTACAGTGTGTATGATAAACCCATTGTTTCATGTTCTCTGTGTGTGTGTATATAAATCTCTCCTCTGTTTTTTCCACCAAATGCATCCGATGAAGTGAGCTGTAGCTCACGAAAGCTTATGCTCTAATAAATTTGTTAGTCTCTAAGGTGAAACAAGACCTTGTGATTGATATGGCCAATCACAAATAAACTAATAGAGCTTGAATTTCTAGTGGTGGATATCGAATATTCACAGAACTGTGCACAGTCAATGTAAAGGGCAAAAATAACCACATACAACTGTTAAGTACTTTCAAATAAGGTGAAATTTGCTCCACTGTGGACAGCCAGGAAGGACTATGCACCACATTAGTAACCTGCTATTTCAGTCACATGTATGCCTTAGGCTGGCCCTCTGCACAGGGCTGAATTTTGCTCACAATTAAAGATTTAAAGAAAATTACAGGCTCCTTGCAGATATTCTGCAAACAGAAAAAGAGGCTAAATATGCGAAACAATGGGATTGCTGCAAATTATATTCCTTCAGTTCCACTGTGACTGATCAAAACCCAAAGACCTTACACCAAGTTAAACTGGTCAGAAACATTTCAACAAAAAAGTTTTACATTGGAATTTACCAGTATGTCAAAATTACAATGTTTCATGGAGACAGTTTGATTTTGTCAACAATCTTCCCAAAACCAGTCAGGGTTTGTTGGAAACCTGCCTGGTTTCCTGCCAGCTTGCCCATCTGGCAGGCTGCTGGAATGTCCAGGCTTCCAGGGTCTTCAGGGCCAGCACTGCCAGCCTGGGCAATTGTCCCCGAGTCAGGTATTCCAGAGCTTCCAGTGTCTGCAGCTACAGGGCAGCCAACCAAGTTTTCCCTATCATGGGAAATTTGGGGGGTTTGTTCCTAATCAGAACAAAACCAAATTTCAAAATATTAAAATCCTCCATAAAACAGAATTACCATTCACCACCCAACTCTAATTACAAGTAGCAATTGTCTGTTTTGCTGTTATTATGGGCTAGTATGGCAGTGGGGTACTACCTTCGTTGTCTTCTCAGTGTTGCTCCATCCTGTAAGTGGACTACCTTTTGGAAGGAGAGGGTAGTTTAACCTCCAGGCCTATTCAGTCTTTGGTGCCACGACCATCGCTTACAAGGACCCCAGTTTGTGCAGTTTTCAGGGTGACTTTTCTGGTGTAGATATTTTTCCAGTAGAAACTGTACTGAAACCACTACATCATTTCATAGAGCCCACCGTTCAGCCATCACATGGAAATGGCTTTCAACCATGCCAGCATTGGTGAGATCTCAATAAATAAGATACAAGAAAAAGGCCCTCTATGTCCCTTAAAAGTTCTGTTCCAGGGAACTGGTATTTACCCAAAATTGCTTTACAATTCCGTAACTCATAGATTCATAGATACTAAGGTCAGAAGGGACCATTCTGATCATCTAGTCTGACCTCCTGCACAGCGCAGGCCACAGAATCTCACCCACCCACTCCTATGAAAAACCTCACCCTTGTCTGAGCTATTGAAGTCCTTAAATCATGGTTTAAAGACTTCAAGGAGCAGAGAAGCCTCCCTCAAGTCAACCATGCCCCATGCTACAGAGGAAGGCGAAAAACCTCCAGGGCCTCTCCAATCTGCCCTGGAGGAAAATTCCTTCCCGACCACAAATATGGCCATCAGCTAAACCCTGAGCATATGGGCAAGATTCACCAGCCAGATACTACAGAAAATTCTTTCCTGGGTAACTCAGATCCCATCCATCTAATATCCCATCTCAGGGGATTTGGCCTATTTACTCTGAATATTTAAAGATCAATTACTTACCAAAATCCCATTATCCCATCATACCATCTCCTCCATAAACTTATCGAGTAGAATCTTAAAGCCAGATAGATCTTTTGCCCCCACTGCTTCCCTTGGAAGGCTATTCCAAAACTTCATTCCTCTGATGGTTAAAAACCTTCGTCTGATTTCAAGTCTAAACTTCCTGGTGGCCAGTTTATACCCATTTGTTCTTGTGTCCACATTGGTGCTGAGCTGAAATAATTCCTCTCCTTCTCCTGTATTTATCCCTCTGATATATTTATAGAGAGCAATCATATCTCCCCTCAACCTTCTTTTCGTTAGGCTAAACAAGCCAAGCTCCTTAAGTCTCCTTTCATAAGACAAGTTTTCCATTCCTCGGATCATCCTAGTAGCCCTTCTCTGTACCTGCTCCAGCTTGAATTCATCCTTTTTAAACATGGGAGACCAGAACTGCACACAGTATTCTAGGTGAGGTCTCACCAGTGCCTTGTATAATGGTACTAAAACCTCCTTATCCCTACTGGAAATGCCTCTCCTGATGCATCCCAAAACCACATTAGCTTTTTTCACAGCCATATCACATTGGCAGCTCATAGTCATCCTATGATCAACCAATACTCCAAGGTCCTTCTCCTCTTCTGTTACTTCTAATTGATGCGTCCCCAACTTATAACTAAAATTCTTGTTATTAATCCCTAAATGCATAACCTTACACTTCTCACTATTAAATTTCATCCTATTACTATTACTCCAGTTTACAAGGTCATCCAGATCCTCCTGTATAATATCCCGATCCTTCTCCGAATTGGCAATACCTCCCAGCTTTGTATCATCTGCAAACTTTATTAGCACACTCCCACTTTTTGTGCCAAGGTCAGTAATAAAAAGATTAAATAAGATCGGTCCCAAAACAGATCCCTGAGGAACTCCACTGGTAACCTCCCTCCAACCTGACAGTTCGCCTTTCAGTAGGACCCGTTGTAGTCTCGCCTTTAACCAATTCCTTATCCACCTTTTGATGTTCATATTGATCCCCATCTTCTCCAATTTAACTAATAATTCCCCATGTGGCACGGTATCAAATGCCTTACTGAAATCTAGGTAAATTAGATCCACTGCATTTCCTTTATCTAAAAAATCTGTTACCTTTTCAAAAAAGGAGATTAGGTTGGTTTGGCATGATCTACCTTTTGTAAAACCATGTTGTATTTTGTCCCATTTACCATTGACTTCAATGTCCTTAACCAATTTCTCCTTCAAAATTTTTTCCAGGACTTTGCATACTACAGATGTCAAACTAACTGGCCTGTAATTACCCGGATCACTTTTTTTTCCTTTCTTAAAAATAGGAACTATATTAGCAATTCTCCAATCATTCGGTACTACTCCTGAGTTTACAGATTCATTAAAAATTCTTGCTAATGGGCTTGCAATTTCAGGTGCCAATTCCTTTAATATTCTTGGATGAAGATTATCTGGGCCCCCCGATTTAGTCCCATTAAGCTGTTTCAGTTTCGCTTCTACCTCAGACATGGTAATATCTACCTCTATATCCTCATTCCCATTTGTCATTCTACCATTATCCCTAAGATCCTCTTTAGCCTTATTAAAGACTGAGGCAAAGTATTTGTTTAGATATTGGGCCATGCCTAGATAATCTTTAACCTCCACTCCATCCTCAGTGTTAAGCGGCCCCACTTCTTCTTTCTTAGTTTTCTTCTTATTTATATGGCTATAGAACCTTTTACTATTGGTTTTAATTCCCTTTGCAAGGTCCAACTCTACTCGACTTTTAGCCTGTCTCACTTTATCCCTACAAAAAGAAAAGGAGTACTTGTGGCACCTTAGAGACTAACAAATTTATTAGAGCATAAGCTTTCGTGAGCTACAGCTCACTTCATCAGATGCATTCATGAAGTGAGCTGTAGCTCACGAAAGCTTATGCTCTAATAAATTTGCTAGTCTCTAAGGTGCCACAAGTACTCCTTTTCTTTTTGCGAATACAGACTAACACAGCTGCTACTCTGAAACCTGTCTTTATCCCTACATGTTCTGACCTCAATTAGGTAGCTTTCCTTCCTGATCCCTCCCATCTTCCACTCCCTGTACGCTTTCTGCTTCTTCTTAATCACCTCTCTAAGATGCTTGCTCATCCAGCTTGGTCTACAACTCCTTCCTATGAATTTTTTCCCCTTTCTTCGGATACAGGCTTCCGATAGCTTCTGCAGCTTTGATTTAAAGTAATCCCAGGCCTCCTCTACCTTTAGATCCATAAGTTCTTCAGTCCAATCCACTTCCCTAACTAATTTCCTTAATTTTTGAAAGTCAGCCCTTTTGAAATCAAAAACCCTAGTTGCAGATTTATTTTTGTTAATCCTTCCATTTAGTTTGAACTGAATTAGCTCATGATCACTTGAGCCAAGATTGTCCCCTACAACCATTTCTTCTATGAGGTCCTCGCTACTCACCAAAATTAAATCTAAAATGGCATCCCCTCTAGTCGGTTCAGCAACTACTTGATGAAGGAATCCATCAGCTATCGCATCTAGGAAAATCTGAGCCCTATTATTATTACTATCACTGGTCCTCCAGTCTATATCTGGGAAGTTAAAGTCTCCCATGATCATGCAGTTTCCATTAGTATTTACTTTATTAAAGACATTAAAAAGGGCTCTATCATATCCAAATTAGATCCCGGAGGTCTATAGCACACCCCAAGCACCATCATAGGAGAGGCTTTACTAGTTTTCTTCCCCAATGTAATTTTTGCCCAGACGGACTCTGTCTTATCCATTGCATCGCTTCTTATTTCTTTACATTCTACCTCATCATTGATATACAATGCTACTCCACCACCTTTACCTTTGTTTCTGTCTTTCCTAAACAGCACATACCCTTCAATACCTGTAGTCCAGTCATGACTACTATTCCACCATGTTTCTGTTATTTCTATAATATCTGGTTTCACTTCCTGCACCAGTAGCTCTAGTTCCTCCATTTTGTTACGTAGGCTCCTCACATTAGTGTATAAACATCTTAATTTTTGCTGTTTGGCCTCGCTCACATTTTGTACCCTATTAGGCACAGTCATTCTACAGCCAGTATAACCTATTAGACTAGTATCCACACCGCCCTCGCTCCTTATATACATTCTCCTACCCACGGCTGTATCCTTTCTTACTTCATCTTCTTCCCTCTCAATGCTAAAATCTGGCGTGGAGATTTCCTGGACATCTCCCATCCATCTCCCCCTAATTCCTAGTTTAAAGCTCTCTTTATCATTTATGCCAGCCTCGATCCTAGAAGTCTATTTCCTTCCCTACTCAGATGAAGTCCATCCCGAGAGAACTGTCCTCTGTCCGTGAATGCCTCCCAGTGGCCATAATCCCAAAGCCCTCCTTATAGCACCACTGCCTAAGCCATCTGTTGACAGTCATAATCTTGTCACACCTTTGTTGCCCTTCTCTAGGAACAGGAAGGATCCTGCTAAAGATCACCTGAGCCTCAATTTCCTTAAGCATCTTCCCAAGCCTCGCATAGTCTCCCTTAATACTTTCCAGCGAGAATCTAGCCGTATCATTTGTTCCCACATGAAGGATAATTAGGGGATTCTTTCCCGCTCCCTTTAGGATCCTTTTCAACCTCAGGTCTACATCCCGTATCTTAGCACCCAGAAGACAGCACACCCTTCTATTCTCTGGATCAGCTTTAGTTACAGGCCTGTCTATTCTTCTCAATAAAGAGTCCCCGATCACATAGACCTGCCTTTTCCTGGTGACGGTGCTCTTCTCCAGTCTCTCCCCTGTTCCCTCTGGCTGCAAGTTCTTTCCATTCCTATTTTGCCTTATAATCTTCTTCAACCCATCCTGTATCCTC
Organism: Dermochelys coriacea; assembly: GCF_009764565.3. Taxonomy (NCBI): domain Eukaryota; kingdom Metazoa; phylum Chordata; order Testudines; family Dermochelyidae; genus Dermochelys; species Dermochelys coriacea. The sequence continues at coordinate 116,884,171 of NC_050072.1, forward strand.
CTGGGGCTCATATTTGGTGTAGTCTCCCTTGACTTTTCCGCTTTTCCCATAGGACTAGCCTCTCTTCTCTTCTTCCTTGCCCTTACACCTTCAACAAGTACCTGCTGAGCCCCTTCTTCATTTTCCAACTCTGCAAACCTATTCCTATTTCTCTATTTCTCCTTCACTAGCCCGTCTTTTCCTCTGCCTGGTTCTTTTAGTCACATGTTTCCACTGACCACTTTCCTCACTCAGTCTCCCCTCAAAATTCCCCAGCCCTGCTTCCATCCATGAGTCTGAGCTTTTCCCTTCAGATACCTCATATCTTTGCTCCATCATCTGCTCAAACCCCTTCCTAACTCAACGAGACTTTCCACCTGCATCTCCAAACCTCAGATCTTTTCCTCCATCAGCTCTATCAGACAGCATTTCATGCAGAAAAAACTCTTATCGGTTCCCCCCTCCAGGATCATGTACATACCACAGCTTCCACATCCAGTCATCCTCAATGTGTCTTCCACTACAGGAGTCACTCCCACAGCTGCCTCTGTATCTGTCATCGCCTTCCCACCTAAATCCTGTTAATCTGGGAAACACAAGCCACACCAAAAAGACCACCCCCCCCCAGCAAAAGCAAACCCGAAACAAGCACCACAATCCAAACTCCCACTCAAACTCCCCTGTTTACAGCTCTGTTTGCTAGCTCCTGTGCCGCTGCAGCTGTCTGTATGTATGCTTTTAACTCCTATGTATGCTTTTCTCATTACATATTTTATTATCATAGGGACACTAATTTCATTTAAGACCCAAATTTACTTTCTTCCTACCCACATGTGGTGCCATCTCAACTTTATTATCAGAATTTATTTACTTCACAAAGGCTATTTCATATAGATATTACAGGAAAATTGTTCTATAGAAACTAATGTCACTTTTAAAAGCTATTTGCCCTATCATTCTACAGATGACCTTCATTTTGGGCCATTGATAGTGTGGCAGGTTTAGAAGAGGTTTCTGGGACTTGGGAAACTTGGCTTCTATTCCTGATTGTGCCACTTATGGGCTGCATGACCTTAGGCAAGTCCCATAATGTTTCTAAGGCTCAATTTCCCCATCTGTAAAATGGAGAGAATAGTTACCCTCCTTGGAAAAGTGCATGAAATACTGAGATTAGAGATGCTATAGAAGTGCAACAGGATCGTCACTATTACTATTTAGGCTGCAACAGACCGAGAATCAACATACTTTTCTCTGAGCCTTTATGCACAGATGTATACAATTCATGTTGTAATCAATTTGCTGCCATTGTGGGTGAGACTTTACCTTTATTAATAGCCATAATCCTGTTTTAAAGTTCTGAGGACAGAACATATTTCCATTTTACAAAATTTTGAAAATACATCTTCCTGCACTTCCTAGAAGATGTACCGGCACCATGGAAAACCTATTTCCACACTCTTCACATTGTAAGAATGTTAATGCCTTTCTCTGCAGAACAGATCCTTTTTAATAGGCAGAACAAGTTGGATATAAACCCTCTAATTGCCTTCACTACACCAGTTATCTTCCTGTGGCATCTATTGTAGAATACAAAGCTGGTAACGGAAGACATTATAGGACATTAAAAACAAAGAACCATAAGTTGTCACTAAATTTACTTTTCTGTTCCTGTATGAAGCCAATTTGCATATTCCAGAACTAGTAACAGAAACCTGCATGAGCCCATCATCCTATGCAAACATCTTCATTAGATTTGGTGCAGCTGCTCCAACTTCTATAAAAAAAGCTATCAAAGAAAGTGACTCATTATTTGTTATTTCAGAAAAATCTCAAAAAGCAATCCCTAAACCTACACTGATCTCTTCTGACAACTTCCTAGTCTGTGCAAGTTGTTAGTAAAAAGTGCATTAAAACAGCCTGTCAATCATGCCTCTCAGCTGCATATTAAATGGATGCACCATCCATGATCACTAACAAGAAACTACAACTTTCAGAAGAAAATCCACTGACAGATATGAGACTTGTAAATCTCAGTCTGTTACCTGTAGGATCAACTGTCTGTGGCCTATCTGCAGTAAAGGGAGGAAAAATATGGAAGCAAAACTAGCCAATGTCATGCCTCTTTATGGACAAAACCAAGAAGATGAATATGTAGAATGTCATGTAATAAATCCTCGTGTGTGCATTGGTGGCTAGCATGTTTCTTTCTGCAGACATGTCTTACACTTTCAGAGGGAGAGAGAATGGGAGGGAATGGGATAACAGGGTACTAGATTACCTAGGAACCAAACTATGATGGTTGAATTACAATGCAAACATTTCATTGTATTTTGAGGGGACAGAAGGGCTCAGAGTTTCTAAGCAGCCAGGTGGCAGGTATAAAGGGCAGTTTACTGGGGGGTGGGGAAGGAAGGCAAAAAAAATTAATGGTGACAGTTTCTTCATTTCTCTTTTATTAGGCTTTATTAACACATAACTAATAGAGCTTGTCGTATTTTTTTAAAGGTTGAGGAAAATGTTGTGGCAACATTTCCAGGTAAATTTCATGCCACTTTTTGACCAACAAAGCTCTAAATGCAGCCTCAGTGTTAATGAGTCTTCATCATAGCATGCAAAATGGTACACCAGCCTTGAGCTTTTACATGGGTATTCTGTAAAATGGATTTGCCAGTGTGTATGTATATTTCAAATTACTACCTATAGACTTAACATTTCACATAAAAATCATAGGTACATTCATGCAGGCTATCAGATGGTCATCTACAAAATAAGTGCAACTTTATACAGTCTCATCTCCAGACCTGCCATATCTCTGTGTTGCAATAACTTGGTCCCCTTGTGTCCAAACTTGTCTCACATGCAGCTAAAAATTTTGCAGGCTGCACCAAAAAAAAACAAAAACAAAAAAACCCCACCATTTTTCCAGAATCTAGTTATTATGTTCCCTGTCTCATAACTAGAAATAAGCTACCTTCCTTCTTAACTGTGTGACAACTTTTTTAAATATCAGAAACAGCCTTTACCTGAGATAGGTGCATAATTATATTATGAATTTAAGAAAAGGCTAGATGTGGTCAGAAACCAAGAGAGTCAGCCAGTACAAGAAGGAGGGCAAGTAGAGCTTGTGAGATCACAGGAAATCCAGCAAAGAATAATACAGAATCCTAATGGAAACAGAGTGAGTTTCTTTCCCTCTTAAGACGGAAAAAGGCCTTTGCCTTTTCCATAACTGGTGTTCGAGATGTGTTGCTCATGTCCATTCCACAATAGGTGTGCATGCTCTGTGCGTGCTCGCCACATGCACCGGTGCCAGAAGTTTTTCCCCTGGCAATACCCGTAGGGGAGAGCCCCTAGCAACCCCTGGAGTGGTGCGGTATAAGGGGCTCTGCACACTCTCCCCACCCTCAGTTCCTTCTTGCCAGACAACTCCGACAGAGGGGAAGGAGGGTGGGATGAGGAATGGACATGAGCAACACATCTCGAAGAACACCAGTTATGGAAAAGGTAACTGTCTTTTCTTCAAGTGATTGCTCATGTGCATTCCAGAACAGGCAATTCCAAGCTATATCTGTTGGAGGTGGGTAGGCGTTCACAGACACTCAGGATGGGGTACAGCCCTGCTGAACCAGGCATCCTTCCTGGTTTGGGAGACAATCACATAATGCGAGGTGAACATGCGAACCAATGACCATGTGGCAGCCCTACAAATATCCTGGTTGGGGACATGGGCTAGAAAGGAAGCTGATGAGGTTTGTGCCCTAGTTGAGTGTGCCCTTGCAATTGGTGGCAGGAGGACTCTCGCCAGGTCATAAGAGGTATAAATACACAAGGTGATCCAGTTGGAGAGCTGCTGACTGGAGATCGGCCATCCTCTCATGCGTTCAGCTGAGGCGATGAACAGCTGTGAGGACTTCCTGAATGGTTTTGTACGTGCCAGGTAAAAAGCCAGAGCCCGTCTCATATCCAGCATGTGGAGGTGGCACTCCTCACTGGATGCGTGGGGTTTGGGACAGAGCACCAGCATAGAGCACCTGATCCATATGGTAGGCGGAGACCACCTTAGGGAGGAATGAAGGATGTGGTCAGAGCTGGATCTTAACCTTCTGAACCCCTGTACATGGTGTTGCATAGGTCAGGGCCCGGAGCGCTGAGACCCATCTAGCAGTCATGATCGCCACCAGAAAGGCTACCGTCCACAAGAGGTGTGACCAGAAGCATGTAACTAGCAGTTCAAACTGGGGACCCGTCAACTTGGCCAGCACCAAATTCAGGTCCCACTGTGGAACTGGAGGCCTAACATATGGAAAGAGGCCATCCAAACCCTTAAGCAGCAGCGTCGGGATCAGGGCCAACTCCATCAAAATGGCTCAGAGCTGAATGTCCCGCTCCTTCTTGGGCCAAGGTTTGAAGGATCTGCAAATGTTTCAGTGATCACTGAGATGAGTTTCTTCCCGACAGCGTAAACAGTCTGTGTGTGAATCACTCACGGGCATCGGCCACTTGCAAGTGTCGCACGATTTAAAGCCCGGGACATGCCCTGACCTGGGCACACTAAACTAATTAAACTACTTTTAAACTACAGGTACTAGCAGCTATGAACTAACAGAGTCGAAGAGGGAAGCTATGGCAAAGCTGGAGCAGAGCAGTTCGGACGCACCTTCACTGGCGGCAAGAAAGAACTGAGGGTGGAGGGAGTGCACAGCGCCCCTTATACCGCACCATAGCGGCACCACTCCAGGCATCGCTAGGGAAGATCACCTACAGGGTCTGCTAGGGGAAAGATTTCCGGCACCAGTGCATGTGGCGAGCACGCACACCTATTGTGGAATGCACATGAGCAATCACTTGAAGAAGAATGTGTTTTACCTGCATCTATAACATTTGGCCATTGGGTATGGAGCTTATTTATTTAACGAAGAGTGAAGCACAGAGAAATAAATTGCAGCTATAGGACAATTGCAATGTTTGTCTATTGCTCACATAAGCATGTGAGCGTGCATGCACACTCACAGACTGCTGTTCACCAGCCACCAATTTAACCAAGCCTCACACCTGCAGTGACTTTATCCTCAGAATACTGTACAGATGTATTTAAACTTCTACAACACTTACAGCTCTGTAATAATATATTGTACTGCTTTGTTCTCATATTCGTAAATGGGCTGTTCCGATAATAAATTGGTGAGACTGACTTTTGTTGTTGCTAGAGTTCTGGAACAAGTTCACTGAGCCTCTTTTGGGCCAAGCCATGAAAATAAAAAAATATTGTGTGTGACACGTACCAAAGTACCGTTATTGACTGTATAACAAAACAATATTTCAAGAGCCATCCTTGAGTAGTGAATAAAACAAACTGGGATCTGAGCAGTCCTTTTAATAAGCATTTATAGAGAAAGATTTCTTGTAAACTGTTACTCTTCAGCAGGTTTCATAAGTCTTACTTTCTATCTGATTAAAACAGAATCCACTGCCTTTCATACAAAAAGGAACCTACTGAGGGGAAAAATTGCTCTCTACAGGATCCTTTTCTGTAGACTATGTGCATGTGAAATCCTTTCCTACTATGTCTGAGGCAAAAACATGATCCCCTCTGCCTAATGCAAGAAGGGGTTGGAAGAAGCAGAATATTCAGTCTAATAGCGAAAAATGTGTTGGCAGGAAGGAAAAAGAACCTAAAGAGCATAATCTGGCTTTCCTTCCAAGGTCATGGGAAACGCACTGTGCAATTCTGTGGCTCCAAGGTTTGCGGGAGGTGTGGCAGAGTGGAAATCTACTCTCTATGGTATTATTCTTCAGTATATCCATGGGGAAATTCCCTGCTCCACACCTCCAAAGTAGCAAGTCAGGTGTGAATGAGGTGGCACTGGATCCTAAGGGAGCTATGCTGCCCAAGGGGTTGGAGATTCCAGGGAGAAGGCAGAGGGACTAACTCCATGTGAATGCCCCAGCACTCTACAAATGCTGTTTTGGGTCCACACAATTTCCCTGCAGATCTCAAGGCACCCATGGGTTTACTAGGTCATGCCTCTACTCCAGCTGGCATGGTACCATTGCAGCCACACAAGTAGAAACTCAGACTCTGATTCTCAGTTTCTCTATTCCTGCACTTAAAGCCATTTTAGCACTCCCTGTATTCTGAGACAGTCAGGCGCCTGTCAGGCCCTGGTAAAGCTGTTCTAGTTTATGATCTGTCTCTATGTCTCCCTATGGCCCTTGTGAAGAAAGGGAATAGCCAAAGTGTTCTGAGCTTTGGCCATGACTCCTCCACACTCCTGACCTCCCATACCTCAGCCCACCTGACATATCCCACCAGAGTTGCCATCTCTGTGCCATCTAGAGAAGAGCCCTGCAAAAGGATATTCTCATGGAAGCATTTCAATCCTCTTTAAGACCCTTTCAGATCTCCAGACCAGTATAAAAAGACATTCATGCAACAGAGAATGGGACCCTCAAAGTTTTCCACATACATCTAGCCCTCCCATGGGTTTTCTGTATGAAGGCATGAAGTGGCTGTACACTTTGTTGTATGTACAGTATTGATTCCATTATAAAGTTACCAGACCTTTTATTTCTCTCTTCAAATTTCTAAATGCTATTATAGGTACCCATTCTGTGCTTAGGGCACCTGCCCAATAAATTATATCTCAAAATGTGCAACAGATTGCCTGTAAATATAAGCACTTCTGTCTACTCCCTACTCAACAGTCCTGAAGAAAATTCTCTCACACACAGATTTTTTTGGTGACAATTCAAAAATTGTGATCCAGAAATAGCACTGCGGTGGCCTCATGCCTCAATTACGTTTCCTGGATTGGGCTCCCTGGCTAGAACACATCTCTCGTAATGCACTCTGTTTTCTCTCTTGTTGAACTGTCCTAGTAGGTCATCACAGATGTAATCTGGGTGAGGTACTTCATCCACAGAAGAAAATAGGGGCATGCGGGACTTGAACTTCAAACCCCATGAGGCACCATGAGGGCATTTCCAAATCAAAATTAGTTTTTCAGCCAACTTTTTTGGTTTCAGGTAGTCAATATTTTGACAAAAAGTCACAGAAAGCAGACTTTATGAAAATGCAGTTGTGAAATACCTCAATTTTCCATCAAAAACAGATTAGATAGAAAATTTTCAACCAGCCCTAATGTGTATAAATAATGGGGAAAAGATTCCTTTGGTGGAGGCAAGAAGTGAACCCAAAATGCAAAAGAACACTTATCAGAAAAGGTAGGATATGCTGAAAGCCAGCCGTCTCCTGCAGCTGCAAATGGCTCAAAATTAAGGGTCTTCATTCAATAGAATTATGATTTTTTATTTGTTTGGAGATTTTTTAAAGCTTGCCTCAAAATATTTGGCATATGTTACCTAAATATCACAAGCTTTGAGCAGCTCTTCCTCCAACACAGAGACACACAATATTGGGAAATACAGCAGGACAGAAAATTTTCAACAGAACAGAAAATACAGTTTTGTCAAAATTGATCTGGTTCTTGGAAAATGTCAATTTTGATGAAATTTTCATGAGGAAAGTGTCACAATTATTCATTCTGACTTTCAAAAAGGCACAAATTTTGTGTTTTAACTTATTTCAATTAGTTTTGATTTACTACATTTAAAATTGTATTCTATTTAATATTTTATGCTGACATCAAAATGAAATATTTTTACCTTATTGAAACAAAACTGTTCAACGTTACTGAAACAATTCAATTTTTCCAAATGGATTTTTTTTTCAGAATTCTCATCTTGGGAGTAATTTCAATTTTTCATTCCAATTAACAATGAAACCAAAATTTCAAAACGGTGGAAATTTGGTTTTCCAACCTGTTCTATTGGGAACACAGGAATTGCAAGACTGACTCAGACCCAGGGTTTATTTAGTCCAGGTGCCTTTCTTCAACCAGGAAGGTGCAAGGATCCACAGTAGGCAGATGTGGGGTGAACTGGGTCTCACCACAAGATTCCATCCAGTACACCAACTCTTATTTCTATTTCATCCTGGATTTCAGAACACAATGTGAATTTCACCCTGGAGTAATTCCCTTCAAAGTGCATGTCTCTACAACTTTTCATTCTTTGGCTTTCTAAATATTTATTTTTCTTCTTTGTGCTAAGAGAAAGCAAGCATTGTTGACTAGATATATTGGTGACCTTTACCAAACAATTAAGCATGTGAATCAAATATACCTATCCAGCAGGCCTCATAAGGATTATTAAACTGACTTTTTTTCCCATACAAACTAGGTAGCTCACAAAGAAACTGACCTAACCTGACCTGCTTCTGAGCAAAAAGAACAAATATCATTATATTGCTATTTACTAACAACTAATGATATGGACAGAGTCTTAGAATTAAATTTGGAAACAAAACACAGTTTCAGACAGGGTTGTGGAGCTGAGTGATATTAGTGTAACATAGGGAAAAATCCTACAATACTATTTTTTTAAAAATTTGTTCAATGTTTCAAAAGTGAATGGGTTTCCCTGATAAATCCAACTAGCTGTTGAATGTAATAGTTAATATCAAAATGACACATTATGGAATAGATTTTTTAAAAAAAGAGTTCAACACTCAAACACCAAAATATGTGGCCAGATTTTCAGAAAAGCTGAGCACTTTGAAAAATCTGCCCACTATTTAGATGTTTCAGTAGAAGTTGAGTTCTAGTTGTTGGAACTTGAAAGTGTTGCTTCATGCTGGGATTTTCAAAGAAGCCTAAAGGCATTAGGTGCTCAATGGGATTTAGGCATCCAACTCTTGTACACTGTTTTGAAAACTTCAACTCTAAAGTTTACCCATATCTGTCAAGAAATTATCCCTCTGTTGTTTCCTCTCATTTGGGGTGGGGGAGGGGGGAAGAGGCATTGAACCAGTATAAATAAATATATTCACTATTCACCAGATATTAGCAGACAATGAATTGACAACAGGAGCATGTGCTGATTATGTCTCTCTCTCTATATATATACACATAGACACACATACATACACACACACACTTCCTGCTTTATAATCTTCAGTGAACTCTCTTGCCTTAGTGTGACATACTGGGGCACAATCCAGAGTAATGGGTAGCTGTCTCACCCCCACCTTTTAACCTGGGGTGTCCTTTGCAATGCCTTGCTGCTGTGGCCTCCAATCTGGACTGCCCACAGACTCCAGTATGTAAGTCACTCCCAGCAATGTTTCTGAGTGTGTTGGAGGCAGCCAGCTATACCTTGGCTCTTACCAGCCTTAAAAATTACCACAGGGTGACCCCAACACACTCAGTCCAATATTTTCCCCCAGAAACATATCCTGTACTGCCCAGCCCTTTCCAAGAAAGTACAACTATACTAAGCAATTTATTCCTTTAAGAGATCAATAGGCACACAATTTGTTACCCCAAATGGAGTTACCCAGATACTTCAATTTGAACACACTGGATTAGATAAAACAAAAAAAGTTCATTAACTACAAAGAGATAGATTGTAAGTGAATACAAGTAATGAGGCATAAAAGTCAGAAAGGGTTACAAGAAAAATAAATATAAAACACTTACTGGTGCCTAATTTAACAAATATATGAGATTGAAACAAAGTTCTCTTACCACATGCTGTGAGCAATCTTACTGACCAAACTCGTTAGGTCAAGACACAGACCCCTGCCCCAAATCAATGGCTGCTTCCTTTTTCTCTCTTTAGATGCAGTGAATGTGATGGGCCAGGAATAAGAGAAGGGTGTTTTGGGGTGTTTCTCCCCTTTTTTTTTTTTAATAGTTTCAGTCTCCCTCCAACTGAGACCCAGGAGATAAAGTCTATGTGGAAGGATATTCCCTGTTTTATTCCACCTGTTTGAATTTCCTCCCTGCTTGATGACTGTTTACTGCTTACTTCCATTGTTTGGAACAAACCTGACTTCTGTCTGGGCAGGACTGTGGGATTTGGAACATGTGTTAATAACACCATACAAGAGAATCTTATAACTTAACATACAAAGTTGTCACACATTTTACCAGGACAATACTGACCAGCAAAGTACAGTTTTTCAAATACCACCTTACAGGGCATGCTTTGTACAAAGATCATTACAATAGTACGTAGGGTGTGAATACCGGGGTGTATTCCATCACACTTACTGACACAGTCAGTTGGTGGGAGGGGAGGGGAACAAGTTTCAGAGGTTTTCTCTTCCCCATTAATTTTTTCCTTTTCAGAAAAAAATTCACTGCAAAATCAAAAGGTAGAAAACTTCAGCTAGCTCTAATTTAAATCAGGATCTCTGAGAAACTAATTCACACCAACACTGACTCTGGCCCTAAGCCTTTATAACTCAATAACACAAGCTCAACACAGGGAATAGTCCCTTAAAGGCTCAAGTGGCAATTTCATAAGGGTGTGAAAGCACCTAGTATAAATCCATTAAGATAATATTCTTTAACTGGACAGGAGATATATAGGAGGCCCCTCAAAATTCTTTTTACTATGATGTGCCAGTATAGAAGTTCCTGTATAGGATGAGATTTAGAAATGGCCACCACATAACTCTCAAAGGCTTTACAAGTAGACAAGGAAAAACCCTGAAGTACGATACAAAAAAGGATTAAAATATGGAATTAAAATGCCTGTAAAACAGACTGAGAATCTAACTCTGGATTGCCTGAGTGCCTTTGGGTCAGATTGGCTCTTCCAGAAGACCTGAGGGAGTTGGTGTTGAGGTAGGAAATCTCCCCTTACGTAGTTCCCACACTTATCTGGAGTGTGGCTTTGTCCCTATGCAGAAAGGCCACGGGGCCTAACCCCAAATCTGGTTTCTGAAGGCCAAGGTCATCTATACCTCTGCATGGCCTTTGGCCAATAGAGGCCCATCCACCAGTCCACAGCAGCATACCTTCATTGAAACCATGCTGTCATGGTGTCCCCCAGATTACAGTGGCCTTGAGGACCCCAGCTGTGCAAGAGGTCCATGGAAAAGATAGAACAGCCCCAGGCTGTTTTATCTTGCCCACGCAATCTCTATGGGACCCTAGGAAGGATGATGTCCCCTCAGGCCTAATGAAGTCTCCACCCAGGCCCTACACTGATGCATAACAAAAAGCCATTTGCAAGAGACTGAGGGGTGATGCTGGGGAAGCAGCTGTCTAACCATCCTACTCTTCTGGAAAGAGAGTCCCCTCCACATGGATATTTTGAATGTGTTGAGGGACAATGCAGGCCTTTGCTTCCAAACAGTGTTTCTCAGAGTTATGTGAGTAACCACTCCTCCTCCTCAAGACTCAGCCTACTTGCTTTCACCTTTGTTTTCAAAGAAAAGAGAAGGACAGGCTATAATGAGATCTGATGAACAAATTCAATTCATCTGTTTTAACTCCTGATAAACGAACAGGAGAATTGTGAGACAAACAGAGACCCATTGTTAGAAACTACGTTCCACCACTTTCCCCTTCTTGTTCTTTGTTATTACTTGATGTTAGGTGACTAATACAGTGCTGTGTACCAAATACAATGACAATTGTGTGTTGCCAATAGGAAAATCTTGTGGGTGTGTTGGGGGGGGGAAGAGAACCGTGACCAATCGGAGTTGTGGGGGGAGGATGCGGGGGGCGATGCCTGCGGGCATGGAGGCAGTGCACACCACACAGAGCCACTGAGTTGCCCATGCACCTAGAGGACCCAGGGACCTGGGGGCTGCATCCTCAGAGCCATGGTAAGCGCCACTGGGACCCCACACACCCCAACCCCCAGCCCAGCCTGGAGACCCCTCCTGTACCCCAAACCCCTCATCCCCAGTCCCAGCCCCAGCTGGAGCCCTCACACACACCCTGTAATCAAGCCCCTGGCCCAGCCCAGAGTCCCCTCCTGCACCCTAATCCCCTCACCCCCTGCCTCAGCCCAGTGAAAGTGAGTGAGAGTGGGAAAGAGAGAGTGACTGAGGGAGGGGGAAATGGAGCGAGCAAGGGCGGAGCCTCAGAAAAGGGGCAGGGCCTCGGAGAAGGGATGGGGCATAGCTGTTCAGTTTTGTATGCTTAGAAAGTTGGCAACCCTACATAAGGAGAGAGAGAGCTGAACTTCACATCTCTGGCTGATATCTGTAACAGTCCCAAATCAAATCTTGGAGTGCAAAATCTGTTGATGTTTGGGGTAGTCTATGTACAGATCCCAGCTTCACAGCACTAGCACATCTCTACAACAAACATTTCTCCGTGTTTTTGTTTTTAAATTCATTTACTGCAGCACAGCATATACAGAAAATAAGTCATTAAAAGTCAGCAACTACAAATAAACAGGAGTACTTGTGGCACCTTAGAGACTAACAAATTTATTTGAGCATAAGCTTTTGTGAGCTACAGCTCACTTCATCGGATGCATGCAGTGGAAAATACAGTGGGGAGATTTTATATACATAGAGAGCATGAAACAATGGGTGTTACCATACACACTGTAATGAGAGTGATCAGGTAAGGTGAGCTATTACCAGCTGGAGAGCAAAAACAACCTTTTGTAATGATAATCAAGGTGGGCCATTTCCAGCAGTTGACAAGAACGTGTGAGGAACAATGGGGAGGGGGAGAATAGTTTTCCTTTGTGTAATGACACATCCACTCTCAGTCTTTATTCAAGCCTAATGTAATGGTGTCCAGTTTGCAAATTAATTCCAATTCAGCAGTCTCTCACTGGAGTCTGTTTTTGAAGTTTTTTTGTTGAAGAATGGCGACTTTTAGGTCTGTAATCAAGTGACCAGAGAAGTTGAAGTGTTCTCCGACTGGTTTTTGAATGTTATAATTCTTGACGTCTGATTTGTGTCCATTTATTCTTTTATGGAGAGACTGTCCGGTTTGGTCAATGTACATGGCAGAGGGGTTTTGCTGCCACATGATGGCATATATCACATTGGTAGATGTGCAGGTGAACAAACCTCAGATAGTGTGGCTGATGTGATTAGGCCCTATGATGGTGTCCCCTGAATAGATATGTGGACACAGTTGGCAACGGGCTTTGTTGCAAGGATAGGTTCCTGGGTTACTGTTTTTGTTGTGTGGTGTGTGGTTGCTGATGAGTATTTGCTTCAGGTTGGGGGCCTGTCTGTAAGCAAGGACTGGCCTGTCTCCTAAGATCTGTGAGAGTGATGGGTCATCCTTCAGGATAGGTTGTAGATCCTTGATGATGCGTTGGAGAGGTTTTAGTTGAGGGCTGAAGGTGATGGCTCATGGTGTTCTATTGTTTTCTTTGTTGGGCCTGTCCTGTAGTAGGTGACTTCTGGGTACTCTTCTGGCTCTGTCAATCTGTTTCTTCACTTCAGCAGGTGGGTATTGTAGTTTTAAGAACACTCGATAGAGATCCTGTAGGTGTTTGTCTGTCTGAAGCATTGGAGCAAATGCGATTGTATCTTAGAGCTTGGCTGTAGACAATGGATCATGTGGTGTGGTCTGGATGAAAGCTGGAGGCATGTAGGTAAGTATAGCGCCAGTAGATTTCTGGTATAGGGTGGTGTTTATGTGACCATCGCTTATTAGCACTGTAGTGTCCAGGGAGTGGATCTCTTGTGTGAACTGGTCCAGGCTGAGGTTGATGGTGGGATGGAAATTGTTGAAATCATGGTGGAATTCCTCAAGGGCTTCTTTTTCATGGGTCCAGATGATGAAGTTGTGTGAACACATGGCAGCGTTTTCCCTGCTGCAGTCTCCAAAACCTGTATGCTCTCTTTAAAACACTCAGCACATGTCTCCAAAAATATAAACAATGGAAGAGGGAGAGTGAAGTAAAATAATTTCACATGTTTTCTCAACACTCTGTCTTTTCAGGACTCAATTTCTTTTTTAGTCATTCTTTTCTTTTTTTAAGTTACAGGTCAATATTCTATGATCAATTACTATAGTTGTTTCTAATGCCACTGATTCAGCATTATTTCTGTGTCCCAGGCAAGGACACAGAAAACATATATATACACACAAGTATGGGTGTGTATACACAGACACAAAGAAAACATATGTTCTGTGTGAGAGTGAGAGCGTGTGACAGAGACCTTGCAGTACATCCAATATCCTTTCTTTAAATTCTGTGCTAAAACCCAAGGGGTTTTTTCATTCACCAGAGCTGTCAATCTGGCATCGTCTGCAAGCATTAAAACAAATTTTCATATCCCTCTGCAAACTCAGTGCAGGATCTGAAAATCAATCTGCTTGTTTTCCTACCCAAATATCATCACTTCTGTTAAACTTTCTGCAGACTCGGGCCTGGTCTACACTAGCAAATTAGGTTGGAATAACAACTTCACTCAGGGTATGAAAAATCCAAACCCGAGTGGCACAGTTAAGCAGACTAAGCCCCATGTAAATAGTGCTAGGTCAATGGAAGAATTCTTCCCTCAACCTAGGTACCACCTCTTAGGGTGGTGGATCATCTACACAGGAAACTCTCTCTCGTTGGTGTAGGTTGTGTCTATATTGAAGTGCTACAGCAGTGCAGCTGCAGTGGTGCCACTGTAGCTTTTATAGTGTAGACAAGCCCTCAGTTATGCCCTCTTTGACACCTGTGAAACTCCATTGTTTCCAGATTAAGCCTTCAGTAGCATTTGTGAAACTCCCTTGCCTTCAGCAGAGTTGCACAGCTGTGACTGATTGAAATTTAGTGAACAATTCTGTTGGTGAAACACAATGTGGAATAGAACCCAGATCACCTTCTCTTATCTGTATTGGCTGTGAAGCATTAATAGGAGTAAAAATTCTTTAAGCTGCTGGAACCAAATTGCTACAATTGAGTATGTAGTGGAAGCTTAATCTGTGGAGTAAGAGGATGCCATTTTTAGAGTCTCTTTTCAGAGCACTTTGATGTGCTTAACAATACAAAAATGTATTTGTGCAATAAGATTGTAGACACACATCTGGCTTTGGCAGATATATGCATTTCTCATAAGCATCTGGCCAAAGCATATATTTCACTGTGAATGAATACCTTGTATTACTCTACCCCACTGGAGCTTTGCCTTTGTTAAGGATGGGTCATTGATTGGAAGAGAGGTGCTAGGTTAGTTGGTCAAAGCAATGACTGGAGAAAGAAGAAAGACATGGAAGAATTCATTTCAAATAAATAGAGGACTGAGAATATCTGAGTTTCAGAATTTTCAATGCTTTCTATAATTTTAGGCGTGTATTCCCAACTCTATGCAAATGGCAAGACCCATTCACCAAGATAAGAATATTCCTATTGGTTAGAATCTGTAATAGAAACCAAAATGGTTAAGGTCAAAATCTTTGTGATTTTAGTTGTACTAAACACCTTACTTTTTCCTTCAGTTTCAAATATCTGGTTTCTACTATACTTATCCAAAATATTAAAATGACCTGAGGGCAACCCCCTTCACTTGAGGGGTGGAGGGGGAGAAAATTACAAGAAATTGACCATTACAGAAATTACATGTAAGGCATTTTTGTTTGATAGCTGCAGTTTCACTCATATTATCATCATTTTTGGTTGACAAGTTTCCCAGATTTTAATCTTGGATTGAAAATGTACCTTATCAGAAAAGCCTTATATTGTCACTGCATGTACAGTGGTAGAATGCAAAATCATATATGTGTGCATTCATATTGAAAAATGAACTTTTGCTAGAAAAGGCATTTAAATTTTCAGTCTGCTTGGCCATAAATCATCTTCAGTGTGTTCAGAGATCTTATACAACCCATCAAAACCTTCCTTGCTTCTTTTATTATAGTGGCACCACCATTTGCATTGCTGTGGTTAAGGCTGTGTTAGCATTTCCAGTATAAACCCCTATTTTAGGGGGTTCCGAACTCAATTAAAATCAAATCTGGCCTGTTTACTGTTTGAGAACATTGCTTTCAGTATTTTCTTTTTAGTATGGAGCAAATCTAGGTGTTCAAGAAAGGCATTAGGTTCAGCCGGCCTGAACTGGAGTCAGAAGTATTCTGTTTATCCACAGAGCAGATATATAAAAGTAGAAGCAGTACTGGCTTCATCAACAGCATGCCTCATACAAGTTTTGGATGGAGAACTTCTAAGGCTGAGAGGGTCTGTGTTCTCCCTTCTGCCAAAGGGTCCACCCTGGTGCAAATTGTGGCGTTGGGTGGCAGATATTGTTTTAAGTGTGGTCCACAGAAATGACCAATTGAGAGAATGGAGCCTTGTGGAGGACATCCAGAATCCAAATGTTAGCCCCAGAAATTCTGATGAAATTTTAATCTAGCAGCACTAACTTTCTGCTGTTATATATCTAGTATTGTACAGTGTATACAGTACTGATCAATTCATTGGGCTGCAGAGAAGCAAGTGAGGAGATGTATGTCACGAAGAAAACAGCAGCAAATAATATTGCAAGTCCCTGAAAACCTGAGGAAATAAAATACCGAAATTTAATTTTCTATCAATACAATGTCATTAATCTTTTAAATGGATGTTATGCATTAATTCAGCTAACTAGGTATGAAGAGGGAACTTTATTACACATAACTCTGTTCATGAAATCTAACCCAGATTTACGGAAGCTAAAATTTCAATATAAAATAAAATGTGAATAATTCAGCTTACGTTTCACTGCACTATACATATATAATATAGGTTGTGAAAATAAATAACACTTCTTTTCATTGTGAAAGCGCCTGCAAAATCTTCTTAAAAAAAAGTTTTCATGCTATAGTCATTTCAGGATGCTACCACTGAGCTTTCTATGAGGTCTGATCCTGCACCATTGAAATCAGTGGGAGTTTTGGCACTGACTCCATTGAGCACAAGAACCACCATTTACAAACTATGAAGAAGGCTGTCCCAGTGTTAGAGCAATAGCACAGCACTTGGGAGACCCGAGTTCAAGTCCCTGCTCTACTACAGGCTTCCTGTATCACCTTGGGCAAGTCACTTTGTCTCTTCGTGCCACAGTTTCCCTTCTGTAAAATGGGGATAATATTTCCCTACTTCGCAGCAGAGTTGTGAGGACATTAGCGATTGTGAGGCATTTAGACACTACAGAAATGAGGACCATATAAGTAGCTAAGTCAGATGAATAGTTTTACCAAAAATTTCTCTACAATTTAAGGTGTTGATTCAGCAAGATATTTAAGTATGTGCAATACAAAAATTATAACAATAACTTTAAGCATGTGAGTATTTTCCCAGAAGACAATGGAATTAAAATGCATGCTTAAAGCAAGGCCCATGCTTAAATACCTGGCTGACTTCAGGCCTAAAAAGAAAGTCCATGAGCTTGATAATATAAAAGGCTATTTCACTCCTGAAAGTTGAAAAAAAGACCAATAGAAGTTACTGCAGACTTTGAAAATTCTACTCTCTTGGGATAATTTTGGGGGAACAAGTAAATAATGCTACATTACTATGATGATGATGATGGAGAAAAATCCTAAAGTAATGTGTCTGATCTGGCAAATTTTCATGAGAGTTTTGCAAGCTGAGCTGTTCATATCTTAAACACTGACAGGAAAGAGGAGAACTACAAAGTTGCGACAAGGATGGGAACAAGCATTTCACGTATAAACAAAACAGAACACAATTGATTACAAACTTTGACTCAAGCCAATGGAAACCAATGTGTGGTTTGAAGCAGTTCTGATTTTCAGAGGAGTTAGTAATAAATACCCACAAGTACATCAATTTGATACTCCTCCATTTAGAGTCCCAGAGTCCTACCTGGGCTTATGGCTTGTTGGAAGGGTTGCCAACTTTCTAATCACACAAAACTGAACACCTGTGCCCACCCCTTATCTGAGGCCCTGCCCCCACTTGACCATCCCCCTTCCCTCCGTCGTTCACTCTTCCCCGCCCTCACTTTCACTGGGCTGAGGCAGGGGGTTGGGATGCAGGGGGGAGGGAAGGCGAGAACTCCTCCTGGTGGTGCAAGCTTTGAGATAGGGCCAGGGATGAGGGGGTAGGGGTGCAGGAGGGTGAGGGCTCCATCTGGAGTGGAGGATGAAGGGTTGATCTTACCCTGGTTGAGCTTACTATGGCTCCGAAGAAGTAGCCGCTAGGTCCCTGCATCCTCTAGGTGCATGGGTGGCTTGACAGCTCTGCGCAGTGCCTTCTGCTTTCGTGCCCACAGGCACCACCTCCCGCAGCTCCCATTGGTCACAGTTCCTGGCCAATGGGAGCTGCAGAGCTGGTACTCAGCACCAGCAGTGCATGGAGTCTCCCAGTCCCTGTCCGCCCCAGTGCCTAGGGGCCGCAGGGACCTGGCAGCCACTTTTGGGAGAGGTGCGGAGCCAAGATAGGTAGGGAGCCTGCCTTACCCCAGGCCCCCGCTGCGCCACTGACTGGACTTTTAAAGGCCCTTTTCAAAAGGGTCCCTTTTCATTTGGGATTTCCAGTCGAAAACCAGACACCTGGCAACCCTGCTCGTTGGCTGTTGAGGGCTGCTCTCTCCCTCTGTGTTTGAGGTGAGGACAATTTTGAAATGCATGCAAGAAAAACATTCTGGTTTTGTAATGCATAACATCTCAGATCGATATAAAGCAGGTATAGCAGCAATATAGCCACTATTCCTTAGGCACAGCCAGTGCAGTAGATTAAGTGGGACATGTACCTTCCCCCCCCCCCATCCCGCAACTCTTTACTAACCTGATGATAGTATCTTCTCCTCTTGGATGTACTTAAATCTTCATGATGATAATCCATGACTCCTTAATTATCATTGATTCAATCTCAAAGCCATGCTTTTCAATAAGCATGCAATATATTTCACAAAGAGATGGAGTTACCCAGCAACTATTTGCATATGTTTTCCCTAATGGGTTCCACCTGGGTTAGACGAGATTGATTCATTCTTTGCATATCCAGTAACTCATCTCCCAAGGTAAAGGGCAGTGCATTATGTGAGGATCACCCATCCAGGTACCAGAAGACCCTATCAAGCATTATACCAGAATATATATATTTTAAATCAGGAACAAATAGAGGATTCTTGGCTCACAGTTGCACCAAATAATGAAAAGCATGAAATAAAAAGAAGCCTATCATGGTTACTTTATGAATGCCCATTCGTCCATGTGAACGTTTCACTTTGTTTTGTGTAACACTTGTCTAACCTATCTTTCATGGTGCAGCTCATTGCATTTTTAAAAGCTGCTTTCTCTGGGAGCTAATTGAGCTTTATCTATGAGAGCAAGCTGATATCTGTCACTGACAGCCTGCAGAAGGCCATTTCTTCAATTGCTTGAAAGGACTAAAGAGTCAGGCATGACAAACTGCAGTCTAGAATACCTGGCAGCAAGCCTATTAGTGCTGCAATGCCAAGATGCACAAATAAATTACTTATGTAACATACACATACACAAACACAAAAACAAAACAGTCCTAAAACAAAAGTAAAAGCTTTATCTTCCCTCCCCTCCCCCGCCCCTGCAACCCCATCATAGCTTGTCAGAGATTTTCAGTAGCTAAATGTATTCTTTATTTTATCTGAAACATAGTTTCTACTATTCTTATTCAGTTTTGTAAAGCTAGCTTCCTTTTTTATTCCTTATGCAATTTCCTCAGGACAAGACCTTAAAATTCAGCCTCTTATGAGCCACACTTCAGCTCAGCAACTATTACACGCTGTATGTGGAGATTGCAAAGGGAAAAAATATATATATCATAATTACTTTGTTCCATTTCCTTTTACAAGATATATCTGTTTGTTTTTATTTCTCCCCCTGGACACATCTGTCCTAAGTAGCACGGATAAGAGTGGATTATTATACAAAAATCCTGTAAATGGCTCAGAGTGGTAGACATAAAGCCTTCCATTTCAAGGGTGCAAACTCAAATCCAGCCCAGGTTGTTACTACCGGAAGGCCTACATCAAATCAGTTGGTATTCTCTGTTTTGTTCCTATTGGACAAATGATTATATGATAAAAGCCACACCTGGCACCTTTGTCAGTCTCCACTAAGAGACTAAAGATTGAAAGGGCATAGATAGAACCTGAACTATATTCCGGACTTCTACATGTGGTCCCTCTGAGGCAAGGTTAAGGTGCATTTGCTAGACAGTATGAGGAGCTATACCAACCATGGGCTAAATTCAGCCCTCAGATTTACACACAGGTCTCTCTCAGTAAAGCCAATGGCAATTATGCAGATATATCAGAGGATAGAATTTGATCTTCTATGGATACATAAATCTTACTCAGATTGGGTGCTTGTAGGTCCTGAATCAGGAAAGTATCCCTATTCCAGAAAACACTTAAGCAAATTCTTAAATTTGATTGAAGTCACTGGAACTTCAGTATGTATTTAAGATCTTTGCTGAATTGGGGCCATAGAGTCTTTTACACCTTAAAAGCATTATACAAATGCTAACTAGTCCCATAGTACATTTGGGAAGTTAGATACGTAGGCAATAATTAAGATTTCTTTAAGGCTTTCATCTTCAGAGCTGTCAACCTCTCTGTGCCTCCATTTCTGCTTCCACCATGTGATTTTGCCGTCTGTTTAGACTCTGAGCACTTAGAAGTAGAGACTGTCTTTCAGTAAATATGTACAGTGCTTAGCAAAATGGGGTCTTAATCTTGGTTGGGACATCTACATGATAAATGTAATACAAATAAATAGTGGAAACTAGCCTTGAGTCATATGCCTGCAACATCCCTGAGTTTCACACCAAAAACTCGATGTTAAACTCACCTGATATCATATTTTGCCAACTTACTTATAAGAAGCCTGGTTTCCACCCAAAAACAGAAGTCACTCCAATTTGCCTTCACACACATCCAGACTGACCAAACAATTCATGGAATCTGGCAAAGCTGTTGAGATCCTGTCTTAAGTTTGAGTTTGTGATCATAGCAAAAGTAAAGCACATTTTTCCTGGCTCTAGACTGGATTATGGACATTTCTCAAAGCTCTAGTGAGTCTGCTCCAAATGTGCCAAGATTTTCAGCATTACCATCATTAACCATTCAGAAATCTCTGCCATTCTAGAACCAGAATAGTCTACTCTGAATTTTCCTGGCTTTTTAATGTCAAGCTTAACTAATAATGTTACTTTAAGATTGTGGGTTAGATGAGGTCAGAGCGAAGTGGGAAATTAGCTCTAAATATTGATGTAAAAGCAAGTACTGTAGCAGCTGGTATGTAAAAACTATAACACGCAACAGGCCAAATTCACTCCTTGAGTAAATCCATTGAAGTCAATGGAGTTACACTAATGTAAAACCAGCAAGAGGCGAATCCAGGCCTATATGTGTTTGGGTTTTTTCAGCTCTCAACACCAGGAAGCAAATTGAAACAGGTCAAAAGTGACAGCAGATCATTTGGGCCATATAGGTCCAGTTTATGTTTGCAAATTCACCTTTCACTAATGAGAGCACGTAAGACATTACCACCTCACAAGTAATTCATTCACTGGAGCACCTGCAAGGAAATCAGTGTTGCAAAAGAAAGTGAAGCAGATACTTCACTGACAGATCAAATCACACAGCAAAGAGAGGTGATGCTATTTTCCAGCAGTTCCATCACACTCACATGGAGAACAGGAAGCCTTGAATCTGTATACATAAAACAGGAACCTCATCTGTCTCTGTGATTAGCAAGTTCAACTATCATGCCATGAGTTGCTACATGAGCCTTCCATGATTAGGGGGCGGGGCGAGGAAATAAGATTTTGAGCTTCTAATGTTATTGGTCATCTAAAAGATCAGAACCCATGCCCTTTATTATGTCTGCTATATCCTGAACAAAGCTTTGCAGATTACTTTGTAGCACCTTTAAAGGAAACGGGTCAGTCCCCTCACCATGTGTGCAGACTCACACAGCATTGAGATTCTACAAGGGCAAACAGCTACAGCTTAAAACTGATGCAGTTCTCCCCCCTCCCCCCACACACAGAGAAAAGTTTCCACTTATATAAATGCAAATCAATACCTATTACCCAGTCTTGAGAAAAATCACAGCCCACTGTCTAGTGTTCTTCAGAAGTTCTACTCTGATGACTGCTGCAGTGTTACTGCACCTCTTGTTACTGCACCATAATAGATCATCAAATAATTGTTCTTCTGGGTCCTGCTGCATGGTCATCTGCGTCTCTGACTCCTGCTATGTAAATCTCTCATTTCCAAGACTGGTTGAGCCCTCTGCTGCATTCTAAAGATCTACTTTGAATTGCAAAGTAGTCTCAGCCCTGAAGCTCAGATCTGGATCCAAATTCTCCCAAAGTTTGAGGGAGGTTCAGAGCTGGGGTTCTAGTTTGGGCACATCCCTCCTTCTGTAGAAACAATGGTGGGACGTGATGTTTTTAGGCATGGGTAAACTCTTCTCTTATACCTTGGCCATTTTCGGAATCCAACCCAAATTATGAGGATTTGAAATGTTTAGATAGCTGAACTTAGAGAGTTCCAGCTCAGGGTTACAAATGCAAGAAATTTAGGTAAGATGGAGATATCTCCATCTAGATATTTATATTGCACAGATAAGGGTGGTATCTGAGCACATATCTGAGCATCCAAACGCCATCTAATGGTAAAACCGGGGGGGGACTGGAAATAAGGAGATTTGGATTGTATTCCAAGCTCTGCTACTGACTCACTCTGTGACCTCAGACAAGTGAGGTGCCTCAGCTGCCCCGTATGTAAAAGGTGGATAATGTTTACCAGATTCTATGGGCATGGGATGGTTACTTTCTTAATACTTATAGAGTTAACACTTAGCACTTATAGATCACAATTAACTATATTTCACAATAAAAGTAATTATTTAACTCTGTACAGTATGTATCATCTCTGAATATTGTCATAGTTGTCATGTCAGGTCAGTAGAAGATAGTTAAGCCACCTCTTGAGGTTAAACTAACTCACTTACTAGGGTAGTCCACCAAACATACCTAGATTTCACAGTGCATCAGAATGCACGCTACTCAGTTTTTGCTGACCCTGCACATAGGGCAAATTCAGCCCTGCTATATATTTTTGCTGTCCTCAGACATGTAAGCAGATTGGCAGCAGATGAAAAGGAGCGTCCTGCTTCATTATGTGATGTCTATGCAGAGCATTATAGCTCAAGGAAGACAGGAAACAGTGAACTCAGCAGCAGAAGGACAAAGAAATTGCTATACTGTATCAGACAAGTGGCTTATCTGCTCTCATATGCTATATTTGACAATGAATCAGAGAAAGGTGCAAGAAACCCCGCTGAGGAGAATTCTGGACTAACCTGACCATAAGGGAAGATGCATCCCAAATCCTGTCAGCAAATGGTTGAGTTGTATCTTGAATTATGAGAATTTTTTTTAATCCTACCTAATGTAAATGGTCTTATTATCCATAAGAATATCTAATAGTCATGGGAATACTGCCAATTTCTCAACCCTAGTAACATCTGGTAGCAGTGGATTCCACAGGTTAATAATGTGTGAAAAAAAGTATTTCCTTTTCTCAGTTTTTAAATTGTTGCATTCAGTTTTAATGACTGTTCTCTTTTTCTGGTGTTCTGGGCCTGGATAAATCAGATAAAATGATGAATGGGAGAGAAGAGATAAGTTGGGTTCTGTATCTGTTTCTTAGGTATTTATATGGTCTCCTTTACCATGGTACCTTCACCATCTAATGTGTTTATCCTCACAACATCCCTGTGAGATAGGGCAGTGTTATTCTGATTTTAAAGATGGGGAAACTGAGGCACAGAGCGGTTAAGCAACCCAAATTCACAGATTGTTTCAGCCATCCTGAAACTGCATTTTTCAGGGAATTTGTTATTTGACTGAAAAAAATTTCACTCACTTCTAGCCAATAAAATATTACACAGAGACAGAAGATTCAAACAAATACCACAATATGCGTTGCTCTGCTTTTAAAATAATGATGCTCATGTTTGAGCCAATGACTTTCCAAAATGTCTACTGCTATGGAAATAGTCTCAGAATCCACCCCGACCAATCAAAATGCCTCTTCAATGCAAGGCATGCTATATACTGTATGTACTGGTATGTTGACAGCTTTCAGAGTAGCAGCCGTATTAGTCTGTATCCGCACAAAAGAACAGGAGTACTTGTGGCACCTTAGAGAAACTAACAAATTTTGTCAGACTAAAGAAAATTTCAGTGTCAGTGGCTCTAGGATTTAAAAGGATTGGATACAACTGAATAGAGAGCCTGAGGAGATTTTTGCTTCTAAAGCAAGCTAGACAAGACTCGTACAAATTCATCAACCCCACAGACATTCACAAGGACTGAATCTACTTTAAAAGAATTGCTATATGCCATGCAATGACTCTGCCATGATACTAAGACTTTGGCTATGTCTGTTGGTGTGATTACCAACTTGCATAGACATACCTGCATCAGCATACTAAAAATACAGCAGTAGTGTCGCTGGGGTTGCACAGGCATGGACTAGCTGCCCTGGGTAAGCTCAGGTGAGTTTGTACTCAGAACACCTAGCTCATGCTGCTGCTCTGACTACATTACGTTTTTTAGCGGGCAGCTTGAAAAAAAAAAACTAGCACGAGTACGTCAATGCAAGCTGGGAATCACACCCGGAGCTCCAAGTGTAGACATTCACAAGACAAAGTCATTGTGAGAGACAGACATCTCACAAATCTATAAACTCTGCTTGGAAAGATGGTTTTTCCACACAGTATGATAGCATTCTTTGGCCATTATTAGTTATGCACATATGCTTGAATCCCTATTTTTTCATATTTAGTGCAAATATACATTGATATGCAGGGCTGGCTCCAGGCACCAGCGAGCCAAGCAGGTGCCTGGGGTGGCAAATGTAAAGGGGTGGCAGGACATTGGTCTCTGGGTGGCAATCCGCCCTCAATTCAGTGACCGCTCCATCACAGCCCGTTCCGTGCTCAGTAGCAATTCGGCGACTGCACCATCACTCCGCCTCCCCGTTTGGCGGACAGGATTCCGCCTCCCGTTCGGCGGCAAGTTGGTATTTTTTTGCCACTGGGGCGGCAAAACCTCTGGAGCCAGCCCTGTTGATAGGTACAGTCCATCGAATGACTTCAATATAAACAGTTATCTTGGTGCAGAATACAATTCATTTAAAATTTAAAATAAAGTAATGAGAGAAAGATAGAAAGAGATTACTCGTGGGAGCTAACAAGAAAATTGTTGAACATTTATAATGTCCATAAACCTAACTTTGTATTCTAGCTATGTGCTTTACAGTTTTCCAATTTAGTTTTTAATTGATTTTTAACATATGCTTAGAAGATATAACTATGCCTTCTTCCAGAACCATACCACTTCAATTCCATTCAATTGATTTGTACATGTATTTATTATTCTTGTGCAGAATGTGTATCACTGGCCATTTGGTCCACATTAAATTTAATTTACCATACATCAAGCCATTTATACCACAAAGCTACTCTATATTTAAGTAGATGCAATCAACAATTTTCATTGCTAAGGGGCCAACAATTGCAGACTTGACACAGTGCGATATCTGAAATACTGCACTTCCATCATATTCTAAGCATGGGGGAACATTGACTGTTAAGATATCACTGAAGTAACTCCTTGCAAATACTGGTTTGTAATGGCCACCACAGTATCCATTTGCGTTTGTTATTTCCCCAGGTTTTTGCTGTCAGCCACTCATCTGATTTTGTAGTGGGGGATGTGCCATCTAAGTCATTTATCAAACAAAACAGAGAGGGGAGATACAAGTGTTGGTCAGCGTGGAGTGTCCCCACATCTATCTTGCACCAAGTACATTTGACCAGACCAAACAATGTGGCCAATTACACTGGCAAGTGAAGTGAGCTGTAGCTCACGAAAGCTTATGCTCCAATAAATTTGTTAGTCTCTAAAGTGCCACTCCTTTTCTTTTTGTGAATACAAACATACACAGCTGCTACTCTGAAACAAGTCTTTCTTAGTTGCACAAATGTATGAAATATTCAAAGACTGTTTTCTAGAGCCTTATTTAAACTTCCAAAAAAAAAAGCGCTGTATAATGAGTCATTCATCTAGAAAGCTCTGTTATGGTCTCCTTTAAAACTCTAGGGGAAACTTCCATCTGATTCTAAAACTTGTTGGTTTCGACTTGCTTTAAGTTTCTAAATACATCTCTTTCTCTGATGCTGAACTCATCCATGATGACTGATAAACCACAGCCAAGTGCATATTATTTTGTGTTCTCTCTAGAAAATGCATAACACTGGTAAGCTTCCATGATGGAGAAGATTCCAAAGTGTGATGCAAGCACTGAATGAACAAACTCTATGAATCATCAGAAATACCAACTGTGGGATTTTCAAAGCCATGTTAGGTATTTGGATGCTCAAGTCCCATTATGCATTCCAGGGACAGATTTTTAAAGGCATGTAGGTGCCTAAAGAAAATCAGTCAGTGTTAGGTACCTAAGCACTTTTGAATGCCCCACTAGGCATCTGCATCTTTTAATTGGCTTTGAAAACCCCATTCTAAATACTTTTGCAAGCATGATTATATGAAATCACCATCTTCTGGTTTGACATTCATTGGGATTGCAGGATCAGTGATCAATAAGATCTTTGTAGATAAAAGGTGGATAAAAACTACCCAATCACCAAGCCCATCAGGATACTATTTCCTGATGGGGGATAGTAAGTTCACCATAGAATGAATATATTAGCTTAAAAAGCCACCACATCCACCATTGCATTATATCTGTTACTTTATTGATAAAAGCATGTTTTTAATATTGTTGGCGCTAATACAGATATGGCAGAGTGAGCTGATTCAATTGTGCATCCTGCATCATCATCAGAATTTCAGACTATCTTTATAAAACGTTGATATAGAGAAGCAGATAAAAACTTTATTTTAATGGGGCCCAAAATTGAGTTTGTTTTTTTAATAAAGTCACCTTTGGCCTTGTAAACTGAGCCAATGTCAAATGAAAGAATAAATGTGAAATTTACAACTGGAGAGTCACTTTGGCTTTTTACTGTAATCACACATCTGCTGTTTTCTTCTCTCACTCACCACCAGTGCCATAATAAGAATATAAGAATTGCAACACCAAATCAGACCAGTAGTCCATCTAGCCTAGTCCCTTGTCCCCGTCAGTATTTGTTACTGAAATCTCCTGGGAGGTACAAGAGCGTCTCTAAAATGGAAATACAATTTCAACAAGGATTCTAGTAATTTGATACATCTATCCCATTGTTTTAAATAGTTCAAAACTTCCAGTTGTCTTTAAAAATTTATTTCTCCTTCCCCACTCTGACGCTTTCATAGCATGATGCAAAAAGCGTCATCAGTAGATGACATCACATTGTCACAAATTTCATATATTTCTCAATATCTTGTCATGATGAAACATGTGGCAGCAAAACTCTACCAAATTTATCATCATCGTCATAGCTTGGTTCCACATATCAAGATATTTAATCTATGTGCCAATAATAGGAATTTATTGTTTTCTGAAATTTACTGGTCCTGTTGTCATTGCCTCTTTACAGTTGTTTCAGAAGTAGCTAAGCTTTTAAGATCAAGAAACCATTTACTTTTCGTAGCAAAATCCAGCTCCTTTTTTCAGGCTGGCTTTCAATGTAAAGGTTTTTTTTTGCAGCAATATGTGTTTTGCAAAAAGGGATCTGGTTTTAGTATATATCCTAAACTGCTGAAAGGACTTTAAAAGTGAAAACATGATATACACAAGCAAGGCCAACCAATAGAATCCAAAGAGATAAGCAGATGAAGAATGTGCTCTCAAATGTGCTTCGGATCTGACAATCATGGTTTGGAGAAAAAAGTGAAACGAAAACCAATATAATTGAAATATCCATAAGGAAATAAGTATTATTTTAGCATGCCAATTCCTAAAGACATTTCTCCACTCTTAGTATTCAGGGGACAGATATTCAGAAGTATGTAGGTATCTTTAAGATGCAGGTAGATGCCTAGTGATATTTTCAAAAGTACCTAGGTGTCTAACCCCAAAATGGTCCTTGTAGTTTAGCCTCTTTCCATTTATGTGCCTAAGTGCTTTTGAACACTCCTACTAGGTCCTTAACTGCATCTTTAAGGCACCTAAATACCCTTAAAAATCTGTCTCTAGATGTTTACATTCTATGGTGGTGGGAGCAGTATACAAACGGATAGAATAATAGTCTAAACTTTCATTGGCACCAGTAAGTTTTCCTGAATAAGAACCTAATAAGGACTGAAGGGTTTGGACCATAATTATTTTCTTTCTAAGCATGCCACATAAAAAAAGGCTGTCGTGGTCCAACTGATGTCTTCAGTTAACCGTGGCTTTGCAGTAATTTCTAAAGCAGCCTGTTAAAGATTGAGTCTATTAGATGCTCAGTGTCTCCTGCTCCCACTGGCACTAATGCGGATGCAGGTGCCATAAGGAAGAGCTGGAGAACACAAGTGAGTGGGCAGGGGAGCAGAGTAGAGCAAGTCTAAGGGCGATTCCAACAACTAAGAAAGCAATTTTGAATTGGCTTTGACAGTAGCCAGGAAACCAGTGAAGGTGACTGAAGAGAGTCCGTGATATGGTTCTACTCTCTAGAGAGGAAATAATTTGGTCACACCATTGTGGGGTCCACAAACTTTAGAGACTGTATAATTAGGAAGACCACAGAAGAGTCAAGGGAAGCAATAAAAGCACAATGAGGATTCCAGGAGAGGTAGGGTCAAGGTCTGGATTAATGTGGGCATTGCTCTGAAGCTGTTGGATAGACACATCAGGTGTGGAGCAGAAAAGCAATTTGGAGTTCACAAGGGCTTGAAAATAGTAAATGTAAATGAGAGAGTCAGAGACATGGAACAAAAAAGAAGAGCAGGAGTGCTCCTGTTGAAGAGTTTAGTAGTAGGAAATAGGAGGACAGTTACAATATAAACCAGCTACTGCATAAGGGAACCATTACTTTGGTCCAGTATATAGTTCCTAGCAGCAGACAGAGTCAAGATACAAACGACAACACAAGAGAAATAGTGGGGTTAGAGGATGAACCAAGGGAAATTTAGAGATGCCTCATCCACTAAGAGGAAATAATCAAACTTGCAGCCAATAATGAGGCATACAAGATGTAAAGAATAGCTAGAGAAGGGGATCCCAGCTAGAGCTTTGTGGCACTCAGTAGGAGATGGAGCAAGTGAGGAAATGTAATTTTTATTAGTAATGAAAAAGAAGGGGTTAGAGAGGTAGGATGTAAAATGTTTCCTGCCAGGAGAGGAGAGTGTTACAGATGCTGACTTCTTGCTCTAGGTTTTCGAAAAGCTGAGTATGATTGATCACATCAAAACTAGCCGAGATGGATTTAAAGTTTCAACGAGGCAAGAAGAGTGCTGGAGATACTGGCTTCTTGCTGTAGGCCCACCAGAAGAGAGAGAGAGAGATTGATAAGGTTGAAAGCAGTACCGAGTTTATATAAGAACAGCAAGGGAATCTATGATCAGTTCTGCCTTTCTCAATCTTCCCTATATTATTTATCTTGTTATTTGCAATAAGGTGGAATAAATGCTAAATAATGGTCTGAAGCAACTCTGTTTCCCTGAACTGAGCTTCCCGTAGCTGTAAGGGCTGCTTCCAGACAGAACATTCCTAGGGTTTGCTGCAATATAGTTACTGTTGAAAATTACTTTCTGTGGTGGTCAAACAGATGATGTAGGGCTCAACTGCTTATTTTCTATCCTCCTTTCTTTCAGATCCAGTGAGAAGACAGCTGGAAGCTTAGAACAGACTGTGCCTCATTCTTCTGATACATTAAGATAAGACTAAAGGGCCTGGTGTATTGTGTATTTTCATTTTTAATTCATTAACTACATTCTACTCACAAGGAGATAAGAAAGAACAGGTCAAATTTAAATAAACTGAGGAATAATGCTCCCATTTTATACAATGATGGTTCCCTTATTCAGCAGTGGGTTTAATTTTCACTTCCACACCTTATCCCTTCCCCACACTTTACTTTCTCCTTCACTTGGGCAGGAGGAAGATTTAAAACACAGAACATACCAGCTCTTCACTTATCAAAGAACTAAAGACCAGATCTCCAGCTGGTGTAAACTGGCAGCTTCTTTGACACCGATTCATTACAGGTAAGGCGCTGGCCTGCTTGAACACTGGCTTTTAGGTGTATGACAAAAACCCAAAAATGAGGGACATGAATAATAATATGGGAGCAACAAATGTGAAATTATGTTGGAGGCATTTCATTAAAGGTGCACAACATTTCCTCTTCCTTTTCACGATTAGTTATTTCTCACAGACTTACAGTAATAAGTGGTAAGATAGCAGAAAGATGTGAAACAGAGGTAAATTTGGATCTATAATGACTAAGTGATCCATCTTATAACAAGATACACTTTAGAATTAAGATCATAACCAGTCCCACTTGGACAAAAAAAACCTCAAACAACGACGAATAACAATGAGTCAAATGATGATTTAATTTTGATAAAGTAACACAAGGTATTATTACTATTGCTTATTATGGGAGTAATTTGTTCTATAGCACCCAGGTTGTCTTGCTCTTATCAGAGCTGTAATCTATGCAGGGTTTTTCCAGCCCATCACAGTAATGGCTAAATAGAGGCCAAAGAGAGAGAAAGATACAGAAATAAGAGTTAATTTCCTAATTACACCATCAAATATTAAACAAACAAATTCAGAAATAATTAAGTATCACGAGATTATGCTATGGACCATAATATTGAGGGGCTATTATTCCACTGGAATGGTGGTGACTCATGACAACAGCAAAGTTCAGTAATACACATGTGTCTGACATGAAACTAAGCCATATCCACCAAGGGATGGATCTTCATTTTTTAAATCTCCTGCTTACTCCAAAAATGTTCCAGCTTTGTTTAAACCAGGTGCATGTTACTAACAGGCATTAATTGTCAGAGACTAACAGGACAGTGTCAATGTCATCATTAATGAACTAGTTCAACTTACAAGATGTTTTATTTAGAGATACTCTTCACCAAAACAACAAAAACAAAAACAAATGCATAAGACCCTAGCAAATAGACCACCACCATCTGGATCAAGCCCAGAAGAATTGCAAAGTCATCCTCCTGAAAGCAACTGAATGATTTTCAGAAGTTTTTCAGACTAGGGAGACATAATAAAGGCAAGCGTAAGCATGGTTATTAGAGCTGTGCTCCATTTCACAGAGAATTTCGATATTTCCAGTTCAGAACAAAAACCACAAAATTTTCTGTGACAGAAAGTCTGCCTGGGGGGCTGTCCTGGAGCAGTAGACCCTGGGAGCCCACATTTCAACTCGTCCTGTTACAGTATTAATAATTTACTTCCCCACTGAACAATCATGCAGTGTCACTGTGAACTGTTGAACGAGTGTCATGTTCTACCTCAGTGCTGGGTGAACTGATTCTACCTTGCCTACCTTACATAGGTATTGTGAGGGTCAGTTAATGTTTATAAATGTATAAGTATCACTAAGGGGGGAATCCTGTCCTCCCAACAACAGGCTCAGAGGTTCCAGAGTGCACGGGAAGCCATGTAATGCAGGACCCCTGTTCAGGAACACGTGTCAGAAATGAGCTCTGGGAGGCTCCCTGCTCTCAAGTGCATAGGGTGGGTTTTGAACCTGAGCAGGACAAGGGATTACTACACATGAAGGGCCAGATTCTCAGCTAGTGTAAACCAGTACAACTGCTCTGAAGTCAATGGAGCTACACTGATTTAGACCAGCTGAAAATCTGACCTCGAATCTGTAGTAGTAGCCATGACTATAACTCTACTGCTGTGGGAAAGGAGGATTCTTCCCTCCTTTGGAGATTCCCAGTACACTGCCTGGGCCTTGCACCAGAATTTGGGACTAAAACTGAGCACTTCACATCAGATTCTGATATCCCTGTGTTGGGCAGCACTTTGCTCCATAAATGATCCCACTGGCTTCAATGGGACTCTTCATGGAGTAAGGCAACAAAGTAAGGAAGAGTGGCAAAGCCTGACCCTTAACATTTTTACAACCAGAGGAAAGCTATAGGCTCACATAGTATATGGTACTACAACCATTTTACAATATGCCTAATTTTTCTTCAAATTAATACAGTAAATGCATACCCTTATGCATGCATACACATGCAACATTTTGCAATAGCTAGTGCTAAAGATGCTTCCAAGAGCGATCAACAGACCATTAAAGCTTCAAAGGTTTGGTTTGGATGCATACCAAAAAGTTAGACACTCTTCTGAATCTTAGCCTAATTATCCAGATCTCTTGGTCCTGTAAAGTCATACCTGCAATTTCATATGAAAAGCCCTTTCCAACAGCATTTCAGCATTGCTGCTTCTGATACCAGGAATGACTGAGGTTTAGAGAATCAAAAGAATGTCTCCCACTCCCAAAGTGAACCAAGTGTTTTGGAGCCCAAAAGAGTTTCAGTACAGGGTTCAAGGTAGGCTGAGTTGGGTGTTTAATCCCAGCTGTTTCCCCCATCCTTTATTTCTGGCAATGTACATCACGCAGTCCAGGTGTTTCCCTTTTAACCTAATTATACCAGACTAGCTAGTTAACTGGAAAATGTCACTGTATATGTCACCACTGCGCCTTTGATCATCACTGCATTAGATACTTGAATGTTGCAAAGATTAAAGTGTTCTGCCACCACTCAGTTTTACTCACATCCATAGTCAGACAGCCAAAAGGGAGCTGACTCACTTAACCTTTACAAAATCTGTGTTAACAGTGAAGAAAAAGACAAGGGAAATCTTATTCTGTTTGGTTAACAACTACAGTGCCTACTGCATTCTCAGGAGTCAGTCAACACAAGTGGCATTCAACTGGGTTTTTAAAAAAAGAACCCCCCAGAATGAATTTCAAAATGATTGGGATCTCTGGTAGCTGTCATTGAACACAAAAAGGAGTGGAAGGGGGCTTTAGCCTCTTAAGTAGTTTTACCTAATGTGACGGGGCAAGGCCAGATGGCTATGAAAGAGTAGTCTTATTGGGATCCGGGAAGTGGGCGGGCGAAGCCCGTCCACCGCTAAAGGATCCCCCCCAGCCTAAAAGGGGGATCCACAGGACCTAGATGCCCAAAAAAATATTGGTTAAAATGCCAATAGGCCGGCCCCGGCCTCTCCGTGCAGAGGGAGGCTGTCACGGTGGCTATATGATGGTCAGAAAATGGGGCCGGCTGGATGCTGGAGGAGTGGGCTCGTGAAAGATGAAAGCGTGATAAATAAATGCGGTCCAACCGGGAGTGGCACGACCGATGGGCCTCCACCCGGACAAAGGTGAACGTGGAAGTGTCATCCGGGTGGTGGTCGTGCCAGACGTCCACCAGGGAGTGGTGTTCGACTATCTCCTGGAGGACGGTGACGGCAGCCGGGCTCTGCTCGGTCCCCGAGCGGTCCCGCTCCTCAAGGGTGATGTTAAAGTCCCCTCCCAGGACCAGGCACTCCTGAGGATCCAAGGTGCCGAGGAAGGCGAATGCCTGCTGATAGAATTGCAGCCGCTCCGGGCTCGCTGCTGGGGCATAGATGTTGATGAGGTTGACTACGAGCCCCTCCATTTGGACCCGGAGGTGCAGCAGGCGACCCGGCACAACCTCGGTGACCCCCAGCACCTCGGGCCGTAGGTCAGGGGAGAACAGGGTCGCCACTCCAGCCGTACGAACTGTGAGGTGGCTAAAGTAGACCCTGTCCCCCCAATCCAGCCGCCAGCTGTCTTCGGCGGTTGGATCCGTATGGGTCTCCTGCAGGAAAACCACAGAGTACCTCCCCTCTCGAAGGAACGAGAGCACCTGGGACCTGCGGAAACCCATCCTACAGCCACGGGTGTTCAATGTGGCAATGGTAAAGGGTGCCATGAGGAAGGCTGGGGGGGATCCTCACCGGCAGGGATGCTCGTGACTCCCGGCGGGCCGCGCAGCAGTCCGTGACCACCCCGTAGGTGAGTAAGGAGTCACGGAAGTGGCGGACCCGCTGGTAGGCCGCGGAGTCCTGCCTCCCGGTCCTTTTCCCCTCCCCCATGAGGGCCCTTGCAGCCCGGAGGATTTGATTAAACTCCCCCCATCGCTGGAGGACAAGCTGGACTTTGCTGCGGGAGCCACGGACGTCTTCTAGAAACTCCCGCAACTCCTCTCGCAGCGCATGGGGGGCTGGGGTTATGGTCTGGTTACTCCCCGACGGGGCCCTTGCTACAGCTCCGTGGCCCAGCGAGATGGGCAGACAGGGTGCGGACCCCCGACGGGGCTCCTGATAGGTTGACCTGAATCCTGGGGCGATAGGGGGCGGCTGAGGGAGGATAGCAGCCCTTGGTGGGTCGGGACGGGTAAACACAAAGGCCACTCCCTGGGAGTCATCTGTTGGAAAGGGGAAGGAAACAGTCCCAGGGGTGGCAATAATATCTCGGGAGGTGGGTGGGATAAGGGCAGGGGCAGGGGTAGAGGTGAGAGTCTGGGTCAGGAGAGGGCTCTCACTGATGCCGGGCGCAAGCTCTCTGGTGTATTTGGTGGCCACGGCATCAGGAGGTGGACTTTCTTCTGTAGGGTCCTCTCCCGGGAAGGAGGTCGAATGCTCTTCACCAGCCAGGGATGCCCCTGGTGCCTCTGGTTCTATCCGCGTGGCACTGGCCGTCGCCTCAACTGGCTCGGCGGCTCTCAGCGGGGTGCCCTCTGCAGCCGGGTTGATGGAGGAGTCCAGGGATTCCTCGGAGGTGGGAGCAGAAGCAACGGTTAGCGTGAAGGAACATGGGGAAAGGGGGGCTGGAGTGAAGTCGCCAGATCGAGGCCCGCTGACATAGGATCATCCTCCCCCTAGG
Organism: Dermochelys coriacea; assembly: GCF_009764565.3. Lineage (NCBI taxonomy): Eukaryota > Metazoa > Chordata > Testudines > Dermochelyidae > Dermochelys > Dermochelys coriacea. The sequence goes on from NC_050072.1 coordinate 116,918,820, forward strand.
TGACCGGGGTCAGACCCAGGGCCTCGATCTCCTCATATATAGACGGGAAATTGTTTTCCGCTACCCAGGGATTCTACCCGCCGGCACCTGATGCGACGGTTACTTCGGGGCACAGTGAGGTTTCAGATGGAGCCTCGGGGGTCTTGGAGGGGAGGGACTCCCGTGGAGGGGAGATACCGCCTTCCAGTGCTGCCACGTCTTCCCCAGCCGGCTCTGGTGGATGGAGCACACCCGTGGGTAGAGCGGAAGGCTCGGTATCGGTGCCCCCCTTCCTGGTCTTCCGGGGGGGCCTCCGCATCAGATGGGAGGAGCGGAGCTCGAGCCTTCCGCTTGCCCCGCTTCCCCTGGACTAGGGCCCAGCCCTCCATGGCATCATCCGGGGGCTGGCTATTAGGGATTGTGTCAGGGGGCAGAGGCGATGGCTCAGGGACTCGAGGGGGTAACGGTGGGGCAACACAAGGGAGGGAAGATTCCCCTTGGGGCGGGCCCTCTCCCATGCTTGGCGGTGTCCCTGCCGCACCCTCCTCCACAGGCCCCGCCAGATTGCAAACAGCGGGGGCTGGGTTCTCCCGCTCGTCTGGGCATAGTTGGGGAGGTGCCCCTTGGGCCCGAGCGGGAGCAATGGTGTGCTGGGAAGAAGGAGGGGTGGTTTCGGGCATCGGGCAGCCAGGGGTGTCAGCGATAACGGGGCCGGTGCCCTGCCGGGGCTCGGGTTCCCGGATGCCCCTCCTTGCCGGGCCGGGGGAAGTCCCTCCGGACGTGCCCCATCGCCCAGCAGAGGTAGCACCGGGCCTCCCCCGTGGAATAATGCACCCTGTAAGGGGTCCCCTGGTAGGGGACTAGGAAGGACCCCTCGAGTGCCTCTCCGTCGCGCGCCGCTGGCGGCAGTTGAAGCTGCACTTGCCGGCGGAAGGAAAGGACGTAACGAAGGGCGGGGTCTTTGCAGCCCAACGGGAGAGGGCTGATGACAGAGATGGGCTTCCCCAAGGTAGAAAGGGCGGGTAACAGGGCGGCATTGGGCAGAAAGGGAGGGACGGAGGTCAGGACCAGGCGGACGCCCAGGTCCTCTAGCGGCTCTAAGGGGACGAACACGCCCCCCACCGCCAGGCCCTTCTCCACCGCCTCCTGGGCGGCGGCCTCCGATGCTAAGAAGAAGACGACCTTGCCATACATTTTGGAGGCCGCCACAATGGCCGTGGGCCCCACTACCCTCGCCAATGCCCGCACATAGGTCTCCACGTGGGGTGAGGCGGGCACCAGGAGGCAACGGACACCGTGCTTCCTGGTCATGGTGGGAAAGGGGCCCCGGCCGCTATAGATGGTAGCGGAGGCGGTGGGCTGGAGAAATGATGTAGCGGCAGGCGGGGGGGCTGCCGCCACCTGGGCGTATGCTCTGGGGGCCGGGGAGAGACACCTGCAGAGCTGGTGGAGGGAACAGCGGGGAGGGGCGCCCCAGCTGGAGATGGGGCCGGGGCATCGGGGACAGCCCCTGCCATGGAGGGCCTGGTCTTTTTAGCGGGGTCCTTCCCCTTCTTCTACCCCTGGCCCTTCCCGCCGGCTGGGGGGACTCCCCCCAAATCTGAGGGGGGAGAGATGTGGCAGCAGTGGAGGTCACCCCGGTGCCCGTCGCTGCTGGTGCCCCAGCGGGGGCGATGGCAGATGGTTTGGCAGCGGACGTAGAAGCTTGGGGGGGTGACAGAGGGGCAGGCGGGGGAGGGAGAGCTCGGGCTACTGGAGAGGTCTCACCCGTCTCATCCCCCGCCATCATGAGCAAGGAGGAAAGAGGGACACCAAAAGGAGGAGGGGGGAGAGGGGAAGCAGGTCGACCACTCCTCCCCACTAGGCTGCAGGCAGGGGAGGAGGGCGCCAAAAGGGGTGGGCTGGACGGGGGGCAATCAGGGGTTAGGGGTCAGTCACCGACACAAGGTGGAAATTCCGGCTCCTCTTGGTGCACTACGGGAGGGGGGGATACAACAACATTGAGGGTGCAGTGAAGAGGGTTGCAACTAAAATGGGGAATTGCACGAGCATATGGGAGGGGGCATGGGCACACGGAGCGAGGGGCTAAGCGGTCTGGGGGTAGAACAGGGAAACCAAGGGGCTAGCTTCAGAGGCTGGGGCGGGGCAAACAAACAAAGGCTGCAGAAGGAAATGGCCGGGGCAGGCAAACAAACTGAAGCTAGTAAGGGGGGCTGGAGCAAAAGAGGAGGCAAAGCAAGTGGCAAATGGGGCAGGTAGTAAAGGGCAAAGCTGGGGGGTAGGCAGTCCGGGGGGGGCACATGTGCCCATGTGCACTTGCACAAGTCTTTTTTAGCTGGCTGCTGCTTCTGGCCCAAAGGGTGGAAATAGGGCGTGGCAAGCCAAGCAAGCAGCTGAGTCCAGAGGCAGGAGCTGAGGCAGATGGTATACAGCCAGTGGGGGTGGTGGAGGGGGCAGTGGTGGTGGTAGTAGTGGTGGGGGTTGGGGGGGACACACAGATGGATCGGGGGGCAGCTCCACGCCACACCCCCTGTGTCCCTACAAACACAGTCAAAACCCCCACCACAAGAGCACAGTTTGAAAATTACTCAGTCTCAGGGCCCCCTCCACGGTGGTCTGCAAAGTCTCTAGGTGCTGCCCCACTGGCAGATGATCCTCTTCTTCTCCTCCTCGGGCTTCAGCAGCTCCAGGCAGCGGCCTCTGCAGCAGCAGCAGCTCCAGGAGGTGGTCCAGGCAGGCAGAATGGACCCCTCTCAGGTGGTGGTAGTGGTGTCCACAACAGCAATGGCTGGGGTCCCTCGCTCCTCTTCTCTGGGGAGTGGGCTAGCAGCCCCCACCCCGGGGCTGCAGTTGCAGCAGTAGGAGCACCTGAGAGTGGGGGGTCCAGCAACCAGATAGCAGAGAACGGGAGGATGGTGTCTGGCCCAGCCAGGGGAGCAGCAGGAAGAGCAGCAGGAGTAGCAGCTTCCCACCTCCCTCCAAGCTAGAAGGCTATGGGAGAGTCTTGGGAGAGAGAGAGATTCGCTCCAGGCTAAACAAATCCCTGGTACCAGGACAAGTGAAATGGCATCTGCTCCAGGTCAATTAAGACACCTGGGGCCAATTAAGCACTTTCCAGAAGGCAGGGAGAAGGCTAGGTTGATTGGGACACCTGAAGCCAATCAGGGGCTGGCTGAAACTAGTTAAAAGCCTCCCAGTCAGTGAGGTGGGTGTGCATGTCAGAAGCTGTGGGAAGAAGTTGTGCTGTTGGAGAGGCTGAGTAGTACACACCATATCAGGCACAAGGAAGGACGCTCTGAGGAAAGGGTGAAGTGGAGCTTGAGGAAGTGTGGGCTGCTGTGGGGGAAGTAACCCAGGGAATTGTACATGTCATGTTTCTAAAAGGTCAGCTACCATAGCTGATACTATTAGGGTCCCTGGGCTGGAGCCCGGAGTAGAGGGTGGGCCCGGGCTCCCCCCTCACCTTTGCCCCCTGATTAATCACTGAGACTGAGAGACAACAGAGACTCTGCAAGGAAGGATGACTTCTCCTCACCTCCCTGGCTGGTTTATGATGAAAATGGCTAAGTAAACTGTGACCCTTGTCTCTAGAGAAAGAAGAGTTACATGGAGGGTCACAGGTTTCAGAGTAGCAGCCGTGTTAGTCTGTGTTCGCAAAAAGAAAAGGAGTACTTGTGGCACCTTAGAGACTAACAAATTTATTAGAGCATAAGCTTTCATGAGCTACAGCTCACTTCATCGGTCACAGTGAGCCTCTGAGGCTAGCAAAATCTGCCTGGAAATGCGGGACCCACAGAGGCAAGGACAGAGTTTTGTCACAACTGGTGTCAACAGTGGGTTTTCGTTCACAGCGTGGCGGAAGAAAATGGTTTTTGTTTTTTTTTTTTTTAAAAAAGGGCACTGGGGCGTTTGGATTTTTTTTTTTGTTTGTTTGCTTTGTACCACAATGGAGGAGGTGGTAAGAGCTCTGGTACAAGCCACAGCAGCCCAGCAGGAGGCCACCCGGGTTCAGGCAATGGCACAACAGGAGTCTGCGCAGCTACAGCAGGAAACCAATCAATTATTGATGAGCCAGGTGACCCAAGATCGTGCTCCCCTGAGAGAGGTGGTGGACCAGCTGAAGATCCTCACCACCCAGGCCCAGGAATCCGTTGGGACGCAAACCCTGAGGGCCACTGGTTGTCTGCCAAGATGACATCAAGAGATGATATAGAGGCATATCTCCTCTCATTCGAAAGGACTGCTCAGCGTGAGGCGTGGCCCCAGGAGCAGTGGGCCAGAATCCTCACCCCTTTTTTGTGTGGAGAGGCCCAGAAGGCCTACTTTGACTTGCCTGCCACAGATGCCACTGACTATACCCATCTGAAGGCAGAGATCCTAGCACAAGCAGGGGTAACAGCAGCGGTAAGGGCCCAGAGGTTCCATGAGTGGAAATTCCAGGAGAACAAACCCCCGAGGTCCCAGCTATTCGACCTCATACACCTCGCACGGAAGAGGTTACAGCCCAAGGGGTGCAGGCTGGAGGAGATTTTGGAGACCCTGGTCATAGACCATTACATGGGGGACTGCCGCCAGATCTCCACAAATGGGTAGGCCAGAATGATCCGTCCACGTATGACGAGATAACACTGGTAGAAAGACGGATGACAACCAGGGGACTGACCCGACTTCCCAAGGAAGGCCCCTTTCGAAGCAAGCACCCGACCCCAACCCTGAAGGTTGGGCTGCCAAACCCCTGGGGAGTCCTAGGTGGAAGAAGGGGGGGCTGAAAACCAGCAGGGATCCCAGAAGGAAGGGATTGGCCTGAGTGGGGGAAGCCCCGGGACTAAACCCCCCCAGGATAGGGGAGTGATTAAAAGCAATTATAGATGTTATGCATGTGGGGAGTGGGGACACATAGCAGCACAGTGTCCCAGCACCGAGGAGCCTATGCAAAGTAACTTGGGGGATTGGGAGGTCCCATGCTCCCTTATCCACCTCGTGGGGGTAGCATTAACCCCACATAATTGCACCAGGCCAGTGAGGAAAAATGGAGCAGAGACTACAGTGCTTGTGGACTCTGGGAGTGCTATCGCCCTCATATCGGGTAAGCTGGTAAAAAATAGTCAGCTGCTACAACCCAAACGCGTAGCAGTGACGTGCGTGCATGGTGCCGTGAGCCATTACCCCACCATCCCAGTGGAGATAGAGGTTCAGGGAAACCCCACTGAGGTGACCGTGGGCATAGTTCCTAAACTCCCATATCCTAGTCATTAGGAGGGACTATCCAGGGTTTGATAATTTACTCCCCCCAGAGAGGCTGGAGGGAGGTGGGGACCCTGAGGACAGTGACTTGTCACCGGGGAAATGTCAATCCCCGATGTTCGCTGAGATTTCTCAGGATCTGTTCTCAGCCCCCCAAAAGACCTGGAAGACAAAAAAGGAGAGGAAGGCTGCGAAGGCCTTGGGAACCCAGATCCTGACCTAGGGCCAGAAGACCTCCCAAGTAGGCAGATGGATGCCAGCAGCCAAAAGAGAAACTTCTACCACAGAAAGTGAGTCAGAAGCTACCCCCAGCCATGATGGTGGCAAGCCGTTAGAAGAAGCAGAAGCCAGCCCCTGGGAGCTTGGGCAGGTTAGTCCCAGGAGAGACACATTTGGGTGGGACCAGGTGGAGGACCCCAGATATAACAACACCAGGAAAGAGGTGGCCAAGATCGATGGGATACCCATGGATGGGAAGGACAGAGCTTTGTCACACTAACTTATATAGGCTTCTGTAAACTTCAACACATTCATAAACTGCTGCTGTCGATGGACTTATGCTGATTTACACCCACTGAGCATTTGCTCCACAGGTCTGGGTTCATCCAATTTTACACTACTGAGACTCCATTGAAGTCAGCGTGTCAAAGTGGAGTAACTCTGTGGATGTTCAGGTCCATCAGGACCATTGATGTAAATGGTGTTGCCCCTGTTTACACGAGGGCTATATTTAGCTCATCTAGTTTTGTATAGGACCATTCCTAAGCCTTACAAAAGCCAATCTGTAAGTGAATCAGTCCCTACATAGGCAGAGCTCTGCATCGCTTTCCTTGCTGAGTCAAAGACTCTGAAATATATGCAGGCAGTTTAAAGCTTGTGTAATGTGCATATTGAAAACACTGGAAAGCAAAGATCTCAGTCTTCAGAACCTGAAGCAGGTCAAACAGAGGTTTTGTAAAGTTCCCCACGCTACTGACCCAAATGTGCCTTCCCCCTTAGCCTTCATCTGTAGGGCTGAGGGATAGCTCAGTGGTTTGAGCATTGGCCTGCTAAACCCAGGGTTGTGAGTTCAAACCTTGAGGGGGCCACTTAGGGATCTGGGGCAAAAATTGGGGATTGGTCCTGCTTTGAGCAGGGGGTTGGACTAGATGACCTCCTGAGGTCCCTTCCAACCCTGATATTCTATGAAACAGCCCTAGCAGAGAGAAGATAACTTTGGTCTCTTTGCTGAGACTACCACAAATGGTGCCAGTCAGTGCCAACTGTGATGGCCACTTAGAAGTGATCTGAGAGTGCCAACTCACATAGCACAAGTAGCCATCAGTGGTTATGGCCTTCAGTCACTAACGTCCTGAAATATACACGTTTGATAGAGTCAGAAGATTATACATCTTGTAAGGTTCAGAAATGAACTACTGAAATTTATGCATAGCATTGGTTCAATTATTACTATAATTTTTTTAAATGTATACTGAAATGTGCGTAAATGTTCTCACTTGCTTCTCTCAAACACTCACAAAAAATTGTCTTTAGCTCCTGTTTTCCTTCCCTTCCTCTTTAGTGTTTGTTTCAAGCATAAGGCACTGAAATAAACCTATCCAGAGATGTCTGCTTCACAAGAAATAATTGTCCCACCGAGAAAAGTCTGACATAGTCCCACTATGCAGAGAATCATCACCAATTTCTTTTCCCTGGGGTCTATTCTATGAGGAAAGTGGCTTTGTTTTTGTAGAATGCTCGCTGCATCTTTGTATGTGATAATCAAGGAAGGTAAGGATTTGGAAGGGTCCTTCCATCAGAACCCTAAGCATTACCATTCCTCTTGTGCAGAAGGATAGTGAGACAGAGATTAAGTGACATATCCACAGTCACGCAGGAAGTTTGTGGTACAGCCAAGAATTGAACCCAGTTCTTCTGAGTCCCAGTCTCGTGCCCCAACACCACCACCAACCTCCCTCTTGTCTTCAAGAGTTGAAAATCAGGCCATGAATAGTAAATAAAAAGGAAATTATGTTAGGGTGCCAGTGGAAGGATTCTAAATCCTTAACTTCCTTAGTTACTTGCACCAAAATATTACACATTATTCGGCGGACGAGGGATTTTGTTACATCCACCACTCTGTCAGTCTCATCTATTTTGACAGCAAGTTCTTCGGGGCATGGACCATTTCTCACCATATGTTTGTATAGAATCTAGAGTTGAGACTGGTTCCTCATTGTGCTAATGACTTTCACAATATAATAAATAAAAATAGGTTTAAAATGTATATATTGGGAATTTATACCTATATATATACACACACACATACATTCTCTTAAGACCAAATCCTGGTCCCAAAGTCAGTGGCTTTAGTATTCTGGAATCCTAATCTATTTTTTGCATTCATGTATTTCCAAAGAGCATTTCAGTTCACCTTCTAGATCACTTTCTGGTGTATCCTTATGACTCTGACAAATGTATCCTTCATTGTTGAAAATAATTCAAGCTAACAAAGAAGCCAATGGCCAGAGCTTTTGCAAATGCATGCATCTATGTAAAGTTGGGTTTAATCACTTATCAATTCATACAGAGTACTCTACACTGCTTTCCAAAGCAGTTTCAGTACTGAAAAGGAAAGAAAAATACCAAAGCTATTGTCCTAATGGCAAAGTCATTTGTAGTGATCAGCTAGCATTCATATGGTTTTGATGAAAAATGGCTTATAAACTATGATTTCTACAAGAAGATGGAGCACCGGTAGTCACGTTTTGACATGCAGAAAAAATTGAAATGTTATTGTGGTTTCCTGAATGGTTATGAGTCTCTGAAGCAGCCATTTACGTTTCATCTTCCACACACAAGGCTATTCTGTGAGAGTGTAGAAATGCAACTTCATATCCGCATTGATATCAAAAGTGTTTATCAAGGCACCTGTTTGCATTAATTTATAAGACACTGGTTCTTGTTTATTAGTTCTCTCTCAAATGTCCTGGACGAACAATAAGGCTTTAGAACCAGGGGTGAAAGGTAAACTGGGCTGTTTTGCACACCTGTCCGCTTTCGTGGAGTAGTGCTGATTTACCCCAACTGAGGATCTAGTCTGTGGAGCTGAAGCTCTTGAGTTCCTCAAGAATTATGGGATTAATCTTGTGGGATGTTCACTATCCTGAAGTCAAGTGGAGGTGAGGGCACTCAGCACCACACAGCATCAAGCCTGAAATGCCTTTGTCATGAGCCTTTAAAGCAGTAGTCCCCAAAGTGTGGGGTGCAGAAGAATGTTAGGGGGGGCACGGCAGGTCCCAGGACCATGGGGGGAGTGCCACCCAGCTCCGTGCCATCATTGCCCCCAGCCACAGCTTGGGTCCCGGCCTCAACCACAGTTCCCAGAGGCAGGGATGCAGACAGGTTCCATTACAGGTAACAGGTGGGGAGGAGGGTTGACAGAAAAAGTTTCGCGACTGCTACTTTAAAGGGAGAAATGCTATGAAGGTTGGGGGTGCATAAGGAAAAAAACAAAGCAATTCACCTTGAGCTGAATGTACTTGGGGGAACAAAATGACCTTCAGTTCCTGTAGGATATTTTAAGATTTTTTTCCATTAAAAAAATTATTTCAATGCACCCCTTAAAAAGATCTGGTTGCTTACTACCCTCCATTTGTTATCATGGGATATTGCAAAATAGGAAAGTGTAATCACATTAAACTGAGAGCCAGGCAAAGGAGATCGGAGAGGTGAAAGCACAAGGGGGTGGAGGCAGGGGAGCAGGATGCTGTGGCTGTGAGTCGTGACAGCACTAGGCAGTAACACTGGAGCATGGTGTGGTTTTTGAAAACCTCTGTCACTGCAAGCAAAGTCAACTCAAACAGATGGAATGTTTTGTGTGAAAGGAAAGGTCAGTCTGCATCCAAAAGGGCAAATTGTGATGAAAGTACTTTCACTAGGCAAAGACTACAAGAAAACACTCCTGGCTAAGAAAAACTGGAAACCTTGCCACATTGTTTAATAATATTTTTAAGATGCTGTCAGACAGGGCCCAGCTCTGCTACCCTCCCTCAGGCAGATCAGGCACATTCCCTGCTAGAAGTGTTTTTGCTTTCTGAGGGGAATGGTGGTCTTGTAGTTAACTCAGTGGTGTGGGTCTCAGAAGACCTGGGTTCAAGCCTCAGCTTTGTCACAGTCTCTCTATGTGACCTCAGGTCAGTCATAGTTAGTCTCTCCATCAGACCTAACTCCCCTCCATCTGTAAAATGGGCATCATGCTCCTTTTGTCTAAATATCCAGATTCTGGGCAGAGCCCTCTTACTAAGTGCAGTGGTCAGCACAATGAGGCCCTAATTTTGACCGGGACTTTTAGGCGCTACTCTAATACAAATAATCAATGGCACAAGCAACTTCTCAACCTGAGCAAAGGGTCCAGAATAAGCATGCTAATTGATGCACTGTCTGCTCCTTTCAAATTGTTCTTTCCTTCAAGGCTATCTTCAGCTAATTATGTTCAAAGCCTATAGGAAGCTCGCTTTAGCCATATTGACAGCTGATCTAATGTATCCATGTTTCACCCCTTTGGGCTTTGAACAGGTGTGTGTTTCTGTGCCATCACCAGGCTGTCACATTTGACTTGGCTTCAAACTTCCATATGAAAGGGTTTCCAATTGCATTATTAAAATGAAGTGTCAGGTTGCAAGCTTTCATTCACTGACAATAAATAAATAGAACAGATCTTGCCAGTATAGTAGCTTTGCCTTGGAACATACCAAAGCTTCTGCTGCCTGCCTCCAAAAGGAACAGATAATTCATAAATATGCTGGTGTTGACAGCAATTTAGCTGAAACCATCTGGAGTTGGTGTCACAGCCCAGCCTTGGAGAGACTGCAATGTAAATCTTAAAGCGGTGATGTCCCTTCGGGAGCCATTACTGTTCTGTCATGAAAGAAATAAAAGAAAACAATGGCTGTATGAAACCATCTCAGATGTTTCCTGTTATCCCAAGTCTGGGGTGGGGGGTTGTTTGTTTATTTATTGGCTTCTTTTAAATGATGGTCATTTTTAATAGCATTGGAATGCAATGATGGAAGTTGCAACCTATTTCATAGCCGGCAATATGCAGAGAGAACAGTCAGTTCTTTTAATTTGGAACAAGAAATGCGTGCATGTGTGTGTATTGTGGAGGGAGGGGATTCATCTGTGAACTGCCTTATGGATCAAACCCACTCCAGGCAGCTGTAAAGTAGGGAGCACAAGGCAGATTTTTTTATTTATTTATTCATTCCACTGCAAACCACATAAATAGTGATTTATAATAAAGTTTACTGGTACATTGTATAGCTTTTGCCCTTTCAATTATAGGAACAATACTCAGAAAGATTGTTATGCCAAGAGATCCTGACCCATAGCCTCACCCTGCTATAGAATTCCACTGCTGGTCCTTGGTCTAACATCATTTATATAGAAATAGCTACAAATTAACTTTTAGTACCTTAAAGGTTTTTTCCTTTCCCACCCAAGAATCCTGTAGGATAACATTCCCTATCAGATGAATATGTCTGGAAATCTGTTGATTTTTAGGTCGGGAAGTTGGGCCCAATGAGTACATTTATACTGCAATTAAAAACCTGTGGCTGGCCTATGCCAGCTGACTTGGGTGAAGGGGGTTGAGCTGCAGTACTTTGCAGGGTCCTAGAGCCCAGGCTCCAGCCCAAACCCAAACCTCTACACTGCAATTAAACAGCCCTTTAGCCCAAACTCTTTGCCCAAGTCAGACGTGGGTGTCACAACTGCAGTGTAGACACCAAGGCTGCATGAAGGCATTGCAAAAAGTCTGAGTTTGCTACAATTACTGTCAGATTTTCACTATGCCAAGGACCTGATTTTTAGAGATGCCACGGTTCCATGGATGTCAGCTGAAGTTGTGGGTGCTCAGCAACTCTGAAAAATTAGGCATAACTTGTATAACGATTGCTTGAAGAGACGACGACAGAAAATGGACCTCAGACTATTAGTTGGGAACTTCATCGTTCTGCTGCAAAATGTAATTTCAAACAGATGACTGCAAGCCCTCATTATCCATGTGGCAATAGCCAAGTGGGAAAACTAATTTCAATTGCAGAGAGACTAATAGTTCTCATGAGTTACAGCAGCCATTGGTGAGGAAAACGTGAATGTACAACCCAGAAAAGAATACCTAAAACTTAGTTTTCAATTATTTCTCCACTAGACGCTATTCTGCCAAATATACAGAACACATCAAAAGATCAGTTCCTGCAGCACAATATTATGCTAGCTGGCAATCTGATAAAACAAAAAACAAAGCTAGTCAAATACTGCAAAAAGCTTCCCACTAATCTACATATGAATTTTTATATTTGCTTTGTTTTCCACAAGTTTCCTAGCAAATGAAAATTACAGACAGACATGTTCACTGAACTAATTAACTGCACGCACTGAAGAAAGCAAGTTTTGCATTCCATATGGAAAGTGTTTGTATCACAGACTGCATTCTAAAAACACAACTCTCATATTGTGTGGGGTTTTTTCAGTAGATCTGAGTGCTTTACAAAAGGAGATCAGTATCATTACCTCCATTTTACAGATAGGGAAAGTGATTCACCTCTAGTCAGGAAATAAAAACATACTGAGATCTACACATAGTGGGAACAAGCAAAAAATAGTCCAAATTTCAAATACTGAATACACAAAGAACTGTTTACAAACAACCCACAGAGCAAGTTGTATTCACAGGAAGTATATGCTGAATAATTTGGAAATTGAAAAATTCAAAAAAAAAAAATCACAATCACCAAAAAAAGGTAAAATTGCCCCTCACCCTCAAATTATTCTTTGCCCAGCTCAAAAAAAATAAATAAAAACCAGATATAAAATTAAACATCAAGGCCATAATTTTCAAACTTGGGTGCTCCTAGGCATCCATACTTTGGCTCCTAAATAAAAGAGCCTGATTTCTAGACATGTTGATCACTCTCTATAAATTGGCAACAATGCTTCAGTTTGTGAGTGCAACACCTCTGAAAATCAAGCCACTTGTTCAGGTGCCTATATATGAATATAGGTGATTAATTTTAGGCACCCAAGTTTGAAAATTTTGGTCCAAAGTTCTGCCATCCTCTTTTTCCTTAAATGAACTAGATTATATGTGAGGCATACTATTAAAGAAAGGACGACAAAGGTTGTGAGGGGAATCCAGGCAACAACTTAAAAAAAAAAAAGCGCTTGTTTAAATGATGTGTATTGACGCTGCAGGCAACAACCATGGCTATAAGGAGCCATAGTGCAATGGACCAGATCTGCCCCAGGCAGGCCACCAACTGCAAGGAAACAAAGGAATACCTCTTCTTTAGTTCACCAGGTAATCCAAACAAATAAACAAACTGACCAAACAAATAAAAGCAGAACCAGGAGCGTGCAGCATGTATTCATGCGCCAACTACACAGGTAAGCTATGATTCAATATAACGTACTGGCCCAAGAGTACATGCCATCTGGTAGCTTGCCTACAGAGAATAAAATACATTGACACCATCCCCATCTCGCTACACTGCTCTTCAATGGGGTTTCTATTGCCAGTGTTGGGGACAGAGTACCCCCACTCTCTGTGTGCTGAAAGAACTAGGTGAGAGGTTGGTTTTGGCCTCTGCTCAAGGGAGCAAGATGTGGGGGGGCATGGTGGGGAAGGAGCTTTGTACTCCTCACCTCACTCAGATGCACCCTCACAGGATTAGGCCCAGTCTAGCTCACCATCACCACCACCGCCAAGTCACTGACATTGAAAAACACGGGGAGCAGCAAACTCGGGCTCCAGGGGGCTAAAGAGGCTATTGCGCAAGGAGCTGTGTTGAGACCAAGCAGTAGCATTGTGATCAGAAAGCCATTAAAGGTTCAGAGATAGCAGGTCATCAATTTTTAAGGTCAAAAGGGACCATTACAATCATCTAGGGTGAAGAATGTTGACCAGTTACTGACAAATCTCCAGAAAGAAATAATGGGAATGTCATGGCAGCTCTTAAGCAGGGAGAGCAGGCTACCAGCCGGGCTTCCCTAGGTTATCAGATATCAACAAGGAACTACAAGCATCCCAATTTGGAGTCAGCTACATTCCAGCAAACAGAACAAAAACCAAAATCCCACTGGATGGGGCCCATGCTAACAAAGATGAGGTGATTTATTTTGAAATCGAATATGGGGATGAGTATGGTATCAATATCTGATCATCAACAAGGCAATTCACAACAAAATGAATCTTGAAATACAGCTTGAAATTGCTCTAATACTGGTAGCATTTACAGTCTGTGTAGAACTTTCATTGTTTTAAAGCTGAAAGAAATCACATCTGCATGAAGGATGAGAGTGCTCTGATAATTGTATTATCATGACATTGGACCCATTAAAGATAAATACACAGGTAGAAATTCAAGTCAGTTTTAGAAATAAAATTAGATTTCTCAAAATGCTCTGAAATTTTCTTGAATTTTGTATTGATTTAGAAGTGTCTGAGGATGAATTGCTCATATATCAAATAATACGTTTTGAAGTGTCTGAAAAGAACAATTCACTTTATCAAAAACCTTAGGATAACATTAAAGTAACCTGGCTTTATATCCTGGTTGGAACAGCTGCATAAATACTGCAGAAGCAACTGTGCTCTCAGTGCAGCTTTAGGTAAAAATGGAACAACTAATGGGAAGAAGGATGGGCTTGTGGTTAAGGGAGAGGAAACAGCACCATGACACTAAAGAAAAGGTAGCGCAGCCTATGCAGATTTGCAACCTGTGGGAAGTTTGGAGGGGAACTGTGATTCCCTCATCTCTCATTGGTTCGGTGTAGCACCAGTGTTTCTCTCTTTATCCCCTTCCTTAACTTCCCTTGCAGGGAGTTCTCCTCACCTTACTCCAGCCATGTGTCTTCTTCCTAATGGAAAAAGAATGTTCTTGCCAGTACTCCCAGCCCTAGCAACTGAGTGACTGGGTCACCTGCACAAAAGCATCATGTAGGACTGCCCAGTTTCCATGTCTGTAAGACCCAATGTGATTTACGCTGCAAAATGTATTTTGCTTGCACAACTCACGCCCAAGTGCAGGTCTTTGCATGCAAAGTGGGCATGAGGGGACAAGAAGACATGCCTGTCTGTTCAGCTACTTGTTTCTCTGTCTCAGGTTTTATGTGGCTGGATTTATCCCTAGAGCTTGGCAGTTTTGAAAATGTGATCGATGGAGCTGTTTCTCAGAAGGGGTGGGGCGGGGGAGACAGGTGAGTTTGTAAAACCCCCAACAATACATTTTTTAAGTTAAAGCAGTACCAGATTTACCATGGCGCCACAGCACCGGGCCCATGCTCCAAAGAGGCCCCGGTCCGGCCCAATCTTTTTTGCCCCCCCACCCCACTCTCTCCTGCGGGGCCCACAGGCAGAAGCTTGGTCCTGCCAGCAGCCAAGCTCCCCACTCCCCTGCCTCTTCTCCCAAGCGTGCTGCGTTCCTGCCCTTCCCTCTCCCAGTGCTTCCCCGGCCACCGAACAGCTGTTTGCTGGCATGAGAGAGGGGGAGGAGAGGAGCTGCAGCATGCTCACCGCTTGGGGAAGGAGGCGGAGAAGAGGGGGAGCACCCCCATGACCCCAGCCCACACCCCCAGCCCTCTGCCCCGACTCCTGCACCCCCTACACATACCCAGCCCCCACCACTGCATGCCCTGACTCCTGCACCCATATACACACATCCCCACCCCTCGCACCAAATGGGAGCTGCCCCAGGTAAGCGCTCCACACCCCAACCTCCTGACCCAACCCTGAGCCCCCTCCCTCACCCTAGCTCCTGGCCAGACTCTGCACCCCAACCCCCTCCCAGCCCCTGCACTCCCAGCCCTGTGTTCAGCCCACCCCCAGCCCTGTGCTCAGTGCAGAGACGAAGAGAATGGGCTAGAACCAGGGAAAAGGTAGGTGCCCACTCTGTGTGGGCAGAGGCGGGGGGGATCCTGTTTACCCCCTCCCCAGCCCTGCTGTGCTGCAGTTTACCCCCAGCCCCTCTCTTCATCCAGGGACCAACCCTAGCTCCTGCCCCACTGTGCTTTTGTCCCCAGCCCCTGCCTTGCTCCAGTCAGCAGGGACTAATTCTTCCCCTCCCCCCACCACCCATGTCCCACTGTGCTCATCTTTCCCCTGGCCCCTGCCTCACTCCAGCTGGGGATGAATCCTTCCCCTGCACCATGCCCCACTGCCAGGGTGAATAAAAATCAATGACTTAAAAAAAATATCTGCTTTAAACCGGATCTTTGGGGGGGAGGGAGAATAACTCTTACTTAAAACTATATCTCATCATGGAATAGGGATTATAAATTCTAATTCTATAGTATGAGACAATATATTCATGTAGCGTTTAAGAAAAGTTTTGTAAATGAGTCCCAATAGAAATAGTTTAAGAAAAGTTTTGTAAATGAGTTCCAATAGTTCATGGATTAGGGTCCCAATCTTCTGGGGTTCCACAGGCTTCTCTATAGATTATTTAGGTTAATCTTTTTATCTACCCAAGAGGACTTAGTGCTCAGTCTAGAAGATACCAGTTCTCAAATTGTGGATGTGTGTGTCCAGAGGTAACATGCTTGTTAACAGCAAAAATGTTTTTAAATAAATAAATATATAAAGGTAAGAAATAACCGACTTCAACTCTATTGTTCCTCAGAAAATTTGTGAGCACAGAGTCAATCCCTTACCTCTCTTTAAAAGTGAAAAGTTTCAAAAAGTTCAAGGAATATAAAATTGTTGGAGTTGGAATAGATCTGGACAAGGAGAAGAAGTCTGGAGATAAATATGAGAAGCCAGGGACATATGCTTTTTTGTTAAAATATTACGTTTGCTGTTGAAGGAAAAAATCCAGAATATTTAACGTTGTTGCTTTAGTTAAATAAAACAATTTAAATGTCTGTCTGGTGATGTTCTCCTCCTAATACAGCCTGGCAAGAAAATCCTCCACATATTAATGATTAACCTGTTGAATAGGAGATAGTTCACCTCCCAATGACTTCATAAATATCTGCTTCTGTTATCTTTGGTAAATGAAATAACCAAACAATCATTCATTTTATGATATAGCTGTAAAACTCATCTCAAAAGTTTTCAAAATAAATTACTGTTTAAAAAGTATAGTGTGTACCTTCTAAAAATGAAACCTCCATCTATCGGAGTTATGAAGAATACGATGGTTGTTATAACCTTAATGCAAGAATGCCCTTTTATGTAGAAAACCATGATTAAATCGAGTCTTCCTGATGATTGATTTAATTCATGATTTACATCAAATCCACCCTGCCTGCTGTGGTCTTGTCCCTGGCCCCTTCATTCCCCAGGGGGGCCCTCAAATATGTTTGGCGCCAGGCCCACAAAAAATTAATCCTGGGTTAAAGCCTCGTATGATCTAAAAGCCAGATTTACACAGACCAAAAGCAGGTTTGAATGAAAACAACTATCCTCCTTCATTGTTATAGTCACCAACTGAGGACAGAACAAGGAAGTTCTCTGGGAGAGCACAGTATTCCCATGCTTTGCCTTGATCTAGGCTTATTTGGCTACCTATTTGTTACCTAAATACTGTAGGTAAATAAATGTTTCATAATCAGAGGCTTTCTGAGCTCTCAGAGTGACTCAAGTAAACTGTATAAATAAATAAAGTGACAATCTGTTGTCTTCTTATGGATAAATAGTATTTGTTTATAAACCAACCTGACTTTAATTCAGGTAGACATGCAAACAGCATCTTGGCAATTCACATTAGTTTTCCTCCCCTCCAATCTCTCCCTCCACATCACAGAACTTACCCAGTTTCTGGAAAAAAAAAACCCTCAGACGTTATTGTTTACATTCCAAAAGTTGCAGCAAGTTGGGACCCGGGGGGGGGGGGGAGAGAAAGTGTTTTATTAGCAGAAAGATAAAAGTGAAAAGAGAAGTCAAGGAGATAGTCACTCACAGTGAGTTTAATGCCAAATATTATCCACAAGAAAAAGGTACTAAATTTAAAAAGAGTCTGGTCAAATGAAACTGCATGGGGCAATAGGCTACAGTAGTTTTATGGTGCCTTAAATACTCTGGGTCATTTTCCCCTTTATGATATTCTGATTTTGTGCCAGCAGTCCAACTCTGGCAATCTTTTTTTAATGGCCTCACTGACATAGAAAGTTCTGATTTCCTCTTAGAATAGTCATTTCTGGCTAATGAATTCCCCAGAGCTGCAGAGAAACTTTCTCCTCTCCACAGGCAACTCAAGTTCTTCCCCTACAAATTTAGGTGCTGTCGTTGCTAGTACTCACTTAACACATCTGAATTAGAAGAAATTATGATTTGTGGAAAATGGTAAGCTCTTCAGTGTAGGGACAGTCTACAAAGCTTTGATTGACCAGCGCTTAACGCAATCGGGTCACATTCTTGTTTGTTCCCTAGCTACTGTACGATTAATTATGCCACTGTCAGCACAATGACCGTGTGCAGCTGGCACAATAAGACATCCCATTTCAAAATGATGAGTGTCATTGAGATACTCAATGGTACAAGGCTTCTCACATCAAAACCATGCATCCTGCAAACAGACTAGTGAACACAGTTGCCAACTTTCACACAATAAATAAGCACCCTGACTTTCACAATAAACCAAAAATCAAGCTAATCCCATTTCAAAACAAGGCCAAAACAAGCCAATCCCTAAGAACCCCCAACACTCTATGTAACTAGATCCCCTGACGTGCAGTCTGGGACTGTGGTGGGCCCGCTGTGCGCCCCAGACTCTCTCCCCGCTTGCCCCTGCTTGCCAGGAGCCAATTTAAAAAAAAAAAAAAAAGCAGAACAAGCTACAAGCCAAAAAACTAGCCAACAAGCAATTTACAAGCCAATTAAGCCAAAAAACAAGCCCAGTTTCTGAGTTTTTTTCACGGGTTTGGCATGTCTGCTTGTGTATTTGTATTATCTGGATTGCATAAAGTAATAGTTAGAGGCTTCCTAACTTACTCCCATGCTGATAGTGAAGTTCTGTGACATTCCCTTATGGTTGAGGCAGCTTTGTTTCTATCTGCTGCATGTGTAATTTTAGCCTGTGTGCTGATGTAGAATGGAGCTACAGTTTGGCATGTTAAACAATGACGTTTGCTGGGTAGGAAGCTGTGGTGTCTATGGCTAACAGTTCAGGTAGCACTGACCTGCTTGCCTGTCCTGCTGATCCACTGGGGCTCCGCTCTGGAACAGGTCTATTGACTCAGCTCTTCCTATCCATAGGAAGAAGCCCCTTATGGAGGTTATTCCCAATGATCCTTCCTCCAGTGCAGAAGTCACCATGTGCAGCCAAATCACTTCAGCACAATGGGTCAATACAAAGGCAGAGTGTAACAAGCCTTGGCAGGGAAAGCAAGTGAAGGCTCCTAGTGAAAGAGACAAAAGAAAGACGCTGGAAATTTCATAGCGAGGAGGTGGGCTACATTCAGTCGGGGAGGAAGATGAAAATAGAGTAGAAAGAGAGAGAGGACAAGAAAAAAAAAATCAGAAAGAGAAAAAAGGTGCAATAATGAAAGAGCAAGGACAATATACACATCCATCCACAGCGCCCTTTGTCATACTCTGAGGAAATGATAGGTCCAGAAAAGTCACATCAGGGATTGGAAAGTTTGTGTCCCCTTCAAATGAGCTCTCCATGCTAAAATCCACTTTGTGCACACTGTTCCCAGGGAAGGAAACATTGCATGCAGTTCCACTTTGGGTTTTACTACTCAGGGAAAGATTTCCATTGCATAGCCCTACTTTGTTCTTCACTGAGAGATAGGGGAATGTTACCTCTGGAGGCCTCTGATGCTCTACTTTTAAATGATAGGGAAAGTCAAAAGCATCTTTCACAGAGTACAGACAAGTATCAACAAAACCATCGGAAAATCACTGAGCCTGATGGATAAATCACAAGTAGCTTCTCTGGTGAGGAATGTAAGAAAGGGAGCAGAACAATAGCCATGTTAAGGCTAAATAGGTGCAAATGACCAATATCTGCTAACACAATGGCATGACCAGTAGCCAGATTTTATTCCAGACCACAAAATCTATATCTAACACTGCAATAGAAGCAGGAGTTGCATTAGGAAATGCCACTAGTTGGAGAAAGGGACCAATAAGAAATAAAGCAACGCTAAAGCCAGGCATAGGACCAGCAATATTATCAATGATAGTATTGAAGACCTTGGAGATTTATTTATCGGTCTATGTTTCAAATGGAAAGAGACTGATGGGGCAGGTGATGAGGACAGACAAATCAAATCAGCCATATGTGGTCTCACAGCAAGCCAACATTGGCACTTAAGATGACCCTTCCCTGTACAGATGTTCTGAGAAATCCCTTGGTCAGTACTCCTGGTGCCATTATATTTAGGAGGATTATTTGGATCCAAATACAAACTGACTTGCTGAAACATGCATTTGTCTTCACATTTATGGAAGCCTAATTTTGATGCCTGTAGTACCACTTCCAACTACAGCTGTTATCCACAAATGAGTACCATCTTCCTGAAAGCCAAGTCTCCTGCACTTCACACCATCACTTCACTATTAGGTAGAAGGCTGAAATCTGAAACTTCAACAGCCAAGTTCAGTGGTAGTCTCCTTCAGAGAACACCAATAGCCATCATCACACAATTGATTGTTTCAGAGCTGCAGCCTCTGCACAAAAGCTGTAGGGTTTTCCTCCCTTCCCCTTTAACACATTCATAGTCCCAAAAGTTTGC
The DNA here is from genome assembly GCF_009764565.3 of Dermochelys coriacea. Taxonomy (NCBI): domain Eukaryota; kingdom Metazoa; phylum Chordata; order Testudines; family Dermochelyidae; genus Dermochelys; species Dermochelys coriacea. The sequence continues at coordinate 116,938,767 of NC_050072.1, forward strand.
AACAATAATACTTGGCACTTGTAGACTACTTTAGGTCTTCAAAGCACTAAATCAAACTTCCCCAACCCCTGAAAGATAGTTAAGTAGTATCCATATTTCACAGGATGAAAAATGAGAACCAGGGTTAAATGACTCACCCAAGGCAACAATGAACTAGCCACAATTACTGTGCAGCAGAGATGGGATGGAGTCAAAAAGTCCAGATCCAGATTTTAAACAATGCAAAATGTAACGTCAGTTTCACTTGATTGTAAAGAGACAGTTTGTGAATTCCAATCCAGATGTTTAAAACACCAAATATTTGGTAATGTTTGGACTGGAACCAAGTCTGGCATACAGGAGTTCCTGGCTTCAGTCCCCATCTGCTAGCCCATGCTTACTCCCCTAGCCCATGTGGTCTCTCTGAATTAGTGCTGGTTAAGCCTCTGATCTGTGAGAATGTAGAGCAAGGCCAGATCTAAGAAGTTTCACAGGAGCCCCACACTGAGTAAAATAAAACCCTTGAGTTTTCCCATTTATTTACAGGATATCCACAGAAATAAAAAAAACAGTCAAGTCTCTGGGCATTGTCCCTGCATGCAGTTGAACAGCCTGTGAAGGCCAAATACCAAACAATATAATGAACAGGCAGCTCTTATCTCCAGAAATCCTTATCCTGCCTTATGACCAGCAAACCCACATCTCTTCTGCCATCAGGAATAGACCAACTGCCTTTAATGGTCAGACCCACTGGTGCTTAGCTGCATCGGACTGCTTCCGTTCAGGCAGAGTTCTAAAACCCCTGCTGCTATTTATTCCAGGCCTCTCTCTCAGTCAGTTAGGCCTTCTTCTAGGATCACCATGGGGCAGGGATAGAGGATCCTCTGGAGGGCACCAAACAACCAGTACCTCTAGTCATCACAGGATGACTCTTGCCCATACCAACCTTCTGAGGCCCTCATTCATGACTAGTGGAATCCTACAAGTCTTTCCCCCAGTAGGCTATTTTTGATGGCATCTCATTCATAAGTGTATAGGATTGGAAACCCATTAGGGGAAAATAAGACCAACCTTCAGGCAAAACTCCATCTGAACCCAACAAGACAACCCTTTGAGATCTGAAACAGGAAAGAGAATCAAGACAAGACAGGCCTCTTGGATATATTAGTAAATGAATAATGGTTTGTGTAGCTCTGATCTCAAGTCAATGGCATTTATGGATGGATGTCATCTTTCGAGTGGCTGTGCTGCTTCTGCATCTGAAGACAGTTGTACGTACAACAGACTGTATTGGAGTATAGGGAGAGGAATGTGTCAAAGACTCATTAGAGAGGCAAGTGTGGGGACCACGCTCCCTGGGCAAAATAAGGGAAACTTAAAAAGACGTTACATGAGAAACTGTGGTAGGATAGGATCAGACACTTAACTTTCCTAGGCTCCACCCACCATCAGTGGGGGAAAAATACACACACACACACACACACACACACACTTACTTGACCTTTCAAGGCTGACCTTAGAATTTTAATTAAAATTCTAAGGTCAGCCTTGAAAGACTAGATACTTTTGGATAGAGAGATGGGAGAATTTGAAGTGGTGATCGATCTTTCCACCATTATGTCACCTGCTTTTTGTGTCCCTGGGGTCCACCCTGTATTTTGTCTTGATTCCTAAGAGGAGAAACAAAAGAAGAGGCATGCTCTACTAGCCTGAGCACTGGACTGTGAGTCAGCAAGTTCCAGTCCTGGCTCAGACTTTAGACAAATCACTTAACCTCTTTGATCAGTTTCCCCATCTGCAAAATGGGCATAGAAATGGTTACTTACCTATCTGTCAGGGATGTTCTGAAGATTAGTTAATGATTACAAAGGGCTTTGAAAATAAGATGTTGATGTAAGGGCATGTTATTAATGAGCTCTATATAATAACTATTAACATTATTATTAATTATTATTATTATTATTAAATTGTACATGATGCAAAAATGACTGTCTTGGTCTTTGATTAAACACAGTAGACTGGCTTCTGGCCCCTACACTGGTCCCTGATCCAGTGACACACAGGAGCCATAAAGAGGCCACAACCAGCCAAAAGACAATTCCCAAGGCACAAGAACTGAATGGTATGACCAAGACGAGGCACATTCTTAGCACTCAGCAATGCAGGGATTCTGCACTACAAAGCAGGTGGTAAGACTTCTGTACCTTAGGGCTGCAGCGTGGCCAGGGGCTGTTTGGGCCCCTGCAGTATCCCAGAATCCAGGTAACACAAAAATGCTAAAAGCCACCCTTCCTCCTGGGCTGTGTTGTGTCTCTCAGGAGAAGCAGCCCAGAATCCTACCCATAGTTTAGAAAAAGGCAGCCATGAAGAACAGCAGTTTCCAAATCTCTTAGGGCTAGACTGAGCCTTCATCCTCAGCCCTGTATAAAGGGTTCTGCTTAGCTGTGCCACTCCTGCGAGAGCACTAGACCCGGAATCACAATTCCTCTCTTGCTTCCTCATTGTTCTGGGAGGGGGAGCAATAAACTACATACCCTTTTGAGGTATAGCATACTTCTCCCACCCCATGCACCTAGCCCACTCTGCTGGTCAGCACTCCCCCACCACAGGGAGGCACTGCTGAAAGCAAGTCCCTGCTTCCGCACCTCAACTGCCCATGCAGGGTGCACAATGAAAGAATAAAGGTCTGTTCTCACACAGCTCGTTTCAGGAATAAAAACATATTGGACTATTAGGATAATAAAAATAGTGTCTATGTGCAACATTGAAAACTCTTGCTACATGCAAGATGGTGAAGACAATCATTAGGTGAACTTACCTCATGTAAAATGGTAAGGGGCTAAATGTATTTTTATATCTATATATATCTAAATATATACATATCTATCTATCTATCTCATATATTAGCTGGTAAGAGCACAATCAATATAAATGTAGGCCTAGCTTAGTTTGGTTCATCAAAATCTTTGAATAACCCTTTTGGGGGGGAAGGAATAGAAAACAATGTTTTATCATTTCTTGGAATATCCGCGATTTGGGTATGAGGTTACAAGGATGAAGTAACAACAAGAGGTTATGACGACCCAACCAAATATAATCAGGGTAAACAAGGATAGTCCCCACAGTCTGACAGATATTACGATTGATAGTTTTGTTATTGCTAATAAGTAGATACGTTGTATAGGGTGTGATGCCAAAGCTTACATTTGGCCATAAAACATTATTATGTAACAAATCAAAGGAGCGGGGTATTGATAAAAGTAGGCTGTCATCTTGGATATAAAAGTCTCCTAAGACTTAGTCTTTGCCTGTGTTTTTGTACAGCCTTGTCTCTTTATACTCAGCCAGATCATTGGCCAGTCACTCTCAGATGATCACTGGGATGTGGCACCCAGGCTGAAATAAATCTGTTCTTTAGATCTGAACTCTGGAGTTAGCATGCGGGGGAGAAGGTGTGGGGGAAGGGGTTCTGCTACAGCAAGTAATGGTTGTTTGCTTTGCTAGGTTTGTAAGGTAACCTGTGGGCTTGACTGATGGTCCTGAAAACATCCTTACACTAGACACGACATGTATAATGTGTATCTAAGGTTACAGAAAATGTATAGTTTATGTGTTTTTTTGAGAAATAGCATGCAATCATGAAATGGAAAAAGGTATCATAATGCATGCTGTACAAGGGGACAGACTTAAGGTTGCACATTCTACCTTATCTTTTGAATTCCCTGACTTCAGAATGCTTAACTGGGCAACCTTGACATTGTCTTAATGTAGTGTTTGTAGAGAATATGCAATATATAAGCCAAAATGGGGTCACTCTAGAAGTCCCTGCCACTGAGCATTAGAACACAGTACGCTTTCCAGTCTGTTTCTCTGGGAATAAAAGAGTCCCATTTAATCATGACTGGCATCATTTCTACCATGACTTTTTTTTGCAATGGGATAGCTTCACCTGGAGTTTGCCATGTTATTTTGAGGAAGGGAAGAAAAGCATTATTATATAGGAAAAAATGGCCATCTGAAAATACCAACAATCCTCTCTTCAAGCTGAAGACAACAACGGCTATTGTGGTATCCAAACACCCCTTTCCCCATCTCCCTTGTTCATGTAGCAATCAGTAGGCTGTGAACAGTATGTTACAATCTCTTTCTGTGGCATAAAATGGAGGCTACTTTTCACTATTAGGAAACCCAATAGATTGCTATCAACTATCAGACTTTGGGATTGTTGTCTTTTGAAGTCCTGTTTGATACAAGTTCTGATAATGCAATTCAAAAACCTGACCCAATGCACCTTGAGCTTGCTTCCAACTGCTGGGATACAGGCACTCAGAAGAAATAAAATAGAATTGTTCCATCAAAAAATCATTTTGATGAAAAATTCTTTTACCAGGTCTAGCAGTCAGCTTGGAGTGGGACCTTTTTGGTAATAAAAGCAAACCCCAGGGAAGGGGTGAATTTTTGACTGTTTATGAGTGTCTAGTTGGTTTGGAGCTGGGTGGAGGGATGACTCCAATTTATATTTCCTAATTGCAGCCAGCTATAATGTTTCTAACAATATCCACAAATAGGAGAAGAGCTTCATTTCCATTTGAAATTGGTTGATACAAAAATATCAACTTTCAGATATGACGAAAGCAAGCCAGAACTGTTTCATTCAACAGTGTTTTACTAGGAACACATTTGCATGAATGGCAAAAGAATCTAAGGCAAAGCATCTTCACCTCATATAGTGCTGCACCTCATTTCTCTCTATCCTCTGAAACCACAAGCCAATCTCAGCAACAGAACTCTATTACCAGTGTTAAATGTCTATTAGAATTGTGACAGGTTCCCCCCTCCAGATGCTACTTGGAACTGCAGTACCCCTGAGCCTACCTGACCCACCAGCCTGGGCTCCCTTTACACTGTATTGCTGAGGCAAGCTAGCCAAGCCTTCCCCCAGGCTTCAGACTGCACTTTACCTGCACACATACAGAAGGGATACACCCAGCTGCAGCTATACACAGAGATGCTGAGATCAGCTTACAGAAAGAGAGAGAGAGATTAATGAGTTTGCTCTACAGCCTTAGCTAACAGCCAATTGGCTTTTGGCTCATGCACTAAGCTCCAGAGGTCCCAGGTTTGATCCCTTCCACCGACAATCAGGGTCTGTCCATTTTACACATGCCCCCCATCACCCAGAGTGTAAACCCAAAATTATACCATTTGTACAGCATAAGCTCATAAAATTCTCCCCCTCCCTCAATGTGGAGAGAGATATGCAACAGCTTTCTGCCCCAAGTTAAAATTTCTACAAACACTGGTTTTAGACAAAAACAAAACAAGTTAATTAATTACAAAAGATAGATTTTAAATGATAAGTGATAGCAAACAGATCAAAGAAGATTACCTTAGTAAATAAACAAAACCACAAACTGAGTTTAACATACTAGATAGGTAGGATATGAATTGGCAGATTCTCACCCTGAGGAATAAACAGGCTGGCAGACTCTTAAGGCACAAGCTGCCTTGGCTTTCCCAGGTTTTAATACACAGACTAAAGATCCTTCTAGCCTGGGACCATCACTTCCCATTTCCCACAGTTCAGTCCTTGTCCCTTGGGTGTTTCCATGTGTGTTGTTGCAGGGAGAGTGAGGTACCATCATGATGTCATTGTCCCCCTTCTATATCTTCTTCCACTTGCTGGAAAGCTCTTGTGCTGTGACCTGGGTCAAACAGTTCCCATGTTGTAGGGCTATCTCTGAGTGGTTTCTGTTGTACCCAGTCCCTGGGGTAATCCTTGTATGCATGTCCTCAGTAAGCCATTAACATTGTTTGGCCTTTTTACTGTTGTACCTGAAAGGCTGCTTGTGGGTGTTTTCAATCTCACAACATGTTTCAGTAACACATACATAGCCAAAACTTCATATACAATGGTAGCACATACAATTCAATGAGATATTACTGTCTAGCAGATCAAGATTTTTACAATACCACCACACAAGGCATATGTTGTACAAAACATATCCTAATTACATGACAATGGTGAATATTGGGGTGACAATAGTGAATATTGGGATGACAGCATGTCACAATAATTTTATAGGGTCACCATCTCCCTATTTCTGTGCATAGCCGAGAGAAAGATGGATCATTAACAGTAGCAAGTGTCCCCTCTGTACACCACAGGTAGTTAAATGGGTGCTGTTCCAAATGTGTCTCTACAAATGATTTGGGGGAGATAGGGAGAGAAAGGTATCAGAACAAGCTGAAGGGCCATTGGACTTTGTAACGGGTTGTGCTCACCACCACGGCCAGCCTGCTACTTTGCAGCCTCCCACTGCCCTCCTTCAATCCCCTCTTCTCTCTGTGTACCCTGGGCCACTTCCCCTTGGCCCATGCACCTTCTTGTCCCTTTTCATCAGGGGCCACCATCTGGCAGGTAACAGACCAGAGCTCGCTCTCTGCTCCCCTAAGCCTACCCAGCACTGCTCTAGCCCAGCTGCTTTGTCTACAGAGAGCCAGTCCTTCTCCCTTGCTTGTCAGGAAGAGACTTCTGTCTCTTCTGCTTTTCAGCCTTCATATAGGGCCCAGCCTGGCCCTGATTGGCTGCCTTTCTGCCCTTCTCTGATTGGCCGGGTTCTTCACCAACTCCCTCCAGCCTGCTTTAATCCCTCCTCTGCCAAAGTGGGGCAACTGCCCCACTACAGGCTTCATTACTGATTCAGGAAAAATGGTTCCAGGACACAACTCTATGATGAATTTGAGTCTTATCTGAGAGTTGGAGGGTCTGATTTTGAGACTTGGGGCCTGTGTGCATTTTTGCACCTAGTATGCACATGCAATTACAAAAAGGGTAGGCCCAGATCTGGCATTTAAGCATAAAAATAAGTACTGTGTCCATGTGGGCATGCAAATGTACAATTGGCATTCATTGCACATGCAAAGTACGCACAAAACTACATGTGCAAAACTGTGCATGGACCTCAACTTTTTGAATATTGCACCTATAAAGACATGCTGAGAGAGACAAAGAGTGATTCTGATTTTTTTTTGTTTGTTTCAAACTAGATTGGTTCAATATTTTCTCAAATTTTATTTTATGGTAAAAGTGCAGGACTGGGACTTGGGAGATCTGGAATAAGAGTCTGCCTGGCCCCATTGAAGTCAAGGGCAAAAATCCTATTTATTTCTGTAGAGCCAGGATCTCACCCCTGGATTCTAATTCTTGACTTTTGAGCAGAAGTGCAGATATGCTTGAGAAGAGAGAGAAGAATGAGGTAAATAAAGTGGGGGGTTGGCTTTAGGTTTTTGGGGAGGGGAGTGGGGGAAAGAAAGGCGAGAAGGAGCATAAGCAATACAGGCAAAAGTAAGGGAAGTGATATATAGTAGCAAAGACCCTACAACTTGTTCTTTATTACCATATGGGAAAGAACACATTAAACACACCAAAACTGTGCTCATATAAAACTAAAAACATTCTGGGAGCTAGAACAAGCACAACATAAAAGAGCTGAATAATTTTTTGATCAATAAGAAAGGGCAAGAATATGCACTGAGCATGTGGCTCTGGGTGATGGGTGATCAGGAGGCATTTGGACCTTACTCAAGCTCCAGGAAGTGGATAGCATGGAGGATTTACCTTTCCTTGGGACAGTGTAACTCTACTCCCCTGCATTATTCCAGACCGGTGCAGAGGGACAGGCAGAGTATCTCCACACCATCCTTCCCTGCCTTTTTATTGTGACCGAGCAGCTCGAGGATGTTGCAACCATCCTGAGGGACTGCTGCTGTGCCTGGCCACTGTGAAGGAGACATGACTTCTTATTAGCCCCAGTCATGGACCAGGTGCTGTAAAAACATATTGTGCTTAGTGCTGTACAAATACAGAACAAAAAAAGATGCCCTGCCCCCACCCCTCAGAGTTTATATACAATTGAGAGCTGGGTGAAATTTTTTGGATGAAACTTCATTTTATTTTTGGGGGGAAAACATGCAGATTTGGTGACACCAAAACATTTTGTGAATTCTTATAGGTTTTGCCAAAGTGTTTTGGTTAAAAACAAACGAACACACACACCCCCCCTCAACATTTTGGTTTAACACTTGTAAATATTTTGATTTTTTTTGGTTTCAAACTAGATTGATTTAAAATAAATAAAATAAAATTTGAGAAAATATTGAACCAAACATTTAGAACATTTTGCTTGACCCAAAAGAAAAATTTATTTTCAACTTTTTGATGCACCAAAAATCTAAAATTTTGTTTTCAGTTCAACACTAAACTATTTCCCCTATGATTGTTTGGAATTGTCAACAAACTGAAAAATCTTTTATTCACACGGGGTCTACTTACAGTCTAAAACCCTTAAACACACCCCTACCCCCATGCTGGGCACAGGCAAAATCTGACCCCGAATTTGTAGTTTCTCACTCTGAGGGAAGGGAAATCAAGCCTCCTGCTTTAAAGAGCCCACCAATCAACAAGGAGATCAGGCAGGATCAGGCAGTTTTGTACAATGGGTTAGATACTTCATGGGGTGGGAGGAGGGTGGTTACCATTGTTTAAGTTTCAAGTATTGTCCATTGCTGGAAGCAGAAAAACAGACTGGGGAACAAATGGTGAGGTCCAATATATCAAATGATTTGTTCCCTTTCAGTTCCACCTCAGGGTTCTGGTGACATTATCAAATTACCTGGGCTATGTGCTTGTATTTTATGACACAAAAGCATCTCCACTGAATTATAGCTTTACAATGTACAGTTGGATGAAGATAATTCTAGATGTAATAGATAAATACTTATTACATAATTGTTAAGCCTGTAAGCAGTTGATGCTTAAATAACATTCAAATAACTAAATTGAAATTCAATTTTTATTTCAAGAGTTTAAATCTTCTCACCTTCACTTTTTCTATCTCCCCCTCCTAACTTTTTCTCTTCAGTGTTTATAATTCAACTTAGTTCAACTTTGAATAGAGAATTGATTTTACTCCTTATAGTGCCTGCACTCTCCACCCTTTTGTGGAAGGCGAGGGGAATATTGTTTCTTAGGTCAGTCTATCACCTCCTTTTCAGTTTTTAAAACAATGTCTTCATAGCTATGAATTTGCCACAAGCCCCATGTAACAACATGAGGCCTCTGGTGCAGACCAGAAAACATATTGTGACTCAGAGTCACAGTCTGGCGATGGGTCCCCCACTTACGCCAGGGGGGAAGCATTTACTTTTACTTCCCCTGGCTGCCTGCCTCAGTTGTGCTTGCCAGGACGTTGGGGAGCGGAGGGGAGGGCAGGATGTAGCCAGGGCTCCACCCACATACATGAGAAGAAGAGAAGCAGCCCAGCAAAGGCTGCTGCTCTCCTTCTCCAAGCTGCTCCTTGTAACATGGGTAGCCTGAGCAAGGAATCAATGGGGCCCTTATACCCCTTACTCCCTTGCATGGGTACATAATACAGCTCGTGACTGAGCCTTAAAAGAATAAAACAGCTTTAAGTTTTGGCTGCTTCCTTATTTCAGATTATAAAGATGTCCTAAGTAAGGAGGCATTAAGCTGCAGGCAGGAAATGCTTCTTCAGTTCTTTTTGTTCTATAGGACAAAAATTATTTGCTTAATAATGTAGAGCCCCTTTCAGGGACAAATGTTTAGGCCCAAATGCATGACCAGAATTGCAACAACTGCATGCCCAAAAGGCTGTTTAGACATTTTGAGCATGTGCTCACTCAACTCACACAAACAATCGCAGCAACTGTATAACACTCCTGCTCTGGGAAATCGTAGCAGACTTACAAACCGCTGTACCTTGTAGAGGTGGACAAACAGCCAAATACACAAGCACAGAACGGGCGGGCGGGCAGGCAGGAATTCCACAACTACATACACAAGACTCTCTTCCACAGGAGTTCTGGGAGTATAAATGGACACACATTGTTTGCCTGTAGCCTGTGCACCTCTTTTAAAAATTCTTCCCACTAGTGTGTGATGGAAGTTCTTTACATTTTACTAGAAATGATCAGAAACCCCTAAAATGCATAAAAAGCCAGCTGGTTTCTAGTGATCATTAAAACACAAAGCACAGCCCAAAGTTGTTGAAAGGTTGAACTAATGTTTATAGACACAGCAGGTCAGGGATTTTCTAACATAAAACTTTTTGTTGTTGTTGTTGTGATTGTTGGGTAATATCAATTTGTCAAAACCAAAATGTTTGGCAAAAACATAGCAGCTTCGATGAAACTTTCCTCAAGAAGGTTTTCAGGTCCAGAATGGAATTTTGGGCCAAACTGGATAAAGATTAAATCTTAGAATAGCCAATAGCCCCATGGCTAGGGCACTTACCTGAAATGTGATGTCTGTTCCAATTAATATAATTCATACAAAGCAAAACAGCTCCAATCGGTAAGAGTGATTCAGAGCAGGGACTTGAGCCTGGCTCTCTCAACATCCCAACTAAGGGCCCTAACTCCAGGGCTACTAGCTATTCTGGGGTCATGCTTGCTCTCCAAATAACTAAATAAATGTAAAAGGTCCCAGGTGCAAACTGAAAAAGTTTGAAACCTCAAAACTTCACATGAAAAACAGAATTCTCGCTTTCTAGTCAGCCCGCTGTATGAACCCTTTGGGTAAATGTACATAAGAACTGCCATCCTGGGTCAGACCATAGGTCCATCAACCCCGGTATCCTGTCCTCTGACAGTAGCCAATGGCAGGTGCCCCAAAGGGAATGAACAGACAGGTTATCATCCAGTGATCCATGCCCTGTCACCCAATCCCAGCTATTGGCAAACAGAGGCTAGGGACACCATTCCTGCCCATCCTGGCTAATAGCCATTGATGAATTATGAATCTATCTAGCTCCCTTTTGAACCCCATTATAGTATTGGCCTTTACAACACCCTCTGGAAAGGAGTTCCAGAGGTTGACAGTGTGTTGCGTGAAAAAATGCTTTCTTGTGCTTGTTTTAAACCTGTTACCTATTAATTTCATTCGGTGGCCCCTTGTTCTTGTATTATGAGAAGGAGTAAATAACACTTTCTTATTTGCTTTCTCTATACCACTCATGATTTTATAGACCTCTATCATATTCCCCCTTAGTCGCCTCTTTTCCAAGCTGAAAAGTCCCAGTTTTATTAATCTCTCCTCAAATGGAAGCCATTCTATACCCCTAATCATTTTTGTTGCCCTTTTCTGAACCTTTTCCAATTCCAAGATAGCTTTTTTGAGATGGGGTGACCACATCTGCGCGCAGTATTCAAGGTGCTGGTGTACCATGGATTTATATAGAGGCAATGATATTTTCTGTCTTATTATCTATCCCTTTCTTGATGATTCCCAACATTCTGCTCGCTTTTTTGACTGCCGCTGCACATTGAGTGGATGATTTCAGAGAACTACCCACAATGACTCCAAGATCTCTTTTGTAGGTCCAGTTTCAGCCCAATCATGGCAGATATATGGATTGACTTCTAGACTATATGAAATTCATAGTCTCACATGGTTTCAGTGAAAAGGTAAGTGATACTTGGTGGTGTTTAGTTTAAGTCTTGGTTTGAATTTTGGGGTTTGTTCAAAGCACAACTCAGGGGGTAAAAATTCACATGGATCAACACCTGCCCCACAAATATTTGCATGAATCCCAGTGAGTGTAAGTCACTGAGTGTCTCAGCTTCTCTTTATAGTTAATAGTCATCATTAAAAAAATATTTGTTTCATTTGCAACAGAGAGATGGAAAGTTTACATAACATACAGGCCAAAGCCTGAAGTCCTTACTCAGGAAAAACTGTAATTAAGTTAATGAGCTCTTGTTGAATAAAGAAGGAGAAATTGAATTTTTTGTAACCAGTTTCAAAGTGGCATCAAGCTTTCATATTGAATTACCTGGCATTTGTCAGTTTCTGCCCCAGCCGTACTGCTATTAAATTATATTTTCGGCTGCCATGAATTGAAATCTGTCTTGTTCTATTACCCAGCTCTCCCTATGTCTCTGAGCTTGGGGGGTTGTTTTGTTTTTTGTTTTCGTCCCTAGTAATTTAACAGAAGAGATGTTGGCCCTGATCCTGAAGTCCCTATGCTGGAAAAAACTCATATTGATGCTGCTGAGATTTTTCCATGCATAGTTGTAGAACAGGAGTCCTTTGCAAAAAGAAATGGAGTACCTGTGGCACCTTAGAGACTAACAAATTTATTAGAGCATAAGCTTTCGTGAGCTACAGCTCACTTCATCGGATGCATTTGGTGGAAAAAACAGAGGGGAGATTGATATACACACACAGAGAACATGAAACAATGGGTTTATCATACACACTGTAAGGAGAGTGATCACTTAAGATAAGCCATCACTAGCAGCAGGGGGGGGAAAGGAGGAAAACCTTTCATGGTGACAAGCAAGGTAGGCTAATTCCAGCAGTTAACAAGAATATCTGAGGAACAGTGGGGGGTGAGGTGGGGTGGGGTGGGGGGGGAGAAATACCATGGGGAAATAGTTTTACTTTGTGTAATGACTCATCCATTCCCAATCTCTATTCAAGCCTAAGTTAATTGTATCCAGTTTGCAAATTAATTCCAATTCAGCAGTCTCTCGTTGGAGTCTGGTTTTGAAGCTTTTTTGTTGAAGAAGGATAGCCACTCTTGGGTCTGTAATCGAGTCACCAGAGAGATTGAAGTGTTCTCCAACTGGTTTTTGAATGTTATAATTCTTGACGTCTGATTTGTGTCCATTCATTCTTTTACGTAGAGATTGTCCAGTTTGACCAATGTACATGGCAGAGAGGCATTGCTGGCACATGATGGCATATATCACATTGGTAGATGCGCAGGTGAACGAGCCTCTGATAGTGTGGCTGATGTGATTAGGCCCTATGATGGTGTCCCCTGAATAGATATGTGGACAGAGTTGGCAATGGGCTTTGTTGCAAGGATAGGTTCCTGGGTTGGTGGTTCTGTTGTGTGATTGCTGGTGAGTATTTGCTTCAGATTGGGGGGCTGTCTGTAAGCAAGGACTGGCCTGTCTCCCAAGATCTGTGAGAGTGATGGGTCATCCTTCAGGATAGGTTGTAGATCCTTGATGATGCGTTGGAGAGGTTTTAGTTGGGGGCTGAAGGTGATGGCTAGTAGCGTTCTGTTCTTTTCTTTGTTGGGCCTGTCCTGTAGTAGGTGACTTCTGGGTACTCTTCTGGCTCTGTCAATCTGTTTCTTCACTTCAGCAGGTGGGTATTGTAGTTGTAGGAATGCATGATAGAGATCTTGTAGGTGTTTGTCTCTGTCTGAGGGGTTGGAGCAAATGCGGTTATATCGTAGAGCTTGGCTCTAGACAATGGATCGTGTGGTATGATCTGGATGAAAGCTAGAAGCATGTAGGTAGGAATAGCGGTCAGTAGGTTTCTGATATAGGGTGGTGTTTATGTGACCATCGCTTATTAAGTGATCACTCTCCTTACAGTGTGTATGATAAACCCATTGTTTCATGTTCTCTGTGTGTGTATATCAATCTCCCCTCTGTTTTTTCCACCAAATGCATCCGATGAAGTGAGCTGTAGCTCACGAAAGCTTATGCTCTAATAAATTTGTTAGTCTCTAAGGTGCCACAAGTACTCCTTTTCTTTTTGCGAATACAGACTAACACGGCTGCTACTCTGAAAGGAGTCCTTTGGTCTCTTTTCATTGTTCTTTATATATCATCTCTTCCACTGCTGGTCCTCCGTTCCAGTTCCAGTTATGCTGCTGCTAATGTGTTCCATTAAAATTAAAGGGAAAATCAGTATGGTACAGATATCTGGATAACAGTGAATTAATTACTTCCCCTTCCCAAGAAAAGAACATGAAGAGTACTAAAAGCAGAGATGGTTGGGCCTGATCCCATTGGAGTCTATAGGAGTTCTTCCATTGACTTCAATGGACTTTGGATCAGGTCTCCAGTGCCCAACATAAGACTTAGTGTAGCTAAAGATCAATATAACACAACTATTCAGTTGCTTAAGACAATTATGTAGTGCAGGGAGAAGTGTGTGGGGTGGGGGGTGGACAGACAGCCAGTTTCACATTTTCAAATAGCACTGACAAAGATTCAAGGAGCTAAATCCAACAAAGATAAGGTTGTAGGGCGGTTATTTAACAGACATTTTCTTGGCTTTTTCAAATGTTATTTTCAGCCCTTTGTAACTTTTTGTCCTCCTTATATTGCATCCATTACATGACCCTGTTTAATTTTACGGCATTGATTTATAGTTGATAATTATTTTGGTTTAATAGTTTTAAGGTGTCTCTTGTTTTACTGTTTGCCATCAACAGTCTCTCTCTCTACAACATGCCTTTGGCTAAAAAGGAGTTTATTACTCCATAAAAATGTCCTCAGCTAAATAATAAATAAATTCAACCCCCCCCCCTTTTTATGATTCTGGTTTTATAAATTTGGGGTGAATATTTATGTTCCTGAAGGTTAAGGGACCGCTGTTATAAAAGCTGAAGGCCTCCATTTAGATACAACACAGGCAGTTATAATATACATATGACCACAATGACCCACCAGTGGCCCAATTCTACTAATAAGGAAAACAAAGTGCTTAGTGAGTTTGCTTCCAGATAAATAAATTCCCCTTTGTACAGTCTTGTGGGGCCAGACATGTGAAGCTTAACCAAAGTTAATGGAGGAACTAAATTGCTCTTTGGTGGACAACAAAAGATTCAGTCCTGTAGAGAGAGAGATAGATATAGATATAGATATAGATATAGATATAGATATATTTTATACACAAAACCCCACTAAATGCAATCCAAGTTTGTGCCTGAGTAAGGACTGCAGGGTCTGGCCCACAATGAACATAAATCAAACTAAGAAATATTCTGAGCCAGATCCACAGCTGGAGCTATGGATGTTGTTTTGGCACAGGGTCACTTTGAAAATTCCTGGGTTCTGCCTCCACACTCAAGACTTGATAGCATCTTGGAGTGGCTGCAGAGCTCGTAACATGACGTTGTGAGCTCTGCAGGCTGGTGCAATCAATTTGGGGGGGCAGGATTTATTTAGAAAATAAATAAGCAGTTATCATAAAGGTGTTATGAAGCATAGAATATTATTTCCTCCACTGCATTTCTGTCACTGTTGTCTGTGTCATACAGACCGTGCTCTTTGCTCCTCGTGAACAATTTTCTCCACCCGTTTCAGCTCCAACCCAGCACAGCAGTTGGGCACATGTAACTTTAAAGAACTGACACTCATTGAAGTTAATGGGACGGCTTTGATGAATGCATGCGCTGAACTAATTTACTGGATTGGGGCCTTAGGGCACAACTGAATCCTTTTAAAAAAACAATTTTCCATTCTTATTCCAATGATTGAGACAGACTATGAATATCTGAGGAGTTTTTAAGTCACAAGTGAGAAGCAGGCACCCAATTCCAATGAACTTAATTGGGCACCTACCTTCTCTTGTGCCTTGGAAAATCTCCCCCATTGTTCCTCACTATATGTATAATAATGAGCATCCACATTTCCAAGCCCTGTGTCCCTGGTGCCACAATTCTGTAGTCTCTTTACCCTAGGGTTAGTGTTTTCTGATAGCACACAGGAACCATTTGTTAACAAAAGCAAACGCCCCGAAGGAATGTTGCACCGTAAACTTGAACTTTATTAAAGGGAAATGAATTGAATGAAACAAAAGGTTGAAATGACAGGACCAAATTGAACCCTGTGGTAAGTAATAACATGGCTCTAGAAATGTCACTGAAAAACTGCACTCATTCAGAGCAAGGTTGAATTTGGCTCACATGGTTCCAGAGACAGGTAATTACTGCAGAAAAAAATACTATCAATATTCATACTTTTTTAAATGCATTTTGTGTTCACCCCCCTTTTATGTTGGGCCTCCAAAAATACTCTAACAACTGAATTACTGGCAAGATTATTTGCTGAAATGGTGAATTATAAGTGAACATTGCAGAAGCAAAAATGCGGATCAGGCTTCACAAGTATTTGCATTGGAAACCTGATTCTAACAGTGATATTAGGGTATGTCTACACATCAAAGAAAAACCCGCAGCTGGCCCATGCTTGCCAACTCAGACTCGCATGGCTCACACTGCCAGGCAGTTTCATTGCTGTGTAAAATTCCGGGCACAGGCTGGAGCCAGAATTCTGGGACCCTCCCAACCCGCAAGTTAGCACTGTCCAGCCGTAGTTGTCTAGTTACAAATTTCCGAACTTAAATGGATAGTTTGTTCAAGATACTTGGACATACAGTCCATTTCCATTTAATGTTATTTTAGAGGTATTAAAGAAGAAAAAAGACCTCTTAGACTGTTAAGCCTATACCTGTCAAAGGGAAAAATATAGTATAGTCCCCCAGCACAGGGCATCAAATAACTCTGAATTCCTGGAAATAACTAAATCTCCCCCAGCACCCTTGCCCACTCCCTTCCATCCTCTTCTCTTTCTCTCTCCTCTCAAGTTTGCATCTGTTCTTTATCTTATTCTAATATTTTTTTCTAATTTCTCTGTCCACAAAATAAGTATCAGGCAGAACAAGATTTAAGACTAGATTTTTATAAATACATTGTTTTTAAACAGTGCAATACAAATTAATTTATATTTTAACCATTCATATTATGTATAATCAAATATTTCAAGTAAGTTAAGGTTAGGTAGCAAATGACTAACTCATTAAGAGAAGTTTATGTATAGTTACATTAGTTTTTTTCTGCGAGTGTGACAGCGCATGTGTGTGCACATATAAATAAGAACAAAGTTAATAGAAAAACAATTCCTTACGTTCCATGGCTATATCCTTATTGACGAATATGACTGTATTCTTCAGTAATGGTCCAAAATGCTACCTCTTACAATACCAATTAGAGCTGGGAAAATGTTGCAAAAAATCAGTAACTAAAATTAATTCTATTCTGACCATATTTGTGACCCTTTTGTGTTCGTTTTCCACCAACATTCAAGTGAATGAGTTTCGCCTACATAAATGTTCCCAGAGAGCAAATTTCAAGATCTCAGGCTCTGATCAGAAGATATGGCTGAGGCACTACAAGTAGTAGTTTCCCACAACTTCCTATCCGAGCCTTGGCAAAAAGACAATTAAAGATGCCAGAGAACACACAACTGCGTCCAGCACAATTAAGAATGTGCATGTGAACGCAACTACTTTATGTGAATGGGATGAGAGAGAATTACATTTAAACTCTGTATACAGCCAATTAACAGTTGTCAAATTATGTTAGAAAAGGTGCTTTGGCTACTCCTGGGTGATCCAGAAAATATTAAAGTTTTAAATTCCTTAATCCTGTTTACCTACTACCTCCCCATGAGGAATTCAAAGCCCCAGTGGATTCTTCAAGAACTCCTCATTAAGGGGGAGAAAGGGAAGAGTGGGAGAAAGGGAAATAAGACTTAGTATTCATTCAGAGAACACAAACAATACCATGCGATATATGCAACCAATCATAACTAGCCAACACAGCTCAAATCTGAATACGGAGTATCATATGGTGAATCATTTACTGGAAGCCTAAATAAAGCTGTTAGCAGTAAAACATGTTGATTAATTTCAAATAGCAAGTAAATTCAAAGAAAGTATGATCCAGTTGTGGAATGTCCACCAGAAAAGAGAGTCTGAATATTTTGCTGAATATTAGTTGCTCAGCTGTATTAATGATACAGCTATGTTTTGGGTTTCTATTGTAACAGGTTGTTATTATTTATAACCCGTACCTAAGGTTTATCACAAATGGCTTTAAAGCCTGAAACTGTTCATAGAAAACTATGAATCCACTTTAAGTGAGGCTAGGTTTTCAGGTTCTCTGGAATTTGTGATCCTGGGCAGTAGGCAGGTTAAATGGGAAAAATCCACAAATTTGTTCTGCACAACCATTCTCTCTTCCTCCCCACCAAATGCCCAGAACTTCCCTACATACCACTGGTATCTTTCAAATGGCCTGGGAGCTCCCTCCTATCTCCTGCTTTCTCTTCCAAGGATGTCAGGAGAGTACTGTCCTGCTGTTCTCTCCCCACTTCACTTGGTGTTGCCCTGAGGATACAAAGTGAAGGAAAATAAGCTCAGAGGGACATCTTGGTCAATGGAACATTTACACTAGGATACTCTTACCCTGCAATTGTCATGTTTAATGTGTTTGTATCTGTACATCCCCCTATACAGAGGTCTGGTTTTTCTAACAATGGGATTCTTTGCCCTACATGTCAGTTGCTTCCTCATAGTCTCCAATACTGCCTTTAATGAGACTTTTAATGTGCTTCATTGATTGCAGGTTTGGGGCCATATGCATAAAAAGTGTGTCCAATTTCATGATCACAAGATGATATATCAAGCACTCGCTGGAAGAGAAAAAAAATACACAAAGAAGATTCCTTAGATGCATAGTCAATAGGAAGCTCTTTGCCTACTTGTGATTTTGGACACCTTTCTTCTAACTCAAGAGTGCTAACTATAAAATCCAGCACTCAGGGATGTCGTGTGGTTCTCTGATACTCTTTGGAGGACTGTGGGTCCATAAAATAGTGAATGGATTGTACTCATCTATACATGTAGTGTTTTCATCTGCGACAGATGTAATATTGATAAGACAACAAGCAAAAGTCAATGTGAACTCCTAACATGAGGTAGAAATATTCTTTGATTAAGTTAACTGTTTCAGAACACCATACATAGGAGTATATAACTGAACCAAAATTGGCTATGAAAAAAGTCAGGGACTGCATCATTTTGCAATATACAGCATGCCTCAGAGTGCAATAAAAGGCATATCCTGTCATATTCAGCTTTGTCTAGTGGGGCATGGGACAGCATAGGTGGCATATTTTGATGAACTTTTCACATCACATGCAGTCCTTGATCAGCAGGTATTTACTTTGACTAGAAGCAGCAAATTCCTACCCTAGCCAAGCCTCTAGAGCTGAATAAAAAAAGCAATTTCAGGAAACAGAGTTGCAGGATAACTGACCTATATGCAAAATGGTCACCTTTATATTGAACCCTGAGCTGACTGATCCTTTGTTAATAAACACTCTCTGTTTGAGAAACAGATCAATTGTGTTTGTCATTAAGAGTTTTAAGGAGGAAACTGAATCCTTTCAAATAAAAAGAAAAATCCATCACCATCTCACTACAGTTCTTCCCTGTACAACTGGAGACTGGTAGGAAGTCCACTGAAGTCAATAGGAGTCTTCCACCCAATTTGAGTTCCAGCTTTGTCTCCCCTTTTTTTTTTTTTTTAAACCAGGGATCACACCTCATCTGGAACTCTATCCAGAATACAGAGGTATCTAGTGGCTGAAGAATATATTGTAAATAGAGAGACAAGGTGGGTGAGGTAATATCTTTTATTGGGCCAACTTCTTCGGTGAGAGAGACACGCTTTTGAGATTATACAGAGCTCTTCATCTGTCTCTCTCAGAAGTTGATCCAATAAAAGATATTACCTCACCCACCTTGTTTCTCTACTATCCTGGGACTAACATGGCTACCACAACACTGCATATTGCAAGTTAACATACTGTAGCTCTACAGTGCAAGTTAAACTAAAGCATGTAACTTTGCACTTGATCCAATGCCCACTTAAATCAATGAAAAGACTCCCACTGACTTCAATGCCCATTGGTTCAGACCCTACACGACTACCTTTAGAACTCCAAATACAGTTAGGGAAGTTTTGATGAGATGCGGTTACTATTTTCAATTGATCTTGCTGGTCCCCAGTTACTCCTGTGCATTCTCCCTCTTCGTTTGGAAATTTCCAAGGACATTTTTTCCCATTTGGGACAGGGCAGTAATCACTCTGCTGGTTACCTGCTTGGACTTCAATATCTTTCTACCATACTTAATTACAAAATGTGTTTAAATTGGGCAAAACACACGTTTTATTGAGACATTTTTGAATTGAGACATTTTTATTAGTACAGATATAAAATCTTCATAATCATGAACCTCCACTAATGGTCTTGAAGATATTATTTTAATAACCCAACAATACAATAAGTGTATTAGCAGAACACACTGGATTATTTTTCTAGTACATGCAAAATGAATATCCTGGTTAAGCCTTCCTGGGAGGATGTACTGACATTTTAGATTATATTACAGGACTGGAGAGACCATCTCCTTGTTAAAAAGCTTTGCAATAGCTGCAAGATTTAGAGGGATTCTGTTTTATCTATTGTGTGGCCTATATTAATACCCTGCACAGCTAAGTACATTCTGGGGGCGGAGGAAGGGAAAGAGTGATAAACTGCAGTGCTTTCCCTTTTTAAATCCATGGGCATGGACACCTAATGCAAGGTGTTTGCCCACACTTTCCATCACCTGATGTCTGTCAATTGATGGTGTTTTATCGGACAGGAAGGTTGGTATCATAGTGAAAGCACTAGACTGGGACTCAGAAAATTCAGATTCAACATCTGGCAGTTTCATCAATTGCCTGTGCAACTTTGGGCAACAATACCTCTGCCTCTGGTCCCCATGTATAAAACAGGCATACCCGTAGTGCCCTTCTTTCGCTCTCTGTCCATTTAGAGTCTATTATTATTAGTCATGTTTATTACGGTAGTGCCTAAGGGACCACCAACAATGGCGTCCCATTGTACAAGACGCTGTAAAAACAGAACAGTAGATAGTAAGTTCTTCAGGGAAAGGACTATCTAAATAGAAAGGACAGTTGCAGGATTGAGGAAAGGGTAAAACACACAAGTAGAGTGCAAAAAGCAATGGCAGCAAACATCATGTTTATTCCAATTTTTGTTTTATGTAGGGGGAGGGGGAAGTTTTACTCAGCAGGGGAAAAGATAAATGAGAAGGAAAGGGAAGGGAAAGGGGGTGAGAGGTGGACAGCGATAGGCAGAAGAGGGTAAAAGGGTTTTCTTCAAGTCATAGATTCTTTTTTATTACAAGTTGTCATAACCATAAGGGTAGTCTAAAATTCCTCCTTACCTGTAAGGGTTTAAGAAGCTCAAATAACCTGTTTGGCACCTGACCAAAGGAACCAATGGGGACAAAAGATACTTTCAAATCTGTGGGGGGGGGGAAGAGAGGCTTTGTTTTGGGTTCTTTGTTTCTGTGTTTGTTCGCTCTTGGGACTAAGAGGGACCGGACATCAATTCATGTCCTCCAAACCATTCTGAACCAGTTTTTCTTATTACAGAAATTGTAAGTACAGCCAGGCAAGGCGTATTAGTTTATCATTGTTTTTTCAACTTGTGAATTTTCCCTTTGCTGTTTTGTTGTAACTTTGAAACTAAGGTTAGAGGGGATTCCTCTGTGTTTTGTGCATCTTTTGTTACCCTGTAAAGTTTATCTTAGAACCTGATTTTACAGAGGGGATTTTTACCTTTTTTTTTTTTTAAATAAAATTCTTCTTTTAAGAACTGATTGATTTTTTTCCACTGTCCAAAGATCCAGGGATTTGGGTCTGTGTTCACTTTGTAACCAATTGGTTAGGATATTATTCTCAAGCTTCCCCAGGAAAGGGAGTGGTGGTGGCAGCACTGTTCAAGGACAGGTGGAATTTGTGCCTTGGGAAAGTTTTTAACTTAAGCTGGTAAAAATAAGTTTAGGGGGTCCTGCATGCGGGTCCCCACATCTGTACCCCAGAGTTCAGAGTGGGAAAGGAATCCTGACACAACTACATACAGCACCTAGCACAATGGAATTACAGCCTCTAGGAGCCACTATAATGTAACTAAATAAATATTCTTCAATAATAAAGTCAGGGATTTTAAAGGCATTTTACTGCAATATTACAAACAGAAATTCTTGTGAATATTAAAAGCCAAATTCTCAACAAGGCCTCAAATCCAGCACCCTGAACGTTTTCATTCTCAAATTTGCTCTCACATTATTAAGCAACCAAACTTTAGGGGATCACCAGCCTCAAATCAGCATATGCCAACTAAATTTGCATATCCTCAGAGGTGGGTGCTGACCCGAGTTGTGCAGCCAGGAATTTTTACATGCTCAGAAGCGGCAGCCCAAATTTTAGGTGCACAAATAGAGGCCCTGCTCTTGCAATATGGGCACAAACGAGGGGTCCAACTGCACACAACTTGTTGCAGGATCAGGGCCTCAAACACCACTTTCATAATTCAGCCCTAGGTATCCTGAATCAGACCTTTTATGTAACAATATGTGCATCACTGAGTGTAAAATAGCAAACTTTAATGAATCTTCCATCACTTATGATTGCCCTTATAAAGAGGGGTTTTAAAACCCAAATTCTTCTCCCCCTTAAAATATGAATCAGATCTTGTTTGCATAGTTTTCTGTAAGGTGCCTTGTATTTTCTAAGCACCACTGAGCCAATCCTGAAAGGACTCAAAGACAATGAGATGCATGTAAATAGGAGATTGCAGGATCAGGCCCTATACCAACCAAATAATCATTTGAATAATGTACAGCTTCAAGAAATGAGTAATAGGTGAGCATTTCACAAATATTCATGAATTTATCTTCACAAAACCCTTGTGAGATAAGGAAATAATATTACTAGCTCCACTCTGCAGAGGGGGAAACTGAGGGTCACAGATTGAGTGACTTGCCCAGGTTTACACAAGTGAGACTGTGGCAGAGTCAGGAATTCAACCCCGATCTTCTGAATCCCAGTCTCGGTTTTAACGAATCCCTCTTATCTCCTTTTAAGCCGTGAAAGCTCTTGCTGTGAAAATACCTATAACACATTCACGCCAGTTCTTTCTCTCTCCATTAACATTTCTAAAGTGCTTATTTCCTTAGTATCAAGCTGTTGATTGACAAGTCAGTTACATCCCATCATGTACCAGAGACTTCAGCAGGGAATAATTGTTTTCTACAATACCGAATACTGATTGATTCGGGAAAGCAGTAGAACACGTGCTTAAAATTAAGGAAGTATTTGAGCACCCTTCTTGAATAGGAATGTTTTCCTGACCCAGGGCCTTTGAAAAGTTTGCTGAGTCAGACCTCCAATCTCCCTCTTTACTTCCTGCTATTAGAAAAATATATTGCAATATTCTACAGCATTTGTGCACAATGCCAGAATTTACAGTAGTGTTATTGCAGTGCTTTGGACCATTGTTTTCAAGTACCATACTGTTGGGTATTTTTTTTTTTTAAAATAAAGAGAGATCCTTTTGCAGGTGCCCTACCATAGTCCTTTCAAAAAGTTTGATAGCGCTTAGACTTTCAAACCTGATTTCAGCTTTTTCACTGAGCTGTGCCATATATATAGCCATTTGACACTACTGCCTGGGTTTGCTGTTCTGTAGAGAGACGTAGTAAAGATTCAGAAACACAGTGTTAAAGCAGAGTCAGAAAAATACTAATGGAGTGCAGGTCCAAAGTGGAGCTGTCCAAATCTGTTGTTTATAACGGGGATTTAATTTTGCCTGAACTGCTTGGTCAGCTTAACATAAATCTGAAAAAGGCCACCTTCACCCAAAAGAAATATGAACAGGAATTCACAGGCACAGAAAAAAGAATCATCTGATCTCATCCATCTGTGTGAACAAAATTACTTTGTTAATGTTCTTTTTGATTCATTATCTCTAGTTCAAGATGATGGCAAACAGTTTAGGGAAAGTTGACTTCTTGAAGAGACACTGAATTGCTGGATTTTAAGAGCTGTAGTACAGACTGTTCAGAACCAACACCTCTTGAGGAAGGACATTGCTAAGCTTGCCCTCCAAAGAGGCACTTGGTTACTGCTGGAAGGAATTATTTTCCCGAAGATTAACCATTACATGAAGGGCAGGCAGTTGTGTAGAAATATTGTATGCTGCTTTTCAATATTTTCTGCTCAACACAATTTTGCACAGTACTTTGACTTATGCTGTTTATTGTCTGTATTGTTCTTCAGCACTATTCATCACTGTTGCTGGAATTTGTGGTCTGGTAGCAGTTTTCTACAGCACAGTAAAATAAGTGGATCATCACAGCAAACAAGCTACATCAGGTTATACCAAAATACACAGTAGTTGGGGTGTGGTTCAAAGCAGAGGCATTTGCTGTTACTAATGTATCAATGTTTAGAATTAAAACAATCAAATTCAAACAATTATTCCTAGGCAAAGTTCAGAGAATTTAAACAAAAAGGCCCGATCCAAAATTATCGTAGCTATGGTAAAGTAAAACGAGCTAAGCCAATTTATGCAAGCTGAGGATCTGATCCCACAAGAGAAAATTCAAAAGTTAGGGAGCCTGACTCTCCTCTAACTTACACCTGTATAAAGCAAGAATATCTCCATTATAATCAATGTAGCGACACTTACTTAAAGACAGAGTGAGAAGAGAACCTGGCTCAAGGTTTTCATAGTGATGTGAACTCTATTTCTTTGTACCCTCTGCATATTGCAGGTTGTGTGGCTAGAGTACTGGACTGGGACTCAAGAAACCTGGATTCTATTTCTAGCCCTGGCGGGTGACCTTGGGCCTCATCCTTTGTGCCTCAGTTTCCCCAGCTGTAATCTGCAGCTAATGATCTTATGATCAATTTTACTTGCTTTGAGATCTATGCGTGAAAGTGATGTAAGAACTAGATGATACTGCTATTATATGTAGTATTTAATAAAACTGAAAATTCTGAACATGACTTAGAATTCAGTACTTTAAACTTTACTCAGGCAAAATTCCCATTTAAATCATCAGGCCAAATTTATCCCTGGGAATAGTTTCATTGGGCTAGATTTTGGATCCCTGTTACACCAATTGCAACTTTGCTGAAATGCATTATTTTTGGGATGCTTAACCTTTGAATTTCTTGACTCTTGTACATTTAAAGTCTCGGGGCGGGGGAGAGAGAGTTGCACTAATTTCCTTGTGTTATTTAAAAGGGGACTAGGGAGAAAAAAAAAGAATTTATAAATGTTAAGTTAAACGACAAGAGCAAACTAAATCCAACCCTGGTGTAAGTAGAAATAATTCTATCTGAGTCCATGGAATTGCACCTGTTTACACCAAGCCTAAATTTGGCCCAATCCGTGCATATGACCATTATATAGTCAAAATGTGTGATCCCACATCACACAAACTCAGCAAGACAAATTCTGCCAATGTAACACTGGTATTGAGAGAGAGAGCAGTTTGTCTCACTTTCTTTGGATATGCAATGTAATCATTGTATATTCTAAGAAGGCACCAGTGCCCTAAGGAAATGCGCTTTTCTTTGAGACATCAGGGAATCAGTGAATACACCAAGAAGTGCCTGTGGGAACACTGACAGACCCTCAAATATAGCAGATGCCACTGTCATGCAATTTCATTCATTATGTTGTCTATCTTATACCGCATTCATCATCATGGTATCTGAGCACCTAATGTGATCAACGGAATATAACAAACAAACTTGAAATGTTTTCCTAAAGGAACTGGAAAGACATTTTATAGAACATGAATGGTTTCTGAAAGAGCAAGAGGAAAATCTCTAATAAAGTAAACTTTTTGTCCTTGCTTGACATCCATGCCTTCTGTATAAAAAGCTATTCCTTAGATGAGAGGAAACTATATTTCAAATAATGAGCTGCATTTTTAAAAGGGGGTAAATCTATAATGGGATTTCATGCAGTAAGGAAGCCTAGATATATCAAAGGTGAGCTTTTACTGCAGAGCCATACATTGAGTGTAACTGTTGTAAATTAATGGTTTATTATCAAAAATGATAAATTTTATTGAGTGGCATCCTAGATTCTGAAGGCAGATTTGTTGAGTATTCTTGTGATAACAGAAGATTAATGTTTTCTGCATAGATCTTCCTGAATTTAGTTCTTTGTGAGATATTGAACAATTTATCCCTTTTTCTTTTGAGTGTATCAAAGCCACAAGATATAATCCATTCTTTATTTGAAAAAACAGAATTTGAGTCATCATTCACAGAATACGCTTCTTTTACAAATGTCCAGACTTAAAAAATCCACTATTTTTGCTTAAGCCAAGGTATATGGAATAGCCAACTGAATAGATGAGCCCAGATAGAATTTGCAGATAGCAAGTGTGCCATACCTGTTGAAATAGCAGAAAAATATTTGTTTCTTTAGGACAATGTGATTTTTTTTTAAATGATCCAGCACAGTTCAAAATGAAAATTGTCAAAAATTCAACAAATTCTTTCGCACATAAACTGACTGTTGAAAACAATTAGCTATAGTTACTCATCTTCTCTTCCCACTCTGTTTTATTGGGAAATAGCAAGCAATGTAGGACTGAGTAAGATAAATTAATGAATAATTCCTAATAAATCATTTGTTCAATGGATTTGGCCTCTTTTTGTATTTGTGAATTGTCTATGAATGGCCTGTGTTTTTTTCACATGTATTTGTTACCTAGAATTACTTGCAGAATAATTCCTATGAATAGTTCTTGGTCTGCAGACAGCTTGTGAGCAATTTGTTGTGAGAATTCAATATTTGCATCAGATAAGCATAATTCTCAAAATCAAGATAACCACATAAACACTCCAGCGTAAAAGTTCATCTCCAATATTCACCTCAAATTCTGCATTTAGCTGAATATTCAAATAGCAGATTCAGCTTCTAGAATATTCAGAGAAACCAGGCATAACATAGTGAAAATGCAATTTTTTCAGAGAGATTATTAACAAAAAATAATGCGGGATATTCACCCAGCACTGCTGAATACATTTATTGTATCATTTCTCAGAAGGCAATCTAACTAATGTAACTCTCCTTAATCTGATATCCACTGAGTTCTCCCGTTCTACTCACTCAGTGAAGCCTCAAAACAAAGATACTAAACAATTTCTGGCTCTCAAATAACCTCAACTTCTTTTCTTTGCTTCTCAGCCACAAAGGTCTTTTAACGTAGGCAGCAAGATCGCACTAGCTACCCTGTCCAATACCAGATCCTACTCAAAGTTCTCATCTCAGTCTTCAAAGGCCCTTCAATTCATTCAGCTTGAAGTACTGTATCTCAAAAACCACACATCTTTCTGTGACCACAACCTGCCACGATCACTGCCCTTGATGACTGCAGTTGAGTTGCTGGTGCAAACAGAGAAGCTCACTTGTTTAGGGGATGAGGCTCTACAGCAATAGAAGCTTGTTTCATAAGGAATTAATATGACCGCAGATCTTACAAACCTGAGACCCATCTCCTTATATCAGTTAGCCCACAAATAAATCTCAGAATACAGATTTTTCTTGACAGTCCCTGAGGCCAGGGAAAGAATATAGTCTTTTAGACTGAATAATTATTCTCAGATGCCATGGTGATGGAAGTATTAATATTAAGTGGTCCTGATTTTGTCCCTGTAAAATGTTGCTCCATTGTCTGTTACTCTTCTATTTCTCAGGCAAAGGCAACATTCTGGTATTCCTTAGCAATAGAGATTTGGACATCTCTTCTCTTCTACATTCTCTTCAAATGGAAATTTACTTGTGAAAAACAAGCTAGATTATAAGATTTGAAGCCAACAATTTTGCTTAAAAAGGGCACTTTCTTGAGCAAAAAGTTTGTAAACCATAATTTTTTCAGTAGGATTGGCTAATTTTTGAGTTTGTAATGAAATACAAAATATTCTGAAATTCCTGGCAGCTTTTTTACAAACCATCCTTCATCGCGTTTCTCCTCCTCCCACCCTCCCTGCTTCACTCTGTAGCAGAGAAGATTCTTTTGGAGGAGGATCTGGAAAACAGCTAGCGGAAATCCAAATTTAACTCCCTCTGTCTACACATTGCTCCTTTCCCAGAGCAGAGTTTTGTCATATTTCAAGGACTTACAAAATGGTGATTTGAGAGAACACTTTGCACATTTGGTTATTCTTAGCTGGGTGGCATAGTCATTTCATCCATGGGGATAGCCCTCTGACATAGAATATCAGGGTTGGAAGGGACCTCAGGAGGTCATCTAGTCTAACCCTCTGCTCAAAGGGGGACCAATCCCCAATTTTTGCCCCAGATCCCTAAATGGCCCCCTCAAGGATTGAGCTCACAACTCTGGGTTTAGCAGGCCAATGCTCAAACCACTGAGCTATCCCTCCCTCCACATATGGTAGCAAACAGCAAAGCTAGAGCTCTGAAGATTTAAAAGTTTTGTAAACTCAGCAAGAATATCATTAATAAGAAACCTCCGACTTTGGATAATGGAGGAGCAATGACAGGCAACAATGCAAGGGTAAATAAATACAGTGCTTCAGGGTGTACACTGATTGCTTGTTACCATCACCTGTATCTCTCTGCAAAGTTAATTAGGTGAATCATTTGTGGGTAGTGGAAGATTTGACTTCTTCTGAATCAGCAAGGGGGTAATAGATTCACGGACCACTCGTCTTACTTTAAATAGCAAAATCCTGTTCTAGCTACATAAATTTCTACCACCACCACCACCACCACAGTATCTGAGCTCCTCAGTCATTAATGGATTTTATCCTCATAACACCCTTGTCAGAGGAGTTACTATTCCTGTTTTACAGATGGGGTATTGAGGTACAGGATAGATTAAGTGACTTGTCCAAGGTTACACACAAAGTCTGTGACTGAACTGGGAGCAGAACCAGTCCAGTGCCCTACCCGTTAGACAATCCTTCTTTCTAATATAACCTATTTGTTCCAGGTGATGATGGACATGGGCATTGACCTGTCCTATGAAATATTAACAATATCTATATTTGAAAATGGAAAGAAAATATGTTCTATTTTGCATGTCACACTGTCTAGACTATGAAGATGGGGAATGTTTATTGTTCATTCTGTGACCCATGCTCCCAACTATACTTCCTAACCCACACCTATTCCTTTTCCTTTAAAAAAAAATAAGCCCTACAAATGAAACTGAAACCCCAATGTGTCAGATACTAGAACTCCAGTCATGACAAGAGTTGCTGCAGCCAAAGTTGAAACCAGGATGCTGCCACTGTATGCAGTATTAGTAAAAAGAAGCTACGAAGATGCATCTTAAATTATATCCATGGAAGATGTTCCAGGAACAGTGAGGCTATTTACAGTCACTGAGGGACTGCACCATTGAGTAGAGTAAGAATTTGGGTGGTAAATAAGAACACAAGAACAGCCATACTGGATCAGATCAAAGGTCCATCTAACCCAGTATCCTGTCTTCCAACAGTGGCCAATGCCAAGTGCCCGAGAGGGAATGAACAGAACAGATAATCAAGTGATCCATTCTCTGTCGTTCATTCCAAGCTTTTGGCAAACAAAGGCTAGGGACACCATCCCTGCCCATGCTGGCTAATAGCCATTGATGGACCTATCCATGAATTTATCTAGTTCTTTTTTTAACCCTGTTATAATCTTGGACTTCACAACATCCTCTGGCAAAGAGTTCCACAGATCCACTGTGTGTTGTGTGAAGAAATACTTCCTTTTGTTTGTTTTAAACCTGCTGCCTATTAAATTTCATTTGATGCCCCCTAGTTCTGGTGTTATGAGAAGGAGTAAATAACACTTCCTTATTTACTTTCTCTATACCACTCATGATTTTATAGACCTCAATCATATTCCCCCACCCCTCTTAGTCATCTCTTTTCAAAGCTGAAAAGTCCCAGTTTTATTAATCTCTCCTCATACAGAAGCCGTTCCATACCCCTAATCATTTTTGTTGCCCTTTTCTGAACCTTTTCCAATTCCAAGATAGCTTTTTTGAGATGGGGTGACCACATCTGCACACAGTATTCAAGATGTGGGTGTACCATGGATTTATATAGAGGCAATGATATTTTCTGTCTTATTATCTATCCCTTTCTTTATGATTTCCAACATTCTGTTCACTTTTTTGACTGCCGCTGCACATTGATTGGATGTTTTCAGAGAACTATCCACAAGGACTCCAAGATCTCTTTCTTGAGTGGTAACAGCTAATTTAGACCACCTCATTTTATATGTATAGTTGGGATTATGTTTTCTAATGTGCATTATTTTGCATTTATCAACATTGAATTTCAACTACCATTTTGTTGTCCAGTCACCAAATTTTGAGAGATCCTTTTGTAGCTCTTTGCAGTCTGCCTGGGACTTAACTATCTTGAGTAGTTTTGTATCATCTGCCCATTTTGCCACCTCACTGTTTACCCCTTTTTTCCAGATCATTTATGAATATGTTGAATAGGACCGGGCCCAGTACAGACCCCTGGGGGACACCACTATTTACCTCTCTCCATTCTGAAAACTGACCATTTATTCCTCCCCTTTGTTTCCTCTCTTTTAACCAGTTACCAATGCATGAGGGGACCTTCCCTCTTATCCCATGACAGCTTACTTTGCCTTTGGTGAGGGACCTTGTCAAAGGCTTTCTGGAAATCTAAATACACTATATCCACTGGATCCCCTTGGTCCATATGCTTGTTGACCCCCTCAAAGAATTCTACTAGATTGGTGAGGCATGATTTTCCTTTACAGAAACCATGTTGACTCTTCCCCAACAAATTATGTTCATCTATGTGTCTGACAATTTTGTTCTTTACTGTAGTTTCAACCAGTTTGCCCAATACTGAAGTCAGGCTTACCAGCCGGTAGTTACCAGGGTCACCTCTGGAGCCCTTTTTAAAAATTGGCATCACATTAGCTATACTCCAGTCATTTGGTACAGAAGCTGATTTAAATGATAGGTTACTGTAGTGGGGCACCTGTCCCACTCCTGCAGAACAGGGGATAAAAGCAGCCTTGGAGAGGGCTGCAGTGGGCAAGAGGAGTGAGAACAGCTGAGGGAAGCTGAGTGAGTAGCTGACCACAGCTGTGGCAGCCAGCTCAATCAAGGCCCAGCTGGCCCTTATAAAAGGGCTGTTGGCCAGAAGCTAAAGGAGCCTCATTCTAGCCCTAGAGTGGGAAGGGCTAGCTGCCTGGGAGCAAGATACTGAGAGTTGGACCAGTGCTGGGGAAGGGCAAAGGGAGCTCCAGCCTGATAAACCCCCAGGCTTGCAGGCCTTGGTAAAGGCCTAGAAAGGTACTGGGGTTGCAGAGGGGGAACCTGGGGATAGGCAAAGGCAGCAGGTCCTAACCCCTTGCCAATAATGAGTGGCCATTACACTGCAGTCTTCCCCAGTGAGTGCGGGCTAGATGAGGACTGGCAATAGCCACTGAGGCAAGGTTGGTTTAGAGGGCTGGGGTTTCCCCTGGGAGGGGAGACCCAGAGTAGGGGAACTGCTGGGGCAGAACCCTGAGGAAAAAGGGCACTGGGGTCTGGGAGGGACGCAGGGCCAGCAGCAGGTGAGACACCAGCTTGCAGAGGGTGCTCCAAAGGCTGGAAAGAGCTAATTCCCAGATGACCAGCAGGAGGTGCCATGCTGGTGAGTCATGTTGCTGCAGTTACAGGCTAGTTTTGTAGTAGTTTTGTAATTTCACACTTGAGTTCCTTCAGAACTCTGGGGTGAATACCATCTGGTCCTGGTGATTTATTACTGTTTAGTTTATCAATTTGGTCCAAAACCACCTCTAATGACACCTTAATCTGGGACGGTTCCTCAGATTTGTCACCTAAAAAGAATGGCTCAAGTTTGGGAATCTAACTCATATCCTCAGCCAAGAACACCGATGCAAAGAATTCATTTAGGTTTCTCTGCAATAGCCTTATTGTCCTTGAGTACTTCACTTGGGGCTAAATCAAGAATTGCCTCTCCTCTTGTGGGTTCCAGGACTAGCTGCTCCAAGAAGCTGTTTTTTTCTATTACAGGAACCCAACAAGTTTTGAGAAACAAATGAACAAAACCTCAAGTGATTAATTGTTCAGTGCACACTTAGACCATCGTGTTTGTCCATGAGTGCTGTGGTTGTGCAGAACAATAGCACAAAGACATTTTGCTTTGAATTTCTGCACCCAGGAGCTCAGCAGTGTATTTACCACCAAGTGGGTAAACCAGCTGGGATAAAATAAGATTCTTTTGCTTAGTGGGGAATCATAAAATGAAGTAAATACAGATACAGGACTACTGCCTGATCATTTTCCCCCCACAAGTACACCCTTTTTAAAGCCAACAAATACCAACAAGTGTTTGGGTGGGTGAGTATCTTTTATTAATTTAATATAACTAAACTTTGAAAGGTGCTCAGCTCTGATGAGGTAGCAACCACTAAATCCAAGTGTAAGACTTGCATCATAGCAAAACATCCTCCTGCAAGCACTGACTGAGGAAATGAATTAGACAAAAATAATCTGCAGAACACTGTTTCAGACTCTCCACTCTTCCCACCCATATGCCCCTGCAATGCACTTGAAGCTGGTGACCCTGGCTCTGATCCACACCCATTGAAGCCAATGTAAAGATTCCTATAGACTTCAATGGGGTTCTTCAACCAGGCCTTTTGTCTTTACTCTCTATCCCTTTCCCATCTAATATGAATGAGGGAAGAGACTTCCTCCATCATAGAACTCCCCTACTGAGGATGTCCCAGCACAAGTCTTCTGTAGCTATCTTTAAGCTTTGGTGCAAGGATTTTTGCTTTAAGTCTCCTTTAATCAGTCACCTTTTATCCCCCCCCCCCCTTCTTTTGTCCCTGTACAGTAGCTTTTTCTCCCCAATGCCTCTAAGCATTGAGCTCATTTTAAAAAAATCATTTTATCACAGTATGTATAACATCCCAGATACTGTTGAGAGGAGTATTTTATGAATGAATAAAATCTATTATGTTTAAATGAAGGAAAAATAAATCTGAATATGGCTGCTCAGCACTTACTGATCAGCCCCCTTCAAGGTTTCCCAAGTTGGCACCCAAAACTTACTAGCCACTTTTGAAAATTTTACCAACTATTTCTCCACTGTGTGTACTTATCTAGCCTAACAACTTACTGTTAAAAGGTAATTACCGTTTTAAATTTTTACATGCAATGAGGATCAAGACAGGAACTTTCCTCATGTGCCCAAAAAAAACCTCATTGGCATCAGTGAAGTTATTCTGGATTTCCCCTGGGTAACAGAGCTAAATGTGGCCCCTATGCCTTGACTTTCTCTAATTATTCCTTTCGTGGCTTTTAGCACTGCTCACCATATTTGTGCACACAGTACAATTACATCCCCTCTATGTCCTTCCACAGTATGATTTGTCTTAGTCAATCAGCCAGCACTAAATCAGAGTCAGAACAGTTCCCTGACTGGCAAGTATCATGGGAACCTCTTCCCTTTCAACCATTGTTGTTTAGGGTCAAAGATGAAGTTTAGCTGTCTTGTTTGTTCCGAGCAAACAAACAATTGAAGCCAACCCCAGCCATCATCTGAAGTCTGAGGCAGATTTGGGAAAAGAGCAGTAATGAGTAGGTATGTACTTTACTCTGCCTTTTGGTCTTAAACCATTCACTGACAATCCTGTTAGCAATGGTGAAAAGAAAAGTGATCTGGGGTTCAGTTTGGCAGAGCTCCTTTTGAGAGCACCTCAAGAGCTGTTTAAAAAAAATTGTACTTTTCCACTGGCAAACAGCAAAAACTTAAGATTTTTTTTTTAAATAAAAAAAGACAAGACAGACCTCTGAACATATTTTGGTTCTTTGTTGTTGAAAGCTGACAGATTTTGGTTTTTCAATGCATATGAAAAGTTTCAGTTAAAACAGACACTTTTGTCAGAAGTTTTGGACAGAAGCTTTCGAACTGCTCATCTATGGCTGTCAAGAGGCACTGGTTCTGGCCCAATGGATTTTCTCCCCCCCCCCCTTTTGGTTTTTTGGCTTCTTGCTTTCCTCTCCTATTTTTTTCCCCATCCTGTTCTTGGGTATCTGACTCTCTTCTCTCCTCAGTGTTTGTCTGCTCATTTCCCCACCACCACCCCTTTTGTCTGCAACCTCTCTCTGCTTGTCCTCTCCTGTTGATGCACACATCTGGTTTGCTAAAGCAACTTAGTTAAGGCAATGTATCTTGCATTGGAGGAGCAAGCACTGCATCTGAACCTAACAGTGCACTTCCTCTCCCCAGGTAGCAGAAGGTGCTGGATCCAACAGACGCTTCGGAAAGTGGAGCATTTGATAAGTGAAGAGCATTTCCGGGTAGCATTAGCCGCCTGAATACTTGCATGTTCTAGTGCCTGTTTCTAGTCTCAATCTGCTCTGAACCCAAATCTCTCCATTTTAGGTACACCTCTATTTACCTCAACCCTAGCAATCCCTTCTGATTTTTTTCCCCCATCATCTTTCCTTTCCTACAATAAGGTCTCTATAGTTCAGCAACTAACTTTCTCCCACCTTATACCTTGTTCCTCATCCAAAGGAGCTCTGTGTTTTACCAGGTTGTTTCCATGCACCCTGATTCTTTTCAAAATGCCAGTTATAGCCAAAAATCTGTCAACTGGTGAACAATGCCATGGTACCCGGTATAAAGGACAAGAGGGTGTGTCTGGGAGCTGGAGGTATCTGACTGCAGGAATCCAGTAAGGTAGGAGGCCAGAGTATTGCTCTCTATATTAAGCATAAGAGTAATCCATCTCAGCTTCAGCATAATCACAGTTCAAGATGCACCCAAATTCAGCCGCAACAACTCTCTCTATTCCCCATATCCCTATACCTTTTTCACCCACCACATGGACATTCTAAACACAACATCCCAGCTTTGGCCCCAACTTAACCCTTCAGTTCTATTACTTCTCTGCCTCTTATCTCCTGTTGGAGTCAATACTTCCATCATCCTGATTAACACATCTTTCAGACTGGCACCACACAATATTTTGTACATAAGAAATGGAATCCTAGAAGATTAAGATTGAAAGGGACCTCAGGAGGTCATCTAGTCCAACCCCCTGCTCAAGGCAGGACCAACACCTGTTATGCTGTTATTGGGCATAGTACTCTTTCAAGCTCTCCAACAGCATTCCACATAGACAAGCTATACTTTGGGCTTGTTTGTCCTAGTGTGAATATTCTAATCACAAACTTTAGTCCACCACATTTGTAAGCATGAATGAAAAAAACACACACACCTCCAGAGGACAGGATCTGACAATCATTTCTTTGGGTTCCAATTGTTTCTCCATAAAAATATCTGATATTTCAGCCACACAAGCATTCATCTAGGTCACCAGATCTGAAAAACAAGGCATTCAGACACCTGTATAAGACTGGCATCATCTATGTTGGTGATGGATGCCAATATAGAGAACTGAATAATTAGACAGTTTTGACTGCCACAAGAAGTTGCTTATGATCAAACACAAAATAAGGCCCTACTACGCAACTCTTACTTTCACTGCTGAGCAGTTACTTATACATGTAGTACCTTTGACCTCCACAGGATAACTCACATGAGTAAGTACTTTCCAATGTGATTACAGAGTGCCCAATGAGGCCTCATGTTTTGTGGGGATTATCCCCATAAGTTCCTGAGACCTTAAGAGTAACTATTACAGCATAAAAAAATAATTTTGGCATTCCTGAGCACCTTGCAATAGAAAACTAAATTTGCCTGATCAATTTTTGCCCACTATACTTGATCCTCAAGATAATTTGTGAGTCACTATATCAGCCTCATTTATATTGTCCTCTATCATATGGATGAGAGATATTTCTTGCTGTCAAATTTAATCAAAGCATCTAAAAGAAAGCAAAGAAACCTATTTACTTCCAGAAAGATCACAGACTTAAAAAAACCAAAGCTGGATATTTTTATGC
Source organism: Dermochelys coriacea (assembly GCF_009764565.3). NCBI lineage: Eukaryota > Metazoa > Chordata > Testudines > Dermochelyidae > Dermochelys > Dermochelys coriacea. Next base: position 116,974,249 of record NC_050072.1, read on the forward strand.
TGTACATCAAGACACTTAAATGAAGTACAATACATCTTCATTTCAAATATCTAACTGAGCAGTCTGGGATGTTTGTTTAAAAATTAATTCAGATCAAAAGTGGACGATAAATTGGCGCTATATTAACAGTTTAAATCAAAATGTAATGCTTTCTGCTTTGGAACAACAACGGAAAAACCCAATGTCATAGCCAGACTTGGCAAATGGACTGTACATACATTTTTATTATACATAAACTCCATGACTACTAAAGGAAAGAGGGGAGGGGTAATGCCAGTGAGGCTGATAAATAGTGATTATCGATACAAGTTCTCATTGAATCTTCAGGGGGAGCCAGGAAAAATAATGTTTAATGTCCCCAACAGTTGACTTTGTCTGTAATATTTATAAAATATTGAAAGAAAAGGAATAAAAAGTGGTATGGATTTGAATTCTGCAGCTGGTTTTAGTTGCCCTTGAAAGCAGATACCGTGAATCTTGGATGAAGCCAAATAAGGCTGATGATTTTGATCTTAAATTCATTCTTTTCTATCCTTCAAAAGGTAAATGATCCTGATGGAATTAGAACTAAGCAGAATGGCTTTCTTCTGTGATCTGCATATCCAATGATCCATACATCTATCTTCAGCAAAGTTAAGCCATTTTTTTCCTCCTATGTTGGTATGTGTGTATATTCATGCCTGAACAAAAAGTTTAGAGTTAGAGAAACAGTTGAAAATCAAGCTTAAATTTTATACATCACACATATAAGAATTCCTCCAAGTTTAATCCTCTTCTGTATAAACTGTGCTGGAAACTGACTCAATGGAGGGGACAAAAGGGCATTAGTTATTCCTACATGGATACTTATCCATAATCTTCTTCATAAAAGTGACATGAAGATTTGAAGTTCCAGCTTGAACAAGTACCTGGGAGGGGAGCAGGAAGGGAAATGACTGCCTCAGAGCACTGTGAAATTTCCCACCCAACAAGACTATACTAAGAGTATGGCTTAAGCTGCCTGTACAGAAATACACAATGACCCTTTTCTGAATCACCATGTAATCACCACTGAATGCATCTGATGAAGTGAGCTGTAGCTCACAAAAGCTTATGCTCAAATACATTTGTTAGTCTCTAAGGTGCCATAAATCCTCCCTTTCTTTTTGCAAATACAGCTGCTACTCTGAAACCCACCACTAAGTTATACACCAGACTTTGTATATGGTCATTGGGGAACGGCAGTAAGTGTAGTCTTGTGAATGTGCAATGTTGCCTCAGATACACAAGTCAAACCCAGTGAAAACCACCACAAAGAGAATAATCTATCTTCATAAAAGTTAGTTGCAAAGAATTCATCATGTTCACTGCCTTAAACAGGAGTCAGCCTTATAATAAAATGATTTTGGTCTAACTCTTGTGTGTTTGAAGTGTTTGCCTTGTGCTCAGCATTATGCATTCCCAACCATAGTCTACTCATTAACATAGCACAGTAAATAAAACCAGGGGTTGGGGGGCACCTTATCAGGACATCCCAAGAGCTCTGAAGATGTGGGAACTGCAAAGCTGAATGATTTTGGCACCTAAGCCATGAACAATGCAATAGTCTTATCAGATAAAATGTCCTCCAAACCATACATATATTCATGTATTATATACTGTGGCGGAGGCCTACCAGGAGAGGGAGGGGAGAGGGGAAGGAGGGCAATGGCAAGAACGGTGATGGGAATGGAGGGCACACTTGTTGGTTTTATTTGAACAGAATTATTGCACTCTGTTTCTGTGAAAAAACTTCCAAATGAATTGTCTCAGAAAGGGCTGTTGGGGCTTATTCCCTGGGCCAGGGGGAGTGGGAGGAGAGAAAATGGATAGCAAATGTTACATGCCAAGAAGACAAGCAGAGAATTTCAAAAAGTCTGAACAACCTCACCTTGCACTGCAGCAGTATTGCAGGGGTTTTATATAGTCCATTTATTACTTTCTTTGTGGAGTGGGGTTTTTTTTTTTAATCACAGTTAGCTCTTTTTCCTTTACTAGATGCAATGTCATCAGCAGCAGCTGATACTGGAAAATCTGGCATTTATATTGCTTCAGTTTTGTTGTGTGTCTTTAACTGTTTTTGTTTTCTGGGGCAGGACATTCTCTGGGTCCCTTTTTGAGTCCCAAGGATTTCCCTGCTGTATCCCCATTTTACTAACTTCCCCCTCCAGTTATAAAGCACTAGCTGCAGGTCCCCCATGAGAATTTTCCATGGCATCTGCCCAACACCCAGATAACTCTGCAATAGGCATCAAAAGCAGAGACCTAGGGAGAGTCACTGAACATGTGAGGTTTAGAGGTCTGATTTTGTCAGAGATGCTGGATGGCCGGCTGAGGCAGGAACAGATGCAGGCTGCAGCAGGGACTGGCTACGCTGGAAAGATCCATGGGATGGAGCACGAGCAGTCTTTGGAAACTACTAGCAAAGAGAAAAGGAGTACTTGTGGCACCTTAGAGACTAACATTTATTAGAGCATAAGCTTTTGTGAGCTAGCTGTAGCTCACGAAAGCTTATGCTCTAATAAATTGGTTAGTCTCCAAGGTGCCACAAGTACTCCTTTTCTCTTTGCGAATACAGACTAACACGGCTGCTACTCTGAAACCTGTTACTAGCAAAGAGTGCAGCACCAAGCAGTGATGCTGAGCAGACTGGAGAGACTGCTTCCCTTAGGAGCCTCTGGATACCCTGGGTGGGTCCTTGCCTTTATATTAGCTGAACCCTGGTTGAATGGAGTCAGGCCTGTCACCAGACCCACAGGTAATTGCCTCTGATAATGATCTGGCTTAGACCAGCTCAGAGATATCACCCATTTCACATAAACAAGAACCCAAAGCTCAGTCATGTATTTCTGAAGCTTCTCCAAGCCAAATTGAACCTTCTGTGGAGGACCTCCTTATTCACAAGCCTCTCTGTAGATACCTGGCAGTATTGTATGAGGGCTTCTCTCTGTCCCCTGGCACAGCAGCATTCTGCACCTTCTGCTCACCCTCACTCTACCCTTCCCACACAGTCGTGAGTGAAGGTATTGGGCCCTGTGGTGCCCATCTCATTCATGGGCCACCTTTCAGATAGGTGTGCCAAAGTACACAGTGCACGTGGAGAATCTCAGACTATGAGATTTAGAGATGGACAGGACCATTATACTCTGGGGAGGTCACTAACAGGGAAGTGCCAGAGTACAACAGTGGAGCAGATATCACCATTCTGAGGAGAGAGATGGGTACTTAGCCTCAGAAGCAATTCTGGTTTTCCGGTAAGGTCTTCAGTTGGATGGAGGTCTGGGATGATTCCTATTTTCACAAAAGCAGTTTGCCTAGCTCTCATCACTGAAGAACAAAGGAAGCTGTCCTTCCCCACCCCGAGACTGCTGCTTCTGGAGCACTTCTGCCAGCGCTGTAGTGAGACAAAGGGGTCTCCTGTAGGAGAAGTGTCTGTATTTTTGGAAGAGAAATCATGACCATAAAGCTGGACAAAAGGAGGAATGGATTTATGAATAAAAATTCTGAAACTTTTTCCCCTTTGATCATGCTTAGGGCCCCCCTTATTTTTTTGGTCACTGAGTTCTTATTTGCACAGATGCTGGAGAATTGCTGTTCTTGCAACTACCCTTATGCAGGCATGAAGGTGGTTATTTACCATTCATGCCAAAAGTGCTGGTTCCTTGTTTGTAAAGTTTCAATTATCCAATCAGGAAGCATATGACATAGGTGACCAGTCACATACAAAAACAACAGCCCACTGTGTCTTGGAAGCGACTAGTACATGAATAATGCACATGCTGCAATATATTCACATGAACCGCTGAGCAATTACGAACAAGGAGGTGAAACACAAAAACTGTAGCTGGATAATTCACCAACAGGAAAAGGAGCTAAACTGACTGGAGAAATTGTTTGCTGCAAACGGTTCACCCAGCTCTGGCCCCGAGTTCTAAATCTACCAAGGCTCTTGTGCAACCAAAGTATATGAAATAGATCAACACTGAAGTCCTATGATGACCCAATGTAGGGTCATTACATTACTGACAAGAAGACTGTGCTTCTATAGGCATTTTTCTATTTAAGGGATGCAAAATTCCAAACATTTTATTTTGAAAGACTAAATCCCCTGCCAAAATCTCTCCCATCTCTCAACACCATTGGGAACACTATAATCTAGTGCAAATTGAAACTTGCTTTGGACACTGTAAATGTTAAAGTTAGCCCTTATCCTAACCTCCCAAAGGACACCTTAATTCATGTCTGACATGGGTAATGATATCAAATTGCCTGGTTTCATTTTAACCCTGGATGTTTTGAAAGCAAAATGAATCGGGTTAAGATGAGACCTGAGAGTTTACAAGCAAACCGTTTATACTGACCCCATTTATTTGAGGAACATAACTTAAAATCAAGGAAACATGCTATTTGTGAACAGCAGGGCTGGTCCAAAAAAAAATGGAGGGAAACAAACAGTTTTCCATTGGAAAACGCTGGTTTTTTTTGAAATCTAAGTATTTCATGGGAATGTGTCAATTTTGACAATTTTCAATGGAAAAATTCAAAATGATTCGAAATGGAGTATTTCATTTCTACACACATTTTTTTGAATCAAAATTTCTTATTTTGACTAATATATGTATGCATGTATATTATTTTTAATATTTTATATTAAATTTTAATATTTCAACATTATTAACATTAAACATTTCAATATATTGGGGTAATTTTCTGTTCCATCAAAAAAAAATTGAAATTTGGACTTTTCATCCCAGATTTCAAAATGTCAGAATTTCCCACAGGATGGAAATTCCATTTTCTGACCAGCTCAAGTGAAAAATTATTTTGTAAGTGTGATCATTATTCAGATGTATTCAATGAATACATCTGGGAATCATTCTTGAACTATAGATTGCTCATGAGAAGTTTGAGTATATCTGACATCTGAAATTCAAAATTCAAGCTGTTCGTTTTAATTGGATACAGGAAGCATTTTTCTGCTTCCTGACTGGATGAATCTGACTTTTAAAATTGGGTTTCAGTGCATATATTATGTTTACAAGTTCAAAATTCGCTTTCCACAAACATTCCCTAATGTTTTCCTCACTGTCACCATTCTGGCCATTAACTTCTCCACTAAATATTCATAGAAAGTGACTATAATATGCCTGAAAACATAGATCATGGGTTTTTTTAAATTTCAAGAAAATATTCATGATTTTTTTAAAAAAGTCTCCTCCATATTATAATTCATACTCTAGTGTTTTTAAATCTCAAACTCCTTTTATTTAACTTTGAGAAACATGCATTAGAACAGAGTATTAGAGGAAATGATGAGAAAGGTATTTTGTCGTTGGGGAGAGGGGTTGTTTTTAAAAAAATTCCAACTTTCCCATCATGCATTCCTACAACTACAATACCCACCTGCTGAAGTGAAGAAACAGATTGACAGAGCCAGAAGAGTACCCAGAAGTCACCTACTACAGGACAGGTCCAACAAAGAAAACAACAGAACGCTACTAGCCATCACCTTCAGCCCCCAACTAAAACCTCTGCAACGCATCATCAAGGATCTACAACCTATCCTGAAGGATGACCCATCACTCTCACAGATCTTGGGAGACAGGCCAGGCCTTGCTTACGGACAGCCCCCCAATCTGAAGCAAATACTCACCAGCAACCACACACCACACAACAGAACCACTAACCCAGGAACCTATCCTTGCAACAAAGCCCGTTGCCAACTCTGTCCACATATCTATTCAGGGATACCATCATAGGGCCTAATCACATCAGCCACACTATCAGAGGCTCATTCACCTGCGCATCTACCAATGTGATATATGCCATCATGTGCCAGCAATGCCCCTCTGCCATGTACATTGGCCAAACTGGACAGTCTCTACGTAAAAGAATGAATGGACACAAATCAGACGTCAAGAATTATAACATTCAAAAACCAGTTGGAGAACACTTCAATCTCTCTGGTCACTCGATTACAGACCTAAGAGTGGCTATACTTCAACAAAAAAGCTTCAAAAACAGACTCCAACGAGAGACTGCTGAATTGGAATTAATTTGCAAACTGGATACAATTAACTTAGGCTTCAATAGAGACTGGGAATGGATGAGTCATTACACAAAGTAAAACTATTTCCCCATGGTATTTCTCCCTCCCACCCCACCCCCCACTGTTCCTCTGATATTCTTATTAACTGCTGGAATTAGCCTACCTTGCTTGTCACCATGAAAGGTTTTCCTCCTTCCCCCCCCCCCCCCCCGCTGCTGGTGATGGCTTATCTTAAGTGATCACTCTCCTTACAGTGTGTATGATAAACCCATTGTTTCATGTTCTCTGTGTGTGTATATAAATTTCTCCTCTGTTTTTTCCACCAAATGCATCCGATGAAGTGAGCTGTAGCTCACGAAAGCTTATGCTCTAATAAATTTGTTAGTCTCTAAGGTGCCACAAGTACTCCTCAACTTTCCCACAGTTACTACTGGTCAGATATTGCCTCCAATGTTCTTTGTAAGTGATCACTTTGGCGGAGAGAAAACTTAGGAAATAATTTCTTCCAAATCACCCGACACTTTCTCCTGTCCTCAGTTACAGGTCTGAGCATCTTCAGATTGATCTCAACCTGTATATATTATCCTAGCTCAGTTGAAGTCAATGGACTGATGACAATTTAATCTAACTGAAGATCTGGCCCTGTGATTTTAATAAATGAGTCAATAATGATCCCATGCACTCTTGAATTTGAACCTCAAAGAATGCCAACATTCAGTTATCACAATGAGTTAGTTACTATAGCTGTAAATTAAAATCTTCTAGGACATTCGGTAATGCTAATTTAGTGCCAAGATTCTCCAAGCACACAGCATAAATACTGGCAGTACCTTTCCCTCTTGAATGTACTCCCAGAAAAACAGTAGCCTAAGAACATGCCACATCTCTGCATGCTCATATAATTGACAACTCCAGAATTCTAGTTTAAAAGCCGAAGTATACAATACTTCCCGAGGCCTTAAAACTCCATCTGTCCTGCCACGGATATCCTGCCCTGCAGGATGCGTTCCACTGAACAACAATGAGTTCCTGTAAAGAATAGATTCCTTTCCCACAAGACAGGTGGAACTTTAAGGCTCCAGTGCTAAAAGTTGTCCCTACATAGTCTCACAATTTTAAAAGCTAATACAATGGCATTTTTAAAAGTGGTTTAATTGCAGACCTCTTTTGTTCTTTTTCTTGGGTTCCTACATACCTCTACAGAATGAGATAATGTGCTTAACTCCCACACCACCAAATCTAGCAGTTTATAGATCTCTGTATATGTTGGCTGCAAGATCTATCTATCTTATGTCTATTCCTTGGGTTTGTTTACCATTAAACATGTGTTAAAGTTTTCATAAGTTTCAGTGAAAAGTGATTGATTTGATTCTAGGTGCTTAATTTCAGCCCAGCATAAGTCGTCTTTCTCCCCCAACCTCCTTCTTTCAAGTCTTACTGAGAAGAAAAAGGAAGTGCTTTAATCCCTCACAGATCTTTAAATAAAATGTTCAGAGATCGGGGGAAACAATAAGTCATAAAGCAGGCACAGTAATTCAAACAGCAATCTACGGACATATATATCATCTTGCAATGGTACATTAATCATTACACTTAAAGACAGCACAAGAGTGATGAAGTTTTTTCAATTGTGTCTATTGCAACTCAGCTACATTCAAGTGTTTTTAATCTGTACCTTTATATCAAAAGGTAATAACCGTATTTTAATCTAGAAATCTTTTCTAAACCCACCCCCATCAGGATTGGAGAAGAGCCACAAGTAAAGAGGTGACTTTGAAATTAAGCACGGACCTGCGCGCACACACAAATTTAGATATAGAATGTGAAAGAAACATTACTTCTAGAAAAGGAATTCATTCAATCCACTGAAGATAAAACCTTCTTTTAAAAAAAAAAAAAAGAATCTATGTTTTCGGGTTACTTGCAGCCCTGAAATTTATTACACGTAGCTGGTGTCACTAGACTTCAAGTGGTTCAATACACTTCAGTCAGAAAAGGTCAGAGGAAGAAGGAAATATCAGAGTAGAGAGAGCTCTGGTGTTAGGGGAAGAGATGTTGGAACAGAACCGGATATGTGCTAGTTTGATAAAACACCTTTCATATTCAAAGTATGCCAAAATGATTTCAAAAGCAACTAGATACTATTACTCCGAACACACACACACACACACACACACACACACACACACACACACACTTACTTGCACATGCACTGACATCTCACACGCTGCTTTGGGTGGTAGGACCAGTATTAACGAGAAAGGAAAAGCTATCACTTTAAGAGTAAGGGGTTTCCTGCTCTAGCCAGAATAAGGCATTATCCCCAAAATCTTTTCAAATGTCAAAACAGCAGTTACTGTACTAGAGACAGGGAGAGGGGAAGCTTGGATTAACATTTCATCTGGCAGACATCTGATGTCAATCCCCACTACTGCAATGCAGTGTTAGTTCTGGATACAAGCCCATGTATGGGTGCTGAACATGAGTCATGACCTTCTGCTCATCAGGAGACAATACAGCACTGCGTTTGAAACACTGACATGAGGGGGGTTGTTTTTAAAATGCATTTTGCAATGCCTTTCAGCCATGTGGCACAGTGAGCAGAGCAACGACGTATCTGAACAAACACAGAGTCCATCTCAACTGCCCCCACTTGTGACGTTTAAATTTGGGTGCCCTGGACAAGACAGAAAGGAACTTGGCATTTAACGTGGTCAGGGATCTGCACAACCATTGACTGATCAATCCTCATGACACTCATAGGAGATAATACTTTACCAAGCCCCCATTTTACAGATGGGGAATGATACACAGAAGCAACTTCTACACAAAGCACAAAAGCGATCCGGAGAGAGAGATTATTTTTGTCCAGTCAGGCCTGAGGAAGCCAGTCTCCCATTGTGCAGATTCCCTTAAAAAGACAGGGGATAGATAAGGTTTGTGATTTAAAAAAAAAACCCACCACATAAAAGCATTTGGTGTGGCCATTTGTAATAAAGAGACAGAGTAGTAGTAGTGAAAGGAAAGGTGGGGGATGTCACTCGAAACAAAACTCGAGCGTTTGAAGTCACATTCTGGGCAGGTATTCCCTACACAAAAAAGTCACCCATTATTGGCCAAAGGTATCAACAGATTATCCCTCCCCTCAGTTCCTTCTCCCCCTGGTTTGTTAGTATTGGACCAGATTTTTTTTTGAAAATAGGATTCTAAAGTTAATCTAAATCCTTATTTGGGAACCTAAATAAATTGGCCTGGGTTTCAAAGTGTGATTGAACAGGGGAATTTAGCACATATCCTGTACCTTTCACTATATTTGTACTATCGGTAATGACAAATATTAACCTTTTGGAGATGACAGACACATTTCTGCATTCTTCTATACATTCTTTTCAGTAACAGGCTAAAAAATGCCAGCACTCTAAAGGCTAACATGATCCAACGTGACTAATGTTTTCTGTACCGATGCAAACTCGACAGAATAAATCATGATATTTTAAAACCCACAGTACTAATTGCCAGTGGATAAAAGGGCTGACCTATCTGAATCAGTTGCATGCTACTGACACCAATTTACACCAGCTGGGTCTCTGGCCCACTGTTGGTAAAATATCAAGGAATTTAGCTAGCATCTTTCCCTCTCCAAATCAGTGGGTAGAAGTACTATGCTTTCCAGTTTACCACATCTTGCATCCAAGATGGGTTGTTTTCCTGATCAGAAGAGCTGGAATACAAAGCTGCAGATGATATACTGCTGTGGGGATGGCTCTTATCGATAGCATTTATAGTACACAGTAGATGTGCATAGAGGGCAATAACAGCAATCTACTTTAATATCCATTCTCTTTGCAGGAGGGATTAAGCTATTTTGACTGTTCAAGATGATGACTTTGCAGTAAAATATAGATAGGTAATTATCCACATCAATATTCCACCTGTAGGACATTTTTTTCCATACATACATTATATTCCTATCTTGCCAATACCTTGCAATTTTCCATTTGGGTTACTGGAATATCCTCACCAAAGCAGGGGAAGGAATCTGTGCAAGACAGATTTACCTCCGTGTAACCCATTTGTCCTTTTGTTGTTCAGTCAACCTAGTGCTCCTGCAAACTGATGTTCTTTGCCTTTTGTGTTATATATGTGTCTCCCATCAGAAAAGATTTTCCTTTGAAAGAAACTATGCTGCTGGTTGCTTCTATCATTGATTCAGCCATTTCTTCTTCAGGACAGCATGGAGCAGATCCCCAGCTGGTATAAGTCATCCCAGCTCCCTTAACTTTTATTGAACTATGCTGATTTACACCATCTGAGGATGTATTCCAAATTCAGTCTGATGTAAGTGGATACAACTCCCGTGGAAGCCTCTGGACCAAATTCAGCTGTGACAAAAGACAGTGTAAGTTCCCTGTCAGGTGTAAATTGCTCAGAAAATGCAAGGGAGTGTAATTTGCAATATGATGTAGTCTGTGGGTGTGCAAATTGAGTATAACTATTTGGACAACATGGGCAGATTGCAGGGCTGTAGCTGGAAAAGCAACTAACAAGACAGTGTAAGATAAAGTGGCTCACATGCTACTTCAACCCTTGCACCATCAGCAGCATTCCTGGGATCCATATCAGCTGTAGCATGAGCCAGGACCAACAAAAGTTGCATCCATTTTACACCAGACTGAATTCCATCCCCACAGAATACCTAATTTATGGAAGTTACCTTTGTTTTGTTCACCTACAGAATGTCAAATTGGTGCAAGTTACAGTAGTAGAGTACCAGTTCACTGAGCTTCTTACACCTAACCTGTAACTCACACCAGCATTACTTCATAACTGAATTTGGCCCTCTGTGATCATTTAGTCTTGAAAATAAAAAAAGATAAAGTGACCTGAGCTATCCAATCTCACACTAAGCCTCAAGTCCTCAGCCTGTTTCTTATATAAAAGCTTTTAAAATGTCAAAGCTGAAATATACCAATGTTTGATCTTGTTTTCCTTTTTCATTTTTTTTTTCTGGCTGCTCAACAGAATGATCAACATTTCTACTAAAACTAAAAATCTACTACGATAGTTTAAATGATGTGTTCTAGGGAGGACCAGACATGTACTGTAATTCTAATTGCACAGTTTACTAAGGTACACCAGGCAATTATATGCAGTGTCCATTTTATAGGCAAGAGCCATTGATCTTTAAACATATACTTTCTAGCATATAATAAACCATGGGGATAGAGTGGATTTTGCTTGTCCTAAACAGAGCAGAACTAATTAGTTGCATTTGCAGATTAACAAGTTAAAACCAGCACGGCTGACTGGAGAGTAAGTGCTGACCACTCTCACTGAATGCAAATAATGGTACTTATGGGGGAGGGAAATCCTCTCTGAAATCAAGCGATTTCAGTTCATTTTCATTTCAATACCCCTGACACTATGACATATTGTAACAAGAGAGGCAATTCTGCAAGACAAGCAATATTATATGGAACTGAAATTTAGATAAATTCCCGATCTATAAAGAAGGAGAAAGATGTAAAAAAAAAAAGCAAAAAAGAGAAGGTAGGCATGGCAAGGAGAAACGTGCTACACAGGGAAAGCAACTGGGCCCCTCAAACCAGTCTCCTTATATTTAATCTCAGTCCTACTTTGTCACAGCAACCTTCAGCTCCCAGGTATGTCTCAAACTCACATAAGCTATTTATTTATTATTTGTACAACCATTAACGAGAGTATTCATCCACTGATCTGGATGCCCTTGATGAACTTTATTTTAAAATGTACTACATGAATAAACAGACATCAATTCCCCCAGAGTGAATTGAACATAACATAGATGGCATACAAATGAATATATTCCCCTGCATACAACCCACAGGGTCCCACAGAGCCACCAGCCCTACCCACCACCCATCTCCTCAAAGACAAGAGGGGAAGATACGTCTTGCAGCTGCCCTGAAGGCTCAGATAGTCAGTAAAGGGCCTGGGAAGAAAGCAAGTTCCAAAAGTCAATGACCCTGACAGAGAACACTCTACCAGTTGCCCTCCCCTATTTTATATCAATGGGGCATCAGAAAAGGCAATTCCACTGACCAAGAGTATGGGAGTGTGCCACAGAAAGAGAGGCTGTCTCTTAGGTAGGTCCCAGGCCACTTGTAGAGCACAGGTGTATTATAGTCATGAAAGAGCCTCCAACTAACAAGGCAGCCAAATTCTGCACCAGTTGTGATTTCTGAAGAGATTTAAACTGCAGCTTCATGAGCCTAATGCTGTAGTCTCATCTCCAAATGACAACAGAATGAATGGCAATTGTAAGGTCTGCATCCTGTTTGGATGCCTTCACTTGCCAGCTGAGGCCTCCAGTAAGGGAAACAATTACATTTGAATTCTGTGCTTACTATAACATCCTACATTCTTGATTATGTCCCCATGTGTTCGGAAACCCCTCTTGCCCAAGATGAATTAGTTGAATCTTGTTCCAATCTTTTCTAATCTCTCAATTTCCAGGCACTTTTGAAGCTACCTCAAAAATCTTCTCTTGTCCAGTGGGAATAAAATAATTCTTTTTAACCTTTCCTCTGAGCAAAGAATCTTAAAACTTGGAATCATCCCTACACGTTTACTTCACATTCTCTTCAAGCTAAAACTATCTGTCCTAGGAAAAGGTAACCAGAATTCTATGTGGTGTATTGAATTAGGTCTAGCTGACCAGGGGATGTATGAATGGAACACTAAAATCCTGAAATATCTTGTTATCTGAAGACATTTGGAAACATTCACAACAGAACGAGAAACCTCACAAAACTCACCAGGTTCAAGATTCTGTTACAAACTCTAAGCTCAGCCCTGATTCCTCAAAAGACTTGCTAAGGTTCAAAAACTTTCTGAGCAAACCCAGGCTTAATTTTGATTCAACGGAAAGCTGTAAATTGTTCAAACTGTGTGAAATTCATGGTATAACTTATTTATAACAAAACCAGGTGAAATACAGTGGGTTTGACTGAACGTTACTTTGAGTTCCAAAATTCCATGTATAACTCAGGCAGCAGGAGTCAAAGAGAAAATTCACAGAACCCCCTGTGAAGCAAAATGCTGAGTCTGGCATGGTTCCACTGGAATGCTCCAAGAGACACACAGCTGTTTTGATTGCTCCTTACTTCTCCACCTAAATGTCTTTGCTGTGTCAGCACAGGAGCTGGTCAAAACATTTTTCATTAATTTTTTTTCCCCAATCAAAGAGCCATTTTTCACTAAACAGAAGTTTTTTCTGGAAAAATTTCCATTTTTGTTGAAAAAACAAAACAAAAACACACATGAAAACCAAAAGTGTTTGGGTTTCAGCAGTGATTTCCCCTCTCCCTGCCCCGCCCCCCCCCCCCCCCCGGTTGAAAACAAACACTTTCTGGTCTTGTGCTTCTGTTTCTTCAATATAAACCCAACAAATCCTGCAAAAGAGAAACGATGGAAACAAAGTTCTCCTTTTCTTTAATATTTTTCCACACAAAGTAAAAGTTGTTTTTTCATCAGCTCTCGTCAGCACAAATAGTTCTCAATCTCTTCCTACATTTGAGATATGTAAGGCTTTACTCTCCATCATTTTGTCCCTTGTGTAGTCATTGACATCTGTACAAAGTAAGAGGGAAATGCCACCAGATAAAGATGGTAATGTTTTATAGTCACTGTGCATAAATGCAAGTGCAAGGCAATGAAGTCCTATGGCTAGTACATCACGCCATGCCTTGCGTGACCACTTGAAAGCATCCGCAAGATTTCCAAGTGTCCTACAGGTGGTGATCGACCATTTGCTAAACCTGCCTCTGGCAACTGATTCCTGTTGGATCTCTGGGGTGGCTGTTGTATGTATACTCTTTAAATATCTCCTGCACAAAATAAACTTTGTTTTCTCAGCCCTTCTTTACTTTTTCCCCTGTTAATGAATACATTACATGGGGATCTCATCACTTCCTCCTTCTTTTTCTCTCTGTTTTTGTAACTAATCTAACACACAGGCAATTACCACTTGTTTTTCCTGTTATGGTATCCCGCTTAACCACACAGCAAATTTTAAATAGACTGGTGCAAATAGATATTTGACATTAATTTTCATATACACCTTTTATATTCAGATGCAGGACCCCAAATTCTTCTAAATTAGAATAGGGCAGATCCTTATCAGTTGTCATAGGACAACTGTCACCAGCTGAGGACCTGCCTTGAAATGTATAAACCATGAAGAGATGCATGAAAAAAATAAAATAATTCAGTATAAGAGCCACAGATCTTCAGCTGGTAGAAATAAAAGTGTCTTCAGTGAAGTCAACTGGAGCTACCCTACATTTCTTCAACACACGGTACACCCAACCAGCTCCCACCTGTTATTACTTACACAAATAACTGACACATTCTCCCTGAAAGGGGAATATGTGTAACTGCTTAACAGGGCCATGTAGATTAAGGTGGAGCCATTCATTCTACTGTTTGACTTCTGCCAATGATACATAAACAGGATATGCACCACAGTGCAGAAACGTTTCATCTCATATTTTTACATACAGAACATCAAGTCAGATCAAGCTGTTCCATTTACTGGGCCTGCATGTTTTGTATTTCACAAATTACACATCTGTGGAAAAACTGCTGTTAGAAGAAAGCTGTAGTGATCAATCATCCCCTGCAATAACATCCTTAATCCTGTTCTTATACTTTTATAATTTTCTACCTCCTGTGAATTATTGGCAGACAAGTATTATACATTGTGAGGTTTAAATAAATAAATTATTTACACAAGAATATACAAAGTATATTGCCAATTATATAGTCCCCTGAACACTTAATCATGCAGCCAAGTGGAAACTTCACAAAAATCTGCCCTCTACCATTTTACCATAATGAAGGGTTCCTCAGGAAATAAGCATTTAATCTCTACAACCTCATTTCGAGCACCTAATCTCACTTTGCAGTGCACTCTGCTACCCCCTGTCATCCAAACAAAATACAGGTAAATGATAGTGAAGCTTAGCCTATATCCTTTAAATATTTACTCACTGGTTTGCTCTTAGCACTACAGCATGTACTGCTAAACTCAATTTCATCCTCCAGTGGCTGGCAGACAATTTGGACAGGCTTACTGAGGACTGGAGGATCTTTCCGCACATTCCCTTTGAGCAGAAACCATTCTCTTATCTTAAGTGCATTAAGCCAGAGAACTTTTCCACCTAGTCCGACATATCAGCAAGTCACACCAGGCTGATATACTGACAGCTCACTTAACACAGCACAGTTTGCTAACAGAGAAAGGCAGCAACCAGGATGTTGGGATAGTCCAGTAGCATTTGCTCCCCCATTGGACTCTTCTAAAATACAGATTGAAGAGCAGGTTGGAAAGTGGGGGGAAATTGCAAAAATTTCCCCACTTTCTTAAACCAAAGTTTCATTTGGACAGAAAAAGTGTTCCAACCATCATTCTGGATCATTCTAATCACTGCAATACATCCCCATTTTACCCTGTGCGGATGACTGAGATTTGCTGCAGAGGGCCACTCCAAACTCAAATAATGGTCCAAATTAATCACCAATGTAAGTGAGCGCAGCCCCCTTGAGGGTGAACTCAGTGACTTGCACCAACAGAACAGAGCCTGTCTAGGCTAGCAATGAATCTGGAGAGAAAGGCTTCATATTTCCTTAAGCCTAGAGAAGAGATGGAGTTGGAAAAGGACAGCAGGCTCCAGTGAGACATGAATGAGTGAATATGTAAGAACGCCCTTAATACAATGTTGCCAACTCTCGATTTTGTCACTACTATTAATTCATCTCCCAAATGTGCAAAAGCCAGCCAGCCCCCGGGACCAGAGAAACTCAAGAGGACATGAGCAGTAGCTGCAGCTGGGACTGTTGGACACTAATGACATCATCAGACTTTGCTAGTGAAGGGACAGGAGAGGGTTGAAGCTAGCAGCCACCTCACCTGAGCCTTGCTCCACCGATCCTCCATGCTCTCCTTCCTCTTTCCCTTTCCATTTCCTAGTGCCTTATCCCCATTACTCTGTCCCCTTTTTCCCTTCGTTTGTCACTTCCTAACAAAATCCCACTCAAGGAATTTAAATTAAAAAAAAGAGAGAGTCATGGAACAAAGATAAAACTTACAAACCGTTGCCCTCCTCACTCTGATTGAATGTCAGACCCCATTTCTCCATCCTTTGTCTGTCTCGTAGATTGCAAGCTCTTTGGGGCAGAGATTGTCTGTGACTCTAGATACAGTGCCTAGCACAATGGGGGCTCATTCTCAGTTGGCCCTTGGGCACTTCCACAATACAAGTAAGTACAACTAGTAATAGTAAAACTTATTTGCATGCATGAACACAAGTAAAGTGGTGTTCTGTGTTTAGTGGAGGTCATGGTTGAATATGGTTCCTGACTTGTCTTGTGGAATGAAGTTCGCTGTATATACAGAGCATGGGTACTGAACAGGCAGTGGTACCAGAAGGTTCCCTACACCACTTCATCCAGGAGCCTCACCCCTAACCAGGAGTGGCCACTGCTTGGAGTAAGAAGGTGCCCTCATGGTGGTTTCTCTTCTGAGGTCCGCTAGGAGGTGGAGTGATTTCAAGTAAGGTACCAAACAGCCAATCACCTTTGGTAATTGCTACCAATCTGGCACAGATTCAAATTAGCGTCTTAAGGAGCAAAATCCTGGCCCCACTGAAGTCAAATGGGAGTATTGCCATTGACTTCAGTGGGGCCAGATTTCATCCAAGAAGTGCAAGGCTCAGTATCAGAATACTTATCTACTAAGCTATTAAGTCTCCTATGTACACCTTCTGCCATATAACAGAAACAAACAAACATAATAAAGTTATTGCTTTGGCATAAAGTTGCTATTCTTAGAGTATAACCAAAGGAGATGGGGGGTGGGTACCTGTCACTACAATGTCCATGCCGAGCAGAAGTACATGTTCTATGTAGTGGGGAATGACATTATACCACGTTGCAATTTTAAGCAAGCATCAAGTCTAGTCAATGCAACAACAGCATGAAGCAGAGCACAGAGAAGGGGAAAAATAAGGAAGACAAAAGCTCAGAGACAAATAGAATGAAGATAGCGGGAATAACCTCACAGTTAAACAGTTTACTTTTCAAAGGCAATGCAAGGGCAAAATGCTTTGTGCAAAGAGAAAATTAGTTTCCAAAGTGTACGCTTTCTACAAAGAGCCAAGTTAATTATTCAAAGCAGAGGCCCATGAATTCCCACAATTTAGTCATTCTATTCCGACACATTCGGGCCCAGTGAGCTGCTTCTTATCACTAAGACTTTGATAATTGGCTTAGACATATCAAATAAACTTTCTGGAGAATTCACCAGTAAGCAGGTATGACATCCTAATAGGGGTTTTATTAGGCATTTCTCTGTGCAGTAATGTATTAGCAATCACTGTGACATTTTCTGCTCTGAGGGGTTTTGGCCTTGCTCATTTTTTACATTTTCTGGGAAATAAATTTATTCACAGCAGATATCTAATCCAATACACTACTCTGTTTACCCTGGTTTCTAAAGTAGCAGGCCTCTCAGAATTAATGAAAAGTGACATATACATCATGGAAGACAATGCAGTATCTTCAGCCAGGCATAACGGAATAGCAGCGATCCCTTCTGATTCTACGAATAGTGGGAATTCAGCCCTGGCTGCCTGGCTCCCACATCAAGACTGACAGTAGTACAATAGAGTGAAAGAGAATTTGCTACCTCCTTCCCAAGCTTTAAAAAAAAAAAAGTGGTGCTACTGAAAACCAGCCATGAGCATTCTTACATTAGGCTCCTCAACCTTAGAAGTAGTTTATAGTTAGTTCAATACACCCAAGAAAGTGTTCAACCCCATCTAACAGGTGTTCCATTTTAGCGCTTCTCCTCCCTTCCAGCTAGATCTCTCACAGTATAAGCTTCCTCTTGATTAGAAATGGGCTCAGGCTGCAGTCTTCATCTAGTTTTAAGTTCCCGACAGTTTGGAGTTATTCCAGCCCAGGATTTTAGTTTAGACCCATATCTATATTGATGTTTCTGCTATCAGGGACTGTGACCTGCTCTGAAAGGAGAGTGGACTCAATTATGGAACATCTCTTTTTCATCTGTAGCTGTTACGATCCTGTTATGTTTATAGATAAATTTCTAATTTGGATAGCGTTCTCATGCATCACACAGAAGAAAGCTATTACATCTTTTCATTTATTACAGACTAGATCCGCATCAGGAAGTAAAGCTGTGGCTGACTACACAGAATAATAATAGTCTGTGGAGTCTTTGGCTGATAGGTCGCTGGTTGGAACCAGGGGTGTAGCCACGGCTGGGCCGTGTCCCACCCATTTAGCATATACACCCATCCCCAGCTCTGCTCTGGCCCCAGCACTTGCCCCATTCCTCCCACCTGCCTGGCGCTTCTGCTAGGGCACAGAATTGGGGTACGGGGGCTTACCCAGCTCCACCCAGCGCTCCAGCCAAGGTGCAGGGTTGGCGTGTGGGGGCTTGCTCTGCTCTGCCCGCCTGGAGCTCCTGCTGGGGCCAGGCAGGTGGAGCGGGGCAATCCCCCACACCTGATCCCAGGTTGGAGCACTGGCAGGGCGGGTGGATTGGAGCAAGTTCCTGCGCTCCCACCCCATTTCCCAGCAGGAGCACTAGGTGGAGCGGGTGGAGGTATGGGAGCGCCCATTTTTCCAGGGCCCTGAGTTGATCCAGTGGCTAATCTGCCACTGGGAGGAGGGTGAGTGAGCAGGCAGTGGTAGAGCAGATCTTCAAAAAAAAAAAAACAAAACAAAAAACAAAACAAAAAAAAACATAGGCCTGCCGCCTGGGGGAGCTGGGTCTGGCCTGGGGCAGTGGGGCCTGGAAGGGAGCTAGGAGCTGTATGTGCTGAAGAGGAGCATCTCCTCCCAGAGCTGGGTGCGTGCCCAGGGCCCCTGGCCAGAAGGTCCATCCATCACCCTCCACAAAGCCGGTTGCAGGGGATGGGGGGGAGGTGGGCCCCCCATCTCTCCTACCCTCCCACCCACCCTGTAATTGCCACCCACCCAAAGTTGGGGCCCACCCAAATATCGCATGCTGGCTATGCCACTGGTTGGAACCCAGTCCCAGTTAGCAGGAGCTTAGTATTTTTGCCATCTGATGGTTGTTCATTGTTGTCTGCATGAAATGACTTGAGTTCCGTTCCTAGGACCACATCCAGCTAAGCTCTTGAGCACGTGCTTATGGGACTCTGCATGCTCTTCAAGTTACACATGCGCTTATCCACTTTAGTGAATTAGGTGGCAAGTGACCATGTAAAAAAAGAAAAAAAAAAAAAGATAGACCACTACGGTCAGTAGTGCTGAACTGGTCTCAGCAGGATGTCAAAGACCAAACAAACAGGCAGAAAACTAACCAGCCCACTCTCCCCTACAAGAAATTCCCAGGTTAGGAATTCAGGCACATGATAGGAGCAGTTTGATCTACCCATTCATTTTCCAGCGTGGTCAATCTGGCACCTTCCCAAGTAGAGAATTCTCTTTAAAGCTGAAGAAAGACCCAAGAAACAAACACACTTGCCGTAATTCTTTCAGCTCTGGAAAATTAGTTCTTGACAACGAAGATGAAATTTCAAACCCTTATTCCTGAAGATGCCAGGTATAAGTGCAGAGCAGTGTAACGTAGAGTCTGAAATCCCTCCTACAGTCAATTATATATTGATTTGGATTGATTCCACTATCACACATTTTCCAGGTGTGACACGCAATTCAGTTTCCACACAGACAATGAAGATGACAGTAATAAGGCTAAGTGCTGACACAGAGCTGGACTACCGAAATATATTGTAATTATTTTGGTATGCAGTGCAATAATATTTTTACTATATTTACAATACAAATGGGATCTCTCGTTCAATGATTACATTAACCTTACAAAACTCTCCAGCCTAGATACAAAGTCTGTCCACCTGCCTTTTACCATGAAGATGAAAAAAATAAATCTGATTTTACTCCCCTGTCCAGAAATATCAATCACTCTGGGTGAATAGAATTTTACAAGGCTATTTTGTATCAAAGCTTGGGTGGTATCTGCCAGGTCATTTTGGGAGATGACAACTTTCTTTCCTCCAGCTCATTGCTGAGTTCTTCCCTAGCTTCTTCTCTGACTGCTACAGCTAATGGGGAATTTCTCCTTCTAGTTTAGAGAGCAAGTTGTGTGCTCTATCCAGAGACTGCTACAAATGCTGTTTCACCATCTCTCAATGGTTGGGTGGGTGAGATAATATCTTTTATGGGACCAACTTCTGTTACTAAAGAGAGATAAGCTTTCAAGCTCCACAGAGCTTGTCAAGGTTCCTTCCCCACTGTGAACTCTAGGGTAAAGATGTGGGGACGTGCATGAAAAACCCCCTAAGCTTATTTTACCAGCTTAGGTTAAAACTTACAACGTACAAACTATTTTACCTTTTGTCCCTGGACTTTATTGCTGCCACCACCAAGCATCTAACAAATATAACAGGGAAAGAGCCCACTTGGAAACATCTTTCTCCTAAAATCCCCCCAAGCCCTACACCCCCTTTCCTGGGGAAGGCTTGATAAAAATCCTCACCAATTTGCATAGGTGAACACAGATCCAAACCCTTGAATCTTAAGAACAATGAAAAAGCAATTAGGGTCTTAAAAGAAGAATTTTAATTAAAGAAAAAGTAAAAGAATCACCTCTGTAAAATCAGGATGGTAACTACCTTACAGGGTAATCCGATTCAAAACAGAGAATCCCTCTAGGCTAAACCTTAAGTTACAAAAGATACAAAAAAACAGGAACATACATTCCATTCAGCACAACTTATTTTATCAGTCATTTAAACAAAACAGAATCTAACGCATATCTAACTAGATTGCTTACTGACTTTTTACAGGAGTTCTGACCTGCATTCCTGCTCTGGTCCCAGCAAAAACAACACAGACAGAGAGAAACCTTTTTTCCCCCCCTCCAGCTTTGAAAGTATCTTGTCTCCTCATTTGTCATGTTGGTTAGGTACCAGCGAGGTTGTCTTAGCTTCTTAACCCTTTACAGATGAAAGGGTTTTTCCTCTGGCCAGGAGGGATTTAAAAGATGTTTACCCTTCCCTTTATATTTATGACAGAGCTATTCTTCAGCATTGACTAATAAAGGACACTTGCAGAACATGCTGTATGTGAAATCCCCGCCATTAGAAGACTGTTCATAATAAGGCCTCCATCTCTGCATTGGCTTGTGAAGGGGAGGAAACAAAAACACAGCTCTCCCTCACATTGGCTTTGCTCCACACAGAACCAGCTGAAAACATTTTTGCAACCACTTCAGTTCTGTGACAGATAACACACTCACTACTTTAACAAAGTCCGAGTAAAACACCCCATATCTGTGTTAAAAGAGCCATGTGTGTGACCAGCTGTGGATCAGACCCATACTGCAATATTTCCCTACATGCAGGGTAGAAAATAACTCGTGTCTTATATGCTGTTGCGTGGGAACTGCTGGTAAAAGCTCATTTTAATGGTGACCACTACAGCAACAACTGAACTGTATGCGCTTGTTGATAGCATTTGGATTTTTGGATTCAAACACACAACTCAGTTAGGGCCAGATAGTGTCACAATTACTCATGCTGAGTAATACCTATTCCAAATGTATTCCTACAGGGCTCTCTGACTACAAATGGTTCAATCTGAACCTTAGGTGTCAGAGTCACCTCATTGCTTGGAGGAAACAAGTTAAATATTATTGGAAGCAGAAGACTTACAGTGAAAATAAACAATCCTATATTGTGGGTGTGCAGGAGGTGAGAGCAGAAGCTACAGTCTTGAGTCCACATCTGAAAAAAGTGACTAATAGTCTGTGTTGCATACTAATTTGTTTTAACGTCCATGCTGCTGATTACAGACATGGTTTTGTTTAGCACCGAAGCTTAAGAGGAGAAATAAACTTCAGTTGCTACACTTCCAGCTGTTTTGCACACAGAGATAAAAGATAATCTGTCTAAATAATGCTGCTCAAGATAGAAATCAACTTTCAAGTGTGTGTGCTGAAAGCAAGCATCTAGGTTTGTTCACAAAGTTTAATTTCCAGTGATTAGGACTGAGTAATATTTATTAGACGAACTTGTGCCCTGTGTTGAAATTGGCAGGAGTGGTGCTTTATGGCACAGTGTGATGCTAATATCTGTAATTAAGAAGAGCTTAAGGAGCATCTATCTATTCAAAGGTTTCAGAGTAGCAGCTGTGTTAGTCTGCATCCGCAAAAAGAAAAGGAAGACTTGTGGCACCTTAGAGACTAACAATTTTATTTGAGCATAAGCTTCCGTGAGCTACAGCTCACTTCATCGGATACATCCCCCTCCCCCGATACTCAGTCTACATCAGGAGTTGAGGGAGAAGTTGAGAATGTTTAGTAGGTTTTTTCTGGGAGGGAGCAGGCTGCATTTTTTTTTTAAATCTTTTTACGTACATTTTTGGCACTTGTGCTGCACTGGCAGCCTGACAGACTTAAGTGCTTGGTTTATTCACAGAAGAACTGTGGCACAGGCAGTGGCCGCATCAGCATTCCCCTAGTTCCTCTCCAATAGGCCTCAAGTCACTCCTGGAAAAACCATCCGGCTCTTGGCCTCTTGGCCGATACTTCTGACAACACTAAATGCCAAACATCTTTGTACATCACATTTATAAAACAATCTCCATTTCTAAATAGTATGGTGTCCAGCGAGAGTATGATTTTTGTGTTGCGGACATCTTAGAATCATAGAATTGGAAGAGACCTCAGGAGGTCATCTAGTCCAACCCCCTGCTCAAAGCAGGACCAATCCCTAACTAAATCATCCCAGACAGGGCTTTGACAAGCCTGACCTTTAAAACTTCTAAGGAAAGAGATTCTACCACCTCCCTAGGTAACCCATTCCAGTGCTTCACCACCCTCCTAGTGAAAAAGTTTTTCCTAATATCCAACCTAAACCTTTGCCACTGCAACTTGAGACCATTACTCCTTGTTCTGTCATCTGCCACCACTGAGAACAGTCTAAATCCATCCTCTTTGGAACCCCCTTTCAGGTAGTTGAAAGCAGCTATCAAATCCCCCCTCATTCTTCTCTTCCGCAGACTAAACAATCCCAGTTCCCTCAGCCTCTCCTCATAAGTCATGGGTTCCAGTCCCCTAGTCATTTTTATTGCCCTCCGCTGGATGTTTTCCAATTTTTCCACATCCTTCTTGTAGTGTGGGGTCCAAAACTGGACACACTACTCCAGATGAGGCCTCACCAATGTCGAATAGAGGGGAACAATCACGTCCCTCCATCTGCTGGCAATGCCCCTACTTATACGTACCAAAATGCCATTGGCCTTCTTGGCAACAAGGGCACACTGTTGACTCATATCCAGCTTCTCGTCCACTGTAACCTCTAGTTCCTTTTCTGCAGAACTGTTGCCGAGCCATTCGGTACCTAGTTTGTAGCACTGCATGGGATTCTTCCGTCCTAAGTGCAGAACTCTGCACTTGTCCTTGTTGAACCTCATCAGATTTCTTTTGGCCCAATCCTCTAATTTGTCTAGGGCCCTCTGTATCCTATCCCTACCCTCCAGCGTATCTACCTCTCTTCCCAGTTTAGTGTCATCTACAAACTTGCTGAGGGTGCAGTCCACACCATCCTCCAGATCATTAATGCAGATATTGAACAAAACCGGCCCGAGGACCAACTTTTGGTGCACTCCACTTGATACTGGCTGTCAACTAGACGTGGCGCTATTGATCACTAGACATGGAGCCATTGATCACTAGCATTAGTCCATTAGGAATAGGACTGAAGCTACCAAACTCATTTCACAGAGAGAAGATGGGTGAGGTAATATCTTTTACTGGACCAAATTCTGTTGGTAAGAGACACAAGCTTTCAAGCTACACACAGCTCGCCCTGAGATCTGCGAAAGATACTTAGAGGGTCACAGCTAAGTACCTGTACGTTCCCCAGACCTGAGGAAGAGCTCTATATAGCATGAAAGCTTGTGTCTCTCAGCAACAGAAGTTGGTCCAATAAAATATATTATCTCACCCACTTGCATGTCTAATATCTCACAACTAACACAGCTACAACACCACTGCATACAAACTCGTTTCACGTAAGTCAATACACAGCAAATAATTTAGTGTACTTATGTAGCCCCCTTTAAAATAAGGTATCTGAGCACTTCATAATATTCAATGTATTTTGAAGATAACATACCTGTCTGAGATAGAGAAGTATTATTCTCACTTTACAGATGGAAGAATTGAAGCCTAGAGACACTGCGTGACCTGTCCAAAGTCAGGCTGGAAGTCTGTGGCAGAGCAGAAACTGAAACTAGATCTCCCAAGTCCCTAAGAAGCACCACAACCACTGAACCATCTTTCCTCCACCACCACATGTAAGACACTACTGACATGGACAAGGTTCAGACAAATAACCAAGAAGTGAAAGGTTCTTCATCTCATTATCAGTCCCCTGAGCTATTCAGTATCTGCAAAGTATTTAGGAAGAGTACATTATTGGGATATTACTATACAACAAAAGCCTTCTCATCTGCACCTAGAGAATCACAGATTTTATTGTGGACTGGAACTGGATATGGAGATGTTTCTCTGAACCAATATATTTTCTGTTGGAGACTACACAAGGACACTCCCTAGTCACAGTGTTGTTTCTTCTTGTCACTGTAGCTTTTGGCTCTCTCTCTAAAAACACCTCATATATTTGGGAGACCCTAAACATGCAGCATAAGTCTCAAAATTCTAAGAGTTAAAAGAAAAAAAAAGAAAAAACTTACAGAAAAGCAGGAAAATTCCTATTTGAGCATTTACAATTCAGAGCAAATTACATTGACTTATTCATAGCACAGCCAGCTTGTAATATCACAGAAACACTTGACTCTAATCAAAGGCCAACAGGATTAGCAGTTGTTCCTGATAATTTTGTTTTACACTATAATAGTCATGACAAGACTGGGATGTTTTTATTCTAAGCATAATATGTGACCTTATTACATTCTGCTGCACGCTGCAAACAGAGAATAAAAATGTATCATGGATCCTGAAAATTATAAATCAAAAAAAAAAAGTTCTTTATATCACCCAGTCTAGTGAAAAAATATAGGCCTGATCCTGTATAACTCACTCACGTCAAATGCTCATTAAAAATAATAATTTGCTCTTAGCTAGCACTTTTCAGCAGTATTTCTCAAAGCCCATTACAAAGGAGCACAAACTCAGTATCATTAACCCCATTTTACAGATGGGAAAACTGGAGGAACAAAGCAGTGAAGTGATTGCCCAACAGCAGAACCTCGGTCTCCCAAGACACACGCTTGTGCTTTGTCTACTGGGCCACACTAAAGCCAATAGGGTTTTTTGCCTGAGTAAAGACTGCCGGATTCAGCCCAAAGATTCTGTTTTTTAAACAGATGAGACCAACTCTTAACTGAGTAGGTATGTGCAGGACACCTGGAATAGACCAGAGCACAATCTTTTCAGAGGTGTATTAACTCTGAGTGTGTGTGCATGCACGCATCTTCCCTCACTTGTCCAAGCTAGCAAAATTTACATGGAACCAAAACATTCCAACAGCTACATGAAGGTTTTCTTGCAGGAATATACATGCGGAGATATATTTGCACTAGAGTTTGAGAGACTTACTTCCATACACTCTTTGGAATAAAAAATTAATAGTTCAAATGTTCATTAAGATTAATGATAATGAATATCACATTAATTTGTGATTTTGATTTGAACTAACATTCACGATGCATTTTTTGCAGCATTTGTGCTGTTTTAGTTTAGATTAAGAACAGAAAATTATCCTTATGGTTCAGCTTTTCCAACATTATTTGAGAACCAAGAAACTAAACTGGAGATTTGAAAGAGACCAATGCATGGGTAGAAAGATGGATGTGTATTACAGAAATCACTGCAACAATGCATCAGTAACGTTTTCAGAATCTTTCTGTTGTTGATGCACTGAACGCCAGGATAGTAAATGCATGGTTATAAGTTAGGGGGCAGAATCTTGAAGAAAGCTTTATTGGTCTAAAGATTTGTAATAGCGTACCAGAGCTCTGAGGAAAATAGACCAATTTGATGGATGGAAGATTTGAAGACATTGTGGGAGAAGGGTGGAATCTGTTAGGAAACTGAACTTCTTCCAAAAAGAAATAAATGGCTCTGTTTAGTTAATGACAACCAAATTTACAATATGAAGCAAATACCTTGTAGCTCACTGTGTCACAGACATTTGTCAGTGTTAAGGTCAGAGATGGAGGTTAAAACTTCCCTATATTTTGTGTTGCATTTTTGCTGCCAAATGCAAATTTTTAACTGTAAGTAAGTCATTACTCTCCTGCTGCTCTGGTCCGATTAATTCTCACAATATTAGCCAGCAATTCATTTTATTCTGCCACATCACAAGTCCAGCAGAAGGAGATAAGTGGCTGATAAAAGATCTTTGAGAACAGTTATAAATGATTCACTTTAAAAGAATAATAAAGCAGCTATGCAGAACCGAATAAAGCTTCCATACATTGCATACAACTCATCGAGTTAAAAAATCTTCAGCAATTTACAGTCAATAATCTTCACTGTCACCCTACTGTTCCCCAAACTTTTGAGCAGAAACTTAATGCTGAAATGCAAATATTTAATTAGTTTTTAATTGTGAAGTTTATTTTTACTAAATCTGGTCATCTGTCTCAATTATTTTCTCCATTTTTTACAGTTAACCAGTAATTGTCACTCTCAGGAGCTTTCCTTTCTGCCTCCCTCCCCTTCCTGTTTTGCATTTTGTTTTTACAGAATGTAGCTTTGGTAGAAACTCTTAGTCTCATGCAAAGGGCTTACGTTAGGAAGGTATAACTATTCAACTCACAAGTGAACTATAAGTGAAAGTCAGGGTTTCGATCTTCATCTTCGGACTGCACCATCTCACCCTGTGCAATTGTGACTTCACACAACAGCTGCACTCCACAGAAACAGTCAACCTCAAGCAGCCAGTGACAGGCTGGATCACAGAACCCGACTTGGGAACTGCCAACTGATGTGCCAAGATTACTTCTGCCCCTGCTTTCCCTGCCAGTTTGGGACTCCAGCATCCAGTCTTGCTGAGCCAGACATGCCAGTCTACTCCAACACAGACCCAGGCTCTGAACCACGTGCCCCAAAGCTGCAGACTTAATTGAAAGCAACTTGGGACGTGTTCCTGTCTTTAACACTCAGATGCCCAACTCCCAATGGGTCCAAATAAATCCGCTTTACTCTGTATAAAGCTTTATACAGGGTAAACTCAAATTGTTCACCCTCTATAACACTGACAGAGAGATATGCACAGCTGTCTGTCTCCTCCCCCCGCCACCCCCACGGGTATTAATACATACTCTGGGTTAATAAGTAAAAAGTGATTTTATTCACTATAGAAAGTAGGATTTAAGTGATTCCAAGTAGTAACAGACAGAACAAAGTGACTTACCAAGCAAAATAAAACAAAACACGGAAGTCTAAGTCTAGTACAGTAATAAAACTGAATACAGAAAATCTAACCCTCAGAGAGGTTTCAATAAGTTTCTTTCATAAACTGGACGCCTTCCTAGTTGGGCACAGTCCTTTCCCCTGGTACAGCGCTTGTTCCAGTTCAGGTGGTAGCTAGGGGATTTCTCACGATGGCCGTCCCCTTTGTTCTGTTCCACCCCCTTATACATCTTTTGCATAAGGCGGGAATCCTTTGTCCCTCTGGGTTCCCACCCCTCCTTCTCAATGGAAAAGCACCAGGTTAAAGATGGATTCCAGTTCAGGAGACATGATCACGTCACTGTAAGTCTTCATTACCCACTTGCCGGACCACAGGTATACAGGAAGGCTTACAAGTAAAACAGAGCCATCTACAGTCAATTGTCCAGGTTAATGGGGACCCATTAAGATTCCAAAACACCATTAATGGCGCACACTTCGCATAACTACGATAGGAGCTCACAGTTATATTTCATATTTCTAATTTCAGATCCTTTATACAAATAGGATGACCACACTCAGTAGATTATAAGCTTTGTAATGATATCTTACAAGAGACCTTTTGCATGAAGCATATTCCAGTTACATTATATTCACATTCATTACCATATTTTTATAAAATTACATATTGTGCAACATCACACAGCCTATGAAACCACTGACCATGGGGTTTTGTCTATAAAGCATAGCTGGATTGGACAGCATGATACGAGTGGTTTCATTCTCTCCTTTCTCAGGAATTGCCTCAGCAATTGGTGCACAAGTCCTGATCTTGCTCCGACAATGACCAAGAACATCAGCACCTTTAGGGCAAAATGCAAAAACCCCTTCTTCAAACTAGCCTCATTAAATACAGCCAAATAAAATATAGAAGTCCAATCTCTGCTGACTGGAGGAGAGAGATGGAGAGAAATACAGCTTTTACATGTACATGTTATAATTTTGATATGCACTAGCAGCACAGTAATGGACTTGGTAGATCATTATATATAATTACATACTATTTTCATAGATCAGGCTGCCATCATTAGGCTATTGTTATCCTGCTGTTCGTTGTGCATGGGTGCAGCAGCCCATTTTTACACAACGAATTGCCTACGACAGCCTCTCTCAGAATAACTGACTGTCTTTTTATTTGTGTGTTGTACAGTGCTGAGCGTAGCATCAACAGTTAATAAATAATAATAATGTACATTGTATGAAAAATCTTAATATTTGCTTTCATTGGACATCTAAGGACTGTGATAGATGTGAAAAGTTAACAAAATATTATTGAATGATATCTTTTTTTCCACTGCCCAATTACTAGCTGAAAACACTTGAGGTAAAATAGTTTATTTCCCATTAAATTCTGTCTAATCCCTAAAAATATTGCACCATTACCAGTGAATTGTTTTCTAACATATAGTAGTTCATCATCAGGCAGATACTGTCATGGCTTGATGTCCGAATCATTATACTTATGAGATTTAATTTTTAATGATGCAAAAATTACTCATGGTACGGTCTCTCCTAAACCCAGAGTCTGAGATCTGATAGCTATGAAGTTTTGTGCAAGCTTTATCACCTTTCCTTATGCACTCAGAAGGAGTTGTCACAGCTAGCCTGATTTCTGCTAGTGCTCTGATTTGCTAAGAAGACAGTACTATTGCTCCTCGGGCCAGCAGGATCAGCACTCGTAACTTCCTCAAGGAGTCCCTTCTACCCGGGGCATCAGTGGCCAACAAAGGCGCTCAAGGCCTTTATACCACACTCCCAAATCTAACCAATCAGATAGTGGGATACTATCAAAAAAGAGCACATATAAATATGTTCAAAACAGGCATTATGTGGGTGATTGGGGAGGGGAAATTTGGGCAATCATTAGGTCTTTATAAGAGAGACAGAGGACCCTCTTGAAAGTTTGGGTCTAGTACAATGCTCCTATATTCTCTACAAATAAGACATTCATATGTACTCCTCTTCCCCAGAGAACATTACTCATAAGCATTACTAATGAAGTCAAGGGAGCTAAGAGTTGTAAGATCATGTCCCAACACTGGATTATTAAATTATTATTATTAATGAAGCCTAAAAATATCAACACACTGCCCTGAACAGCAGGGCAATACGTAAGGGATCCAAATCTCCACCCAGTGACTCCAATTTTATGCCATTGACTTCTATCAAGTTACCCCACCATAAAACTGATGTAAGCATGAAGAATCAGATCCAACATATACCAGGACAATTGCTGTACTTGGTTAGTGTTTAGACAGTAGCAAGACTCCTCGCCTCAAGGCAGCAAGAGAGAAGTGTGCGTATGTACATAAGTAGGTAGCGGTTTTCTCTTTCGACTGGCTGCTCCCAAGAGGAATGGTACCCAGTGTGGTTGGTTGTGTTAGAAGAAGTGTTGAACACCTGAAAACAGGCGCTTGCACTAATGACAGCAGAACATATCTTGTCCTGGCACCAGCAGCGACTGTTGCTATGGATGCGGAACTAGACTTACTCGAGAAAGCAAAGAAGAGTTTAGAGGAAACAAAAGTGTTGGGTTTGTTTATTATTCCAATTTGTCTCCCATTTTTGGGGAGGTTTAATAAAATGTCAGCGTCTGATCTCTCTGTACACTACTAAAAGGGATTTTAAAAGATAAAGGAAATCATATATAGGGTGACACTTCTTAATTAGTAACTAACTGTGCAGATTAGAATTGAGACACCCACTGCTGCTGCCCATGCTATATTTGTGTTGCGGATACATAAGGGACTTCACTCCCAAGTCTGCTGCTCTAGCAATGTTAATGAGCACTAAATTTGCTTTGGACAGTGTTTTGTTTTTTTTAAAAAAAGGAAAGGCTCCAGCTCAGCACTATAAGACATTTAAGACCAAATGGAGAGGGAAAAGGTGAATGGTGCACTACCCCATTTTCATTTTTTAATCTTGCCTTTTATAAATATACAGAAGATTGTATGGTCTAGTGGCCAGAGTAGGGTTGCCAACTTTCTAATCACAAAGCCGAACACTCTAGCCCTGCCCCTTCCCCAAGGTCCCTCCTTCAGCTCACTCCACTCCCTTGGTGGCTCACTCACTTTCACTGGGCTGGGGCAGGGGGTTGGGGTGTGCGAGAGGGTGAGGGCTCCGGCTGGGGGTATGGGCTCTGGGGTTAGGGGTGCAGGAGAAGGCTCCAGGCTGGGGCAGAGGGATTTGGAATGTGGGAGGGGGCTGCAGGTTGAGGCAGGGGGTATGGGCTCTGGGCTGGGGTTAGGGATGAGGGGTTTGGGGTGCAGGAGGGAACTCCAGGTTTGGTGGGGCCAGGGTTGGGGCTCACCTGAGGCGGCTCCTGGTCAGTGGGACAGCGGGGCTAAGGCAAACTAATCCCTATCTGTCCTGGCTCCGCGCTGTGCCCTGGAAGCGGCCTGCAGGTCCGGCTCCAATGCAGGGGGGCCAGGAGGCTCCATGCACTGCTCTTGCCCACAAGCTCCACCCACACCCTCCCCCCCACTGCCCACAGCTCCCATTGGCTGCAGTTTCCAGCCAATAGGAGTGCAGAGCTGCTGCTTGGGGCGGGGGCAGTGCACAGAGCCCCATGGTTGCCCTGGAACCAGACCTGCTGGCCACTTCCAGGGTGCAGCATGGAGCCAGTACAGGCAGGGAGTAGCTTGCCTTAGACCCGCAGCACCGCCGACCAGACTTTTTATGGCTGTCAGCAGTACTGACCAGAGCCACCAGAGTCCCTTTTCAACAGGGAGTTCCACTCAAAAAAATTGGACACTTGGCAACTCTAGGCCAGGGCACTGAGCTGGAGATTAGGAGACCAGAGTTCTGCTCCAACCTCTGCCGCTGACATCCTGCAGGCAAATCATTTCACTTCTTTGTACTACAGTTTCCCAACTGCACCATGGAAGTAATGATACTTACCTTCCTCTGTAAAGAAGGTTACAGTCTATTGAGGAACAGCACTACCTTAGAGCAACTTTATTTTCTTACATCCCCTGGAGTCTTGCATACTTCCTTAGCTGAATGATGCAGTCCGATGAAGTAACGCCCAGTGGTTATTAACTAGGAAGGCCATTCACTCAGGCAAAAAAAAAAAAAAAAAAAAAAGAGTGAGCTGGTGCTGAAGTTGGACTTTGGTGTTTTAAATTTTGAAAAAAGTGTGGGACCCTCACAGGGAGGTGCAGGAGCTCAGTACCTCTACGGCCAAGTTTTTCCAAAAGTGTCTAATGATTTTTGGTGCTCAACTTGACACCCCTTAGGAGAGGCCTAATTTTCCAAAAATGAAGCCCTTTAATGTGTCTCAAGCTCAGCATTCAAAATGACTCGTCTCTTTTGAAAATATTAGGACTGAATGAGTTAACTTTTTTGACTAAGTGCCCTGCAGTTTAAATTTAATTTTTTTCTCTCCTTTACAGATCAACTGTATCATGCAGGAAAGCTGGACTTTCAAAATAATCTTGGACAACAAAGATCTGAAAGACATGCATTCTCTGTTGTTCTCCGTAGCACTACTTGCAGAATAGATATTAGTCCTTCTGCCCTTTCCATCACTTTTCTTTTAATGAAACAAAAGAACAAACAACAAAAAACAAAGAATATGTTGTGAGGGATCCTGATATACAACATTTAATATCCCACAGACATACTATCCCAAAGCAGTTTATGGAGCAATATATTAGGTTCTTGAAGTGCACTGACACGCAAGGAATCGTAGTGGCCCCATTGTGAAAACAGACAGGCTACCATGAATTTCTGTACCACTGGCATTTAAACTGCAGTGATTAACTGAGTGAAGGAATATTAGTCAGGGCACTCCTTGCCTTTGTTGGGCTGTCTGATGGGGCCTTTCACATCTTTTACATGAACATATCAACAGAAAGGAGCAGAGAGATTTAATATCCTTCTCTCAGGTATTGTATTGTTACTTTAGAAGCAAATATCCCTGTCAAAGCAATGGGGAGAAATATGGGCTTGAACCTGTGTGGTGCTACAGATCCTCAGCTCCCATTGACTACAGTACACAAAATATTTAGGGCGTGCGCGCACACAGTCAAGAAAAGGAAAAAAAAAAGTTAAGCCACTTAACCATACATTCCTTCGGCTTCTACTGCCATACACCTTACTGTTATCACAGCTCCTTTACACCACAGAGCATGTACTGGAATTTTTACCCTGCTGCTTTCACCCTTCAGACTATTTTTTCCCCCCTCTCAACACGAGAAGTTGTTGTAGTGGTTAATTTTTGCAGGGAGCGAGAGTAGTTTGGTAAGAGATTGACAATGAAGGGTAGTTAAAGAGGTGAGAGGATAGAAGTCTGGCACCCTTGGGAAAGGTGTGCAAATTTAAGGTGTTAAGTTATTAACTAACCCTCTGAAGTTTCATGCTGTGGATACCTATTGTGACAGAAAGAAAAGGAGTACTTGTGGCACCTTAGAGACTAACAAAATTTATTAGAGCATAAGCTTTCGTGAGCTACAGCTCTAATGTGTGCTCTAATAAATTTGTTAGTCTCTAAGGTGCCACAAGTACTCCTTTTCTTTTTGCGAATACAGACTAACACGGCTGCTACTCTGAAACCTATTGTGACAGAGAAACAGAAAATCATGCCCCATTTTAAGCCCATGTTAGGACACAACTAAGGAGTTACTGCTAGGCAGCACCATAATAATGGACCAGCTCCAAATCCCAGATCCAAACAACCCTAAAACTGCATTGTGTTCAGAACTTCTGTTCCAGGCCCACTTTTTGGGCCCTGGGCCCATCTGTATGGATGAACAGTCATCGTGGGAAGTAGAGGAGGGGGTTGGTTTTTTTATGATAATGGTTTTTGGTGAGAAGAAGAGGTCTGCTTCTCTGATTATTTCCAAAGGCAATAAACAGGTTCAAAGTCTTTACTGAATTTTTAATTAAGAGTCTAGTTTGCATACATTTTAAATGCTAATCACCATTCAGCAAGCTGGTGAACTTTGATGGGTCACAACCTATCCACTACAGGAATAGTTTGTTGCTGAGAGGCAAATAGGATAGAATCTAGGTCCAGGCTGGCAACATCCTCTTCAGCAATGAAAGATCATTACACAGGTAAAGCTATCAGAACAGCAAATTCAGAATTTAAACCATCTTTCAGAACTGTGCTCAAGTTTCAATGCAAACTTTTTTGGGTTGAGAGATATGCAGCTGTTGTTTATAATGGTGGACATTGTTTCTCCTATATACACTAATAACCTATATTTTAAAAGCACACTGCATAGATAGTGTATCTACTGAGTATAGAACCACATGATGATATCCTTACTCACACTGAGCAGTCGCTTATTTCATCGGTAGTCCCATTGAAGTCAAAGGATGACCAGGTAAAATACACAACATAAAGCTATCAGAATCTGGCCCACAGTCCATTTATTAGGTGATTCCTGTAGTCCAACTTTTAAATTTTAAAAATTTAAGACAAGGCTTCAAGGCAAATGTTTCCACATTTTACCACAGCCAGTTTGATGAGGAAGGATAAACACTTGAAAAGTGCAGTTCCACAACGTGCTTGAAGACTGAAATTATTTCTTTAAAGTATTTAATCACGCTTTTGAAAACCACTTCCTCTGGTGACCTAATCACATAAATCATAGTAAAAGGTTAAAGATGAAGTTCAATTGTGCCAAATTATGTGCAATGATTTCTCTGAAATGGATTACTTTCTATTAAAAAAAAGAGTGAACTCATTCTACTAAATAACCATATTTTTCCATACAGCCACTGGACTCCTTAAAACCTCCATTTCTTTGGAATGGGCTGCATGCTCGGCTGTTGCATCTGTTCTGGAGGGAAGTCACTTTATATCTTCCTCCCACTCCACACAATGATCACCAATAATCTTTCCTGCAGAAATTCCTCTTGCTCTGTAGTTATCAACTACAAGGTAGAATATGGACAATGTACTAGAGCTTTAATAAAATAAAATAAATAATAATGCCTAGCATTAGAGCCTTTCATCTGAGAACCTCCCCAAGTGCCTCCTAAAACATCTCTCTCACTGTGCACCTGTGTGATAAGGAACTATTATTTACCCTATTATATAGAAGGGGAACTTGACATAATTGTTCAAGAGCAAGGCACAGATCTGAAACTTGGACCCACATCTCCTTGTTCTTATTCCTGTGAACCATATTCTAGGCCACAGTGTCTCTCAAAATGGAAATAGATGCTGCAAACCATTCCTTCTCTCTTAACCGACTTGGTGGAGTTGGAGTTTGGGTTGGATAAAGTGCCAAGGCCTCAATCATTCCAAGGAATTTATAGAAGATAAACACAAAGCAACATTGGCAAGAGTGGATAGGTCCCAATATAAACTACCCTTCCTGAAAGGCAGACAATGAATTATATTCCCATGCAGCCTAATCACAGAAGAGAGCGGTGCAGTTTATCTAAGCAACAACAGGAAGTAAAGGCAGCAGATGCAATGAGCCATAGTGAGTGAAGGAGTTAATGACTAAATTGTTCACTTAACTTTGCCTTTAAATTTCAATGTCACAAATTATTGTATCAACATCACGCAGCACATTACAGCAATTGTCAAGGTGGAAGCTGAAGGTTTGGCAGTTACACAAGGCCAGACTTAAGAAGATGCGGAAGGTGCTTGGAATTATGGGAGAAACATTAGCTGGATGTATCTTCTATAAAATGATTCGCAATGGATTATTTCACAATGTTGACATTTAAAAATTGTAAATCACTAGCTATAGGGTTAATATTCAATTGAGAAAACTGGGCTCTTCAGATTCACTGTAGACAATCACTGAATCAATCAATTTAGACCAATAGTGATGTGTCTCAAAGACTAAACACAGTTTAACAAACAAAGCAGTACATCACTCAGTGCTTCTT
This sequence comes from Dermochelys coriacea, assembly GCF_009764565.3. Lineage (NCBI taxonomy): Eukaryota > Metazoa > Chordata > Testudines > Dermochelyidae > Dermochelys > Dermochelys coriacea. Next base: position 117,009,708 of record NC_050072.1, read on the forward strand.
GTTGATTGTCACCAACAGAAAAAACTTACAGGTTCAATTATTTTATTGAGGTCAGGTAACTCGACTGAAATCACTCAATTTATTTAACATAGAAAAATAAATACAGAAACAAAGGCAAGGGTTAATATCTCACTGCTCAAGAGAACAGTTTACAGCATCTTCAAATTTGCTCCAGATTATGAACCCAGCATAACTTGTATTTATATCCCAGCTATTTACAATAATTGGATTACTTCATGCATTACCCAAGAATTCCATACTAGTTAGCCATTTCTTATCTTTGTTTTGAGCATAATAATTTTTCAGGTCACAAAGATATAGCACCAACCATCCTTATCACTCTGTACCAGCATTAACTGCAATTGGACAGGCCTTAACAGACATGCATCTTATCTTCGAGAGTTCTTACATGTACCCAAAAAACAGAGTTCACACACAGTTTACCGACTACTACAATTTCGTTTTAGCATAAATACAAAGAATACTAGCAGTGTGGTTCATGGTTATACAACTTTTTAGTTTAAGTAAAATATAAACACGTTATTGGCCAACAGTCAATTTATTCCATGATCTCCACATCATGCATGGCTACATAGTTTGGACTACAGTCTCTCTTAAAAAGCAGATACTGTACAAGCTGCCACAGGTGGAAAGTTCAACTGCACCCCCCAACAAGACCCTATTCTCATTTAGATTAAGGACTCAGTAGTCCTTCCTGATGAGCAGAAGATAGCACCTCTTTGAGTAAACTAATGTTTTTTACTTGGTCATGGCATTACCACGGAGAATTTACAAACATACATATTTAGTTACAGAGCAAATATTTATACATTGCCTTATACCATGGGATCCAGCTATTATTGGTAGAATTAACACACACAGCCTCCTTCAAGCATTCCATGAACACTAAATACAGAGTTATAGCATTAATATCTATTTGATCACACTAACACACCAGTGAGCCAGACTGGTTTCCAGCTATGCATTTGTAAGTGTTCAGTGGGGCCTAGGGACTTTAGCATGAAGTGGCACCTGGGCTGCCAGCGTCACACCACAGTTTGGGACACAGCTTCAACTTCAGGCTCTCTTTGCTTCACCCTTTTGTCATTTTCAAATTGCTGCATGGGACTGAACTTCATGTGAGAGGAATGTGCCTAACAGGAATAGCGCCGTTTAACCCTGTGCAAATCTTTGACAATGTAGGGGCAGACCACACTGGATCTAGCCGGGTTTTGGAGTTTGTTTTTTTGGGGTGGGGGGGAATTAAATGTGGTTTGGCCCACACTGTCCAGAAAATAAACCTCAGCCTGTACCATTTGAAAGTAGCGTTTAGCAGTGCAGCTGACATTGCTGAAGCCCTGGTGTGACTGGAGCAGTAGAGGATATGCTTTTGCAGATTGTCAATTACCTGCTGACAATACTTTCTTGTTGCATATAGTTTAACACCTCAGATGGTCTGTGTGGCTTTCCAAGAGGGTTTCTACATAACATGTATTTTGGCAGCCTGCCATTTCTATGTCGTCCTATCTTTGACTCTTGAGATATTGTGTCAACAGAGGTCCTCAAGCATAAATTGCTGCTATGTCAGAGGAAGGGCTTCCTGAAAATGCAGCCCCTGCAGTATTATATGCAAGTCATCGATCCAAACCATGTTTTCTTGGAACATATGCCTTATGGCATGGGCTTGACCTCAAACAGATGGCCATAAGTGCAGGTAGCCAAGAGACTACGTACAGTATGTGCATTGTGGGATGATTAAGAGCAGAATTCCTATCTATGAATGTCCAAGCAGCTGTTTGTCCTGATCATCAGTGCCTATAATTAATGCATGGGCAGGCCACAAATCGTCCTAGGAGGGATAAACTTTATGGTTTGCATGTCAGGAGTGGTTTTGTCCAATTTTAGTCAGGGGAGAGTGAGAGGTACAAGTACACGTGATCTAGAGAGATATTATGATGGAATTTCCCTATTCTTCTCAGTATCTCTGCACAAACCAGCTAACACAAACCATCGTGGCAGCTGGAGTTTTTGCTACATAGGTTGTCAGAATGCAGAACCATGCTCCATGGGCACAAAGGGTGAGCAACACTTGGACAGAAGCTCTCACTTCACTGTTTGCTATTGAAGTTAAATGTAGTCACAATATAGAGGGGGCTATAGGAGCAGACACTGGGAGAATTTCAAAGCCACACAAAGCTCAGTGGTTGGCGGCAGATTCCTGACACAACTAGAGATGAGCTCAAACCAAAACCCAAAATCTGAATCTCCTCCAATGGGCCAAGCTAAAACATTGGAGCAAATCAAGTCCGAGGTGAAATTCCAAACCTAACAAAAAGTCAATGGCAGTTTTGTAACTACTTCAGTGGTGCCAAGATTTCACCCCTGTTCTTTGGGATTTGAAATCAGGATCTGAACCTGAACTTTCCAAAATGTGTGAGTATTCAGATCCAGTTCTTGGGTCTTCTTAGATTGAAAGTTCTTCAGGGCATGGACTGCCTCTCACTGTCTTTATGCAGTGCTGCACAAGGGGGCGCTGGTCTGAGTTGGGGCCTGTAGGGAGACATCTATATTGCAGGTGAGAGAGAGCCTCCCACCCTGGCTAGACAGACTTACACTGCACTAAAAATAGCAGTGCTGATGTTGTGGTTATAGCTCCGAAGCGTGGGCAGTTGGGTGGGCTTGACAGCCCAAACTGCAATATCACACTACTATTTTTAGCCCACTAGCTCAAGCAGCACTAATGAGAGTCCATCTTTCCGGGCTAGGAGGCTCACTCCCAGCTACACAGTGTAGACATACCCTAGGTGATATTCCCATACAAATAATGATCTGGAAGGCTGTAATAATTTTTACGTGGCAGAAAGCATAGGATGGTGCATTTAGCAAGAAATAGATTTTATTCTGATGGAGCCCTTTGGAATTAAAATATTTTAAGTTTCAAAATGGAGGATGTTTCTCTGACAAAATTTGGCTAAAGTGTCTGTTCCACAAAATCGTGAATTTCTCCGAGTTCTTCCATTTCTAATTCAAGATGTGATTAGCTGATAATTACGATACATATTTATTGTGCACTTGCTTTGAAGCAATTATGACCAAAAAAAGCACAAATGAATGAAACTTGAGAAAGAGGGTTCAAAGGGGAGATTAATAGTAGACTATCAGATATCAATAGCCTGTACAATATTATAGTACCCTTTGTTTTGTAGTTACAGTATAGATTTGGGGGTAGATATTGCCCAAGAGGAGCTGAATGAAGAAGAAAGTTATTCTTTTAGATCCTGCTCCTGCAACCACTACTCATGATAACGTGACTATTGTATGAATAATAATTGCTCCCCTCTGGATATCTGAGCCACATCTCTCAGACTGCCAAGTTAGGATGCAAGGTATGATAAAAATTCCAAACGAGGAACATAGAAACAAATAAAAATAATCACTCACACAGGATGATCATATACCGCTGTGGGACTGATTCCTATGTGTAAATAACTTTCTATCTGGGAATCCTTGTTTATGATATAAGGATTTTCAGCAATATTTTCACTTAGGAGATACCAAATTCATCTGGAACATAGGTAACCCTGTAACTAAAGTGAATGATATATCTCCCCCCATCCCCACCCCTGAGAGATGTTGAGAGGTAGATCCTGAGCTCAATCTTTTGAGAGTGAGCTAGAACAGAATTCCTAGTTGAGGGGAGACCCCACATCACCAACCTGGTCCTGCTTTGAGCAGGGGGTTGGACTAGATGACCTCTGGAGGTCCCTTCCAACCCTGATATTCTATGATCACAAAAACCATGACCCATTCCTGAGCAAAAGCTGGCAACAGCTTACCCCAGACCTGAGATAAGATTTTGGCACATCAGCAAAGAGGAGATCTTTGTGGAAGTACCTTGCACAGCTCCTACATGTACTCACTTTCATGAGCTTGTTTGCTGGCAATCCAATTCATGCCAAGCCTCGAAACAAAACACTTTGAAAACCTGGCCGTAAGCATCACAATGGGAGCAGCTGCAAACTGAGCTCTTTTAAACAGACAGACTTTAAAGCCAGAAGGTACCATCATCATGATAATCTACTCTGACCTTCTGCACATTGCAGGCCACAGAACCTCACCTGCCCGCTCCTGTAATAGACCCCAAACCTCTAGCTGAGTTACTGAAGTCCTCAAATTATGATTTAAAGACTGAGTTACAGAGACTCCACCATTTATCCTAGATTAAATTTGCAAGTGATCTATAACACTTGTCCCTCAGTATCCAGTACTAGAGAGAGTATCCAAGCACCACACAGGTATTAATGAATTTATCCTCACAACACTCCTGTGCAGTAGGGAAACAATAGGCCCTCCTTTTTAAAAAAAAAACAAAAAAAAAAAAAAATCTGACCCTGAGATTAAGTCATGATCCTGGAAGGAGCTGAGCACCCTCAACTCTAGCTGGTTTTAATGGGGTTGGAGAGTGTTCAGCACATTGCAGGACTGTGCCCTAAAGTTTTGATCCTGATATAGAGAAGCCAGTGGGAGTTCAGGTCATTGACTTCAATGGGAGCTGGATCAGGCCCTATGAGATTTGCCCAAGAACACACACAAAATCTGTGTTAGAACCAGGAATTGAACCCAGTTCTCCCGAGTCCAGTCTGGAGCCTTAACCAAAATGAAAAAAAAAAATAAAATAAAATCAAGTAAAAAGTTTCATTGACTAGAGACCAATAAAAAAATATCCAAGATCATGGACTTGAAGTCAATGGACTGAAACCAACTCAATTGCAAAGAGATAAGCCAGGTCAGAATTTAACCTCAGTATTATCCAAAAGAATCCAAGCTAAGTGTTTGCATCCTGGAACTAAATGTTTGCGAGTGTCAGGGTGTGTGACATTAAGTAATGATCATTTTAAAAAAAAGTCTTATATATGCTGCTTCTACAGATACCCGCTATTCAATACCAGTTTTATTATAAAGGAAGGCTGTGCTTTTCTCATTCTAAAATGTTACATTCTATTGTATTTTTATATATTTGGGTGGTAAAATATAACCCTATAGATATACCCCAGTCACAAAAGAAAAGTGCCATGCCAATTTGTTATTCCCAGTGCTATTAGGTTAGAAGATCATTATAGGTGCAAGACTTACACCTAGACGCTATCACATTAAGACAGAGCTTATTAATTATATATGAGGTCGGATTATATTCATGTCTGGTGTTAGTTAAATAACCTGTGGCATTTCTGTAGCTAAAGTAATAATAATTCCAGCCTTTTACAGTAAAGGAAAATATAGTATGGGTCAGATCCATAACAGGTGTTAAAGCAGCTGATTCCATTGTTGTTCAATAATGCTATGCCTATTTACACCAGCTAAAGTTCTGGCCCAACATGGCAAAGGGGTTAGTTAAATCACTAAGTGTTACACAAAGGAAATTTGTCTGTTAAATTTTTAAAAATTACAACTGGCTTTGCTAAAGAAAAATAAATTCACAACTTGTAAATATTGGAAATACCATTTTTATTTTAAACAGAAGGAATTTAGCTCCTCTAAACTTTACTCCCAAATTAAGGACCATTTGAAGACACCTTTTAAATTATATCAGTGGGCACTGCATTCTGCGTAGCTTCCAACTCTAAGAATTTCCAACAGTTTGTATGATGCAATTGTATTCTTAGGTGACAAAGTCAATTTTATATTTAATTTAGCTTCATGAAAATGCATTAAACAAGTAAATCAAGAGTAACTTCAACTAAAAGTCAATGGAGCTTTCTGGATTTACACCAGAGTAAATTAGATCAGTATCTGGCCCAAAGGATTTTTATTGCTACTGTTATAAGTAAGGCTAAGTGCAAATAAGGTTAGTGTAGAAGTTGCATCAATTAACCAGTTTCGATCAACACTTACTATTTGTGTTAAGTAGTGATCATCTTGAACCAAATCCAACCCTCCTCCTGAATTTTAGAGACTGTTGGATTCAGATTTAGCTTTTACCTCATCTCTGGTTTAAAAGACAGACGTGACAGTCTCCAGTTCTAGGAGATGGCAGGTTCAGAATTAAATCTGCATCGCCCAGAGCTCATCACCTGCTTACTCAATATTACCACAGCACGCTGCTCTCTAGCTGCTTCCCCCACTAAATTGGCAAGCTAGGTAGGACAGATATTAGGCAGATATAATTGATATTGCAAGGAGATGCATAAATTAAAAAGAATGTTACCTTTCACTGACTTGGCTGGGAGATGATTCACAACCAAAGCAAAGGCTGTTTTTTTTCCCTCCTTCAGTCCCATGATGGGACTACCCAGGTGTAGGTTTTCATTTCCTAGTATTTCACTCAATGTGTCATCATATCATCCTATTAAATCTTGTTTAAATGCATTTGTTTTGCCATTCCAAGAGGACCCTTTGAACATTTGCCATACCCTACAAAATCCAATGGCATGGCCGATTAACACAATCCTATTATTTTGCATACCAATATCATCCAGGTCAGTGGGGTATATATACACACATTTTTCATTAAACATTTCTATTTTTGCATCTAGCAACTGGGAATTGTCAGCACTTAACAGTTTAATGTATCTTGCAGTCACTCATGTAAAGAAATTAACGTAAATGAAAATAAATTGGGTATTATACCCAGTAGGAAATGCACCCCAAATTATCTCTCTCATCTAATTCACTACTCCAGTTAAAGTGCAGCATTCTAATGCAATTCAATTTGCTCTATGATGCAAAATACATTTTCCATTAATGGTCAATTTGAGAGATGTTTTGCAAAGGGAATATCAGCATTTCCCACTGCTCACTGGTGACCTCTGCATGGTTTTTGGGTAGGACATTCATAGCAAAGACTATTTCAAAAGAAAATGTCTTAGGAACCTTAATACAACTTCACAATGATCAGGACAGTCAAGTGTTCCTACCGCCTCCACAACACACCCTATAATGATCAAAGCCTCCCATGGCAATACACAGCTTTGCCCTTTTTTCCTTATAACTGATATTTGTATTACAAGAAGATCAACAGCCTCAAACAAAGAGCAGTGCCCCGTTGTGCCAAGCACCATGTAGACATGAAGAACGAAGCAGTTCCTGCCCTAAAAGCTTACGAACTTTCACATTTCTTTTGCTCTCCTTTAGTACTTGGGAATTAGAGCCACCACCCTTGTGACCTCCTGCATCTCAAGAGGCAACAGAGCTAGGACATAGCAACATCTTGACAAGGTCAGACAGATGGTTCCTTTGAAATGTCAGAAGTCCCCACTGAAGCCAGGATATCTGGTTATTTTGATAGCAGGGAAAGGACTAGGGCTCCTTACAGATAGTAGCTTCTAACACTGTGGTGCTTCTATTCATTTGGCTTACATATGGACTGGCACACATTCTTCAGATACAGCGCTGAGCCAAAGCACTAGCATGGAACGAGCATACACTCTGATGTGGGAGGAACCATCTTTTGGGCGCTACACCCTGGCCAGAATCACTCTCCCTGCATGTTCACCTACGGTTCCAGGCATCTGGTTTTCGACCAGAATGTCTGGTTGAGAAGGGACCCTGGTGGCTCCAGTCAACACTGCTGACCAGGCCATTAAAAGTTTGGTCAGCGGTGCAGTGGGGCGAAGGCAAGTGAAGCTCCACACGCTGCCCCTGCCCCGAGCACCAGCTCCACAGCTCCCATTGGCCAGGAGCTGTGGGGGCAGTGCTGCAGGTGTAGGCAGCATGCACTGTGCAGAGCCACCTAGCTGTGCCTCTTCCTAGGGGTTGGATATGCCGGCCGCTTCTGAGAGCTGCACAGAGCCAGGGCAGGCAGGAAGCCTGCCTTAGCCCCACTGTGTGGCCAACCAGAAGCCACCTGTGGTAAGCCCCGCCCGGCTGGAGCCCAAACCCCCACTCGCACCTCAGCCCCCTGCCCCAGGTCAGAACCCCCTCCTGTACCCCAGCCCTGACCCAGGCCACCCCCCTGCATATCAAACCCCTCATCCTCAGCCCAGAGCCCTCATCCCCTCCTGCACCCCAACCCTCTGCCCCAGCCCAGTGAAAGTAAGTGAGGGTGGGGGAGAGTGAGCAACAGAGGGAGGGGGAATAGAGTGGGTGGGGGCAGGGCCTCAGAGAAGAGGTGGGGAACAGGGCCTTGGGAAGGGGTGGGGAAGGAGGTGGGGTAAGGATGTTTGGTTTTGTGCAATTAGAAAATGGCAACCCTATGTTCACCAACACATCAACTGTAAGACTGGTGCTGAACAGCAGTGCTGCCATTACAGAGGCATCCAACAGAAGCACATCAAGCCTTAAACCTAGAGTTGATTGCTGGTGTCACTGTGCTCATGTGGTCCATCTCCTCCCACCACCACCAAAACACTGGTGTTCTGGTGCTTAGGCTGACCATAACCCCTCCGAGCATTCACTTTATCAGCTACTGCACTAACAATGAATAATTTTTCTGTCCCTCCATATTTGATCCATTGCAGGATCAGGATGAGCAATAGGGCCAGGATGCCAACTATCCATGCACCAGTAGTTCAAGCACGACGTTCTCCGAAACCTGTAAAGCTTATTCTCCGAGATTGGATTCGATCCAAAACTACTCAAAGTCCATTGAATTCACTGCAGTGTTTCCATGGACTTCAATAAGTTTTGGATCAAGTTCTTCACACATACACACCTACCCACACACTTCTGTTTCTTCGACTAATTAAAAGCCTTCATGTAACAGAGGGAAAAACTGTAATGCAGGTGCAGGGCTATCACCTTGAAATTGGACTGCAATTGAAATGGACCCAACTTTTTCCCCCCCCTCCACTCTTCCTCTCCGCACCCACCCCCACCTTTTTTAAATACAAAGCCAATGGAGCTCTCCTGTCTTTTCAATTCAGCCCTGCTACCATGGCCCTGAGCAGAACCTATAAATCCACCTATAATTTATTAAGGTCTTTCACTGTTCTTCACACAACCATGGCATGTACATTTAAAAAATGATTCTGTCACCTGGAATGAAAAGATACAAATAATGGCCAAAACAAGATCAGAGCGACTGCTTTTAACAACTAAACTCCCAAGGAAAGCTTTATAACAAGCAGTATGAGTACCGTCATGTTTCACCATGGTTTATATAAAAGATGGACTCAAGGGACTGCTGATCAACTTCATTTGATCCAAAGAACTTCTAGAAACAGACCAGCACCACAGCTAATGTGAAAGGCATAACTCCATTTAAGTCAATACAACTATGCCAATTTACACCTACTGAGAAGGTATCGATCTATGTAAAAGCAAGGCAAAAGCAAGTCATCCCAGACAACCATCTAATGCTATAGCACATCTCTATTGCTAATAGCCTTTATTCCCCACCCCCATACCAATACTTCACTCCACAAGTGGTCCCATTGATGGTAATGGGATTACTGCATTTGGATCTTACTACCTCAGTACCATTAAGAGATATTCCTCTAACTTGACTTCAAAAAGGGCAGAAGTAACATTGATTGAGGGGGATTGAATGGGGTGGAAAGATTTTATGACACTATGGCTAGACCTCTACAAATATTTGAAAAGTATTAATACCAAGGATAGAGAAGACTTTTGGAGGGCAACATGGAGGGAGTAGAACAAGCCGTAATAAGTAGAAGTTAACTTTTTGGCTAAATCTTGCTGACAGTGCGATTTATTAATTGTATTATGGTTGTGGCTAGAAGCCCCAGTCATGGACCAGAACTCCATTGTGTGAGGCACTGTATAAACCGAACAAAAGAAAGACAACCCATGCCCCAGAGAGATCTGTTAGACCAGCATTTTTGAAAATGTGGGGCATAATAAACTTATACATATGTATATATAAAGGCCAAACTGCCTTTTTAACACATGGTGGAGTTGAGGGAGAGGGCTCCAATGGCTTCATTTTTCTGAAAGGAGGCTCAACTTTCATAATTTTGGGAAGTGCGGTGTTAGACAATAGAACAGTCTCCCAAAGGCAGGGGTGGAAGGCACACAATTTGTAGCACTTAAAACTGCACTGAACGCAGCACTAGAAAATACGTAGCACAGAACGCTCCTGCATTAGCAGATGGTTGAACTAGATGGCTTAACAGTTGAATTTCCAGCCTGGTCTTAACATAGCGTTCTTTTTTGTGGGTATAATTTTGCACCTGAAAACTGAACTTTTTTTTTGACCACTCACAATTTGCAGGTGTAGTTATTAGCATACAGACCTAACTAACTATCTTTTGAGTGCAAATGGAGAGAACTAATATTTAGACATACGGATATTCGCTTCTGCTTTGAACTGCAAAAAACACAGACTGCCTCTGGCAACTGGACACAAGAGGTCTTTCCATTTTTAAAACCTCTATGATTCTAAGTCCCAAAAGAAATGTTTCTACTCTCAGTCCCTAGAAGAGAATTGCAAACAAAACTACCTCCTGCACCGTAACAAAAACACAGCACTTTTAATGACAAGCTCACAAAAACTAAGCACTTTTAGCACTGTGCAAAGAAGTGCTTGCAAGTAAAAGTTTCTTTGACCCTCTTGTTATTTGGATCATTCATTAAGATTCCTGTGCCACAGAGTTTAGTGACCTTCTCCACATGAGTCAAGATGAGGAAAATCAATTTCGTTACTTAAAAGATGCAAGGCCAGATTCTGCTCTCCGTTATACCAGCAGAAAATGGGAGTAACTTGCTGCACCAATGGGATTACTCCCAATTTACACTGATGACAATAGACTTTGACCTCCACCATGTGCCAACATTAGCAGAGGACATGAAGGTTGAACCCACTGAGTTTTCCCCCCCACAAAGCAATACCATTAATAAAAATCAGAGTAAACTATTAAAAGAAGAGTGTGTCACCTTTTTATTTTCTTCATTCTTTACAAGATTCAGGTTTTCACACAAGCATCTCATCACCAGAATCCAGGTAAAGAAGAGACTATGTTAAGCTTGCTGGTAGCATTTTATGCCGATAGTTGGAGTAAAGCTATAAAGGAGGGATAGCACTGGTACTGCAGCACTATAGTTACAGTTGGAGACAAATTTCATCCTTAGACATGGTTTTCAGGTTCTAATCACTTTTCACACACAGACGCCAGTTGGAAGTTTCTCAGGCTAGTTCTTAGCTCAAATGTGAGCTATTTAAAAAAAAAAAAAAAAAGCCATCAGATGACGCATTTGAGTTCATAGGTTCCAAGGCCAGAAGGGACCACTGTGATCATCTAATCTGACCACCTGTATAACACAAGCCATAGAACTTGCACAAGATATTTATTTTTTTAAATTAAATCCAATGGTGATGTAATTGTTACCAGGAATGGAGAATCTACCACAACCCTTGGTAAACTGTTCGTGTAAGTCACCCTCACTGTTAAAAATGCATGGCTATTTCCAGTCTGAATTTGTCTAGCTTCAACTTCCAGCCATAAAGAGACATTTAGGTGCTTGAATTTCAGTGTGGGGCAGACCACCACAAAAAATACCTTTCAAAATCCTGGCATAAGTGACTTCTGAGGTCACATACGAATGCCTGAGAGGAAGCAGGGAATTGAACTTGGCTCTCACAAATCCCATGCTAGTACCCTAACCACTGGGCCATCCTTCCATTAGTTGTCCTAGCCCCAAAACAAAGAAGTGTTCTCACACCTTAAGAACATTTGCAGAGGATTTCATTGCACCCAGATAATTTTTTAAAAGGGGTCAAAGATCAAACTTGCCATAAAAACTCAGAGAGGGCAATTGCTATTTACATGTTGGAAGGGATTTGGGAAAAAGTAACCAAGGGCACAGCTGTGATTTGTAAGGATGGCAGTATATACAACTGGTCAACCAGGGGCTCCATAAGGCTCTGCAGTTACATTCAGAAGATAATCTTTGCACCAAAACAACAACTAACCTTTTAAAAGTAAAAACAAAGTGATTGGTCTACAAAGGAAGTGTAGGCAGAGTATGTCATGTTACCAAATTGATGCTGCACCCCATGCCAGGGCCCATCTCCTGTTTAAGCTGGCTAGAGTCAGGGATGTGCTTTGTGAGAAAGAAAGAAAGAAATCAGTCCTTCAGAGATGAAAGACAATCCAGTTGTTCATTCTAACCCATAAATGCACACAACTTGGCTAAGTACTTAGACAGAACTGATGGAGTCGACGGGAGTACTCATATGTAAAGTAAGGCAAGTAGTTGTTGTGGAGGACCTGGCCAGGAAGAGTATGTTGTTATGGATTAGGAGGAAGATAGATAGATAGAATGATTCCAAGTGAGGGAACCCAATTCTTAGGGCTTGATTTAAAAAAAAAAAAAAAAAAAAAAAACACCCCACACACCACACACTCTTCAGTGGACTCTGGACCAGGCCCTGGTTTGAACTTCATAGCTTGTATTCATTTTTTTTTAAAAAATGAGAGAACTCACGACATCAGCCAGCTACACAATAAGAACGGGCTGCTAATGCTAAATAATGAACACAGTTTTCCTGATGGTACAACAAATCAGTAGTTACAAGCCAGGCCATTTTATGTTATTCAAACAACATAGAACAAGTGGTAGTCTCCTCTTCAGTCTCAGTCTCCCGCTCCAAACTCCATCAGAAACAAAAAACAACTCCCTTGCATTTGATTAATAATAGACCTTATTTGGAAACCTATTCAGGACTGCGATTTATCTGAATGCTTTCTCAATCTCCATTTATTGTGAAATTTTAAGGAAGAAAAATGCACATCTCGTTTTTTTTCCCTTCAGTTAAGAGATTACATATTAGGTCAAAAATCATTTTTAAATATTAAGATATTTAATTTTTTTTAGCTCTGTTGAATCTCTTAATAAAAATCATTAAGATTCAGTCATGTTGTTCTTGTTAGATGCAAGTAATAGATTCATCTGTTGAATTCATATTATCCATTTTTTCCCCCTCTTTTTTATTAAAAAAATCTCTTCCCCTCTGTGTTTCAAACACTGCATCTGAGAGTTAGAATGGCTGGAGTTTTAAAAGGAAGAGCTTTCAAAAAAATGGAAAAAGGGCTTGTAAAGCTAGGGCCAGTTTTTTCTAGATTGCTCAGCATCCAGAAATCAGGGCCAGATTTTCAGAAGTGTTCAGCTCCCTGCAGCTCCTATGACGACACTTATGGTTAAGTTTTGAAAGTTCTTAGCACCCACCATCCTGAGCCCTTTAGAGAATCTGATCATTTATTTTGGTGCCTAACTGAGAGTTGAGTTTTTCTGTAAATCTGGCTCTTAGCAGTGGTTGAAGGTGCCAGCTTGACACAATCAGGGCCCCTTTCTTGCCTCCACTGAATTCACTAGCGCAAAAAAAAAAAAAAAAAACACACACAAAAAAAAAAAACACCCACACACACCTCTGGGCTTCATTTTCCTCTAAGTACAAATTAGCAGTAACTCCACTGAAATCAGACTGCATTGAGAACAGGACTTGGCCTCTGCACACTAAGGGCCTGAACCTGTCAGGTTTTGGGCACCTTCATCATCTGTTAAAGTCAATGGGAACGGAGGATGTTCTAAATCTCTTGGTAGGAGTTCAATCCTTTGTAGGACTGCTCTCCCCACCCCCCGGAGTCCTTTCTTTATGAGCAAGCAAAGACAGTGCAGCTTCCCCAGCCAGGGTAAGGAAACCCTGAACTGGTTGTACCACTCTAAGAAAGAAGGGGTAATTCAGTCTCCATGATCCTCAATCCTTAGCTTCTCTGCCAAGATTGACAACATAACTGGTAGTTAATGCGAGCTGTGGTGGTGGGTTTTGGACAGGTGTCCACTCATCACAATGGGAACTAATTGAAAGCTCCTGTCCTCAACACTAGTTACTGGTTTGTTTCTTTGGCCGGCCTGGGTTTTTGTGGCTGCTTAATCTGCTCTGTCCTGTGTCAGTCTCCTCCAGTATTTGGATACAAAATTTAAAATGATGAACTAAAGCAATACATTGTTGGGAGTTAAGTGCCCATGTGGGTTACATCAAACCATTCTATACACTTGCAGTTCAACATCACTGGCATGATCTATAACAGCTGTTTAAGTGAAAAACCTAATAGACCAAATTTTCTAAAATCAGCCTCTAGTTTCTTTTTTGGGCACCCAATTTTAGAGACCACATTTTAGGAGCCCGTAATATTTTAGAATGCTCCAAAACTCTAATGATACCCCCACAAGCAAAGTATCTCCATGTAACTAGGCTAACTGCTCCATTTACATCTGCACATCTGAGTTTTGAGGCACCCAATATTAGAGATGTTAAGATTGCTTTAAAAGCATGACCCCCAAAATACAACAGCCCAATGAAATACACGATATCTAACATCTCAGTTTTCTGAGATTCATTATATAATACACATTTTTGTTCATCTGACATGGAAATGTCAATCCCAGGAAACCACTAACAGAGGGGTTAGAAAACACACAAAGTAGGTACAGCCACTGTTTCATTCGTAAGGTAAGTCATGACCCAGCCCCTTCAAGTATGAGTGATAGCTTCTCAACAGAACTGAGTCGTTCATAGAGAATAATTAATTTTGCCTCTTTTGTTCCTGAATTATCCTTCTGATTTTTTCAGATCCTTTATTATTTGAAGTTTCTGCAAAAAAATGTTTTGGCAAGTAAGTTTTCAACCTTTACATCCTTCACAAGCATGGACATTTTATATTGAAAATTCAAGCTGGGCTTTAGACTTTTAGATCACATAGCACATTTCTCTTCCCTTACTGAGTAAGCACAACACTGAATCAGGTTTTTGGCACCATACTCTCACTGATGATCTCAAAATTTGCCCTCTGCAAATATTCTCCAAAATTCACTTGAACATCTCCATTTCTATGAACATTTCTGGTTCTCTGGAGTCTTTTGCATAAGGTGAATGCAACAGGGACAATCAGAGTCAAAGTAAGTATGTTCAAAATTGGAATGAATGTTTTTGTACATTTTTGTAGTATTTTCCATTTCCACACAAGATATTGAGGAGCAAGTGAACTTTGAAATACACTAGGATCCATAGGTGTTGGAATGAGGGGTGCTGGCTTGAAGCAGTTTCCATCATATATAGGGTTTACAGTTTGGTTCAGTGGCTCTCAGCACCCCCACTATACAAATTGTTACAGCATGCCTGCTGGTATCTCCCAAGGTCACAAATGTTGGAGAAGGGGAAGACAGATGTATGGGAGAGATGGACCTACACCACAAAATTGGGACCTGAATTTCAAACTCTTCCTATGCAACTGAGTTCAGGAGTGTTTGGATCCAGGGCTATAGTTCTATGCATTTTATAGAGAGGCCAGGTGTGAGATTTGGAACAGTATTCTTATACCTCTGAAGTTTTAGGGAGAGAATTAAGTTTAGGTCTTTGACTTGGACCCACACATTCTTTTTATATACACATCTCATTCTCCCCAGGATCACCCCCACTAAGGTTTATAAACCTGGCTACAGATTTATATTATTCTTTGCTGCATGCTTGGCTGTGCCTATCAGCCTATTAAAATATTAATAAGGTCTTAGTATCTGTCATTACTAATTTTGAACAGGAACAAGGACATGCTGAACCATAATATTGATGTATTTGTAAAATATGTTAATGGAAGCTCTCATTATTCATCCTAGTTAGCTACTTTCCAAAAAGATATCTTCTATATACAAGTCATAAGAGATACTTTAAGGGTTTCTTCCAAACAAACTCTGAACTCCTCTGAAATGCCTGGGTTTTTCCACTAACTGAAAAATAGGTTTCATGTGGATTTTTTGTAGAGTTATTCAGCAATCAGAGATAGAGATTAACGTATATTCTATAGCGCTCTCCGGGTCATATCTCAGGCAGGTACTCCTAATGAAAACTAGTCTTCCGAGTTCAGCAGAGGTACAGACAACCCATTATCTAGCTAACTCACTAGACTGTCCCCCAACACCATGGTATCAGATTTCTTGTAACTGATTCCATCACACCACTGGTACAAAATATCTACAGTAACTCAGAACTAAATAGCATAGGAGTATATTTTCCCCCCCCACCCTCAACAAGCATGTGTAACTCCCATTAATGGTAATGGAAGGCATGCTTTTGCAGCAATAGGACTCAACTCATTTTGCAATCTGATTGTGTCATACAGCATACGGGTGTATAGAAGGAAGCATAATATCTATTGTTATTTTATGCATTGCTTTTCTAGTTCTGTCTTTGAAAGCATAGCAGAATACTGAAAGGCCTGGCTCCATTTTAGCAATTTTTTTTTTTTTGAGCGTGTGGAAAGATTGCTCGCGACATTCAGATGTCAGGTTTCCCATTCTGATATTTCATTCTTAGGCTGAAATATCTTTCAGGCTGCCTGAGATCTTATCTACCCAAATTAAAAAAAGTTCCCCTCCAAATGATGGAGATATGCCAGCCTTTTAAAGTAATAAATCAGGAAACGTCTCCCTTATGGTGAACCGTGAGCAAGGGGAGATAATGGGAGTGAGGGGGGAGAACAACTGATCATTTCCACCACTTGCTTGCTCTTTAAGATGAGTGACAATTACTCCTTTGTCTTCTCCCCTCGACTTCTCCCTTCCTCACCCTCCTCCCTAACTCTGGGAGCAACAATTTATCCAAGAGCTAGAGATACATTTAAGTTACTAGCTTCAGTCAGAAACACTTCAATTTCACACCCATTTGTGTGCATAATCTGAAGCCAAAAGTGAAAAACAAAAACAAATGATATGGGTGCAGAATCTCAAGAGAGGACAGTTTTGCTATGGAGAATCATTCCCAATAGGGAGCAAGCATCACTACTATAGAGCGTGTGTTAAATGTAAGCACTGAGGCTGGGATTTTCAAAGAAGCCTAAGGGAATTAGGCACCCAAAGCCCATCAGTTTCACCTTACTCCCTTAGTTGCCTAAGAAAGTCCCAGATTTATGGTGTGATTTTCAGAAGTTGCCCAGCTGTGGATGCTCGGCACATCTGAAAAAAAAAAAAAAAAAAAAAAAAAAAAGAGTCAGGCCACTAACAACTGGCTGTTTGTTTGGTTTTTTGGCTAAAGAACATAGATGGAAAATCCAAATAGACTAAATATTATAACTAATCTAGAGTTAGGCATCTTGGAAATGTTATGTGGTGTTGCTAGTATTCCTAATGCTGATACAAATATTAATAAGATAGATTGAAATTAAAAAAATGCAAAGATTCAAAACTAACAGGTGACTTTCATACTGTTAGAGCATCTGGAAATTTAGCGGTTTTACCGTAGGTTTTCGTTGCTACTTTAAATCCCACCACTCTAGGGCCCAGATGAAAGATCTTGCAAGACTCCCAGCGCTGACTGGTTTCAGTCGGTGTGGGACCCTCACAAGAGCCATCTCTGTGTGTGTCAACTTCTGGAAAGAAGACCAGGAAATGCACAGGCACATACGAGATTTTTAAACAGGACTGAAGATCTTTTTTCCTGCTGGCATTCAAAATATTAAGAGCCTTTTGTGCTGCTCTACTAGTGCAAAAGGGAGAGACAGCTGCTTCAAACTGGCACCTGAGCAGTCCCCCCAGCATGGGGAAAAGATTTGGCTGGTGTAAAACCCAGCTGCCTCCATCCTTGAGTATAAGAAGTGTGTTGGAGGATGAAGGGGTGCAGAGGCATCCCAGAGATGGGAAAAGGTGGGCCCAGAGTCCTCTATGGCCAGTGAGTCAGACTTCACTGGAGAGCTGTATGGCTCTAGGAATTGGTAATGGGATAGCAAGCCTTTTACCTTTAGGTCACTTATTCAAACAACCAGACTGCCACTGACCAGAAAATCTCTGCCAGCTATCCAATGGTGGTTTGAGTCTCATCACAACAAAATAGATGTTCACATTTAAATAAAAACAACACACCCACCACACCACAGCTTGTTGGCACCTTCCTCGACCGTATCCTCAGAGAGATGCCACAGACTGAGTGGGCAGCGAATGTGAACGATCCCGTCATGCTTCCAAGTCAGGGTGGAGACACAGGTATGGGGCAGAAGCTTGTGTTGCTGCTCCCTATGGTGTACCAGCTCTGTGGACCAATATAGAGCATCGGTCTCCAGCACTGCAAGGTTGGTACCTTTCATGAACCTAGGTAGACTTTAAGAAAGAAATACTAAGGGCCAGACTGTATAAGGGTCTGAGCAAGCACACAAGCATGGGGAGTGGGTGCAAGGAGCCATTCCATCCCTTCATCCATCCCCACCTTCCTCCGCCCTCCCCCGTCCCCAGTGTGGGCACACACTTCTGAGTGATAATTGCTTCCTGAGGTGGTGGAGTTACCTGCCCCCTGCCCCCTTCCCCCCTCCATTCAGTGCAGTGTTTAAAGGCTCCATCTACTCTGGAGAGTTTATATTCATAAACCATGCCAAGATCCTCAGATGTAGGGTCTCTATTTATGCAAAGTATCCAAAATATTAATATTTAATGATGAACACACTTACCAATCTGAACTGAAATGAGCCTTAGGGGGCCTACTCTCCCCTTTGATTAGATAAGGTAAGCCTTGACTTTATTCTCAGACAACCACCAATGCTGCGTCTGTTTTTAATGCTCTATTTCCTTTGCTGGCTGTTAGCCCTGCCAGACAGGTGATTCTCTCTCAACTTTGTTTGTTGCTAGTTGGGGGAGTTTTTTTTCCCCCAAAAAGTAAGTTTCAATTTTCTGTAGCAAGATCTTTGGGGGGGGGGGGGGGGGAAGAAAAGTCTGGAACAGACGTAACCTTTAATCCACATTTAGAATTACAGATGAGATCAAATGAGTATATAAAAAAAAGCCACCCAGCATGGCTAACATGCATTCTCTCCCCTCCTTGGATGCTGCATTGTTGCGTGTCTTTAGCTGTATGAAGCACTTGCCTGATGCTCCAGCACACACAGGGTGAATGCACGTGGAGGTACTGTGATATTAAAGGAAAACACACAAAGAACACTTGCATAACAGATTCAGTTCGAGAGCGAGCATGGAGATCCTGATATACTCAGGGGACATAGTGTTTCAATTTTCAGCATGCAAAGTCCAACTGCAAGCATAGTAATTAGGAGTGAATCAACTCCCCCATCCTGAGAGGTTAGGCAAGGGATATGCTTTCTGGGAGTAGTGTCACTTGGGAAGCCAAACCAAAAGGAAAGGCGATTAGAGCAACTACACACCGCTGATGCTTGCATTACCCAACTTGTACATGCGGGAGCTTGCAGCAATATTCCATTGTACCTAATCAGCAGTCAAGTCTGCTTTAATTCCTAGTAGGAGTAGCATCTCTTTCAAATAAGAGGTGGAAAGACATTTTTCTAAATGAATTCTACAGTGTTAGTTCAGTGGGTGGATTAAAAACCTGAGGCTTGTTGTTGCTGCTAAAAACATAGAAATAACTAAGCTAGAGGCAAATGTCCCAAAATTTGCCTAAAGTGCATGCTCTTAAGTGTTGCTTTTTGATTAGTATTATAGTAGTGCCTAGCAGACCCCAATTAAGATCAGGGCCCCATAGGGCTTAGTAGTACATAGTATAAAAATGTTGCTGCCCCAGTGATCCAAAGCTCAGTGCATCTGAAATAAATTTGTAAGTTTCAAATGTTGTGTCAGACTAGCCAAACAGCTAGATGCTAAACCCATGGCAGGGATGCAAAGACAGAGGATGCAAAGTGTTCTATGGCTGTCTACACATCAAGAGAGATTGATAACAACTTGGTTCAGTTCACTGTAACAGTTGCAGGGAGTTGGGTTCATATCTCCCTTACCTAGTTTGTTATTGCTTTTGGCTGCGGGAGGAAAAAGGTAAAAAGCTGGTGTTTTTCCACTAAGGAGAGACAGTGCTAGAAGAGTTAAACTAAGAAACCCTGAATGTTTAATCTGCCAGAAACATATGAGAAGAGCAATCAAATCTGGGATAAGTAGCTCCGAATGAGGTATGCCTGATTGCTTTAGGCCATGCTGTTTGTCAGTCTTTTAAAATTCAAGTCATTACCAGATGCTGATCTGCTATAATATTGTGATATTTTATCTGATTACACTTATCTGATTGTGCCATATCTGCTATTTGCCTTCTCATTTTTCCATGTATATTAAATGCAGGTGGTTTTATTATTCCGAGAGCTAGAAAGCGTTGACTGCTCTGAATATAAATGGGGATATTATATCATTAACTTGCTCTGAAAGCAGAGCCATTCAGTGTGTAAATCACATGCAAGGTACCTAGTGGAGACACAATAAACCATAATGTCTTGAGAGAGAAAGCAATGAGGAAAGGATAAGGAGATAAAAATTTAAGGCATTGTTAAAGAAGGATAATCTTCATAATCCTATTTAGTTCTTTCATCGATGGGTGGTTGATAATATAACCTTTATATTCAAAACTTTTTTTTTTTTTAAGTTCATTAAGCATCTCTTGGAGGTACCACCCTATGGAATGTTATCAATAATGGGATTGCATAAAAACTAGAAAAGGAGTACTTGTGGCACCTTAGAGACTAAACAAATTTATTAGAGCATAAGCTTTCGTGAGCTACAGCTCACTTCATCGGATGCATTTGGTGGAAAAAACAGAGGAGAGATTTATACACACACACACACACACACACACACACACACACACAGAACTCTCCTCTGTTTTTTCCACCAAATGCATCCGATGAAGTGAGCTGTAGCTCACGAAAGCTTATGCTCTAATAAATTTGTTAGTCTGTAAGGTGCCACAAGTACTCCTTTTCTTTTTGCGAATACAGACTAACACGGCTGCTACTCTGAAATCCATAAAAACTAGGATCTCCAGCCCACCATATGCAAGTGTGAGTTAGCAGAAGGTTTCAAAAGGATGCAATGCAGAGACACACATTTAACACAACAGCTCTAGATACCCTCCTGCCTCCCCACAAATAAGGCTCTGCTTTAGATAAGAGGATTCAAGGTTTCCTGGGGTGAAGCTGAAAGGCAGAGCGTGCTGTTAAGAAGTTGGGGAGATTCACCAAAAGGGGAAACAATGCCTTCGGCCAGAGCATGCCATTGGTTTGCGAGCGGAACTCCCTGCTAATTTCAATGGGAAGTTTTGATTCCAACCAATGAAAGAGATCTGTCCTTCTGGGAGGGGGCACTAAAGTCTAACTTCTGCTTTGCTAACCCTTTTGGTGTCATCTCCACTACTCTGATTTGGCAGATAAATGCCAATACAGTTTGCAATGATGAACACATTGACCATTTTCACACACACCCTTTAGTCTGGCTTCTGCCAGATTACACCAGGTAATAGTGAGCCCAATGGTGATTGCAACACCGACCCTTATGTTTGTGAGGGAGGCGCTCCAAGAGTGTTAACCAAACCCCAAAAGCAGAGGGCAAGACCTGGTCAACCAGGAGATGCAATGTATCCCTCATCCAGCCTCTGCTGCACGGTTTCTATGGCACCCCAGTTAGGAACTAAAACTGCTTTCCCTAGGTTAGACCCGAAAGGTGAACCACAGTGGCACCACCATCTGACCTCCTCCTCCATGGACGATTCTCTCCTGATGATTCTCTCCTGGCACAAGGGGCCAGACTAGCACCGAGTTGGGCAAACTACACTTCCTAGCACTAGCTAGGATGAATCCAGCCTGGAATTAGAAAAGTTCTCATTCTCAGCACCCAGGCAATCTGTATTACTGCTTGTTCATGAATAGAACATGTGAACTCTCCAGCTGGATATCTGCTTCCTCGACTAACCAGGCAACCAGCTCTCCCTTTTAGTTCATCATTAGGTGTAGTCAAAGGTCACAAGTTCTTAGCTAAGTGCTTCAGCTACTGTGTGCTGTAAGCATATGACTGTGGTGACTGCACATAGGCAGCCATGGACTATTATGCCAAGAGGTTGATTATGTAAAGAACAGAAAGTACAGAGGGAGGGAAAGGCTGTGTGCACAGAAAGCAGCTGGGGGAAATCCTAAGAGACTCTATAATTAAAGCACAGCAGACTAGAGCTTCTGTGGGAAAAAAAATAAAGGCAATTCAAAAATCACAAGGGGGCTGCTCGGAGAGCTTGACGTTAAAGAAAACAAAGTACTGGAAATGGGGGAAGCAGCCAAACCTATTCAAGGTTAGTTTAAAGCTTGCAGAGAAAGCAGAAGGGCAGCAAAACAAGCCAGAAGGAGTTAATGCTTAGTCTGTGTTTATGGTGCTGAAGGTCCCTTGTTCAAATCACAGGGCAGCTTGCTGGTAACAGTGAAAATTATGGGATTGATTTTTTTTTTTTTTTAAAAACTTGATCAAACTTTGGAGCAGGGACCATTTTTGTTGTGTTTGTACAGCACCTAGCACAATGTGGAAGCTGTTCCCCTTTGTATAGTTAGTCATTGTAGCAGGGACTAGAACTCAGGTGTCTCCTCTCCTGGGTGAGTGTCCCGAGTCATCCTCTCTCTCCACCCCCCCCCCCCCCCGTGGCCCATGATTTGAGTTTTGATACGATGTGGAACAGCTTCAACAGCAGAGATTGAGAAAGACCCACCCTGGAGTGCCCTATAGCCTGGTGGTTAGGGAACTTGGCCTTCCACACTGCAGTTCAAATCCCTGCACTGAATCAGGCAGAGGGGGGCCTGGAATCTGAGTCTTCCAAATCCCAGCTGAGTGCTTTAATTATGGGGCTACAGGAGCAGGGGCGCTATGATATCTTCACCATTTTGGGCAGGGTACCTAAGCCCTCTTGTGCATCTAGTGCACATAGTTTTTCGGGCTGAAGCTATTCAATGAATGTGTATCAAATTCATGACTATAGTTTCAGCCAACCCAAAAATCCATTTTTCGGTGAATAAACTATTTGTCCAAAAAAAATTCGCCCAGCTCTAGAGAGCAGTCCCTCCAAAGAGAAGTCAAACTGATGCTGGGACACCAGATACTCCCATTGACTTCAGAGGGCTTTGTATCAGATCCTTAGTCCTGTCAATATATTGGCTTCTCTAAACATTATTTCCCCCATAAGTAAGTACACAATAGATTTTTCTCCCCCTTGAATCAATGAAGTTCTGCTACTGAGCATAGACATTGAGGGATCTCCCAAAACCACATGTTTTATAACCTGGCTGGAATTCACAGAAATTGGAAGATAAATAAAATTACTCACCACAGTAAGCCTTTTGGTCAGTAATTCAGGAGAATCTACCCATTTCATTTGGGGAAGTTACATTAGCAATAAAATATCTTCACATTATTTTCTCTAGTGTCTGTTTATTTATATGCTAATTTTTGTAATATGTATACTATAAATACACCTTATTTTGTTCATTGTTAATGTTTAAGTGGTATCTCAATGAATAGAAATCCAAGTCACATGAGGCAGCAATGCAAGAACATATTTAAGAGACATAAGAAAGCCTACATTGTCAAGGCCTTGTATCTCTTTACGCAATCCCAGTCAATATAACTAAAAGTTTTCTATTGTGAAAGAGTTGTGCACACAATCGTAGTACTACTGCCCTCTACAGGAGGGAATCAGAACTGCTTGACGGTGTCAGAGACCATATAATGCCAATTGCTTTAGCTCAAATGCACTTGGTGCAGGGTGTAAAGTGGCCCCAGTCAGGGACATCCCTCTGGACCTGGAATTGTGCAGGACACACACATATACACACACTCCCCCACTCTGGGGGTACTAGGACCCCAGCTGTGTCCCTCCTCCCTCCCACCATGTGGGCTGCAGATAGGAGCCAGACAGACTCCACCTAGTAGGACCAAAAGCAGTCAAAGCTGGGACTGTTAGATCTCTAGACAGTCCAGTCAAAGCTTTTCTTCGCTTCAGCTTCAGTCCACACCTACCCCTTCCCTGTCCCTCTCACCTCCTTTCTGTCTTTTCTCCTCCCCACAAAAATTGTGGCACTAACATGATGGTTGCTACCATCACATTGCTCATTCCACTAGTGTTCTACCTCACCCCACCACCCAATGTCTGCCTTGTCTACGTAGACAATATAGTCTCATTGTTTCTATGTGCTCTCCAGTATCGTATCCAGCTGTTGGCTTATATTTAGATTGTAAGCTCTTTGGGGCAGACACCGTCTTTGTACAGCACCTAGCACAGAGGTGTGCAAACTATGGCCCATGGGACCATCCTGCCCGGCCCCTGAGCTCCTAGCCTGGGAGGCTAGCCCCTGACCCCTCCCCCGCTATTCCCCCTTCCCCACAGAAACACCGCCACCATGCCACCAGCGCTCTGCAGGGCAGCATGTCTGGCTCCGGCTGGGCAGCGCAGCTGCCAGACATGCTGCTCTCAGCACTATGGTAAGGGGGTTGGATAAGGGGCAGGCGGTTCCAGGGGGCAGTCAGCGATTGGATGGGGGCAGAGGTTGAGGGGAGATGCAGTCAGGGGACAAGGAGCTGGGGGGTTGGATGGGTGGGGGGTTCTGAGGAGGGGCAGTTAGGGGAAGGAAGTGGGAGGGGCAGATGTGGTTGGGGGCCAGGCTGTTTGGGGTGCAAAGCTGTGGCTCCCCAATGTGGCCCTCGAGCCAAAAAAAAAAAAAAAAGTTTGCCCACACCTGACCTAGCACAAGGGAGTCCTGCTACCGCAATCCATGTAAACAGAAAGCGGAAGGAGCCTCGACTTTGGGATCTCAGTGCTAGCCCCAGGTACCCCAATGAAGTTGTGACTATCGCGTGCAGCATAGTGACAATGGTGAAGCTCTTATATTTGTTAGGCAGAGGATCCATGATAGTGCTTAATATTCTAAAACATGACACATTCTAGCTCAGGCTAACACTAGGGCATTTAGGCACCAACTCACATGGCACCATTAAGTCTGTTTGGAAGTGCTGACTGCCACCAGTGATTTGCCTGATTTTCTCCACATTTCTCTCTCCTAAATTTAGCTAAATTATACTTCCAATTAATCTAGTTCTGGTTCCTGTGAGGGACAGGCTTGAACCAAAACCCAGTATCCAAATACTTCCAAACCTTGGCCAGGCTAGAACGTGTACCCTGGGTAGTTTTCAAAAGGCTTAAGTGACTTTGGAGCCAGGCTCCCTATGACTTTTAATGAGACTTAGTCACTTTTGGAAATTTTACCCCATAAAATAACTTGATTCCTTCTCTACCTGTTACAGTATGTACTAGGAACAGAGAATCTGAAGAAAGGCAAGAAAAATCTTCATTAACACTATCCCCAAATTAAGATTGTGTAAATTGCATTATTCATTTTTATTGCTGGTTTAACCTTTTAAAAAAAAAAAAAAAAAAAAGTCAGCCAATTAGAAAAAAAGCTGGTTAATAAAGCTGAGATAATCTCCGAATACTAAGGACAGAAGCCAGCATCCCCTTCAAACCCACTTATTTTGCAAAGCCTCTCTCTACCCGGACCTCCGCAACCCCTTGAACTTGGGTGCACTATATTTGTCCTGATTCAATCCCCCTTTACACTTTCTCATTGACTTCAATAGGAATGTTGCACAGGTTGAATTTTGCAGAGAAACCTGCCTCAGGCTTTTGGCTTAAGCCATTTGGTCCAGGGCTCATGCATTTTTACATGCTCTTTAAAGAGCACGTGTACATTTGCAGTTCTCTGTGGGTATTAGTAATCCAATACCAATCGTGTTCCCTGCTCAGAAGGTGAAATTCACCCTTATGTGGAAGGAATCAGCAGTGCTTAGGGCCTCCCATTAGCTCTCTGCAGTGGGATGAAATTAATCCCTAATGCACATGATAAGAATCCTATAAAGGACTTCATAAATGGTAAAGTACCAGCCTATCTAGCCCTTATTCTGTAGCAGGGAAGGAATGGTTACACTACTGATAGCTGGAGGGGGCAGAGGGGAGGCAGTACCAAAACCAGCATATTCAGTTGTATTCTTGCCATTCCACACTGTTTCAGTTCCAGCATTAGGTCATTTTCTGCCCCATTTTAGAGTTCTCCTTTCCTTTTAAGCAAATTATTACAAAATGCAAATAGAACAAGTGTCAGTAAGTTCCTTGTTATATTTTTCTTCTCCCATTAGCAACAGAATAGATGTGTTCAGTTCGAAGGCTAAAACGAACTGTGTGCACAGATAAACAAACTCCCAGTGTGACTTTGTTTAACTTGGCACCAGCCCCTTTCTTACTCACTATGCCTTGGACATTGTATGGGCAGAAAACAGTGATGTACAATAATAGAGAGAACTGCAAGATTAATTCCTGAAGATTCTCTCTTAGGCAGCATAAACCGCTTAAAGCTATTGTCATCCGAGTCACTTCAGTTTGCACATACTAGGACAATGGGTTAGCACAGAATGAAATCATTTAGCCAAGGAAAATTGACAGTCACTGATTTTATCAGAACTTGCTAGGACTGATCTGGTGTTTATTCTTCCAAAGGGTTTCCTCCCCTCACCTAGCCAGTCTCACATGTGGTTTCCTAGTCCTAAGAAGGCCCTTCTTCATAACCACCAGCTGAAGAAATAGGTAGTGGCATCTTCTCAGCACAGGACATAGCAGTGGGATATTTTCATTCCTTTTGGGGGGCATAAGTGGAATCAGGTTGAGATCTTTATTCACCTTCAGGTACTAGGTGGGAGTATGATGACGATGGCCCTGCCTGGAGTACCCCTTCTGCTGCAGGCCACAGCATGGGAGACCCCTACCTCAGTTTCCCATTTCAGAGTCCCTGATAACTCCACATCAGGTTCTCTTGCCTCAGACATACTCCTCCTTGGAGCTCGTTTATTATTTGAGCAAATAGTCCATTTATCAGTCACCCAACTGCAAGTAGTCTTAAAATCCAAGGCATCTAGTCTATTGACATAGCACATACCACATTCTGTCACCTTCTGCCACACCCAGACCATCAGTCCTCTTCCGCTCATCTACCAGGAGGGGCCAGTTTTAGGGGTGGGTGAGCGAGGTGGTTGCCTTGGGCACCATCTTCCGGGGGCGCCATATTGCTGTGCTGCTTAGTGTTTTTATAGGCAGTTGGGCATGGAAAACATTTTCCACCTTGGCCAGCATGGGCTGCTTCTGGCCAGGACTGCCACCCCAGCCTTTCCAGATGGAGTTCAAAAGCTGTTCGTCCCACCAAGAATCCCTACAGCTGCTCTGCTGGGAGATCAACCTCACCAGGGAGCATCTCTCACCCTCCCTAGCCCTCTCACTGTTCCTCTGGGTCCAGCCCTTCAGCATGGAGCTGCCGGCAGGGAAGCAAGGGAGGAGCTTACCTATTTTCACCCCACGTTGGTCATTGGCCCTGGCTTAGCAGCAGGGTAGGTCTCCTGCTGATATCTCTCTGGTCTTCAAGTGTCTCTAGCCCTGGCCCTCTGACTTGGGGAGGACAGCCAGCAAACCCATATTGCTACTCCTCCCCCCCCCCCCACCGCCTTCCCCCAAGAAATATCTTCGGCTTCCTTCCACTGTCCCCTTGGTCTCTGGCAGCTCTCCCCTGCCCTTTTCCTGACGGACTCAGTCTGAGCTAAGGCAATCTGCACTCTTCAGGTTTCTCTCTCTCTTTAAATCCAGTTGGGAGGCAGCTAATGACAGGCAGGTGCACTGGCCTCGCTTCCTCTTAAAGAGCCAGCGTCACCCTCAAATAGTGGAGCTAACTCCAGGGACAAGTACAACCTTTCTAGAAGCCAGCATCTTTGCTGCATTTCTGAGGTGGGGGGCCAGATGTTATGAAAACCCCAAAACTTCCACTTAACTGCCCCCCCATGGCTCCTGCAGCCAGGTTTTGTTGCAGTCTAACAACTCAACTGCCCTGCTCTGTTAGTACTCATGAATAAATTGAGAAGGCTGCTAAATTTCTCAAAAGGGGCACATGGCCTTTGCAAATCAGCACCTGTATACTAGGGTGATTTATCCATTAGCCAGGGAAGCTAAATAGATTGCCTTAAAAAAAACAACACATGTCCAGAGCCTCAGCTGGTGTAAACAGACATAACTCTGTTCAGTGGATCTGGCCCATTATATTTAGGATATATGCAAAAAGAAAAGGAGTACTTGTGGCACCTTAGAGACTAACAAATTTATTAGAGCATAAGCGTTCGTGAGCTACAGCTCACTTCATCGGATGCATTTGGTGGAAAAAACAGAGGAGAGATTTATATACACACACACACACACACACACACACACAGAGAGAACATGAAACAATGGGTTTATCATACACACTGTAAGGAGAGTGATCACTTAAGATAAGCCATCACCAGCAGCAGGGGGGGGAAAGGAGGAAAACCTTTCATGGTGACAAGCAAGGTAGGCTAATTCCAGCAGTTAACAAGAATATCTGAGGAACAGTGGGGGGTGGGGTGGGAGGGAGAAATACCATGGGGAAATAGTTTTACTTTGTGTAATGACTCATCCATTCCCAGTCTCTATTCAAGCCTAAGTTAGTTGTATCCAGTTTGCAAATTAATTCCAATTCAGAAGTCTCTCGTTGGAGTCTGTTTTTGAAGCTTTTTTGTTGAAGGATAGCCACTCTTAGGTCTGTGATCGAGTGACCAGAGAGATTGAAGTGTTCTCCAACTGGTTTTTGAATGTTATAATTCTTGACGTCTGATTTGTGTCCATTCATTCTTTTACGTAGAGACTGTCCAGTTTGGCCAATGTACATGGAACTCCCTGAAAAAGCACAAGAACAAATCCGCACAGACACACCCCTGGAACCCCGACCTGGGGTATTCTATCTGCTACCCAAGATCCATAAACCTGGAAATCCTGGACACCCCATCATCTCAGGCATTGGCACCCTGACAGCAGGATTGTCTGGCTATGTAGACTCCCTCCTCAGGCCCTTTGTTACCAGCACTCCCAGCTATCTTCGAGACACCACTGACTTCCTGAGGAAACTACAGTCCATTGGTGATCTTCCTAAAAACACCATCCTAGCCACTATGGATGTAGAAGCCCTCTACACCAACATTCCACACAAAGATGGACTACAAGCCGTCAAGAACAGTATCCCCGATACTGTCACGGCTAACCTGGTGGCTGAACTTTGTGACTTTGTCCTCACCCATAACTATTTCACATTTGGGGACAATGTATACCTTCAAATCAGCGGCACTGCGATGGGTACCCGCATGGCCCCACAGTATGCCAACATTTTTATGGCTGACTTAGAACAACGCTTCCTCAGCTCTCATCCCCTAATGCCCCTACTCTACTTGCGCTACATTGATGACATCTTCATCATCTGGACCCATGGAAAAGAAGATCTTGAGGAATTCCACCATGATTTCAACAATTTCCATCCCGCCATCAACCTCAGCCTGGACCAGTCCACACAAGAGATCCACTTCCTGGACACTACGGTGCTAATAAGCGATGGTCACATAAACACCACCCTATATCGGAAACCTACTGACCGCTATTCCTACCTACATGCCTCTAGCTTTCATCCAGATCATACCACTCGATCCATTGTCTACAGCCAAGCGCTACGATATAACCGCATTTGCTCCAACCCCTCAGACAGAGACAAACACCTACAAGATCTCTATCATGCATTCCTACAACTACAATACCCACCTGCTGAAGTGAAGAAACAGATAGACAGAGCCAGAAGAGTACCCAGAAGTCACCTACTACAGGACAGGCCCAACAAAGAAAACAACAGAACGCCACTAGCTATCACCTTCAGCCCCCAACTAAAACCTCTCCAACGCATCATCAAGGATCTACAACCTATCCTGAAGGATGAGCCATCGCTCTCTCAGATCTTGGGAGACAGGCCAGTCCTTGCTTACAGACAGCCCCCCAATCTGAAGCAAATACTCACCAGCAACCACACAACAGAACCACTAACCCAGGAACCTATCCTTGCAACAAAGCCCGTTGCCAACTCTGTCCACATATCTATTCAGGGGATACCATCATAGGGCCTAATCACATCAGCCACACTATCAGAGGCTCGTTCACCTGCGCATCTACCAATGTGATATATGCCATCATGTGCCAGCAATGCCCCTCTGCCATGTACATTGGCCAAACTGGACAGTCTCTACGTAAAAGAATGAATGGACACAAATCAGACGTCAAGAATTATAAGATTCAAAAACCAGTTGGAGAACACTTCAATCTCTCTGGTCACTCGATCACAGACCTAAGAGTGGCTATCCTTCAACAAAAAAAGCTTCAAAAACAGACTCCAACGAGAGATTGCTGAATTGGAATTAATTTGCAAACTGGATACAATTAACTTAGGCTTGAATAGAGACTGGGAATGGATGAGTCATTACACAGAGTAAAACTATTTCCCCATGGTATTTCTCCCTCCCAGCCCCCCCCCCCCCACTGTTCCTCTGATATTCTTGTTAACTGCTGGAATTAGCCTACCTGCTTGTCACCATGGAAGGTTTTCCTCCTTTCCCCCCCCCTGCTGCTGGTGATGGCTTATCTTAAGTGATCACTCTCCTTACAGTGTGTATGATAAACCCATTGTTTCATGTTCTCTGTGTGTGTGTGTGTATATATATAAATCTCTCCTCTGTTTTTTCCACCAAATGCATCCGATGAAGTGAGCTGTAGCTCACGAACGCTTATGCTCTAATAAATTTGTTAGTCTCTAAGGTGCCACAAGTACTCCTTTTCTTTTTGCGAATACAGACTAACACGGCTGCTACTCTGAAACCTGTATTTAGGATATATAGAAGCCTCCTTGCCAGGTCCACAAAAATCACATATGAGATACTGGTCACTTTTGAGTATTTCACTAATGGCCAGTGACAGCCTTACCTATTACTTGCAGGCCATTAACTTGCTGCATATCGTACACAACACACAAAGTACTGTTAGACTCCAAGAACAGCACAGAACCCTGGGGTCTGAAGTGAACAAACTTCTGTCCCTGCACTGTGAGATGTAATCAGCTGGGAAGAAAGTCTGCCTCCCATAAATTGACTCGCAAATACATTTGAGAGTCCGGTGTTCACCTCCCCAGAGGCATGACCCATAGGAGTAGAGTGCGTGCTACATAACACACAAGCTCTAGCTTTTTGGTTTCAGGCCCCTATGCTTTAATTGCTACTGCCCTTGAGGATTTTGTAGAAAGCTGCAAATTGACCGTGCTCCACTATTCTTGGAAAACCCCCTCACGGAGCTCTCATACAGAGCCAAATCCTGAAGTCGTTCTGAGGCAGAACTCCCATTGACGCCACAGGGAGCTCTGCCCCAGCAAGGACTGCAAGATGAGACCCAACTGTGAGCCTAAAAGGTTTGTATTCTGCAAGCAGACCATCAGAGAATATACTCACCTCACCTTTCCTTTTTCAAAAGGATAATACTTAGCCTTGAGTAAAAAGGCAATAGGGCCATACAGGCACAGAAGGATATATACCAAGTGGCATACAATAAATAACTTCATATGGAATATGCAGAACATGAGGACAAACAGCTTATAATTCACCATTGTAAACAAACACCACTTACATTACAAAAGAGGGAAATTTTGACTATTATTCATGCTCATAACAGAGTCCACTCACCGTTAGGCTCCCCCTCACGGTGAGGCATGATATAGCAGCTCTCTCATTGACAATGGTTGCTAAGACGCTTTCTCATCCCGTGATTCAGCCCCTGTGGCCAGGTTACCACTTTAGATCCACCCCTTCCAGCATCACTATTGTGCAGAGTAAGGGTCCCAAAAATATCTGTAACACAAATAAAAATCCTTCCCCCTCTCTGGGACTCTTCCTCAGCCTGTCTTCTGCTCAGCCTGTTGCTCTCATGCTGGGCTCAATAACTCTCAGGGTGGGCTTGTACAGCCCTGGTCCCCCCTGCTTCCACTCTAAGTTCTGGCCCAGAGCCCTGTATTGAACAGCTAGGTTTGCTTCTGTGCTGTAGTTTTCCCTGGGCAGTTTCTCCCTCTCATCTCTGTTTCAGTGAGGGTCTTTCCCAGGCCTGCCTATCTGGAGAGCTGGGCTGCTATCTCTCAGCTTTCTACCTGGCTCTCACACCAGCTCTTTTCCCCAGTTAGGCTTTATCACCATTTAAGCCAGGCTCTTCCTCACTCTACCACAGCCACCTTCGGCTCTTTATGGGGAATGGCTTGATTCTCTCCCCCCCCCCCCCCCCCCCGCCAGGTGAGGCTCATTTCTAATCAAGTTGGCTTAGCCCCAGGCTCTCTAGCCCCAGGCAAACCACCTTGTTACTATGCTCTTTACTGTCAGCTTTTCTCTCGCTTGGACAATGAAAGGCAGGATTTTTTGTTCATCATTCACTTCACTTTTAGGTTCTAGATGTTGCCCTATGTAGGTTTCAACCACAGCAAGGGAACATCTATTAGTTTAAATGCAAATGTTTTCACTGGAATTTAACCCCCCTCCTCCTGAAACATGTCTGGTGGGTTTTAGATTTTCTAAAAGTGTGTTTTTCTAAAACTTACATTTGAAGCGAAACCTAACTTGGCAGGGTTGCGTTAAAGAATATTATACAGTCTAAAGCAAAACACAACTAGATATACAATTGCCATCTTCAGGGGACTGATCAGCTACAACCATCACCAAACCAAGGAGCACATTGGCTCAAAGAACTCTTTTCCATGAAGATTTTTGTTTAAAAAAACCAAATAATTAACAATTGTTTTTGAATAAAGGTTGACCAACTGTAATTGTGACTAGTACAGCATTTCTCACATTTGTAACCACACGAGCCTTTCTGTCATGCTTGCTCCTGCCTACTCCGCAGTATAACGAGGGGGAGGGCTTCACAGTGATTAAAAACACATGGCTGGTTGTTGCTAGCTGACGGACTCGCAGGGCTCAGGCTAACTGTTTCACTGCAGTGTATTCATTCAGACTCAGCCTGGGTCACAGGCTCTAGAATCCTGCAAGTGGGGAGGGTCCCAGAGCTCGGGCTACAGCCCCAGCCCAAACATCTACACCACAATTAAACAGCCCAAGCCCTGTGAGCCCAAGTCAGCTGGCACAGGCCAGCAGTGGGTATCTAACTGCAGTGTAACCATCCCCCTGGAGCCTGATTCTCCATTATGTTACACTAGTTGTATGCCATTAGCTGCACTGAAGCCAACGGAGGTAGCCTGGTGTGGACCAAGTGTTAACAGAGGGGAATAGCAGGCCCAGGGCATTAGAACTGGCTGTATCCCACCAGCAGGGGGAGGAGGAAGAAAGGGGGAGAGTAGGGGAAGCTCCTGTGCAGATGTGGCAGGGTTTGTTTTTCTTCCCCACAAGCATTAGAATGGCCCCTAGGAGTGACTGTACTGCCAGAGCCCAGAGAGAGCAGCTAAGTGCAATGACAAAGACCGCGAGGGCAGCTCAAGGGAACAATTAGCACCATTAAGATGAGTTTGTGCAGAGAAATTAGGCTGCAAGCCAGAAACAGAGCTGCTGCAGCAAAGAGTCCCAGACATACAGAAAATGAGAGATCCACCTTCACAGGACCAGCAAGAGAGCTTTAAAAGAGGAAAGGCCTACACTACACTTGGCTATGCCTTCACTAGGGAATTCTGCCAGCATAGCTATGTTAGTCAGGACCATGATCCCCGACTGATATAGCTGTGCCAGCTGAAGACCCTAGCAAAGACACAATTCTATCAGCAAAACTGAGCTTGCACTAGTATAACCAGTTTCGCTTATGGGGGTGTTATTGTTATCCCAGTACAAAGCACAGCTTTGCTGTTATAGCTGCAGCCCCACTAGGAGCATTTTGCCAGTATAGTGTACCGGTATTCTTACACCAGTACAACACTCCTGTAGACGGAGTCCTAGTATCATTAAATCAATAAACTGTGTGTGTGTGTGTGTGTGTGTAGACAAGTTAGCATACCTAATTGTGAACACACACAGACAACCGCTCTATTGAGTAATGAGGTCGAGGTGCCATTTTTTAAACAAGCACTTTCCAGAGTAGAACTTCACTTTAAGACTCAGTGACATCCAGCTGGAACAATAAGTTATGGGTGAGACAGCAGGTAATAGCCCTGATATGTTTAATATTTACTGTTAAAGTAGTACAACAAAAGCAAAGAGGGCATAGTAAGGATAATTACATGTACACAGTACAAACAGTTGTGGGGACTGCCCCCAAAGGAATTGTTTGCAGTGTGTCATCTATATAAGATTCCAGGACTGTCACTCTGAAGCCTAGAACGTCTGTTGAGGCAGTGTAAAGCAATAGAAAGAAATAGCTATAAGCATGTTTGGGAACTCTTTTTGTTTAGAATATCTCCAGGTTCAATCATCACTGGGATTTGTGATTGGTTAGTTAGTCCAATTTTTAAAGTTCTCAGCCATTTTCAACTTTTTTACATTTTACAAATTAGACCCACATGACAATATGGATTTCATCTAGTACAAAGAATAAACAGCACTCTACAGAATTTGAATATTGTATATGGTTTTGGTAGACAGAGATATAAGCTAGAGTCAACCCCTAACTTGTCTAATTTATAGTAGCTGCATTGCATAAGCATCATTCAAGTACTCCCACACTCATCTGAATTGGGTTTTATTATCTTTAGCAGAATAATTGGCTTTTTCTATGCCTATCCTTTGCCCAATCAGACTTGAAGAGGGGTACACTGGGTTTCTACTGCAGAGTAAATGTACATGTCCCCAATGCAGTCAAGTGATTATAAAATCATATGACAGAAAAGGACCTCGAGAGGTCATCTAGTCCAGTCCCCTGCACTCATGGCAGGACTAAGTATTATCTAGACCATCTCTGACAGGTGTTTGTCTAACCTGCTCTTAAAAATTTCCAGTGATGGAGATTCCACAACCTTCCTAGGCAATTTATTCCAGTGCTTAACCACCCTGACAGTTAGGAAGTTTTTCCTAATATACAATGTAAGCTGCCCTTGCTGCAATTTAAGTCCATTGCTTTATAAGGTTAACTGGGTTAGGCAGGATATCATGCAATGGAGACATGCTCTAGCCCTCCCTTACTTCCTGTTTAATCAGTGGGAGTCCCTCTGTTCCCTCTCCCCTCAGGGATGCAGTTATATAAATCAATAAGGCCCACATCCACAAAGATGTTTAGACGTCTAACTTCCAGGGAAGATAAAAACGTAAATACCTTTGTGGATCTGAACCTGCAATCCTGTGAATAGACTTATTTTTGCTGCATTAAGTAGTCCTGTTTCAAAAGCCAAGGTAATTGTCAGGTGGACAAACTATCTTTTATTTAAGTTTACAGAGGAGATTGCATATCCTTTTCAGTACAGCCTATCTTATAACCCTGTTAACATGACTTACCCTGTAACAAAGCTGCTTTTTGACTGGGTGTTCCCAAAACATCAGGGAACCTCAGATACATTCCCAAAACATTCCAGCACTCAGATACTACAGTGACAGGAGCCATATAAGTATCTGGATAGACAGGACCTGCTGAGGCTTGGCACCAGTGACAAGTCACCTTCCCTTCACCTTTATAAGCAGCAAGGTTTTTGTGTGTATCCAGTAGTTCCGCAACAGTGATCTGTAAACCAATGGTAGCCCAAAGAGAACTGGTTGGCTAATATTACATTCCCATGTAAGACTGCCACAGAGATGTTAGGATGGTGAATGGTTGAGGAAGAGTTCTAACAATGACAAATGGGAGAGGAAGTGATCCACTAAATCAATCTTTAATACGGTGTAGTTCCTGATATGAAAAAGTTGGAGACAGCCTTCTAGCCCTTTTTAAATGTCCATCATGGTGGTTAATTGGGCACTAAATACATAACAAGTTGTACTATGATCAGCAGGAACTTTAAGTTCAGATTCCTTGAGTTCAGTTGCAGTTACTTACATAATTCAAAGTGATGTCAGTGAGAAGTGATATCAGGTCATCTCAGCCCTGGTCTACACTAGGCGTTGAGGTTGAATTTAGCAGCGTTAGATCGATGTAACCCTGCACCCATCCACATGACGAAGCCCTTTTTTTCGACTTAAAGGGCTCTTAAAATCAATTTCCTTACTCCATCCCCGACAAGGGGATTAGCGCTGAAATCGGTTTTGCTGGGTTGAATTTGGGGTACTGTGGATGCAATTAGATGGTATTGGCCTCCGGGAACGATCCCAGAGGGCTCCATTGTGACCACTCTGGACAGCACTCTCAACTCAGATGCACTGACAAGGTAGACAGGAAAAGGCCCGAGAACTTTTGAATTTCAATTTCCTGTTTGGCCAGTGTGGCAAGCTGCAGGTGACCATGAAGAGCTCATCAGCAGAGGTGACCATGA
This sequence comes from Dermochelys coriacea, assembly GCF_009764565.3. Classification (NCBI taxonomy): domain Eukaryota; kingdom Metazoa; phylum Chordata; order Testudines; family Dermochelyidae; genus Dermochelys; species Dermochelys coriacea. The sequence goes on from NC_050072.1 coordinate 117,045,746, forward strand.
TAGAGTCCCAGAATCGCAAAAGAGCTCCAGCATGAACCGAACGGGAGGTACGGGATCTGATCGCTGTATGGGGAAAGGAATCTGTGCTATCAGAACTACGTTCCAGTTTTTGAAATGCCAAAACATTTGTGAAAATCTCCCAGGGCATGAAGGACAGAGGCCATAACAGGGACCCAAACAGTGCCATGTGAAACTTAAGGAGCTGAGGCAAGCCTACCAGAAAACCAGAGAGGTGAAAGCTGCTCCGGGTCAGAGCCCCAAACATGCCGCTTCTATGATGAGCTGTATGCCATTTTAGGGGGTTCAGCCACCATGACCCCAGCCGTGTTGTTTGACTCCTTCAATGGAGATGGAGGCAACACGGAAGCAGGTTCTGGGGACAAGGAAGACGATGAGGAGAAGGCTGTAGATAGCTCACAGCAAATAAGCAGAGAAACCGGTTTTCCCGACAGCCAGGAACTGTTTCTCACCCTGGACCTGGAGCCAGTATCCCCGAACCCAATCAAGGCTGCCTCCCGGACCCACCAGGCGGAGAAGGGACCTCTGGTGAGTGTACCTTTTAAAATACTATAAAAGGTTTAAAAGTCAGCATGTTTAATATTTAAGGTTTCTGGGGAGGGCAGCCTTATTCCATCCACCATGGTAGGACACTCTACTATTCCAGGCCTGTAGCACATACTCGGGAATCATTGTAGAACAAAGCATTGCAGTGTATGTTTGCTGGCGTTCAAACAATATCCGTTCTTTATCTCTCTATGTTATCCTCAGGAGAGTGATATCATTCATGGTCACCTGGTTGAAATAGGGTGCTTTTCTTAAGGGGACATTCAGAGGTGTCCATTCCTGATGGGCTGTTTGCCTATGGCTGAACAGAAATGTTCCCCACTGTTAGCCGCGCGGGGTGGGGGGAAGCAAAATGCGACCTTGTAACGAAAGCACATGAGCTATGTATGTAACGTTAACAGGAAGGTTTACCGTGAAAGAGAGTGTACCCATTGTTCTATAAAAATGTGTCTTTTTAAATACCACTGTCCCTTTTTTTTTCTCCACCAGCTGCATGTGTTTCAAGGATCACAGGATCTTCTCCTTCCCAGACGCTAGCGAAGATTAGAAGGCGAAAAAAACGCACTCATGATGAAATGTTCTCTGAGCTCATGCTGTCCTCCCACACTGACAGAGCACAGACGAATGCATGGAGGCAGACAATGTCAGAGTGCAGGAAAGCACAAAATGACCAGGAGGAGAGGTGGCAGGCTGAAGCTGAAAGGTGGCGGCAGCGTGATGAGAGGAGGCAGGATTCAATGCTGAGGCTGCTGGAGGATCAAACTAATATGCTCCAGCGTATGGTTGAGCTGCAGGAAAGGCAGCAGGAGCACAGACCACCGCTACAGCCCCTGTGTAACCAACGGCCCTCCTCCCCAAGTTCCTTAGCCTCCTCACCCAGAGGCCCAAGAACGTGGTGGGGGGGCCTCCAGCCACTCCACCCCAGAGGTTTGCCCAAGTAACAGAAGGCTGTCATTCAATAAGTTTTAAACTTTTAAAGTGCTGTGTGGCCTTGTCCTTCCCTCCTCCACCACCCCTCCTGGGCTACCTTGGTAATTATCCCCCTATTTGTGTGATGAATTAATAAAGAATGCATGAATGTGAAGCAACAATGACTTTATTGCCTCTGCAAGCGGTGATCAAAGGGAGGTGGGGAGGGTGGTTAGCTTACAGGGAAGTAGAGTGAACCAAGGGGCGGGGGATTTCATCAAGGAGAAACAAACAGAACTTTCACACCGTAGCCTGGCCAGTCATGAAACTGGGTTTCAAAGCTTCTCTGATGCGCACTGCGCCCTCATGTGCTCTAACTGCCCTGGTGTCTGGCTGTGTGTAACCAGCACCCAGGCGATTTGCCTCAACCTCCCACCCCACCATAAACGTCTCCCCCTTACTCTCACAGATATTGTGGAGCGCACAGCAAGCAGTAATAACAGTGGGAATACTGGTTTCGCTGAGGTCTAACCGAGTCAGTAAACTGCGCCAGCGCGCTTTTAAATGTCCAAATGCACATTCTACCACCATTCTGCACTTGCTCAGCATGTAGTTGAACAGCTCCTGACTGCTCTTCAGGCTGCCTATCTATGGCTTCATGAGCCATGGCATTAAGGGGTAGGCTGGGTCCCCAAGGATAACTATAGGCACTTCAACATCCCCAACGGTTATTTTCTGGTCTGGGAAGAAAGTCCCTTCCTGCAGCTTTTGAAACAGACCAGAGTTCCTGAAGATGCGAGCATCATGTACGTTTCCCGGCCATCCCACGTTGATGTTGGTGAAATGTCCCTTGTGATCCACCAGTGCTTGCAGCATTATTGAAAAGTACCCCTTGCGGTTTATGTACTCGCTGGCTTGGTGCTCCGGTGCTAAGATAGGGATAAGGGTTCCGTCTATGGCCCCACCACAGTTAGGGAATCCCATTGCAGCAAAACCATCCACTATGACCTGCACATTTCCCAGGGTCACTACTCTTGATATCAGCAGATCTTTGATTGCGTTGGCTACTTGCAGCAGCCCCCACAGTAGATTTGCCCACTCCAAATTGATTCCCAACTGACTGGTAGCTGTCTGGCGTTGCAAGCTTCCACAAGGCTATTGCCACTCGCTTCTCAACTGTGGGGGCTGCTCTCATCTTGGTATTCTTGCGCCTCCGGGTAGGGGAAAGCAAGTCACAAAGTTCCATAAAAGTGCCCTTATGCAAGTGCCCTTACACAGACATTGGGAATCGTCCCAGACCTGCAACACTATGCGGTCCCACCACTCTGTGCTTGTTTCCTGAGCCCAGAATCGGCGTTCCACCGCATGAACCTGCCCCATTAGCACCATCATGCCCACATTGGCAGGGCCTGTGCTTTGAGAGAAGTCTGTGTCCATGTACTCATCACTCTTGTCACTGCGCTGATGTCGCCTACTCGCCCAGTTTCGCTTTGCCAGGTTCTGGTGCTGCATAATGCGTGTGGTGTTTAATGTGCTCCTAATTGCCAAAGTGATCTGAGCGGGCTCCATGCTTAACGTGGTATGGCATCTGCACAGAAAAAAGGCACGGAACGATTGTCTGCTGTTGCCCTGATGGAGGGAGGGGCGACTGACGACATGGCTTACAGGGAATTAAAATCAACAAAGAGAGTGGCTTTGTGAGAAACTGAATGGCCGCCTCAAGGAAAGAACTCAAAACTGGGTTTACCAGGCCGTCAATTTCACAGAGGGTGGGAGGAGAAAATGAATACAAAGCAAATCTGGTCTATTTCTTGTTTTGAGCCACTTCATCTATCTTTATACATCATGCTGGCAGCAGACTGTGCAGTACGACCGTTAGCCATCGTCACCTCCTGGGTGCTCGGCAGAAGACGGTGCAGTATGACTGCTGGTCATAGTCTTCTACTGGCTGCAAATTAAAAGACAGTGCACTGCCAGAAGGACTCAATTACCATGAAACGAAACAAGGGAAATGACGTGGCTGAGTCACTCCCATGTTTGCCCAGGCACCCGGTTAAAAGAGCACCCAGGACTACGTCGATGATGGCTACCAGTCATACTGCACTGTCTGCTGCCAAAAGGCAATAAACTGCTGCTGTGTAGCAATGCAGTACCATGTCTGCCAGCACCCAGGAGACATACGGTGACGGTTAACTGAGCAGGCTCCATGCTTGCTGTGGTATGGCGTCTGCGCAGGTAACTCAAGAAAAAAGGTGCAAAACGATTGTCTGCCCTTGCTTTTACGGAGGGAGGGAGGGAACGGGGGCCTGACGATATGTACCCAGAACCACCCGCGACAATGTTTTAGTCCCATCAGGCACTAGGATTTCTACCCAGAATTCAAATGGGCGGTGGAGACTGCGGGAACTGTGGGATAGCTACCCACAGTGCAAAACTCCGGAAGTCGACTGTTGCCTCAGTACTGTGGACACAGTCCGCCGACTACATGCACTTAGAGCATTTGTGTGGGGACACACACACTCAACTGTATAAAAACGCTTTCTACAAAACCGACTTCTATAAATTCGACCTAATTTCGTAGTGTAGACATACCCTCAGTATGGAAGGAAGGCTTGTGCAAATAGATGTCTTGTATCAAGCTCTGCAAATGGTCAGGCTTATGGTCCCTTCTGATAATGAGTTCCACAACAGAAGGCAAGCAGCTGTCCCAGTTCATCCTTGATGATGGGATGGTCTTTCAACTAGACAGGCTCTGACCCATTTAGAATGCTTAAAAATTAGATCCAACCCCTTGAACTGGATCCAGAATTAAATTTGAAACCAGTAGAATAGCAATGTGATGATGAGCAGATATGTCTAATATACATTCAGTGATGTGATCAGTTTTATGTTCAGCAGGAAGTTGCATTAGCATAGAAAAGTTCACCTTAGCTCTCTTCCTCCCAAGCGACTCAGTCATCCTGCTATTTGATTATATGGAAGAGATAATTATGGATATATATTTTTAATTAAAACCTTCCAACATTTGTCAAGCTCAGTAGCAATAATGCCCCATCTAGGATCACAGTATCAAAAAAAATCTACATCTGACAATGTTCATTGCGCTCAAAATGTTGCTTCACTCTGACACTGCAAGATTTTTCTACAGAGCCAGAAGTGGATATGGGTCTACTACCATAAAACACTTGCAAGATCAGGACCTATCTATATTGTTCTTAAATGTGTGCTTAGCAGGAACCTACAAAGATAAAGGACATTTTCCATTATTCAATACTACTTTGGCTTCTGAAAAGTCAGCAGCCTGCATTTCATTCCTACAAACTAAGCTGAATCATTACAAGATGCTTTCTTGGCAACTCTCTGTAGGGACTTCTCATAAGTCAATGAGCAACACAAGTTTTGTTTAACTGCTCTATTATTTATTTATTTATATTAACTCAATGCATTTAAGGGGCTGCCCAGGCTGGAATGGAAAGAGGATGGTTACACTATCAAATATTACTCCCGTAGGGTGACAAAAAGAAGCTGTCTCTTAACCTGATGGCAATGAAAGACAGAGAATGAATCATTGCTTGAGGAAACCAATTTATTTAGTCACTCCGTACCACTGTTATTTATTACTTGTCAGCACATGCTGTTAGTTCAATTAAATATAAAAACCTGAAGTTCTCTCCAAGTCCTTCCCCCAACCCCATTTTTAAAAACACACAACAAACAAGAAAAATGACATGAATCTGCACCACTAAAGCAGAACCCTCTGGGTTTATTGTGCTTCTCTTGTTTTAATTAAGCATTGTTTATTAAACCTTTTGCAGCAAAGGTAAGGGGATTATTAATCTTTTTCACTTGCTGAAGATAAAAGTTTGCAGGGAAAGAGGACATTTATAAAAATACAGTTTAGAGTACCCCACTGAGATTCACTGACAGAAAAAAAAATTAAAATGAGGAAGCGAGACAAAGTGTTGATTGCAACACTTTATCAATACAAATTCAGAAAGCTGCAAAGACCAAACTGTTCTAGTGAAATATCTCCTCTCTTTTGTGTATAATGGCATGGGGAATGAAAAACCCCCACTTTTATATACGTGTTACATATAAAATGAGGGAGAGAGGTAAGCTTGTCTCTCCTCTCTCTCTCTATATATATAGATCTCACATACCCAAATGAGTATGCATTTCATTACTTCATTTATTCTTGCATACGCCACATTTGTTTAAACATGACAACAGCAGCCCGTGGAATTTACTTTCCCGATGAAGGGATTCACTGTTTGCCTTACTTGCACAATTAACCTGAAAATCCTTCTTCATGCTAAATGTAAACCCTGGAGGCCTATAGAAAAGTTGGTATGTGGAGAATAGAGATTCTCTTTCTCTCCCCCCCGCCACCCCTGGTGCCATCCCTAACATAAAAGGGCTTGCTATTCTAAATTATATTTCTGATCAGGTTTACACCTCCAGTGTGTCAAACACTGCCCACTGATTCTTGGGACAGATTACAGCTTTCAATGGTATGCATATATTATACCCCAAACAGGTTTATGAGACGTGCAGTTTTTCATCCACCATAGATCTCACTTCACCAAGTTCATTCTTTTTGGCCTATCGGTATTTAATGAACAGCAGTGACATTATCATCCTCTGCGGCAAATGGGAAGGGAGGTGGAGCTGGTGGCCAAGCGGCTCATCACTCTCCTCCTTTATTGTTTCTGGGTTGGATTGCCATCAGGACCTAAAATAATGCTAATCTATGGCTAGAGCAAGGCGGAAGTGCATTTTCAAACTGGCGTACTGAAAAAGTATTCTGCTAATTCATTTAATATTGATGACTTCATTATTTAATGAAATCTAGAATGAACTGGCAAGTTGGTTTTCTCAAACACACAGTGATTTTAATATTCTGGTGGTGTGCACTCTGGCTAATCAGCACCAAAGATGGGATTCACCGATTTAGGGCACTAGCCCTGCAGTCTGATCCTTGCAAGTGGATTCCTGTTACCTCTGCACAGCTACATGGAATTCAGTGTCTTTCCACGTGGATCATATGGCATGACCAGCCCTAGGTTTACAAATTAGAAAGTAAGAGAAGAAAAACCATGGCCACTGCATCACATGTGCTTTGTTAATTTATTCTGACAATTTAATTATGGATAATATGACAGCATGTCAGTAAATGTACAGTAGTATATTCTTAAAACAATGAAGTTTTAGAAATGAGATCTCCCTGTAATACTTATTCAATCTCTCCTAAGTAGCAGTGGGATGCTGCTGCTTTTTTGAAAGAATTATCAAATTTGCAGATAAGCCAAAGAAGGAACTAGTGAAGTTCTGCTGTACTTTGAAAGAAAGCAAAAAACCTACACATATTTAAGTCCCCAAGTATCTAATGCTGAACATTCTAACTTGTCATTCGCAGTATTAAAGAGTTCTACCATATTTCAGTTTGGTATAAAGATTAATTCCTTTAACAAATCAGTTCCTTTAGAAGGAACAAATGGCTATGCTGTTATACAAGGTGGTAAGCTGAAAGTTGATCCTTGCATAGAGCTGGCTGGGTCCTTGGAACATTTACAAATTTTACAAAAATTGAAGCTAGAAAGGATTTATCTAGCCCATGTCTCAGCTGTGGCAGGATGTGTGCTTCAATTAATTTTTCCATTGCTATATCCAGTCCAGGTTCAATGCATTTCTGCATAGATATTGCCTCCAGGCATGGAAAATATATTAACAGATATTTTAATCAAATGACCTAGCCTGTACTTTAGTGAAGCTGGCTGCTGTATCTCCTTAAGAAAGAGGGAGATTTAGGGGCTCCCATTTTAGTAACAACAGAATCTAACTATACTGACATTACAAGGATCATCTTGGGCAGTGGTTCTCAAACTTTTGTACTGGTGGCCCCTTTCATATAGCAAGCCTCTGAGTGCGATCCCCCTTATAAATTAAAAACATTTTTATATATTTAACACCATTATAAATGCTGGAGGAAATGTGGAGTTTGGGGTGGAGGCTGACAGCTCATGACCCCATGTAATAACCTCATGACCCCCTGAGGGGTCCCGACCCCCCAGTTTGAGAACCCCTGATCCTGAGGCTAAAAGCCATGGAGTCTCAAGAGATCTGGGTTCTATTCCCAGATCTGCCACACATTTCATGTGTGATCTTGGGTAAGTCACTTAAGCTCCTTGTCTCAGTTCTCTATGTTAGGTGGGTATAATGATATTTCCTATCTCACCTTTTGTCTAGCTAGATTAGAAGGTTTTTTAGGGCAGAGAGAAGCTTAGGGCTTCTGTACACAGTTTTTGTATTGCTTTAACTATAGTTGTTTGAAACTGGTATAGTTAAAGCAATACAGCCCCCTAGTGTGGATGTAATTATACTGTGATAAAAGTGCTAGTACCAGTGTACCTTATTCCTGTAAATTTAATGGAATAAGTTATGTTGGTGCAAGGCATCTTTATAGTAATGTACCTACCTCCACACTGGGAGTTGTGCTGATTTAACTATTTTGGTTTAAAAACATACCTGTCACCTAAATAGTTAAATTTGGTACAAAAACTGTAGGCCAAGTTTTACCATACCTGTACAGTGCATTGCACAATGGGTCTTGATCTCAACTGGGGCCTGCCAGTAATCTAACTAATACAAATAAATAAGGAACTCCAGACTCCATTACTTAAAGTGTTAAACCCACAGAGGGGCAAATTTTGCTCTCAGTTTAAATTCAGAGTAACTATATGGGTGATTGATATCACTATGACAGAGCAGAATTTAGCCTTGTTTATTCGTCCTTTCTTCTGATATCTCAAATTCATCCACACGTCATGAAAAAAATTAGGCTGCATGGAGCCACAAAATGGAGGAGGGAACTGCAATTTTATAGGAATAGAAACTTTTACAATCTAAAATAGTTACCAAGAGCAACTTTGCAGGGCCACCAGGTGCAATAAGCAAAAATTCAACTTTAAATTTTGACAATAGTCGAGGCAGATCCTATGGAAAGGGAGAGACTTACCATGCATTTAAAAAAGGGACAGTCTACCATATGAACATGCATTTTTAAACAGAGATGATTACTTGTCCTCTTCAGTTTAATAACCATGCAATATTTACAGTTATGCTCTTTGGTTCTTTCCTCCTCTGACTAGAGTCAGTTTGATTAACTGGTATGCCACAAAAACCTTTTTACAGGCTTCAGATTTTTCTTCACCTTTTATGTATCCTGTTTACATATTTTAATATTAATGGCAAGAAAGGACCATAAAACATGAGACAAAAAAATTGCAGTATTTTAACATTTAAATTTGGCTGTAAATAACAACCATAATAAACTTTTTTTCTCCACATATTGCAGATTGACTTAGCAATAAACATGAAGGTTTATATTACCGTGACTAAACTGCAGGACTTCATAATCAGTTTTTAATTTGGTATCTGTGCTCCTAAACTCATGTTCCTTTTCTTCACGTTTCTGCATCGATGATTTAACCAGTTCATCTCTCCTCCCTACCAAATAATCTGTTGCAAAACTCTCACCTGCAATTATTTTACATCCATAAAATGGGCACAACGCTTACCTACGTCAGTGATCTTATAAAGTGAAAGCAATGCTTGTAAAGCTAAGCAGTAGTACTTATAAAATACTGTATTTGCTATTAGGTTCTGTGTGCAAAAGCCACTTTAAAAAAAATTCTTTGTTTTTTTAAAACCTTAAGATACTCACACCACAGGGGTAAGAATGATATAAAAATTAGTTCAGATGCGAGCCTTTGTAGTTTGAGCTGTGGTTAGCAATAATGGGCATACATGATCTTTATAGCCCTGAATGATTTCAGACCCAATTAGCTGAGCGATGGTCTGCCCACAGCAGCGAAGAACTGCAGGCTTCCCTTGCTGCTGCTGTTCATGGCACTTGTACTCTCTTGAACTGCAGGCAGGGCACCCACAGTCAAAGGGGCCTCCCCCTATAGAAATAGTTTCCTGGTTCACCAGTTTGGTATGATTTGGAGCACTGTGCTTAATGTGGCCTTTAACCACCATCACATTAGAATGGAAGCATTTTAACCAAGCCATCTATGTGGGTGACCTGCTTTTAATGCGTGTTTCTTTTCTAAATCCTATGAAGTAAACTGATGTTAGTCATCAAGCCTTTAACACATTGTGATTAGTAATTATTATTTTAAACAGTGAAAGAGAAAATATCTTAGCACAGATGTATTAAAACAAATGATCCAAGACCGTGGTTTCCCAGCATTTTAGGCAAAACATTTCCCTGCAAGAGCAAATACTATAATAAAAAGAAAGCCACAAATAAATCTGAATTGTTCAGTGGAAATACCTATAATTTTTCTCTTAAAAATGACATTTTGAAGTCTAATTATTGTTCCCTCTATCAAGTCACCATAAAAAACACATTAAAGCCTCTCACCAGGAATAATTAGTACTTTTAACTCTCTGGGGATTTGCACCTTTTTATTTATATAACACAAATACAGTCTTGCCAGCAGAGAGAGAAGAGGAATTCTTAGGGCGGCAAAGATTTATTTAAGTAAACTATTTCTTTGGTCCTCAAAGTTGAGGCAGGGTCTTTCCCTTAATACTGAACAATGTCCAAGCTTCCATCCTACTAGGCTATGATTTTTTTTTTTTTTTATCCTGAATCAGCTAAGGCTTCCAACTTGCTAATCAAAAACCAACGTAAAGAGTATTCCATAAATAATTCAGGACTGTATTTTCCAAACCAATTGCCACTCCCTCCAATGCGAAATACTAAAATTATTTTTAAAGAGAAACACAGGGAGACATTTAAAAGTGAAATAAAATATGGCCTAGTAAGCATTTAAAATACACTGAATAGTTTAATTGCACAGTGAATAAAGAGGATGAATCATGCAGAAGCCTGTGTAATGCGGCTGATATATCCCTAAACCATAGCAGCAACAGCTCAGTATCCAAAAAATGAATTAGCCCTTGAGTAATCAATCACATGTGGTCTCTTTTATAATACACAAAAACAATCAGACAATTATTTCTTTGTAAACATCTTTATTTAATTTTCCTGGAACTCTTCCTCTTCTTTTTCATTTCAAGTTCAATTATTTACCTTCTTTATCACATGCATAGTAAACCTTTTTCTCTGTTGTACCACATTAATAAAAGCTCAGAATATGGGATTTCTTGCTACAGACCTTGAAATAAGCACCTTTGAAATAATATCAATACACCATAAACTGAAGCCTTAAAGGTTACCTGAAAAGCCAATATGAAAATGCAGTTGAACTCAGAAATTAGTGCTTTAATGCCTTCACTAACCAGATAATGGGAAAACTAAGTAAAGCAGTATTTTAATTTACCATTAAAAAGCAGTCATCCCTGGAACTACTCCTGGCAGTACTTCCTGGTTTAATAACCCAGAATGCATCACTGATACTGTGGATTGTATGGGGGGAAACTGAATAAAGTTGAACCTCATGGACTGAATGCCCTCACCAGCCAGATCATAACTGACTACATTCAGCATGTGTTTCTGAGCTTAAGTCAATTTACATTTTGGCTTTGCAGAGCTCCTCTAAGGTATGCCCTATTCAGCAAAGGCTGCTCTGTGAAATAAGCTCTCACGGCTTGACGGCCTGGCAGACATATACTGGGAGCCATGGGAGTTGCGGCATGGAAGGAGCCACCTTTCCTGTAGCGAGGATGTGGTTGAAGAGTGCCAGCAGGTATGGGAGGCTGTGAATCCATAAACATTTGTCAGCACACAAGATGATGGGGTGCAGCTATCAATCTCATCAACAGAATGAATGGTCATGTGATCAACACAGAACACAGGAGATTAACCACTCATACGTTACCGTTCATTTTTCTCCAGTTTTAAGAATAAGATGTTTTATTGTTTATATTTTCTGGGCTTTTACAAGCATTGTCAATACTATGGAGAACAACAGAAAGAGTTGACAAATGCAAACTAGAAACGGAAGAGCAACAGGAGCAAACACTAAGGATCAAGTTCTCTTGTCCGTTATACTGGTGTAATCTTGCAAGATATATGCAACTGCACTAGTATAACTTAAGAGGGGAATGTCCCTACAGGTGCGATGCTCAACTGCCATGCAAAGCTGGCTTAAATGAGGTATTCGATGCTTTAATTATTGGAATTAAACATTTACAGTAATAGAAAAACAGATTTTAAAGCAAAACAACTGCACTCTCCTGTGATGTTACAGTATAGAAATCTCCCAGGCAGATCTAAGCCTCACCTGCTGTTCTTTTCCCTCATCCCCAAAGAAATCCCAAATTCCCCAGAAAATAAGATAAAATTACAGTTTACTAGAGGCTGACTTGGTAAGCAGGATTCTGTGTAGTACCTAACTGGTTAGGTCCATTCTCCCTCACACATACATTCTGATGATCATCCTCCAACTGCTACATATAGTAGATAAAAGTTAGGGTCATCAATATGGTGACTAAACCAGATGCAATTCACTCAGGCCTCTTCTGCCCTTTGAAGAGTACTCACCATAAGAATCCTCGCAGCTGCATTTAACGGTGTCCTTATTTTACAAGCAAATTTATGCTGCAGTAGGTCAGTACTATTTTAACCAACAAAAAAAACCAAACAATCCTGATTAATCTTTTAGACAACACAAAAAGAACCTGCTACCATAGTCAATGCTCACATATTTACCAAGTTAAGGAAGCTCTTTCAAGTCGTGTAAGAGCATTTTGGATACTGTGCATCACTAAAACAAGGCCCGCAGATGTAAATAATGGAAAACATTTCAAATACAGCATATAGGAGTTACTGATTTGTTTTCTTACTAATTAATAAACATCTAATTTGCTTATTTGCATAAGAAGCAAAACAGAAAACTCAATATAGCAACATGTAATGAACCATTTATTTTATTTAACAATATTTAACAAGAATTAGACTCAGACCTGGGACATAACAAAATCAAGTTTCTTTTAAATATACTTCAATTATAAAAATAGCACCACTTCTAAACAATCGAAATTAATTTGTTGCAGTTACCAAATAATAGGAAAACAAGTTGTATAAAAGCAATTATTTATAAACATCCTTACAATGAAGAATGAGTTTATGATTTCTGAATCCTTACAAAAATGCATAAAAATAAATTATACCACCTTTCTGGAAAGCTATTTACAGGGGATATGAAAAGATTAAATCAGTTAAATATCAAAAACTTGAGCTCAAAATCAGAAATCTTTAAACAGTTTTTGATTCGCTGCATTATCCGATCTCACAAGATGATGTGCGGGATTAACAAAATCTCTCAAAGAGAAACAAAGCATTCATTTTCCTGTTTTCAGATGAGATGTACATGATAAAATAATTGTGGGAGGAGACTAGCCAAATAAAATAACCAGCAGTATAAAAACACCTACTAGCATAGTTTGTCACTGGAATTACTTTCTCCAACAATTAACTTAGATTGCTTACTGAAAAAAATTCTCCTTAGCAATTTTAGCTCTCTAAAAATTAAGCATGCTTTTAACCTCCCAAAATAAATTGTCATTCAATTTTAACTAGTTCATTTATATTCCTGAAAGCTGCGGCCCAATAAGAAATAAACATCTCAAATCATATCTCAGAGCTGCAAGCAGATATGAGTACTGTCATGCCACAGAAGACCTCCTCAAAATGGTACCTTTTTAAGAAGCACATGCAAATCAAGTTACTTAAATTGCTAACAAGTTCAGGAGGAAAAAAAAAAATTAGCAGTTTAATTGCTAACTATAGGAATTATGAAGAACCTACGATGTTCGTTTAACCTTTATTAAAGGCACCCAGCATCCTGGCATAGCTCTATGACTTCTTTCTGATTCATGTCAAGTGATAACCCAGCAAAAAGAGACACTGATCTAGTGTAGTGTCAAACCAATCCATTTGTATAAGTCACAGAAGCAGCATGCCAAAGGCAATGAAAACCAACTATCAACAATTTAAGCCACAGGTCAGGATACGCAAAAGGGTTTGAATGAGGAATGTCATGTCCAATCCAAATGTACTATAGCACTGAAGAGAACCGACATCACACCCTTCAAAACAAATATAAAAAAAATATTAAAATGAAGTAAGCTTAGGGCTATTTTTTTACATCGCCAGCCTTCATCAGGGCCTTAATAGCCCTGGCCCTCATCTCAAGCTCCAGGAGCTCCAGCTGCTGTGCTGATGGCTGAACATCTTCTGCTGGAGCAACAGTCAAGTTTGCTGCTTTAGACTCCTTTGGGCTGGATTCTGCCAACCCCAGTATCTCATTCACGCTTTTCTCAATGTCCTTCTGAAGGTCATCTATCTGACCAGCTCCACTTCTGACAGCACGTTCTGGCACATCTGGACTCTCCTCTTCATTGCATGGGCCTTCTATGTCACTATCATATGCATCTGCATTTATGCTGAGGACATCACTATCTTCTCCCTTGCCTGCAACACAAATGTAACAAATAACCATGCAGTACAGGGAACCTAACAAAAATTTCCCTTTCATTTTAGAAACTGCCTCTGCATAAAAATGTTTCTCTTCACAGATTCAGAATATAACAAAAAACATCTATAAATTACAGACAAGCATTTCCTTATCTTTTCCCTCCCCCAATTTTTAAGACTGATCTAATTTAGACAAGTTTTAATGCATTTTTTATTCCAATTTAGAAAAACATGCAATATACCAAAGCAGCAGTGCCTGAAAAATGAAAAAATTCCATCATATGGAGTTACATGATCTATTTTCCTAATTAAAAATGTCATAAGGTTTTATATCACAATGAAGCTTCTGCATTACAAAATGAAAGTTGATGTGGGGAATTTCTGGGACTGATTATTTTAGAAGTAAATTTAATTCTCAAAATGCAGTTTAAAAATACTTTGATTACTTTATAAATTACAATAAAGAAAAAACACCAAAGCCAATGAAGATGCAAAAAAAGTCATACATTACAATTATCTAAGCCTTTTAGTGAAGTATTTCAGATGGATTTGGATTGCTCAGTAAAATTATAAAAGAAATGCTGGTGATTTTTATTTTTCGTTAAAAACAGAGGTTTATTAGGAAGAGTTTAATTAGAAAAAGCAGCATAGTAAGTAAAACTGGCAAAACCACCATCACCGATACTCAACTTCACCGTAAAGAGAGAGAGATACTATCCCTCTTGACTCCTTAGCTCCACAACTACTTGGTGCTTGGGTGACATTTTTCATCTCTGGATATGCTCTGATAATATTGCTTATTGCTTAAAATAAATATTTATTGCAACAAAATGGCAAAATTACTGTTTCCAAGGGTTTAATAGTGGCTCCTGGTAGGGTCATTATACAATAGTTAAGGCTGTTAATTCATAAATAGTCTTAAAAAAATGAAATTATAGATTTAAAGAAATGCATTTTAAAAATACAAATAACTTTTCACTGTGTGCTGAAGATATAAGGCAAAAGGTACATTCATATACAGTAAGCTCTGTACTGTGTAACAACAAAACAAAATGATAGGTTTAGAGCATATCAGCATTAGGATATAAACATCTATATACCATAGTAATTTTCCTTTTTTAAACTTCCCTTTTTTAAATTAGCCTTTGCCAACTGGTTTAAAAAGGTTTCCTTTCTGTGGATGACTTTTAAGAATTACTAGTTTTCTCCATCTGTTCCTAAACCTCAAATCTCCAAGGCTGGGAAGTATTATTGATCTGCCAGTATTGCTCATCAACAACAAAGCCACTGATATACTGGAAACCAATGCAGTACTTCCTCTGTGAATTGCTGTTCTTGGACACCAGGCAATTTGAGTTTTACTAAAGCTCAGGTTACAAAGAATACATTGATAATGTAGTCTAATACAGCAGGGAGCCAGGGTTTGATGTCTTTAACTAATTGTCTTTGTATCTCTGGGATTTTCCTCAAGATACTCACATTTAATATCTTATTGTTGCAAAACTTACAGAAAGGATTTTGCTAATCATTCTTCTAAATACTAATGACAATTCCCTTGAAAGCATGTGTTTTAGTCCCAACATGAACCATTCTCCCTCCCTCTTCAAATAACAGCACAATACACATCTTTGAAAAGAAATTTTAGAAGTCTGTCTTTAGAAATGCTTGTTCATATTTCAGTGCCATTGGTTGTACACCATATCACAAGAATACAGTGGGTGAGAGGCATTTCTGGAAAACAGGAGGGAGAACTGAAAAAACTCTCCATACCTATAAAGGGCCATATTCCCCTTGAACTTTGCACAGAATTCTTTTTATTCAATGAAAATTCTGTGTGAAGATTAACAGGTAGGATATGGACAACTGAAATTAAAATGTCTGGTTCCAAAATAAGTTGAAGCAATAAATTTTGCCAGAGATCAATTTTTCCTTTTAAGTGTAAAAGAACGCATTAGAAAACTCTACCCCTTCTATGAAACTCTTAGAAGAAATGCTTTTTGGTGTGTGCGCATATTTGCTTATGAGCAGGAAAGGAAAAATCTTTAGAAAAACAGATTTTTCTTGGCTTTTATGACATAACTGTTATCCTGAGGGGATGAAAAATCAATATTGAACACCAAGAAAGAAATATAATAAATGCATTTTCCTTGCTAAAAAAAAAAAAAAAAAGGAGGAATGGTATTTCATCCAACTACCTAGTCAACAATAAGTTTCCTTAAATTGTTTTATAAAAACACTAGAGGTATATTTAAGATAGCCAGCTGGGTTTTATTTACCCTAAATAAAAACTTAAACCTGAGTGCTGGTGTAAAGAGTTCAAAAGAAACATACATATCCTCAATTCTGGAGTTTTGGCCAGATTTAAGAAAGCACACGAGTCCCTATTCAGGACTTAAATGCTATCCATAATAGTGATGCTTTCGTGAATCGAGGTCTTAGCTACTCAACATATGCAATCCCAGATTTGTAACATCAGCTACTGAACATGGATGCAAAAGCATACTAACAAACAGGTAACC